>NC_090445.1:714593661-715218661 GCF_031143425.1 Pleurodeles waltl | reverse complement strand
GTTAATGATATGCAAGGTAGGCGTTCCCGTCTTAAAAAATGACTCCGATGCTATTGCGTCGGATTTATACTCCCGGGCAAAAATGACGCCCGGGAGGGGGCGGGTCTCAAAAACCCGAATTTGCGCCGGATTTTAGCGCCTGGGTCAGGGCAGGCGTTAAGGGACCTGTGGGCTCAGAATGAGCCCAGAGGTGCCCTCCCCTGCCCCCAGGGACACCCCCTGCCACCCTTGCCCACCCCAGGAGGACACCCAAGGGTGGAGGGACCCACCCCAGGGACATTAAGGTAAGTCCAGGTAAGTATTTTCTTTTATTTTTTTTTGTGGCATAGGGGGGCCTGATTTGTGCCCCCCTACATGCCACTATGCCCAACGACCATGCCCAGGGGACAGAAGTCCCCTGGGCATGGCCATTGGGCAAGGGGGCATGACTCCTGTCTTTGCTAAGACAGGAGTCATTGCAATGGGGGATGGGCGTCGTAAAAAAATGGCGCTAATCGGGTTAAGACGATTTTTTTGCCTCAGCCTGACTTGCCCCATTTTTGGACACCCAAACGCCATTTTTCCCTACGCCGGCGCTGCCTGGTGTACGTGGTTTTTTTTCACGCACACCAGGCAGCGCCGGTCGGCTAACGCCGGCTAACGCCATTCAATAAATACGACGCCCGCATGGTGCTTCAGAATGGCGTTAGCCGGCGCTAATTTTTTTGGCGCAAAACTGCGTTAGCGCAGTTTTGCGTCAAAAAGTATAAATATGGGCCTTTACTCTTTATCGCATGTGAATAATGTAATCAGGTGCATCAACAGACTTTTAAAAATCCAGTGTGTAACTCATGTGCACATGGTAGTATGATGAATGCAGCCTGATACAGACTTCATCCAATGTAATTGGAGTAAAGGCATTTCCATAGACAGACACAAAGACTAAAACACTTCACAGTGTGTATGATGTATTTAGTAGAACCAGGTACATACATATTTTAAAGACTGCACTTTTCCTAATATCTGCACCATGTAGGTAAACTCTCAGAGCCCTATTTACATATGTAAATCTACAGGCAGCAACATCCCCACATGTACATTTTTTATCTCGGCCTGGATGGAAATTTCTGCCTGCATGGTATTCTCCATTACCAGTTCAACTAATGTGCCCAGTAGGAGGACTTTTGAGTCTCAACCCCCTTACACTAGTAGCTTTATGATCAGATTTTAGATGTACATCTATAGGTGGAGACCCTAGGGAGAGGCTGAGATTTAGGCCTCTGCTATGGAAAAATTATAAAGGAAAAGTATAGAAGAACAGCATTCACCTTACTTAAATTACAGAAAATTGATAAACATGAACCCTGCAAGCACTTAAATGAAGCCTATGTCCGAGACTCTGACATCCACCCCATGGACTCCATTACTTTAATGACTTCAGAGACCTACTGCAGCCTCCATGATATAGCCTGCACCACTCTAGAGGAAGACGAATTTTAATAAGGAGAAGACAGACCTTGAAGTTACCTTTGTTGTTGATCACTATAAGCAACTACATGCTCTGTCTCCGTATTCTTTCTGTGGAGCAGAGAAAAGAGCCACATGGCAGGAGCTGACAGAGTCTGTAATTGCATTGTGGATGGGTTATGTACTATGGTGGACCTAAAAATAAGTGGCAAGATACAATAAGGGTGAAGGGCAAAGTGCAAAGGCTCTTCCTGGAAGCAGATCAGGATCTGTAGGAAAGTAGCCTCTTTCTAGCATGGTTACCCACACTTGTTGGCCTGTTTGTCAGTGTGTTTGACTGTGTTCACTGGGATCCTGCTAACCAAGACCCCAGTAATTATGCTCTCTCCTTTAAACCTGGTTGTTGGAACCCTTTCCCCCAACATTTGGCACACTGGGGCCCCCATGTAAGCCCCTAATATATGGTACTTAGGTGACCAGTGCGTTGGGGTACCAGGGGATCCCTATGGGCTGCAGCATGTATTATGCCACATATAGGAAGCCAATGCAAAGTGTTCTGCAGGCCTGCCATTGCAGCCTGCGTGAAAGGATACATGCACCTTTTCACCAACAGGTCAAGTCACCTCTATGGCAGGCCTTCCTAGCCCAGAGGGCAGGGTGCAAGTACCTGTGTGTGAGGGCACCCCTGCACTAGCAGAGGTGCCCCCACAAACTCCAGTGCCATTTTCCTGGACTTAGTGAGTGGGGGGACACCATTTTAATGTGTATACTGGACATAGGTCACTACCTATGTCCAGCTACATAATGGTAACTCCAAACCTAGGCATGTTTGGCATCAAACATGTCAGAGTCATGCACCAATACTGTTGCAAGTATTGGAAGAATGATTCCATGCACTCAGGAGGGTCCTTAGAGAACCCCCAGCATTGCTACCACCAGTCGTACAGGGTTTTCCAGACAGCCCAAGCTGCTGCCACCCCTCAGACAGGTGTCTGTCCTCCTGCCGCTTGATCTAATCAAGCCCAGGAAGGTAGAACAAAGGATTTCCTTTGGGAAAGGGAGATAACACCCTCTCCCTTTGGAAATAAGTGTGACTGGCTCCCCTAGTCTCCCCAAGTCACTGGAATGTTTTGAAGGGCACATTTGGTACCCTCTGTGCATAGACCAGTCTACACCAGTTCAGGGATCCCCCAGTCCCTGCTCTGGTGCAAAACTGGACAGTGGAAAGGGGAGTGGCCACTCCCCTGTCCATCACTGCCCCAGGGGTGGTACTCAGAGCTCTTCCAGAGTGTCCCTGGGTTTTGCCAGCTTGTTTCCAAGGTTGGCAGGAAACTCTGGGACCATCTGAGTGGCCAGGCCAGGCAGGTGACATCAGAGCCTCCTCCTGATAAGTGCTTCCCCGGCTAGGTGACCAATCCCCCTTTCAGGGCTATTTAGGGTCTCTCTCTTGGATGGGTCCTCAGATTCAACTTGCAAGATTCCAGCAGGACTCCTCTGCAACCTCCACTTCAACTTCTGGCCTCCGGAACTGCAATGGGAACCTCCAGGACCCAACAAGCTGCCTCCACGAAGAAGAACTCTTCTGCAACATTGTTTCCAGGGCTCCTGCCAATAATTGCAATATTTCCACTGGCTGTGCATCTACTGAGGGTGGCGTGTCTTCAGTCTTCACTAGAAGAAAGAAGGAATCTCCCTTGAAGTGAAGGAGTCACTCCCCTGCATCTGCAGGCACCTGCTGCAACGACGATCGGCTGCGTGGATCTCCTCTCATCCTGAGCTGCGTGGATCCTGCATTACAGGTGGGGTTCCGGAGTAGTCCTCTTGGTCCTCTCTACTAGCTATCCAATGGTGGTGGAGGTAAGCCCTTGCTTTCCCACGCAGGACAGTACCCCCATTCACTGCATCTCGTGCAGCTGCCAAGAGCTATTTGCATCTCCTCCAAGGGATCTTCAGGCGACATGTAGCTCCAGTCTCCAGCACTCTTTCCTGTGATGCACAGGCCTCTGCGTGGTTCTCCTGCAGCGTGGGATCCCTTTCTGTAGTGCTGCGTGAGCTCCTTCTGCAACCTCTGTGTCCCCGTCCTATGGGTGCTGCCTCTGCTCCTGTGGGCCATCTCTGCCGCTGAGGGCCCCCTCTGACTTCCCATCCTGGGTTGAGTCCTCCTGGGCCTTGCTGGTCCGTGGCAGCTCCACTTTCCACTAACCATGAATTTGCCTTTGCAAATTCATGGTTATTGGAAATGGGTGTTTCTGCGCCTACACCCATCTGCAATCTTCACTCCAGCATGGGACATCTTCTGCATCTATCAGGAACTCTTCTCCTGCTCCAGGGCTGCAGTGCTGACCTGTTCTTCCTCACCATTTACCAACTCCTGCAAGTACAGCTGGGTGGGTAGTAGCTCCTACTCCTCCTGGACTCCACTGACACTTTTGGACTTGGTCACCTCTCTCCACAGGTCTTCTTCTCCAGGAATCCACAGCTGGTTTCTTGCGGTCTTGCCTGGGTGTCTTCTTTTCCTTCCTTTTGGGTGGTTTGGGGAAATTCCAGTGATTTACTCTTGCTTTCCTGGTCGCTGGGGGGGGTACTGTGTTACTTACCTCTGTGGTTTTCTAGTACTTCCAGCTCCCCTCTATACATTCCACTTAACCTAGGCGGGAGTCCTGTGTTCGCATTCCATTTTTTTAGTATATGGTTTGGACTCCATTTGCACTATTTTCTAACCTTTTTAATGCGTATTTCTGTTTACTAGTGTATATAATTAGTGTATTACTTACCTCCTATTGGAGGTTTGCCCTTCTAATACTTTGTGGTATTGTGTAACCAAAATTAAAGTACCTTTATTTTTGTACAACTGAGTGTTTTCTTTCATGTGTGTAAGTGGTTTTGCATAAAATTTGCATGTTTCCTAGATAAGCCTTGCCTGCTCATCCAGAGCTACCTCTAGAGAGCCTGGCTTCTAGAAACTGCCTACACTTCACTAAGAGAGGATACCTGGGCCTGCTATAGGGTCTAAGTACCTTGGGTACCCACCACACACCAGGCCAGCGTCCTACAAGATCCCATCTCCATTACAACCTCCTTGACAAAATTATCTTCTCCACCATGCACTCTCACCTGCTGCATGGCCTGCTTGATCCAGGATATCCCAATGTCAGGTCAAATGAGAACCTAAACCCCTCTCTTTTCACTATATAACAACAATACACTCACGTCTCACTCTCCTCCCTCCTCACAGATAGTAACACATCTCACCCACATTCAGCCTTATCACCCTTTTAGAGTGACATTGATTGTAATTATTTTCATGCACTCCAATAACTTTGTTATATTCAGACTCATACCAAGTGCATTGGTAACAGCAACAGAAACAGGAGTATTCTCTAATTTGTCAGTGCGAGAATCAGGACCCACAACTAAATGCATCTCTAACACACTCATGTATGCCACACTGTTATCAATGTCACTAACATATTCTCCAGAATTGTATGACTTTGTTTGTTGTGCCACAGCGCTAACATTAATGTACTTTTTAAAAAATAAATGGTGACACAAAATGTACTCAACACAGACATATATTAGAACATAGTAAGACTGTGATATGTTCAAACATTTATGCCCATCCACAAGCTGCCACCGCCACCTCTTCTGCTCCAGCCAGTGAACCAACATGTGGACTGGCCACTGACAACAAACAGATGACAAAGCCTGATAAGTCTTCAGCAATATCAACTCAAATAGGTATAATCATATTTCTCTCTGCATAAGTGCTAGGATATTTAAAAATATTATTCGGTAACATAATCAGTATGTTCAGCAGCGTGCCTCTGAGGGTTACACTAAGGAGTGGTGCCCTTCACACCTATTTAAAGTTGGGCCATAGCACAAACAGGGACAATGCACCCTAAAAGCAATGAGGGTTGTGGTGTCCATTGTACATTCCACCAATCTAATAACATCAGGGGATGTCTGGCAAGTAGCAATTCAGCCCTCTACCGTCTGCATGTCAGGTAACTCTGTGACCACAATATATGTACTACTATCTAGGCCAATATCTAAATTATTTCCACTCTTATTTCTAAAATGTCTATTTACTGATCAATTTCTCTACCTAAAAATAATCTTTGATCTATGTACATATTTTCAGCCTTGATACCATTGTATCACTTATCATAGTTCTTATTGATCCCACTGTCATAATTCTGAAGTTCATGTTTAATTTTTTCATTAACAGCTGGATCTAGGGAAACCTCTCCAACACCTTCTTTGAAGACACCGGTTCAGCAGCTGACATCTATCATTAAGAAATATAGGATGTGCCATCCAAGTGCTCTGCAAATTTTTACGAGGTTGAGGAGATCTCTTGACTGTAATTCAGCAGTGAGTGCAAGGGCTGAAGACGTGTGAATTGGCTCTGAGGAAATGGGCAAAAGGCCTTGAGTGTTGGGAGGTGTTGTGCTCACTTGACAGGGTGGGCTGGATCCAGGAGCATGATTAACTTTAATGAAGCCCACCCTGTCACAAGCAGATGTAGCTAACACACAGGCCTGCCCTTTTTTGTCCCCCCAGACAGGCAAGCTCCAATTACACTGGGCATCTTTTTGATATTAATGTAAACTCCCACTGAAGTGTCAAAACCTGCTTGACAGGTCTGCCAGGGTTTTACATATTTGCAGATACCAGATGGGGTGCAATTCAAAAGGCAAGGATAGAATGTCAAAAATATTCTTGTATATTCCATGTCTGGTTGCTTTAAAATTCAGCCTTCTTCTACTAGACATTTGTCTCTGAGTTTCTTGGGAGGTACAGGGACTCCCTCAAACTGGATTATGATGTTTGATGTGAGAGGACACTAGGATTATCAAAGTGCACTCCCCACACACACACAACTAGCTCTCAGAGCCCATGTTTAGTGTGGCCATAGACTTTCACCATCTTTAAAAAGACCAACGTAGGTAGAGTTAGCCCTAGGAACCTTTATCTTATTGGTTACATCATGCCTGGGGTCATTCCCATCCATTAACGCATGCTAGGCATCAATGTGGCATTTCCAGGTACCCACTTCAGAACATTTCTGGACCTGTAGAAGAGGAGAAGAGGATTGGACCTGCTGTCTGAAACCTAAGAAGAGCCTATTAGACTGGAACTGATCCCCCTCTTGTACCCAGGACACATGAGTGGACTCAGGGTCCTTTTAAAGCTACAGGAACACAACAAGCTACAATAATTTTCCTGCCACCGCCAAGTTGACCAGTGGCAACTAGATACGGACTCCACCCTCCTGTTGGCCTCAGTCTGCCACCATGTGAGTTTCTAAGGGCCACCAATGAGGCCCTTAAGGGGCTTTACAACTGTACTCCTGTGATGGACTGGAACTTAAAGGACTAAGGTCTTGAGTTAAAATCTTTTCCTCAGGATTTCCATGGATGGTGTAGTCAATCCCGCTTCCATCTCAGTCAACCTCAAACTGCACCGATATCCTTTTCTGGTATAACCATTGACTATCATTGACACTTTGTGAGTTGTGGTACTATTGTTACATAAAAGTTTAAAGTTGAAATCATATCTCTGGTTCTCCTTATTGGAGTTTTGTTCTTTTTATGTCATTTTATTGAATACATTTCACTCTATTGCTCTAATTCCTTTTGGGAATTTAATTGTTTTGCATCTCAACTTGCTGTTATAGGGCTGCATAAAAACTTTACTCTAAGTTACGTCTGTCTGCACTGTGCCATAACTACCAAGGGGTTGAGCTTAGGTTTATTTACTGACTTTAGTGGTTTATACTGACAAGGACTGTGATTATTACCTGAGGCAGGCACTTACCCCTTCAACTAATAACCTAATTTCTTACACACACACATGATGCATTCTGGGAAAACCATAGACCGTGCTCAGACTCCACCCTTTCTTTTTACTTCTCTTGTTGTCTGTCCTCTATTTTACACAAAAAAACTGACAAACTAACTCAGCTGACACTACTTTAACCTTAGCTGTCTCTTACAAGTAAGCCATTGCCTCTAAAGTCATAAACATATCAATATACTTCTGCTGTGCCTTTTCATACAACCAAGGCTCTTTAGAAATATCACTGCAGAAAAACACAGAAGTCCTGATTTACACAACTGTCACACAAAGCGGTGCAGACCCAAAGTTGCTGTGCTACTTTGCATGACAAGGAGAGAGCAGGAAAGCACCATATCTACTAAGAAATAGCATTATCCAGCTCTCTGCTTTGTGTTGGCGACAACTAGGGTGCTGAGTGCCACCACACTCATTTGCGCCACAGTGCAAATGTGTCTGAACAAGTCTAGCATAAGTTTTGTACTAGAAAAATACCCTTCCAGTGCAAAATACTATGAAACTTTAAAACACATGCAAATTGGGAAAGCTTAGAAGAAATAAAAGCATTCTCCTTTTCACACCTGCTTTCAAGTGGTGCTATTGTTTGGTGCAAAACAATGTCCACAATTGTTTGTAGATAGGTTTTTGTGTCAAAAAACATGGGTGACTGCATGGCAGTGCCCATATATCACCCACAAAACACATATTACTGCAATGCAGTGATTTGCTCTGCTTTGTGTTACTTTCAGGCTACTTTCCAGAGTGAAAGTAGATTAAAAAACTTTGTGCAGGTTGAAAAAAATCACTTTGCACATTAAATCGCCAAGTATGGCAATGCATCACCAAAATAACCTCACCAGAAAACCTAGAGCATCAGGAGCTTCTTAGGCATCTTTGAACCCATTAACTTTCTTATTATTACACCACGACACATTACCTGAATTCACTCACTTGATCACAGCTGCGGGCAAAGGTGCTACTGATCTCCTTCACATTGATCTCCTTTATCCTGAACTCCTGTACACTATTACCTCTCTGTGAGGTTTTTGCACTGGAGATAAGGGAGCGATCATGCACCTCTGGTGTAGCTGCAAAGGCTACATGAAAACGATTCTTCTGGGTGGAGACAACCTCTTTTTCCAAACGCCAAATGTTGGTTATGTAGACCTATTCCTAGGTGAATTATCTGAGATTTTAGTTTCACAATGAAATCCCCTCATGGATTTTAAAAGCATCAGTAAATAGTATTTCTTGAGCAGCATGAGCCCAATATTTTTTTAAAATATTTGAGAGTTGATTAAAACCAATTACAATTAATTATTGCTAAACATTGCTAAACTTTAAACGAGATGGGAAGAATCACATTTGGGTTTTGTTGAGAGGGTTGCATTAGCCAGAATGATAACATTACCTAGTGTGTTACTTCTTTTTCAAAATGTACTCTTCCGCAGCAAACTATTTACAAATAGTCCTTTAGATTATCTGCTAGTGAACTAATGTGTTACAGGGAGAAATGGGATGGGATCCAAGAACATTACTATTTATTGCCATGGCTATTGGCGTTGCTGGACCTGTCCGCCACTTTTAATATGTTTCAAAATTAGATTTTGACGGACGTTTGAAGACAGCATTAGGGAAACCTGGTGGATTTCTGGGTTGGTTAGGCTTAGGTCATTTTTGAGACAAAGGTCAACCCTGGTCCATTGAGAGAGCACCAATGCATCACCAGTGAAATGTAATTGGGGTGCTTCCCTAGGCTCCCTGTGGTCACGGTGCTTTTCAAAATACATGTTGAACTGATGCGATCTAACAGGAGTAGGTGAAACCTGGTCTTTTATAGACTATTTATTTTCTGCCCAGGTTGCTAACCTGGATTGCGTTTCCATGTCTGCAGCATCCCTGCCTTTTAAAAGGTTCTTGGCCACTGCTCAAGTTGCAAGTTTTCATTTATGCCCATTTGCCATCTCTCTTCTCATTTGATGTATCTCTGCCTTGTTCATGTTGCCAAATAGATCACTGGGCCTTCTCTTATTACGCAACTGTTTGTGGACAGGCTCAAAACACCCTGCTGCCGCTTTACCTATGTTGCTACTATGTCGCTGCCTAGATATTCCATTTACCACCTCCTCCCCCACCAAACTGGAGCACCAATGCCTGTAACACAGGCCATCTCCTAGATTTCTGCCTCCTTCTGCTACCTCTTTCTCTTTTCTTCCTTCCTCCTCCTGTCCTCCTCTCAGACGCTCAGCACTGCACAGAGTGGCCGGCCACATTGGTGCAGTCAGAACGGGACATCAACTGAAAGCATCGTAGAAGCCATAAAGTATACCACAGGATCTGCAGCGTAAAATACATCAGCCAGCTAATTACAAATATAATTTGCACCCCTGTCTCACCTTTCCTTCTCCGTTGTGCTGCTATGCATTGCACCCCTAAACAAGCACCTCAACGATCACGTATTCATGGCACCAAGACTCTTCATACATAGATTCACAACAAATGAAATTTTACCAGCCATGGACTCCCCCACTGTGTAAAGTTCTTCCCGTCCGAAAATTACACACAGGGACAATGGGCTATGTGGTGCTATATAAATCCCATACTAAAGACCAATAGTTTATGACATTTTTTTCCTCATAAAAGAAAGTTACTTGATATCTGTAGTCAAATGTTGACTTACAGTACGTTTTCATACGGTTGTTTTTTTTTATGTACGATTATATAAAAATGGGAAATAAAAAAGACATAAAATCTGGGCACTGCTCCTTATTTCTTTAGTGACTTCAAGTGCAACGCGTGGTCCTCGCTCTCCTACCAAAGGGAGAGTGTTTCTTTTGGAGCTGAATTTATAAGTATGATTTCATCAGCCATTACATCACTCAATTTTGGCGGGACACCCAACCAGTTTATTACTAAAAACATGCTATCCTCTACTCTCATTTGAAATGAGGGATATTCTATTCCCAAATTAAGTTACTGAAAGTGTTGTGTTAGTTGCCAATTCCCACACAATACTGTACAACACATGCTTAGTGTACCCTTTGCACACGATAAGAGCATGGTTCACAATGGTGACTTTTGCCCCTTTTCCATTTCCTCTTACTGCCTCATGCATCCGATATCAACATTATGCACGTATGGGGTTTATAAAATGCAATAATTTAAATATTTGTACTTTACATGTTTTTTCTAAGAAAATTTCTTGCAGGGCTCTCCTTTCTACAAATATCCTGTATACATTCTTATTTATATAGCGCAGTTTTAGTTGAGAAAGAAGAGTGTTCTTTAGGAGAATATGGCCTGATTGAGCATCATGTATTTAAGACAGGACAACGGGCCTTGTAGGCGTGGCAGGACTGTCCTCTTACTTCAGAATAGGTGTGGAGGAACAAAAGGCAAAGGATCTGGAAATATAATCAACAGTGAATGTGGTACCGCCTTAAAAAGTGAGCTTTCAATTTATTAGGTCCAGCTTTAGTCCAGACCTTTTTGTTTTTACTAAAATTATATGTATATTATGCTTAGTTAGAAAGGTTTTCAGCCAGCCCTCTTCATCTATTGATCTCTTGTGTTATTCACATTTTCCTTCTGCCCACTACAGCATACAGCATGAGGCAAAGGGTCAGCCTATGCCAACCTCTGGTGAACTTCACTGAGAGTGAGGGCATTCTGCTCTTTTACAAGACCCACGTCTGCACGCAAAGTAGTTCCCTTTCTTGTCAGGGACTATTATGGTAATGTGTGCTTTTTACATCAAAAAATTATGTTTGCTTATAGACATTTTTTTTAAATAAATTGATGAGGCTTCGGCATCTCTCCTAACCAGTGTCACGTTTAGGATTTGTCAGGCCCTGGGTAAGATGTATTTTGGGGGCCCTTATAAGGCACAAAAACAGTGCAAATGTCTTATCTAGGACATCAAAAACCCTTAAGATGACACGGGTAAGAGAGACAGAGTCAAAGGTGGATATAGGGAAAGGGGTTTAGATAAAGAAATGGAATAGACGGAGGTCAAAGACTTTGTCCATGCCTTAAAATGTCTCTGCCTCCAACAACAAAAACTTTCACAAAACCACAAAACCTATGACAAAACAAAACAAGCTTTGATACAGATTGGCAGCCCACCCCACATCTATTAGCTTTGCCAGCGGTTGCAGGACTGATGGGGCAATCATTCTGAGTGCTCGGATGATGCTCTACATTCAGAGCACATAAGACATCCTTCATGTTTGCCATGGATATTTTAACTCTCATTATGGAGATGTGTATCATTATAAGTTCAGGAGCACAGACTATACACAATGTTTTTAGGGCTGTTTCAGTTGTTAAAAGTGTAGTTCATTTGGAGTTTGGCAGAGAGGACCTCTGTCCTAAATCAGCAGAGAGCGCACCCATCATGCTCACGAAGACTCCCCAATCTCAATTAGAGGTGGGGGAATCACTAGGGGGCATATTTATGAGCCCCGTGTGCAGCAGAGCATCACTTTTTCTGACGCTCCAGCAGAGCATACTACATAATCATATCTATGAAGCCACGCAAAGCCATAGGTATGGAGTAAGGCAAGGCAGTGCAAGCCACTGCCTTGCCTTACTCTGCACCAGGGAGGCATTCCATGGGCATTGCATTGGGTTTTCCCATGTAACACCCACGGACTTTGATGCTGCCCAGATTTACAAAATCATGTAAACCTAGAGAAGCGCCAAAATCTTATACCTCCGGAGTTGAGGTGTAACGAGGAGAAATATTTATATTTCTTCTCATTTTTCCATCTTGCCATGTGTCCTGCATTCTACAGCACACATAGACACAAGAAAACACATCATAGGATTGTTTTTGTGCAGAAAGGTGCCCCTTCCTGCACAAAAACAATCCTGCATGCAACAGAGGCACCCTTACACCATGGTGCCAGGGGGCCTGAATTGGCAATAAGCTGCCGAAACAGCACCAGCGCAGGGGGAAAGGACAGGAATGCACCATATTGCATAAACACGGTGCATTGCTGCCCTTTCACTTTGGCGTAGGGCAGCACAGCAAGATGACTTGCTGTGCTGCCCTGCGCCAAATCCCCATAAATATGTCCCCTGGTTTCCAATGTCAGATCCTTAGCATGCTCCATAATCAGAAACTCATGACCCAGTGGCCCGTCCACTGTAGGACTGCTCGGTCCATGCATTGGAAGGTCTACCATATTTAGGGTGAGTCTCCCAAAACATCTGTTTCCTGACCAGGGCTATCATGCGAGGCACGGCAGACCTGACAAGGAAAGATGATCAATGAACCCCACACATAGGAAAAACAACCCCTGCTTCCCAGGGCCATTGATTTGTTTGTATTTTCAAATCAAACCGCAGCTTGTGGGGTTTGTCTCTGAAATTCCAAAAAAGTGCCAACCAGCCAAAGCGGTGGCTGGAATTTGGGGGAGAGGGGTCGATGAAAGTGCTCCCTCCATGCTAGTGGAATCACTTTCAGATAAAACGATCGCTGACCTGCCAGAGGGGATCTCTAGATCGGGTGTGATGGTCAGCTTGGCAGGAGGGTGCAGGGCACCGGCGGACTGGCAGGTCACTGGCCAGTCAATAAATGACCTAAATAGGTACATGTTTATAATTCAAACTAAATCCCTCCTACTGCGGATCTGTAGTCACAAGGCAAGCCAAGAGGCACGATTCATCGAGAATACATAGAGCATGCAACTAACAAACGTGGCAGATATTTTTAAGTGACAGGTAGGAAGTAGAAAAATTATGGAAACCGTAAAAATGACAGGCAGAATGGATGAAGTGCTTCATCCTTTCCATGACGACTGCAGTGCTGGCCCAGACAGAGGATGAGTTATGCCCGCCATGCCCATCGCTGTAGCAACCCTGTTTCCAAAGAGAAAACATGGTCTGGCGAGAAGTCCTCACCGAGCGAGCAGAAAGTCAGTCAAGATGCACCCTGGCCAGCAAGGCTTCCGAAGAGCCAGTCGTCTCCCGCTCTCATTTTTGAGGCACTAGCTTTCAAACTAATCTTGTGCCAAAATCCTCATTGCCTTTTATGTGGCTGGCTTTGCACCAGCCCTTCTGACCTCTCAGGTGTACTGACCTGTGTGGAAATCTCACAAATTCCATGCACCCCGAGAAGTGTCAAAGCCTAACCCAGCGCTTCTGGAATTTTAGGCCCATATTTATACTTTTTTAGCCCCGCATTTGCGTCATTTTTTTACGCAAAAGTGGCGCAAACTTACAAAATACAATTGTATTTTGTAAGTTTGCTCCACTTTTGCGTCAAAATGCGGCGCTAAAAAGTATAAATATGGGCCTTAAAGTCTGCACCATGCATGGGCGAGCTTCCGTTAGTGCAGCAGGGGCAGGGGCACCGGAGCACAGAGGCATGAAGGCCCACTGAACTCTGATTATTGCTGTATGTCACAGTTCAAAGAGCGGCCGGAGAGGCTTGTCCTTCCTTGCACTAGGGCCCGTGACACGCTGGCTACATCACTGGCACCTTGTCTAAAAATGTTCCGAATTCCCTACATAGCAGTTCAAAGCTACCACACTTTGTTCCTGTTATTTGTTCCTATTGACAACTTTTTCCCTCAGACATAGGGGGTCATTACAAGCGCCGTGCGGCAGCCAATGCGGCCGCACTCCCGCGGACCCCATTACAACATCCCCACTGGGACGGCGGGCGCAAACCAAGTTTACGCCCGCCGGCCCAGCGGGGATGCGACCGCAACATAGGAGCCGGCTCCGGCGGTGTTGCGGCCATGCGACGGGTGCAGTAGCACCCGTTGCGCTTTTCACTGTCTGCTATGCAGACAGTGAAAAGCTGCACGGGGCCTTGTTTGGGGGCCCCTGCACTGCACATGCCAGTGGCATGGGCAGTGCAGGGGCCCCCAGGTGCCCCAGGACTCCACTTACCGCCAGCCTCTTCCTGGCAGTGCAAACCGCCAGAAACAGGCTGGCGGTAGGGGAGTCATAATCCCGAGGGCAGCGCTGCTTGCAGTGCTGCCCTGGCGGATTATCACCGCCGGGGCTAAAACGGCAGGAAACCGCCGGCCCCGGCGGTGCGACCGAGGCGCTACCGCCGCGGTCGTAATATGGGTCTCCGTACCGCCAGCCTGTTGGCGGTACGGATGCCACATTACCCCAGGCGGTCTCCGACCGCCAGGGTCGTAATGACCCCCATAGTCTTTTCATCGATCACTTGCAGTTGTTCAAAGTTTTTTAGCCGCATAACATGATGCCAGGATCCGACTGAGACAAAATTAGGCTCCAGCACCAAAATAAAAGTGGCCAACATTAACAAAGCCTTTAGTTTTAAAAAAGTGGCAATATTTAAGGGGAATCAACAGTGAAAAGCGGCCCATCTGTCTATAAAACCGGCCCAAAACTGCTAAAGAAAAAACAGCTCAGACACTCATCTGTCAGACCAGCCCTTCAGGCACTGCCTGATTGCCTTGTAGGCTAGTCCGTGCCCTGAACATGGCACATTGACTATACCAATGTCGGTGTATCTTAGATTGCATTTACTGGTGTTGTGTTCTCTAAAAGCACATTTCAAGACTTGTTAGCATCTAATGGACCTACATGCATATTTGGGATTCCTGTCATTTTGTATTGGGAGGTTTGGTTTAGGTGTGTCAATTCCTTTTGGATTTCCTTGAGGTATGTAGCGAATGCACGTGCATTGTGAAAATAAGTTTTCATTTTGCTTTCAAAGACGGGGTGCCATGTTCCTCTTGTCGATTGTTTTTTCACCCACAATCCTATTGTACCTGACTCTGTCTGGACTCCAGGTGGCCTCTCTTATTGGCAGCTTTATCCTGTAGCGTGGACACATCTCTCCCTGAATAGATGATGGTAGCCCACTACTCTCAAGAAATTAGGAAAATAGCACAAACCTTGCATTGAAATTTGGAAAAGATTCACCAGGGCTCTCTAAAACACAGTATGACCATATTGTTGAGGTTAAATTATGACATAAACGTGCCTTGTCTTTCCTGAAGCTCATTATAAACCCTGACAAGAGATTTCTGAGTTTGTAAGGTGTAGGTTATTATTCAAAGAAAGAAAAGACACAAAAATACTCCAACAATATTTCAGAACGGTCGACCCCGCTGTTTAAAAAAATGCAAAACTTTGACATTCGCCTCACTTAGCCGTCGAAGTGTTTTGTTCAAATCCTCTCTAAAATAGATCAGTGCACTTCCAGGTCTCCCAGGAAATTGACCGACATCGCCATGAAACTGACACCTTCGTTGGCAATAACAGCTTCCTCTGGAGATGAATTAATAGTGCGGTTCAGTGACTACCTCATAGTTACCATAATTATGGCGAAACAAGGCCCTAGTCTCGAGAAGCTGCATTCAACTTCCCGAACTCAAAGTTTACTCAATTTGCCTTAAAATGTTCCGATTTCCTGCTCCTGCTCGTGCACAGGACGGATATTTTGGAATATTTCCCCCATGTGGTTTCCATTTCCAGCACTGTAACAGGAGCCTGTGTGGGAGACCCCTCCACCCCGTGCTGTCTGCCCCCACTGCATGCTTTAGGAGAGGACATACTTTCTCCCAAACTGAGTGGTTTTGTGTGATCCTTTGAAGTCATGCAACAGGAAGGGTGGGTTGCCCGGGATAACGTGGGCACTGCTCGCCCATTCACCAGCTTCCAATGCAGACCCTTCAGCAGGATACTTCACCCGGAAACTAAACTCAAGGAGAGGGAGCGCGTGGGGAAGTTCTAGCCAGAGAAGCAATCCTAACTTCCTTTTTTATGTTTACATTTTAATCAAGTATTGGCCATTCCTTAGATGATGCGTGCCTCTTCATGGTACCAATGATTAAGTTTAAATTTAAAGAGAGTGCCCAGTAAAACAATCCCTGTGAGCCAAAGTCGGACGTCACTCAGAAGCTCAACAACCACAGTATTGTTTGTCCCATTTAAGTCTCATCAGCTCGAGACTTCTGTTGACAACTATTCTCCAGAGGGGTCTCCAACATTTTTTGTATACTTATGTTGGTGAAAAACATCCAGTGCTAAAGACATTATTAGAATTTTAATACTGACCACATCAAACAAGTTTACATGTTTGTTTTATACATAAACTTTTCAGTTTTAGTAGGCTGGGCTATACACAGGAGAGCTATTTATGGGTAGCTCAAGAGCTATTAGTAGCTCACAAGCTACTCGTTGGAGGCCTCCAAAACCCTTTCTGTCTCCAGATTGTCCACAACGCAGCAGCCAGTCTGGTTTAAGAATATTTCAGATATGAACATTTTACTCCAGTTCTCTGATCATGTAATTGATTACCTATTCACAGCCGAGGCTACGACTATGTTACACAAAACTATCAGAAATCCCCTGCAAGGTTAGCCTTTAAATGTTCATCGTATGCTCTCACCACCATATGTTTACACACAAAAGAGAACACTTGGTACATATTCCCAAATCCAAATGGGTCTTTTATGGAGACAAAGCCTTCTTAGCCACAGCACCAAGAATTTGGAACTCTATGTTGTTGCATTTCTGTTCCGACTTTTGCATTACCTCCTGCAAGAAACGTACGAGAACCTGTCTTTTTATACAATAGTTATTTTATTTCATTTCTGCTCTAGGCACCTGCAGCTCTTTATTGACCGAAGTTACAGCGCCAAGATGCCCATGTGTGCATGCACTTACAAATACACTTAAGAAAGAAAGGCATTGTTTGTGCTCTCCTTTTAGTAAGAAAAAGGTGCAGGTATACACCATACTTACTAGGGGTGATCTGATGAAGATGGATTGTAAGGCTGCTTTCAATAGAGGTGAAGCATGTAACGAGCTTACAGATTTTCTACTTGTACATGCTGGCTAACAAAATTACGTTTCTACTGCAGTACACTTGGGATCTATGCACAATAAATCATCTGCTTGTCAAGAAAGCATTTCCAAAATGGCTTTGTTATGTTTGTCAACCTTGTTGCCATTCATTTTGTTGAAAGTTTAGGTTGTTTTTTTGGTTATGGGGTAGAGATTTTCACATAATGTTGTGCACATGGAACTACCTTTGTGCACTTGCTTGTGCAGGGAACACCAATTAACTATTCCCTTTGCTCTGCTCAGCATAGACACACCCCTGCTCACCATTTCTTCAGAGTAGGAAAAAGCTGAGTGTTATATTAGTCTTTCATTTTTTTCTACCTTCGACTGGGGAGATCCCTTTCACCGTGTGTCCCTCAAAGGTCAGCATATGCTTGTTTTGTTAGATAGGATACAGGCAACACCCATTTTCCCATGCTCACAAGTGTGAGTCCTAAATCAAGGCATTTGGAGTGTTTTCTCAGATTGCCCTCTCTATTCTGTAGGCCTTCCTACTTAGGTCCTGATAGCTTTTGGCCTGGTCAATTAAGAAATGTGTGGTAACTCCTGTTTCCACACCCGGCACAATTACTAGTGATGAGATATGCACCGCACCCTCACATACATTTCGGAGGCCAAACCTGACCAAATTTCCTGGGCGAAAAATGCATAATAAATAATAGAACTTGTGTTTTTTGGCGCAGTAAGGCCTCAAGCCCACATTATTTGCCCCCATTTTGAGGTCAATATTTGTAATTGGGTGCTATTTATTGCACCAGAAAACCTGTGATCCCTCCAGTGTGGAAACAAAGCAGATGGGATAAATATTGCACCTTTTCGATGCCGACAATTATCAGAGCCAACATTTCTCTATTGCTATCGGTGCTGTATTGCAGTGAGCAGTTTTCTTTATTACTTTAATGCTGTTCATGTTCTTGATCTCATCTCGAAGTCCCGGGTCTCACAACAATGCCATTAGTGAACTAAGAGTCAAGTCAGTTGTCATGTGAAACTTACATATGCCCTACCTTCTTGTAATACATAGAGCAACCTTATAGTGTATTAAAGCACAGAGGGTTTTGTACAGCACACATCCTAAACCTGCGTATTTCGAGGTACTCTCATACGCAAAAATGAAGAAAAAGGAGAAACAGTGAAATAAAAATATTTGGCTAGGAACACATAAATTGATTACACAGTGACACTGGGACTGATTCCAGGTGGTTTTCTGGTATCACACTGTGGAACTCAGCCAGTCAAGGGGTTTCTCTTTCTCTCACCTTTTTTCCCGTCAAAGGTTAATGCTTTATCTTTAATTATTGGTGAATTATGTTTGAGCGTGGGTGGCAAGCAGAAGCCACATGAAAGCGCGATTCGTTTTGGGCTCAATGTTTCAAGAAGATACCGGGAGCCTGGCTAGAGTTTTCAGTGGCTTGTCCACCTCTAATTGAAGCATGAAGATTTACCTCTGGTGTACAGGCCTTAGTTGAAGAACCCTTGAAGTTGGAATCTTTGTTTCCTCATCTCCACCCACTCCTGATGCTTTTGCACATTGCATTTTTAACTATCTTCTGGTCAGTGTCATAAACTTGCATTTTATTGGTTATAGTCTGGAACTTCAAGAACTGATTATCAATTTACCAGAATATCACAAGCAAAATAATGGCAACCAAAATATTGATGATAGAGGAGTGAGATGTCAAGGGAGTGCATGGGAGCAGCGGTGAGGAGGGAGTAAAGCTTCATGAGAGTGCACAGGACCAGTGACGTGCATATAGATAAGTATAAATTTACTATTCCCCACTCAAAATCTATGGACCTATACTTAACTGTTGATATTTTGGTCCTCCATATTTTGGCAATTATTTTCTGCTAAAACAACATTCCCCACTCAGCCTACTTGAATTACATTTAGGGCAAATAAAATAAATAAAACTCCTTTAAGAAAGGTTTTGTTCGTTTTTGTAATTTTATCTCTACGTTCTTGACAGGAATTCTACTTCTCTAATAACTTGAATACATTGTGTGACTTTTTTATTATTTGTCATGTATTCTGATGCATTGGTTTGTTTCTTTGATATTTTTTTCAAGCGCCGTCAACGTGAATTCTGTTAAACTGTGGCATCTTACTAATAAACAAAATGTAAACAGCATTAAAAGCGCTTGACAACTTTGCATATTGCATGTCACAGCATATACATCATGCATTCATTAACAGGACAATTAATATAATTGTACGATGGAAGTCCCTTGCTTCATAATTGTGTTAAATCAAGTTAGCACTTTCTTTCACAATACTTCAATCAATCAAATGATTTTGACCCGTTTGTGGGAGTTATACGTCAATGAGTGATAAATGTTTCTAAATTAGATTTGGCAGAGTTTTCATTCAATTTCACAGACTTGAATAGGTTGTTATGGCCGCTCCTTAAATAAATGCTTTGATTCTGAGAGTGATGAGTTTCAATACTTTGTCACATCATTTTCTTCTGCACAGATTCAACACATATTCATTATAGATTGCACATTGCAATGCATACTCAAATAACTAGTCAGCTCCTGGATTTACACAATTAAGTTCACATTTACTAAAGATTTGTGCTGGCGCTCATCCTACACAATGCTATGCAAAAGGCTTTCAGGGTGATTTAGACTTTGGCAGAGAGAGAACTCAGTCACAATGGTGACAGAGTTCCCTCTCCACCAAACTGAAGGTCTGCCCACCTGACTTACAGTCAGGAGAATGTTAAGTATGTTAGTGACGGAGCCTACTCTACTTTTGTTGCGGACATAGTGCTCTGACAGCCTGACGAAGTAAGAGCCATGGTGGGTTCGGCCATTCGACCCCCGGCCCTATCTAGAGTGGGAAGTTGAGTGGCTAGTTTTCATTACTCTTTACCCTCATGAAGAAGCCTGGCAGCAATGGGCAGCAAAAATGTTTAAATGACCGACCCACCCACCCCCACACCATGAGACAAAACGTCAGTGGTATGGGATCACTCTCAATACAAAATACCACTTTCAGATTTTGTTTACTAAGAAATTAAAACAAATTAAAAGTTTAAAGGGCTGCAGTCGTGTTTGATGGAGACATCTGTCAAATTTTCAACTAGGTGACAGGAACCACCAAGACGGCTTTTCCTGTCAATGAGGTAAATAACGACCTCTAAACTCTAAATCAGGCACTTTGTCTATTTAATAACCATGTAAAGTCTAGCATTCTCAGTGTTAAACTGAGTTGCACTGCATTAGTACCCACTAAAGCTATAGTAAATATGGTCCTTACCTTCAGTGCAGTTTTTAGTCTACTCAAGAGTTTTGTGTGGCAGTGATATTTCTTGCCTGACTTGGCATTATTGTGATGGAAAGAGCTTTGGTTAGTAGTCAGATACAATCCTAGGTACATTTGTGCCACACACCACATATTTAGAGCACAATCCCTCACTGCCCACACATGCCACCTGTGCAGAACCAGTGGGAGAGATAAGCTGGACTTGATGTCAAAAAGTAATAGTCTGAGGCGTGAATATTCTTTCCATAGAAACAATTTTATTGCCAGTACAAAAGTTAACAGATTTTAATACTTTGTTGTTTTCATTTCCAAACAGCTGCCCTGAGCAGGGAGAAAGAGAGATCCACAAGGGAGAAGGAGAGTTACATGGACCCAGGTGAGCTCCCTTCGGAATGCATGAGACCCACTAAGAATGGGAAGGAGTGAAACTCCATAGAAGTGCATGAGATCTGTGTGGGTGAAAGATGGGAAGTGCAAGGAACCAGTGATGAATATGGAACTAAACTTTATGGGAGTGCATGGGAGCAGTGATGATGGGGGGGGGGGGCGGGGAAGGGCGAGACTTCATACAGGACAGTGATGATGGGGATGTGAGACATCATAGGAGTGCATGGGAGCAGTGGGGGGTGAAGCTTTGTGGGCATACACAGGATTAGTGATGAGGGGGAGCGAGGCTTCAGGCGGGACAGTAATGTGGGAGTGGGACGTCATGAAGTCCACAGGACCACTGATAAAGGGGAGTGAGATATCAAGGGAGTGCATGGGAGCAGTGATAATGGGGGGGCCGGGAAGGGTGAGACTTCATACAGGACAGTGATGATGGGGATGTGAGACATCATAGGAGTGCATGGGAGCAGTGGGGGGTGAAGCTTTGTGGGCATACACAGGATTAGTGATGAGGGGGAGCGAGGCTTCAGGCGGGACAGTAATGTGGGAGTGGGGCGTCATGAAGTCCACAAGACCACTGATAAAGGGGAGTGAGATGTCAAGGGAGTGCATGGGAACAGTGATAATGGGGGGGCCGGGAAGGGTGAGACTTCATACAGGACAGTGATGATGGGGATGTGAGACATCATAGGAGTGCATGGGAGCAGTGGGGGGGTGAAGCTTTGTGGGCATACACAGGATTAGTGATGAGGGGGAGCGAGGCTTCAGGCGGGACAGTAATGTGGGAGTGGGGCGTCATGAAGTCCACAAGACCACTGATAAAGGGGAGTGAGATGTCAAGGGAGTGCATGGGAACAGCGGTGAGGGGGGAGTAAAGCTTCATGAGAGTGCACAGGACCCGTGACGATGGGAGGGTGAGATGCCACAGAAGTGCATGCGAACAATGATGAGCGAGGAGTCGGACTTCATGGGGGTGCACAAGACTAGAGATGATGGGCAGGAGATGAGACTCAATTGGAGCGCACAAAACCAATGACCAGGTAGGAGCAAGGCCAGAGATGAGAAAAAAGTACTTTTCAAGTGCATGGGACCAGCAGAGAATGAACACGTGACAGCCAAGGAAGTGAAAGTGCTTCAATGTTCAAAGACTGCATGAACTTTGGGTTGATCTAAGAGGTTCCATTGACGTGTACGTGGTCAGCGACGGGGACAGGTTCAGAGTCACAGGATGTGGGACCTGCTGGCAGGTGTGACTCCGTGGATCAGAAGCCAAACGGCCTATGGGTAGAATTAGGTTTCTTGGGTGTCTTGTGCTTATGAAATTTTAGCAGACTGTGACCGCTGCGCTACCCCCCCCCCCCCTCCAGCTTACCACCCCTGAAACACTTACTACTCACAACATATGCTGGCAAAGATATTCTGGGGTGTCTGGGTGTAACCTGGGTTACTCACAATTAACCATAACTTAGTTTCACAACACTGCAGTCTCAAATGTGTGATAGATTACTTTTTTGGCAGTGATCGGGATAGGCCAGCTCTTCATTACATTTTATTCCAGAGATGTTTCAGCACCATTAGCTGTATAGTTGGGTGAATTTCCTGTAATTGTCACACTGTGTGAACCCCTTACAGGGGATCCCACACCTAGAAACGGAAAGGGCAGTCCCACCCAAGAAGGCGAATTTCCACTACCTGCCAACATTCCTCTTGAATTAAGTTACATTACTTATTTAGGAGTTACAGCTTGATTTGCTTACTAAAAAGTCATACATAGTTCTCTTATCAAACAAGTTATTTTCAACGTTAACAAAAAATGCAACATTTTTAAAACTCACAAATATCTTACCCAAGACGTTGCCAAACAAGTGTTTTTGCAGTTATATAAGTAATGTGTAGTTTCCGCACAAAAAAAGTCAAAAGATGCATAAACTTATTTATAACTTTTAACAAATCAACCCCATGGATTTTAAGTTTGTACGTGACGTTTATGCAAACAATTTCAACTTTTGAAAATCTCCAAAAAACGTTGATAACTTTATAAAAGTCAGTAGGGGTTAGTTAAAAAAAAGTACACATTTGTTTTATAAACGGTCCCCATGATAATATCAATCCTGCAGGAGGGAAGTAATCTATGGACAATCACATTTTCTCGAGCATGGATGGTCAACGTTCCCCATTATCGCTTTTGGGTGGAAAATTCACTCCCCAGGTTAGGGCATACACAAGCCATTCTTCACAGCTTCCACTGGCTTCCTTGATACCAAGAGAGGTGGCTCACATCACCTCCCAACTTCACAAGGAACAAGGCGCAGCCCTTAAAGCAGTCATCAAAGGTAGACCCTATCAGTCTGCGGCCGAACATTCTCATATGGTACAAGACATCATTCACTACATGAAGTACCCTTGTACCATCAGTAAGAGCACTCTGTCAATCAGCGCAAGATGACATTTGTTAGACCACAGAGATGTCACCCCCAGAAGCCTTTAACCTCCAGCCAACACAAGTCTAACAGAATAGGAGAGGTCAGCCGCCACCTACCACTGCAGCACATGGGATCGTTGATCACAATGAATTCAGAGGCCAGTGCCCCCTCCATACTGCACTTATGATACAAGTGCTCCTGGTACCTAACTATTTAAAGCAAGCATGGCTTTCGATGTTGCCAGTTTTGGTAGCTGAGGGTATGTGCAAAGAATCAACCACTGATCATTAACATTGAGTGCCTGAGTTTCCAAGCAAAGTGCCTCTTCCTGTGATGGGGTCAGAGGGCACCTGATGTCGTCTCTGCTGCCCCTCTGATGAAACGACACTTCAGGCTTTATGTGCAACATGGCAGTTTGAACACATTAGTAGGTCTCTCGGAAAGCGAAAAAGTAAGCTAGGTTCGCTGTCACCAGATATGACGAGAATGTCTTTCAAAAAACAGATAAGTCACTGTTAATCGTACCTTACTTAATAAATTAATTCGATACCGTTTTCCCTGAAACTAAAACCTGACATCTTTCCTTTCTTTCCAGAGAGGTCTAGGGAGGAGGGGTAGTTTGGGTGGGCGTGGAAAAATTTGCAAGGTGTTTGAGGAAGAAAGGGACTAAGTATGCCCCTCCCCACCCCATGTGCGCACTTAACACACTGGCTGTACTCCTCAAATGACTGTTAAAAAAGAATCTCCGAGATGCATTTTGAAATATCACTTTCTTTTAAATCAATACAAAAAATAATTCATTGTAAATATATAATATATATTTATACATATCTTGAGTATATTTACATACATCCAGCGCCATACTTTGCCTGTGCTCTGTGAGTGTGTGCTGGCATAGAATATCTCCCAAATCTTACATAATTCACAAGAAAGTCCCAGTTGTATCTGCCTCCGGTGCAGCAGGCCTGGGCAACGCCCCGCTAGCCAGGTCTTGGGGGCAAAGGCTGGAGCAGTCCGTCCGCCCTCTGAAGGGCGTCAGTCACCATCTTTTGGTGACGGTTAAGAGCTTGAAACAGTGGGGTGCAACCCACCAGTGGACTCTGTCCTCATCCCCCATATGTACAATCCAAGAAGCTGGGGGATCCATGGCAGAGGCTCCCACACTCCCTGGCTGTTGGAGGCACCACCAGGAAGTAAGAAGTTCCAAGTTAGTTTTCTTCTGTTTTTATATATTTTTTGGGCAAAAAATATATACGGTTCTTGGTGGGACGGGAAGTCTATGCTGGTTGTGTGGCCTCATGTTTTAATGGTGCCATTTGTGTGTTGGGATTTGGGAAGGCAAGGTTCATAGGACATTGGATCCGGGGAGAAGACAGAGTCGTCCCCAAAAGAGCAGGAACTTCTGGTGTCCGGATAGCTTGGCGAGTACGGCTCCAAGGGGTTGTTGAGGTCCAGGTACTCCTGTTGATGAGAATGAAAGAATGAGAAAAAATGAATGATTATTTCAGTCCCAATAAGACCAGTTGCTGCTTGCGCAGTCTGTGCTACAGCAGTGTGTGATGACTTCATAGAGGCAGGGTGATACAAAACAGGCCTAGTTAGCTTTTAATGATCTACTGAAAACCAACTGAAGAAAGGAAGTTTCCGAAAACACTGAAAAGAAAGCAAGTCAGATTCATGGAATGAAGGCTGCAAGAGAGGTGCCGATATCATAGAAAGTACTTGGGGATGGCCAATATGTGGTGTTCACCACACTTGTTCCAACGAAGCATGATAAGCGTGTCTCAGGGATAGTGTGACCCATCTGTCACACTCTTCACGAGAGGATGGTGTGCATCACAGGGACTTGAATAATTATGTTACTCATTTTAAAGTGATGCTTTGGTTTCACTTGTGTCTCAGCGATGATGCGTGTCACTCACATCCTATAGAAGATATACGTCAGCCAAGTCCACAGCACTGTATGTGTCACTTTTGCATCATTAGCATCTTAATGAATGTGTATGTGTCCCATGCTCTAGCTCAGGTGTGTGTGTGCTATTTTCCAGCCATAGTTTATGTTCATCAGTTACCACGGGTAGTGTGTCACTTTTGCCCCATGTAATGAGAGTGTAACTAGTGTCTCACATATTGTGTGTGCTGCTCTTGTATCATGGATGATGTGTGCCAGTGCTGCCACTCCGGGAGGTGGGTGACTTGTGTCCCAGGGAATGAACTCTCACCTCATTGGTCGTTTGTGTGAGGATTCGGTCTAGATCCTCAACAAGCTGTTTGAAAGTGGGTCTTTGCGAGGGCACAGCACGCCAGCAGTCCGTCATCATTGTGTACCTAGAAGAAAAGAAGAGCATAGAGTGACCCTTGGCTCAGCCTTCATATCTTCTTCCCCACGCCCGAGTGATCTATCACTACAACATGGACACGACTTCTATTTCCACATTGTTATATCGTCGGCCAAAAACCCTCATCTCAACCCTCCTCTTAACCAGCTCATTCCCCTTCCAAACTATCATCTGTCCATCCGCCACTTCCTTTCTGCCTCGTGTTTCACATATAAAATAGATCCCTTTTTTCCTCCCGGTCTACTGTCCCTGCACACCCCATCAATATCTTCAGTTCAGTCCCCTCTCGCTGCCACCTCAGAAGCAGAGCTCTCTTCCTTCCTGAAAGAGACCGCCACCTCTACAGCTCCTATGGACTCAATACCTACCTCTGTGATCACTGGGATATGTCCTCTCTTTCTAACATGGTTATGGCCATGATCTACAATTTTCTTGGTCGTCCTACTCTGAGCAGAGCATACATGCTACAATTCAACCTCTCACTAAAAAGTCTGTCCCTGCTAAGCCTGGTCCCTTCATCCTTCTTGACTCCCTAACTTATCAGCTATCATTGATGCCTGGTTTTAAATCTGTCATTTTTCAATTTCCGATCTGCGTTCTGTCCCACAGTGCATTACAAGATCGTCCATTGTAACCAGCCCCATCTCAAACTCGCCTCTTCATGCACAACCCTATCAGCTGGGCTTGGAACTGCTGGGAAGGTTATTGTCATAAAAACACAACTCTCTGGATGTTACCCTCTCTGCTCCCCTGTGCGAACCCCTCTACTCACTTCTACTCTGTGCCTTGGCCTGGTGAAACCTATCCATCACCTCCTTTACCCTTTGGTGTCCCTAGTGGTTGTTTTAAGTCCTTCTGCTTTTCCGTGTGCACCTCTCCTTGAGCTGCCATTGCCAAGTCTTTTGGATTCCTGACACTTCTTGGCTGATGATTCATAACTGTTTTTTTCCAGCTCTTCATGGTAAATCTTGAGGCATCTGGTACAATCGTAGATGTCTGCTCACTTCATACATCCAAACCCACATACCCCTGAAAACCTGTTCTTATGCTAAAAAATCTGTGACTTTCTGTGATACCCCTCTGCCCATCCACCCAGCACCAGATTTTGTAATGAGTTTTCACCCATTCCTGGTCTTTTACGTTCTCTTTTCTTCCACCTCCACACTCGACACCATCACTTTCACAATATTTTTAAGATTCATCCCCTCTTTCCCTTTCATGCTCCAAGATCTTCTTGTGCTTTGATTACTGCCCCTCTGATCTCACTCGGAGCTCCTGCCAGCTCCATGAGTCACTTCAAATCTAATCTTTAATACGGACTTCTTTTTCTTCTCAAGCTCCTATTCCCTCCAGTATCTTAGTGGCCCTGATTTTGCTTCATTTGCTCCACTTTCCCTATCGACAACAGTATTTCCACTGTATAATATTAAACTGTACTCAAGGCGTGGCTCTACCCTGCCATTCCTGATAACCATTGACTACGCGTTCAAAGTCCTACCAATAGACCCTACAACACCAGACCCCCTCTTCCAGGTCTATTACTTCTGCAATTGTGCCACTGGTATATGGAACCCAGTACCATGTACTCATTCGCATCCTATCAACCTTCTCTGAAATTTTATCACCTTCCAGTCACCTTTCTTGACCAAATTCCTCCTCTGATGTAATTCTTGCTTCTCTCCCCCTCCAATATTACATTTAAATTGTACTTACTCATGATATAAAATGTTTTATGTGAAAGTGATGTATAAATACTAATGAGTGAATACCCCTGACCTCCCACAGCTGTTACCTGCATCGCTGCATACCTATGCAGTGACATGTAAATTATCAAATCAAGGCAACCAATCAACTGCTCCGAGAGCCTGTACCAGCATGCGGCTGTGTATTAGGCTTTCTTCCCACTGAGTCACTGTCATCTGATATCCTCCTTCCTCTCAGGGTAACAGACACCTGAAGGTTCTACTTCAAACCGTATCTGATGGCATTCTTCCCTTTAGCAGCATTGCTCAAATGTGGGCGTTCCTCTCACAAGGCCATGGACAAGATGTACCTTTCATTGTTCTGTGCTACTGGTCTCTATACCCTCAGGGTCGACGACAGCTGACAGCCTTCATTTCCACTCGACCACTGGTACCTGATCTCTGCTCCCAGTCACAGGCATGTGGTCTTCCCTCCAAATCAGGCGCATCTTCTAGTCTTCCAACAGTTTGCTTTACTACTTTAGGTCAGTTTGTTGTCAGGCATCAGGGTAAATCTCTTGGTCAGAGGCACCTCTGGATCAGTGGTAACTTGGAAGCTTCCACCCCCCTCGGTCACTGGCATCGTGTTTCCTTTCCTGTTTGAGACATGGCTTCCTCCTGGTCCATGGCACCTGATGGTCCTCTCCTCCCTAATCTGTCACCTACATTGGAATCGTGACACTGGGTACGTGACCCCCTACCTCCCCCCCCCCCCGGTCTCCCTGGTCAGGGGATCCTAGACTTCCAAAGTTAGAACAGTCTGTTCTGCTGTTAGGTCAGGGGTTCCTGGTCTTGCCCACCTCTTTCTGTTATTGGCGGTCATTTTGCGCAAAGGGCAGTGGAAACTGGCCCTAAATTCACCCAGGTTAGAAATATTTGGGCTTTTTCCTTCTTTCAGGGTCAGTGTGCATCTTGTTCTCCCCCTGAGTTAGTGACACCTGGTCTTGCTGAGTCTGTGGTATCCAGTGTCTCTGAGTCTGTCGCAACTGGTCTCACACTGAGACAGTCAACTGCCACCACCACGTCAGCATCATTGGCACCTGGCCCCTCCCAGAGTCAATTTCAGCTGCTCTCTCCTAAAAAAAACACAACTAGGTCTCCCCAGACACTCTAGCAATCCCTGACTAAACTACACCAGTTGAGCAAGCAAACAGCATGGATCCTTACAGCTCATTGGTGCAGTTGCCAGGTTTGTCCATTCGGTGGCCTTCCTTAAGGAGCTTGAAAAGTTCTTCCACAGGAATTCCTGGGTATGGAGAACCCCCCAGTGTGAAGATCTCCCACATAAGCACGCCAAAAGACCATCTGCAGAGAAAAAGAGAGGAAAGAGACTGGCGTTAGATGAGGGACCTGTTGAGCACAGCGCGACCCTAGAGAACAAGATAAAGCAGGGAAAAGGAACACAACATCACAAAGCCAGTTCTGATTGAGAAATTGCCACACTCCAAAGACTGAAAGGCACAAACCCCTTACCACCAGAGACAAGGACATTTTGGTAGAATGTTTTCAACCATCCATCTAAACTGCCTGTGCTCTTAACACCTCTTCTTGTTCCAGGCCCAACACAGCTGTTCACACCTTGCAACAGTGACTACTCTCACCTCAGCACTGGTCTTTCAGTTAATTTTCTCAAAATATAGAGTTTCTCCCAAATCTTACATAATTCACAAGAAAGTCCCAATCCAGTCAACAAGGCATCCTATGCAACGTCCCATCACTGTTCTTCTGAATATGGAGGCAAAATCCTAAACCCATAAGTGCCTGTGCAGAAGCTACTACCACTTAGTGGCACTTACATAGAGGAAGCATAGTGGGTTGTCTTGGTCCTCAATGAGGCCCATCGAAACCTCATGAGTTTTCTATAACTGCTCTCTGAAGCATTAGCACAGGGCTTACCACACCCAACCAAATCTTCATCTAAGGGCCGTCAGGGATACCAGCACATCTCTGCAAAGAGCGACTGAAAGGAGCAAGGATTGCTATGCATTCCACCTCAAACCTAAACAGATGCCATCCCATTGCTAAAAGACTCCTCTAGTGTGTGAGCTATCATTTCTTCCTTCACCTCACAGCCCCAGCAATAATACATTCAGAGATGCTTTCATAGCTTCCGAAGATTAAACACATGCAAATGCAAATCACACAATGTGCTTCAGGAGCTACCACCAATATCCCTACTCTACAAGGACCAAACCGAGGAGTCTTCAGCCTTGTGAGCCCCATTGCACAGCCACCCCACGCCCAAGAGATACTCAACATAGATTTAAAAAAGCAGCATGACTCCTTTTCTATGCGCAGACACCCCAGGGAACCCCCTCCCCTGTTACCACTGGTACTCTCCAGTGATTCCCAGACTAATGAAGCAATCATCACCTCGTGGATTCGTGACATGTACTGGTTTTGAGCTTGCCAAGAAAACCAACACTGAGAGCAATCACGCACAGACACAGCCCCAGACAATCCCCATTCGTTAAAAATAGGAGCAGACACAGGAGAGCGCGCCCATGGATTAGGTCTGCCCACCAGGAAGAGGGCCACATTCTGTCTGCATAAGACCTTGGGGAAAGGCGGATGCATGGCAGACCGTGGGGACTTCCGCTCGGACACAAGGGTTTTAGCGTTTGGGTCCCACTGACGTGCTTTGAAGTCGGGCAGATTAGTAACGGGGCATTAGGTAGCAGTCTAGCAGAAAATCATGGCCGTCTAAGCGCGGCACCCCCGGTGCGTGTGCGCAGTCCGTGTGGGCACCCTGTCATGTCTGCCCTGGTGCTTTTGTTCTTTCAGTCGGCGATTACAGAGCGTAAGGAGTTGCGTACACGTCACTCTGATGTGTGTAGACTCTGTCAAACAGCGCCTCGGGAGCCATCCACTTCACGGGGAGCCGGCCCTGCGGAGGAAGGGAACAAAGCAGCCCTGTTTACCATAACTTCGACAAGTGCGCCAGGCCTGCGCCCTCACAGAGCAGCTGAAGCGATGGGCTGCCCCATGGAAGCCACACGGAGCCATGGCTGCTCGTCATACCTCGTGCAGAGGGCAGTCGAAACAGGTGAACACAACATGGACAGAACAACACAATGCAGCCGTGTAGCGCGCTAGGGCGTAGCTTCATTCAGCAAGATTGTGAGGGGTGGGGGGAGCGTCAGATTTCCCAGCAAACACACTCGGGTATCTTGATAAAACACATTATATGAGAAGCAGGTAATGAGGGGGCATAAGAGGTGGTAGAAAGAGAGAAGGGCGGATTTTTAGGGGCACTTAAAACACAACATTTTTCAAACTAATCAACATTTGTTAAGACCTTCGAAACAGGGACGAGTGTGTGTGCTTTTGTCAGTGTGGACATGTAAAATCCCATGTGAAAAAAAGCGACCAACTGAAAGCACTTGTTCTCAACTATTTACAAAGGAATAACATTTTTAGGGGCGGGGTGTAACACTCCAAACATGCCTCCTGAAGACAGGCCCCTGATAGCACGACTCAAAGGGCCCACAAGGCATACATCACAAGCTGCTAAAGCAAGGGACAAATGCACCAACCCAATGTGTCTTTTTACCATACATTCAACATGGGCATCAGATGCAACCTTAAAGCGGCCTAGCCAACAGCACTGCATCAGAGATTCAACAGCAACAGCAACAGCACAGCAGTGGTCACCACAAGCTTGTCAAAACAAACGGCCACACCACGGACATGGGAGTAAAAAAATGGCTTCTTAACAACATTTCAACAATTTTTCTCAAGTAACTGAAACAAAGTACTACAGCCAGAAAGATAAAACCTCTCAATAACACTAGTGGGCAGAGGATTGCTGTATTCACATGGCGGCTGAAGGAAGGGCAGCTACTTACAATAACACATTTAGGGCACCAGGCCTAGAGCTCTAAAAAGCGGACAGGAAGAGAAACTGCACCATGAACACAGAAAAAGAATAAATAAATAAAGTTTTACCTAACCCAGCACCAGGAGTCAATAAAGGATGACGACAAGGAAAGCAACAAAATACCAACCACTGGACGCCCTACTTGTAGAAATGGCAGTTACCAGACCACTGCCTTCATAGACATACTGGGGTGCAGAACAACAACAAGATGGCAACAAAGCACAACTCCTTATAGTAGTTAAATAAAGGAGTCAGACCTGCAGCTTTTCAGTGCAGCTGAATCAAGATACAGTAGGAGGTGTGAAACTAAACAATAGTGCTTGGCCAAATCCTTTACAGTGCAACAAAGACAGGTAACACAACACTAGACCTCAGTGGAGTTAAAGACATGCATTGAGACCAGCTAGTGTGGGATACAAGCATATTAGAACACCAGATCATGGAAAGTTATATGTACATCAAGGCAACGACCTTGTCTTGTTTAAAGTTACAGGCAAATCTTGATATCAGAAGTTAATAGAGATGAAATTATGTTGGGCACCAAAAGCACTGCAGTCACCCACAAAGCTGTAGGTCAGTCACATCGGTGCTTTCAGAGGACATGTACGTTATTAAACGAGACTCCACATAAAGTTGCAAACGTGAAACACAAGAAATGCAATAGTTTCCAGTGGAGCTACCAATATCACAGTTCTCTAAATATGCAAGTATGTCATGACCCTGGAGTTTTGAGCAACACTTGCTACAAATCCCTGCATCGCAGATTAACCATAGAACCTAAATCCAACTCACATGTCACTTGAGACTCAACTCACATTGGTTGTTTTTTTGTAGTAGTCGATGTTGTTGATGTCTCTGGCCAAACCGAAATCTGCAATTTTCATGACGTTGGTTTCTGTCACCAAGACATTCCGAGCTGCCAAGTCCCGATGGATGCACTGCAGAGGGAGAGACCAAGGCGGACAGTGAAGAAGGGGTACAGCGAGAAAGGGAACTGTGAAATGTACTCTCAAGATACCATCCAACAATGTCCTTGTAAAACCGGCAGAAAGCAGGCATCTGAGCCAGTGGAAAAGGGTAACACGTACTATACTCACTTGTTGGATTTTTTAGTTTTAGGAACAAAATGCAATAGAATATGACTGAATGTTCCAAGTTAATCATTAGTGAAATCTAAGACTTCTAAAAAGACCAACCATGGTTGCAACAAGGGACAGCAATTATAGCCAGTGGTCGCAGTTGCGACAGCTGGTCTCCTTCATGGCAACTTGCTGTTTGTTGGAAATGGCCCTTTCTTCAGCGTTATCCCCAAACTTTCTGCCTTTCTCCTCCTGCTTTTCAGACCCTCTTTTTGTTGGCTTTAGGACTCTAGGCACTTTACCACTGCTAATCAGTGCTAAAGGTCATGTGCTCTTCCCCTAAAATTTGGTATGATTGTCTTACACCTGTTTGGCATATTTCATTTACTTGTAAGTCCCTTGTAAAGTTGTATACCATATATTCAAGGCCTGTAAATTAAATGCTACAATTGGCCTGCAGAGCTGATTGTGCCACCCACAAAAGTAGCCTTTCAAACTGGTCTCAGGCCTGCCACTGCAGTGCCTGTGTGTGCAGTTTACTGCCACATTGATTTGGCAATTCAAGCTAATTGCCAAGGCCTGCACTCTCCTTTATTACACCTAAGTCACCCCTAAGGCAGTCCCTAGGTAGCCCACATGGTGCTGTGTAAGTAGAAGGTAGGACATGTACCTTTATGTTTTACATGTTTTAGTAGTGACAAACATCCCATTTCGTTTTTCACTACCATGAGAGCTGCTCCTCTCATAGGCTAGCATAAAGAATTCCCTTATATATTTTTAAGTGGTAATCTCTGATGTGAGAGAAATGGCATGGGCATGTTTGGCATGTCTGGAATGGTAGAGAAAAATCCTGCTTACTGCTGTATTTGGATTCTACATTACTGTTTCAGAAATGCCACTTTAGAAAGTGGGCATTTCTCGGATGCTTATAACTCAGTGTGCCTTGCAGCCTGACTCCAATCCATGTCTAGGGCAGAGTGACAGCTACACTTTGTGAATACTTTCTAGACAGCCATAACACAGGAGGGGCTGGGTGTGACAAAAGAGGAGTCTGCATCCACACTGCATACTAATAGTCTTCCTAGGCTGGGGAGAGGTAGGGTCGTTCACACCTTACATGTCAATAGGCTGTGTCCTGCCCTCACACAATGGGCTGATTACCCCCTACTGATGTCTGGAGATACGGCTGGGTTGGAATGGGGTTGTGTTTCACTTGAAAGGGTTCCTTCTAAGTCACCCCATGAACAAATACATTTTTTTAGTATAAGCACAGGGGCTCCGACCCCATGATTTTAGAGCACTTTTGGGAACTGGGACTGAACCTCTGTCAGAAGGACTGCTGGACTGCACAAAGGACACATCTGGACTGCTCTTCTGTTGTTGCACTGCTGTCTGGCATTAAGGACTCACTAGATTACTTTTCTGCTGGTTGACCTGCTGCCAGCTGCTCCCTGATTCTGTTCTTCCAAGGCACTGGGGTGCGGACAGAAGGGACCGCCATTGGAACTACCCACTTGGTTGGGCTGCGAAAAGGACTGTCACCTTGTTACAGGGACCCTGATGTGTTGGTCTGCCTGCTACCCCTGCTATGCCCTCTGCCCAGTGGCCCTAATAGATTGCCTGGAAACCCCTCTGCTGTGGGACCCTACCCGCTGGGGGTCCAACAGCAGTGTGTTAATTGGGGAGCCGTAATTGCCTACTACTCACTATAATTCCCCAGGCCAGCTCAGGGCGAGCACTGCTTCATTGTACTAGGTAGCGTGTGTCGAGCGCTTCTAGCTTCAGGGACAGCGGCTGGTGTTTCCCTCAAGGCAGGCCATCCAGCAAAGGAAATTATGACATGCAGTAGTCCTGAGTAGGGTGTTGTGCCAAGGCACCCTCCCCCTGCCAGCACTGTCGTAGCAGGAAAGAAGCTTTCAGGTGGTTGCTAGGCAATGGGGCAACGCCTTCAGCCCTGTGGGTCTGCATGATAGAGACAGTCACCTCAGATCACAGAGGCCGCTGGCCTCCTCTCTTCTCCTGAGGTATTCCCGTCCAACGAGGTCCAGTATGGAGTGCAGCTGCACCCCTCTTTGGAGCGGAAGAGGTGGGTCCCATCCCCAAGGCCACCACGGTCCCTACAGAGCCTTCCCCTACCAGCTGTACCGGGTTCCATGGGAAGTTGCCCTTCCTTCATTCTGGCCACGGGGGACCCAGGACGGTCTACCTACCTTTGCCCGCGGTTTGTGTCATCCCCCACTCTTCCTCGCGTGGGATCGCTCCCCGAGACAGGCTTTACATACAAGGAATTCCACTTGTGGCAGAGTGCACCATGTAATACCTTGCCCTAATCCATCTAATAGATGTGCAAATACTCTAGCAACACACCCTCCGATATCCACTACACACTCAGTAGTGGACGCCCAGAGGACCTGCTGTAATTGCCCTGCTAGGAGCACAGGTGTCCTTGGGCCCAATAAGTGTATGTAGAGATTTGTGTGTCTACATGGCCATGGCACATTATGCATGCTAACCTTTGGAGATTGATGTATTTTACCCACTACCCATTGCATTTTACGTGTTTTGGGAAGTTATATGGTCATTAATATATCCTCTGGCTCAGAGGTACAATGTGACACATAGGCTCCTGTGTTATGTAACAAACTACTCTATTTCCTGGCATACAAATTCAGTGATGTTAGGGAGTAACTGATGAATCCTGCACTCATGTGGTACAGTCCGCGATGATACTTATATGGGGGGGGGGGTTTCTGATTCCTGCACAGTACAGTATCGATGAATCATGTCACTTTGGGTGATATCTAAATGCAATATAGGAACATATTTGTTTATATAATTCCATGTGACGTCCCTTTTATGGTGTAGTTATTGTGTCACTGGTGTATGTGTGCAGTGCAAACGCTTTACACATGACCTCTGGAGATAAGCCAGACTGCTGTGCCAAGCTACCAGGGGTGAGCGCAGGTTATCTTTGGTGTGTCATTTACTTGCCCTGACTAGAGTGGTGGGTCCTGCCTGGCTTAGGTGCATATCCTTGCCAACCAGAAACCCAATTTCTAACACTACCCCTAGTCCCAGTGTCATGAAAGTAGCAATAAGAACAGAGAAGATCTTGGGCTTCAGAAACCCTGCTTATTTTCAGTAGGTTCTACTTGCCAATCCACTGGCCCCTTAACAGCAACAAGAAGGCTACTAAGTGGCTACACGTGGCGGAAGAGTTCAAGACTGTGAAGTAGAGTATCAAGGGGTGCAGGATGTCACTTCCATGTCCTTAGCATTTTAGTAAACTGACATTCATATTTAAAATTGTGGAGAATTTCATAGTCAAGGAGCAGGAACAAAAGCCCCACTAGCGCCTCTGCTTTTGCTCTGCAGCTAGGATGAACCGAAGCTCCTGTTAATATTGCAAGACATTATTGTGGCACTCAAGCCATTGTGCCCAAAGCTTCAGGCACAAGGACCTACAATTTTCAGCATCCAACCCTCTTTATCTGACTGATAGATCGATTCATCTAGACCTGAGGGAGCAGACTAGGAATGGGATCCATGGGTCTTTATGTCAAGAAACTGGAAGTGACACAGCCAGAGGCCTAGCAAGTGTGTGGATAATCCTAAAGAATTCTGAGCAAATGGCCTCCTCACTGCTTAGATAGTAATATAGAATGATAATTCTTGTGCTGTGGGCCCTGCCTACTAAGTAGGTCACAGTGGATCTGCCCCTGCTGCATTAATGACTGCTGCGCCTCAGGGTGAAGGAATGATCTCTATGCTATTGTACTTGTTTCTTTCCTTAAATATTCTAGACGTCAGGTCCAAGAAGGATGGGTGCCTCCTTCCTCCTCTTAAATGATGGTGGGTGGGGTAGGGTGGTTTCTTGGAGACAGCTGTAGGGGTCTTTTGTGAAGAGGCTTCAGGAGCTGTCCTACAGGTGATGCAGAGTTGTGGGTGGGAGAGTATGATGTCTTTGGTAATTGAATTCTCATCTATTCTCCCTTGAGAATGGCCCAGAGTGTATGCTTCTAGGACCCCTTTACCTCAAAGAAGCATCTTAGAGGTAGTGGTAATTGAGATGTATGTACACCTGCGGTTGTGAGCTACAGAGAGCCTGGTGGACCCCCTGGATGCAGGTCCCCCTGTTTCCAGGTCCATTATTACCTACAATTTGGGGTCTGTCCATAAAACAGGGCCAAGAGCCCCCCACCATGGTGGCAGTCTGGTGGAAGCTGCTCATGTTTTCAGAGTGGAGGTGTTCAGGTTTGTCACTGGCTGTAGTAGGGGTCAATGTTTTACTGCAGATAAAGTATTGTGCAATTCTAATCCCACTTCCCAACACTCTACTTGAGTAGTTGTGTGCAGCATTTTTCATATAATCAGGATTTGTGAAATCAAATATTTACCCTTCAGTAATATTACTGATTATACCACTTATTTAACTGTGTGTACCTTTCCCAACCCCGAGGCAGGCCAGAAGCCTCTTGCGGGTGCAAGGGTGTATACATACTCCTTGAACCTGAAATGTTCAGGAGTACATAAACAGTTTGCACAAGTGGCTCCTTGAGAGTGAGGCTATTTTTCACCGTAGGGACTGCACCTTGGAACAAAAGGATGCGTAGTCTTCTTACCCCATGGCACTCCAGAACATACATACACAGTGACAAATCCATATTGGAAAGGACAGGAGTGGTCAGGCTAACAGCTTGACAAGTTCAATGCTATCATACACACTCATAAAAGGGGAGCATGCCCATCTCCTCACCTTCTGGGATGCTAGGTACTCCATGCCCCTGGCGAGTTGGTACGTGCAAGACACTAGGTCCTTGAAGGTCATCTGCTCTTCAGGAATTCTGTTGATGTCAAACGAGTACTCCATGCCAGGTGGGCGGCGGGTGCGCAGGTACTCACGCAGGTTCCCCTTGGAAGCATATTCGACTATCACATACAGTGGGCCTAAGAAGCAATGAATAAGGTTCTTGTTAACAGTCTCAATGTGGCGAATAAACAGTCAGGAGAAAATGTGCATTTTAGGACAATAGCAGATCACATGCACACGCACACCTAGTTTGGTGCTTGTAGGTAATTGGGCACATTACCATACAATCAGGGCCAATGCACAGACTGTTGCAGGTTCATATGACAGAAGTAGAGGCGCGAGCAGAGAAAAGTAGTTCTTGGAAGAACTGTGACACTGGCAGTAGCTCAAGACATGAATTAATTTGAAGCACACTTTGCCATAGTCCTTGCCGTAATGTCTTTCTACTGTAGCCAGAAGAGTGATTGCACCTGGTAGGCCCGTCCGTGAAATTAACGTTTGCTATGATCCTGGGTTTATGATTTAACAGCTAAACTCCATGGAGCGAGCCTGACTTACCATCTTGGGTGCACGCTCCAAGAAGATTGATGATATTTTTATGTTTTCCGATCATCTTCATCATTTCCATCTCAGACACCAGATCAGAAAGATCCTTCTCAGTTGCATCGTCTGTGGAAGGAAAAGGAGAGGGTCAGTGATGACATTCTGCACAAGAGGGTGTCCTTATCACTCCACGCTGCAAAGAGTGCATTAACAGCGAGCCTACCAGTAGCATGGTGTGTCCCAATCTTAGACCCAAGTCCCTGCTGCCCCATGGTGAGCCTTAACGTTCCTACCCAGTTATAACAACTACTCCTTTTAAAATACTTTTTTGTGGTTTTAATGGGCGAGGTAACCCTTCAGGCTAAATTGTTCTAGAAGATGAAACAAAATCAGGATACGCTTGTGTTTTTTCAAACAAACTCCATAAAAATGGATTGACTATTCAAAAAGAGACAACATACTTACCTAGTCTGTATCAGATCAGCCATAGTGAATAAGATACACACTAATACCAAGAAAAACAGACAGAAGAAGAGAATAACAGAATGACACAAAGAAAGGAAAATAAATGAAGAGGAAAGACTGTCAAAGGAAGAGAGACACAAGAGATGGAGACACTAACAGGGAGAGAAATAGAGAGACACAGGGGCACTGAAAGTGGAAATCCAGCTGGCCACCTTACCTGCATGCCGACATAGGGGGACAGCATCTTTAAGTTGCGCCCCTGCTAGAACAGGATGGGCAGTATGTCCTAGTAGGGCTACCATAGCTCCTCTCCCTCTGCTTATTGCCTCACAGCGTCAGAAATGGGGGGGTGAAGGCCACAGGGTGGTCAGCAAGTAGGGCATGGCCTCTTTTGTGGTCAACATCTGGTGGTGATCCATTTTAGTAGCGTTCAGTATTTGGGCAGTGATCAGATCAGAAATTTTGAGCACGAGGTGAGGTTTCATGGAGATGTGAACATGGGGTTTGCATACTCCAGGCACCTAAGGAGCGTCCATTGATCCCCCAACCACAGCCCCGGTGGGTGGGTCTAGAGGTGCAACATGTGTCTTTCACCCCCACCCCAACGCCACCACCACCGCATCCCTCAGTACAACTGTGCTCTTTTCGCTGCTAAAAGGGGGAGGGGGTTAGGGTTATTAGTGGCAGAGTGCATGTGTGGTGACATAACGTCCTGGGGGTGGTGCCTGGAATGCAGTGACCATCCAAGGGGCATGAGCAGATTTTCGCGCGCCACAAGGATTAGCAGTGGATAAGCGAGGGAGCCATTTTTGGTGCACAAAAAGGGGATGGTGTCAGAAAGAACCTTCATGCAACTTTTCAAATGGCACACAAAAATACAAACTAAGCCATTCTACTGCCATAAACGTCTGTCCCGTCTTCCTATCTGAGCCCTGGAACACATCACTGTCAAGATTGTTAATGTATTCATGTCAACCCCGGAGGTCAGCTATGTGACCTCTGAACCTAGGTCATGACAGGGATCAGCTGGCAGCGACGACCTGCCTCTATACCTTTCAGCATCTTCACCGCCACGGTCACTGCATCTTTGGGCCGGTCCTTGTCGATGCCTACCGCCTCTGCCATCACCACCTGCCCGAAGCAACCTTCGCCCAGGGGCTTCCCCAGCGTGAGCCTGTGGAGAAAAAGTCTGGTCAGCCACTCAGGAGAGAGACGACACAATAGCCTCGACAGAGTCGGAGGGTGTGGAGGACATGGTGAGCAGGTGAGTCACAGCGGACACAGAGGATGTATCAGCACAAGGCACGGCTGCAAGAGACAACCACAGCAGAGCGAGAGCGCCCACAAGCCAAGATGGAGAGACAGGAGGTGCATCAGGTATGGCGGGGAGAAGGTGACATTGACGAAAGAAGACGCATCAGTGCTGACGGACACGGAGGGGCACGTCAGACACTGCAGGGAGAGAAGACACGTCAGTAGCAGAAGGGAGGGAAGCATCACGCCTAATGCAGAAAGAAAACACGCCCCGTTTACCTGTAATGGGTTGGAGGTTGACTCAATTGCATAGCTCTTTATGTGTTGGGCATAATTCAGCCACACTGAGCTCGACTCTGCAAAGTATCTTGCTTACTTTTTTTACAACTAAAAATGTGGAAGTTAACCATAGCCATTTCTCAAATGATGTTGACCTAATGCCTTCACGTATTACTCGTTACTTGTTAAATTATGTTTCTGCAATGGCAAACAGAGGGAGGAAGTCAGGCACTAAAGGGGGCATCGGCCACTAGGAATGGAAGGAGCACATCCTACAGGTGAAGGTTGGCAGTGAGAACACATCAAAGGGAGGGCACATCAGATGTGGCGGGAAACAACAGCAGACATCAGCCACAAGCAGGAGGACGCGTCGGCCATGATGGGGAACCAGGGTGCACATAAGCACCGCAGACGGAGAGGACACGTCATCCATAGTGGGCGCATCATACATAGCCACTGGAAGACAGCACTGCGGTCACATGCTAGCAGCCATAGAAAGAGGGCACATGGGCCATGGAGGCAATATCAGGTAACAGACAGAGAGGGGCATGTCAGCCACCACAGGCAGAAAGCGAGCACACGTCAGTCCCTATGGAGGAAGTAGCCTAGCATAATTGCAAAACAAGGTAAATGGCCCCATTCAGCATTCCCAATCCATCAATGACTTTCTCCGGTCCAGGCCTCAACGTCCCTCAACATATGGGTCCACACTATCTAGATACCTCAACATCAACCATCTCCTCATGCACTGAATAATTGCAAGAGAGATTCTGAGATCTTGTACCAAGGAATGAACCATAGCCTTTTGACCACTGGTAACCATGGCCAAGTAGCAGGAATGCATATGTTATGGAAGGGGACCTCGGAACATTGTGTAATACAGCTGTCCCTTTCCAATGTGTCAACAACAACCAAACTTTAAGAACTTTTAGGTCAAGAAGTGTCAAAAGATACATCTTAAGATAGGACTGCAGTGAATAGGCACATTTTAGGTCAGAAAGAGGGACATTTTCTCAATTACAAATAACACATTTTGAAGATTTTATTTTTCTGTTACACAGTTGCTTGTCAGCAGAACAGCCGTTGACACAAATTCTGCACTTGAATCCCTGGCACATGCTCTCTTATCTCCCAGCACAAAGGTAGAGATGGCACCACACGTGCTGACAGTAGTGGTCCAATACACTTCACTTCAGTTAACTAGTGCTAATGACTGAGCTTTTACCAACAGACATTGCCATGATGATTGAGTCAGCTGTGTTCTGCGCTCAGGCATAGTGAGAAGTTTTGTGATTGAAAGTAGTGCACTGTCATCCAATTACAAAGTGATGAACAGCAGTGTACTGTATTCCCTGTGCCGCGTGAGTATGTCACCACCCTTGATTTGTGACGGGCTCTGGGGCTAGTGTACACGATCCCTGCACACATTTGGTAATGCAAGTTCTGCTTTGAGTCTGGCTCTGTCACTGACATTTAGACCCTCAACTAGTACTTCCAAAAGACAAAGACGTCGAGCCAGGACAAAGACAGCAACTATCACAACATAATCTAAGAAGGAGGCTCAGTAACTACGGCACTTGGGCCATGGACACTCTAGGGTCCCTCCATCCTCTGGTCCCTGGTGCCACTGCACCAAATGAGTAATAAGAGCTCTCGTCCCGGGCACAGTGCTGAAGTGTGTCCATCCTTCTTAGGCCTAAACCTAAGAATTTGCCAATCTTTCATGGGCAGAGACAAAGGCGAGTCCTGTTTTCCCACCCGCCTTGAGCAAAGGATGCCTTTCCTCCAGGGTGTTCTCTTCCTCGATTGACATGTGTCTGAGGTGTGTCTATCTTTACTGGAAAGAAAGCAGGAAAGAACCATAATAGTATATGTTCGTCCTTGGCACAGGCCCATCGTGTGCCACTCCTGCTTTAATATAGGCCACAGATGTCCTGTCTTCCCTTGGCACAGATCTGAAGTGCGACCCTTGAGAGAGACCATAGGTGCACTAGATCTCTCTTTGTGGGCTTGTCATCTGTTCAGCTCCATCGACAGACGTTTACCTTAGAAAATCCCCCACGTACCAACCAGGAGCACCCAGCTGTGGGCCATCAATGCACGTTATTGTATTCAGTCCTCTCTTCCTGGGACCTCCACCTCTGCTCCCCTTCCTCGATCGATGGTTCTCCAAGGTTGGCTTCTCTGGCTTCAATGCTCACCATTCATCAGCTCTGCCCATCGCCCTCCCTGCCCAGACACAGTGTGTCAACGTTTACCCAATCTCACACTTTCTACATTTGCTACATAACAATGTAAGTGAACTGACCCCGACAGCATCCTTTAACGAACCCCTCTATAGACAAGAGCGGAAGAGAACAGACCTACACTAACCACCGTCTGCACCATTCACACCACCTCATCAAGTGGGCATACAGCCCAGTACCTGCATCACTCACTCGATGTTCAGTACCCTCCACCTGAAGCACGTACTTGCAGTATCACTGATTACAGCTGAGTGCCCCTTCTCCGCACGCAGTGCTATACTCACTTGTCCCTTGGATACTCCCACTTGGGGTCCTCTGGCAGCTCGTACTCGGAGACCCCGGCCAGCAGGTGGGTGTCAGTGTTGGACAACAGACGAGTGGTGATCCGGACCAGTGGAGTGTTGGAGTTCATAGAAGAGCTGGAGTCAGCAGACACCTGTTCACCAGGAGGAAAGAGCAGAAGAGGCAGATGTGATCACAGCCCCAAGCTCAGAGCATGACAAGGATTGATCCAGAATGCCAGCCAGGGCCTTGGACCCAAGAAGAAAGGTGTGAAAAAGTCCCATCTCATCTCATCTGGCCTGCCCCCATCTTCAACCTTTATCAAGGACTGCAATCCCTCCCACTGCATATCAAGTTCGCCCAGTCCTATCATTACTTACAAAAAGACCTCAAACTGGCACTACTTTCAGAGCATCATCAGAACAATATTAAACAAATCAGCGATTACGGAATTTGGGGGGGGGCACTAGAATGGGATGTGTAATCAAGGCATCTCAATGCTGGAGAATGCATCAGAGTGTTACAAACATGCCCTCAAAACAAAAAGCCTAAAGTATCGGACTAGAGAGGAACATATCCCTGTGGCCTCAAACCATTGTGCACGCTAGAGTCATCATCCTATAATGGAAGGGGTGAAACCGGTGAGATCATTACACGCTAGAGAAACTTATTTAAGTATGTTACTTTAAAAGACCAAAGCCACCAAAATCATGTGGGCCATGGCTATGTTCTGGGGGAAGAGGGAGTTGTTATTGTGGGAATATGGTGTTTTCAAATACACATATATTACAAACTTTGCTGGCGATACAATGTTCTGCTCCATACGATGATGCTTTTTGTATCATAATGTAAACCGTATAACATGCAAGTTGGAGGTACTGAACAAGCGACTTGAATAAGTGAACCTCCCTCATTGAGGGGCGATACCTACATCCTTACTTGTATTTTGTATGAGAAACTGTGAAAACAAAATCAATAAAGTTTTAGTATATTTGTACAGTGGCGTGCCTGTATTGCACTTGCTCTATTGCACTGGTGACTTCAAGTTTAGAGGTCTGCACTGTCAGACCAAGAGCTACACCATGTACGCAACGAGGGCAAAATTCATTGGCACATGATTAAGATCAACCATGATGAGCTTTTAAGACCCTTGATTGGGCCACTCCAATTAGATGACCCAGCACCTTTTACCTACATGGGATGTATGAGTCAGCACTCCCTCCCAAGAAAAGCTTTCCCCCTTATAGCACCACAGACCCTGGAGGAGTCAGTTGGTGGAACAAATGGGGCTCGAGGAACAAATGGTGATCGAGGAACATATCAAAGCTGCCCACATGTCACAAACTTGCTTATTAGAGGGTAAATTCAAGCTCTACTCAAATGGCAAGGAAATTAAGACTTTGACAGCAAGCCACTCACCAGAGGCACCGTTGGATGTGCACCTTTTTCAATTAAATGGCTCCATTAAAATTGACACTGCATGGGTCAGCTCTACTGACATCCTCTGTGGATTGGTCAATCCATGACCAGAGATTTCAAGTTGTGGGGAGTCATGTGTTGGGGCACAGTAGCAAAATAATATTGTTAAACATCTCCTGACATAAATGTTGTGTACTAAATATAATTTACAAAATATCGCCCCATTGAAGTTAATAATAGAAAATCAACACTCAATGGAATGATATTTTTGTAAATATTTCCAGGGCACAATATAGTTACAAGTTAGACATGTATTACCTACAATAACTTGCAAAGCAATCGTGCATTATTTCCTGATGCTTTCCACCTGTACTCTGGAACGCCTCCTGTCTGGTAGTACAGCACCATGCTTCTTCTGGGATGGCACCCTTCTTTTCAGCTGGTGAGGCTAGGCATATATACTAGGCCCTATGCACAATAAACAAGACTCATCGCTGACTAACCCAATCCGATATCCATATGCCCAGTCACCCTTAAAAGTTGGAAAAATGTCTACTGTCCCAGTTACCCGCTGACTTTCTTAGGTAAATGATGGCACTCCCTTTGTTAATTTCCGTAATGGCCCGCAATGGTACCTTTATTTCCTCCCCTACCTCTCTGATACCAGTTGAGCCAACACTGGTATCCTCTCTCACCCCTTCTCCTTTTAAACTCTGTGCCCGAAACCCCCAAGTATTCTTCTTTCGCCTTGTCAAGCCCAGCCTAGGCCAGATAAGCTAGCATTATTATTCCCCCTTCTCTTCACAGCTCCTACTCTCAGTTCACCTCCATCCCCTTATCTGCTTCAGTGATGACCAGATAAACAAGCATTTACAATGCAACGGGTCTCGCATTTGCTCCTAACCCGACTTTTCACCTATCGGGCAAAAGTGCATTTATGTACTTAACCCGAAAAAGTGAAATCAACTATGTAAAGTGCTCGACTTCTGCCAAGCGAGATCGCGCTCATAAATTAGAGAAAAAGAAGTCCACAAGCCCGATGGAAAACAACGAGCCTCGCATGTTTTCTGTACTTGGTCGCTGCGCTCGAGGAGGGCTAGCCATCGGAAAAGACATGACGTATGTGTGCCTTCGACTAATGAAAGCAAGCAGATTTTATTAGGCAAGCCCACGAACCAATAAAAAACACTGACGTGAAGTTGACAGGGCTCCCAGCCCTTTTCTAAATACTAAAGCGTCTCGCTGCGATACGCATGCGTGAGCACATGCAACGCAGGCTCGACCCTAAAAAGGACTGGTAAACTCTCGCCTCCTCGTCAGCCCAAATCTTGTCACGTCCTCCTTCTGTTTCTGGGAAGGTGAACATGATACCTTCAACATTGTTCAAGTCTGAATCGCCCTAATCACGTAGGAAACAGTGCATGTTTGCGGCAAAACTGGCAGAAGTCGACAGGGCAGTAAGTTTGTGTACTTGAACTAACTACCCCAGAGGGAAAAAAACCTATATATGGTCACTATTTGGCAGTGGTTCTGGAGAGCTAAGAAGAGAATCATACCAAAGTAAGACATATCAGTCCCAAACAAGGGAAGCTGCTCTTAAAAACAGATCACACACTTGTGGTACCACATGTATAACCTATAAAATTCGGCATCATATCATAAGCTACATTAGTGATACACATTGGAAATTAACTCCTCGAAATTGACTTTTTCATATTGAATGGATTAAGCAATTTCCGTTCTGCATTTTTTTTTAAATGAGTACCAGATTTTGTTAGTTTTGCTCGCTGTGGAGTCATTATGATATTCATACTAAGTTAGCTAAAGCATCCACCATGTTTTTCATCATACTTTTAGCAATTGTTCAAATGATGTTAAAATGTCAAGTGTACTTGAGAGGCTGATCTTCTTTGTATACTTTACATTTGTGTTCACAGTGTAGATGTGCTGGTAGGTTAGCTTGGGAGTAGTAAGGTTCTCAAAGCAGAGAAGCCTTAGGAGCCTCTCTTACTCCACTGGTTTCCAGAGGGACGTGGGCTGTACCTGCGGTGCAAGGAGCCCTAGTACAGTAATGACTCCTGTTCCACAGCAGGGTTGTGACATAATGGTTCAATGACTCCATTCATTTGGTCAAAAATGGCTGCTCTACCACAGCAACTGCTTGGACACAGGGATGCACAGGATCTTCGTTGTCTAGTCCAGCCGTAGTTACTGCACCAGGATACAGGAGGCTCTAGAAAATTGCTTGGTCTTACATCACAGCGGGGTGGACAGAATGGTGCACAGGATTCTAGGTCATTTGCACAGTGATGCCTCCTGCACCACAGCAGAGGACGGGACATTATGGTAGAGGGCCCTGTGGGACAATACGGTGAAGCTTCCCGCACCACAGCTGAGCACTGGACATGAGGATAGACAACCTTTGGTACATAATGCAGCGATGATTTTTGCATCACAACAGGACATTTGACAGGTACTCCACACTGTTATAAATCCATGCCCTTCTCCTTTACTCTAACGTCTTCCTAAGTCTATACCCACTGCTACCCACAGACTTTGAGGCCCGGTGCGGCCCGGGTGGGGCGTGCCCTTGGAGAAGTCGGCCTGTACAGGTGAGAATGAAAGGCTGGCTGTTAGTAAGTAAGGGGTTTTGAACCCTCTATCTACTTTCTGTTACCTGTCTGCGCAGTGGGAGGCGCTTGCTCAGCTTGTGCACAGCTGGTTGGCTGCTGAAGTCAGACTTCTTGCCTCTGCCCTTCATATGGCACATCATGATGGTACCAATCATGCAGGCGATCAGGAAGCCTCCCACACAGTAGATGGCAATTTCTGTATACTCCGAGGATGATGAGTCCAGTTGCCGTTCTTCATCTGCAGGGCAGGTATGAGGAATGAAGGTAGAGTCAGGGGTGCATGTCTGGGTGGCGTGTCAGAGAACATGAGGGCCGGACAGAGGTACGGCTGACAGTTATGGGACGCAGGCACACACTAAGCACAGGTCAGTTCATTCACAGGCCAATCATATGCAAGGCAAGCCTGGTCGCTCTGCCAGATGCAACCTAATGCCTTGGGAGTTTCACATCTGACCTGAAGATAGCTTCACGTTGCTTCTCATTCTAACTAGTTTGTGGCGAATTCCCAATGTATCCGAACGCAAGCTCACCATTCATATTCAGGCAATAACAAAATGTATCTCAAATCACATCCCAGGACGCATTCTCATTCTAGCTTTGGGGAGTCTCGCTGCTGTTTTAGGGGTTATTATAGCACTCTCACGGTTTATCTACAGACAATTTAACATATTGTCTCAGGGCAGTAACACATCTTACCTCAAGTAAGTCAACATTTTATCAAAGCATTTCATCTCAGGGTATTCTCCCTTTTTCAGTGGAATCTGAGTTACGTCAAGAGAATCTCACACTGTATCTTCCAACCATGTCATAATGTATCTTGCTGTAATAGCACATCCTATCTCGGAACAATCATGCATCTTTACACATATTTTGTCAAGAAAATCATTGCATCTTATTATCTCAGGGCACTCGTGGATCTCATTTGGATGCAATGGCTCATCTAATCTCAGGCAATCGTGCATATTATCTTCAAGCAATCGCACATCATTTACAGTGACAATCACATGTAATATCTCAGGAAAACTTCACATCTAACCTCGTGGGATCATCACAGTTGAGTTTAGGGCAGTCTCGCAGCTCATCTTCCAGCAGTCTCCCATCTTATCTCTCGACAAACTCACATTTTATTTCAGGCCAAGCTCACTGAGTAATCCTGGATTTTTAAGGTGCAATCTCACACTACAGCTCTGGTATTCTTATCTCTGGGCATTCTCACGTCTTATCTGCACATTATTAAATATCGTATCACATTTCCGTTTCTATTTTAGATGAACATTGGTCTATAAGGTCCCTGTTTATATGAACATCACATCTCACCAGTGACAATCTCACATCTTATCCAATCAGTAAGATTATTCACAGCAAGCACATAATCAACCCCTGTACGCTCCAGTACACACAACGCTTCCAGTTAACATACGAAAGATAAGAAACCTCTACAACAGCAGGAGGAGAGAAGTGTGAGACATGACATAGAGGCAAGAGACAGACACTGACATAGAACATTCACAGAGACAAGACAAAGAAACATGCAATGATAAATCAGAGGGCACAGAGATTTGCAGAGAGGGCAACACCAGAACAACAAAGAGCAACAGCAGCAGAGGATACTTGAGACAATATGTAGGAAATAATTATTACAACACGCAGAGCTGAGATACAGATGCTACCTGAGACAGAGGCCCACACATCTGGAGAAACATGGAACTGAAAAGAAACATGAAGACCTACAGAAATAATATACAAAAACCACGGTGACAAGATGCTGAGGCAAGAAGCACCGATCCACAGAGCAAATACACCAACCAACCAGAGACTCAGACACAATTATGTAGTGACAGGGACTGTACATAGAGATCAACAGATTAGACAGGTGACATTGCTCCCCATGAAGCAACGTCCCCCCCAACAAATACTGAAAATAATGCAGTAGAAGAGACAATGTACTGTTTCATAGATAGGCAGAAAACACCAAGGCCTGGCATGGCATCCATCAAGAGACCAGCATAGAATGCCATGGTCATGTTATAAACGGCTTTCACTCATTGATCATGTCCTAAAATGCACTGAAGACCCATGGCAAGAACCAAAAGAAATGCCACAGACCAGCCGTCAAGCCAACCGGACTTCAGGGAAACCTCAGTGAGTTCAAAGTCATCTTATAGCCTCTTGTGAACCTGGAAGTTCTACCCCAGTAGCAAGGTGTAGTGCATGTCTATGTGAAGAAGAGATGCCAGATATAGAGCATGTATGCCAGAGGCAAACCTCTGGGAATGAGTGGCATGCTTGAACAGTGAAGTGTTCATAGCTGGAAAACAGAATGAACCACCTTCCCTGTTTAATGGTGTGGGTACATGTTTTACTCTTCAAGAGAAGGACTCTACCTCTCGAGTGTGCAGCACACCACACAGATCTCTAGAGCTGCAGTGGGAACTCATACTTTTGCCTTCGCTAATGGTTTGTGCAGTCGTGTACCCATTGCTATACTTTTGACTGCGGTAATAGTTTAGTTCAGTGTTGAGTTCACCCCACACATTTCCAGGTGGATCCGGTTGGCAGTGGTGCTGGCCTGATTTGGCTCTTGTCTTCAGTGTGCTGCTTCTGCATCTCTCCGAAATCATTAAATTGAGATTTTAAGGGTCCAGCTTACAAAGTTCATCAGCAAGGCACATGCTGTGAGGTCAGTGCGGATATGGAATATATGGTCAAAAGAACACACAGAATATGCTGTTTGATGGATGCCGAGATTAGAGAAATAAGAGGTTGCCTTATTAAAAAGGGCCAAACAATGTATACTGAGAGGGGGCACTGACACCGTGCTTAGTTGGATCACAGATGTCATGACTCTAAAGGGCATGTACTGCATGGTAGTGGAGGACCCATATGGTCTCCCAGAGGGCATAGAGTGACTGGTTAATGTGGGCATAGAGTGTTAAGCGAGAAAGCACACTGTACCTTTGCAGCCCTCTGAAAGGGAATGGGTTATTTTGCTAGGGGGCTGCATTGACTGAGTGACCACATGCACCAGCAAGGGCAAAGGTTGTCTTGTGATTGGTCAAACCCGATATTAACATTAAAAGTGAGGTAGAAATCTCATTGACAGAATATTGACTGCTGGCCCTGTAATCGAAAGGACCGGTGGCTACTGGAAGGATGCAGAAGCAACAACAGTTGTAATGAATTGAGCAGAGGAAGAGGAGGGGATTGGGAGTTAAGGGAAGCAATTGGAGGGTGTGAGACGTAGAGGGTACTCGGGCTGAGAGAGACACAACATAAATACCTGGCAGAACGGTCAACCATGCAGAGTAATAGGAGATCCCGATAGAATTACCCGCCAAGCACGTATACTCCCCAGCATCCTCAAAAGAGACATTGCGCACATAGAGGACTTCGATCTCTTTGTCCGTGGTGTTAACACCGGCCGCCTGGAAGGAAAAGGAGCGAGAAAACAGAAAGTAGGCACCATAGTGGCAGAGGTTGTGGACGGAGAACCATGAGCTCCACAAGGAAACGCCAGCTTACATCTAGACTGCTTAAAGGTTGTTTTTATGTAGCTTTTAGGGATGTTACATGTGTATAATGCCAATTCAAATATGTGGATTGCTATGTTTAGTAATGTCTTTTCAATCCACTATGGGGTTGTGCCCCTGAAATTTCATTAAGATGAGATGGGACGGTGTCAGTCATATATTATGTATAGCTTGACTTGATTGACTCTGCTCGAGCTCAACCGACCTTTCAAATGCCCAGCCTCTCAGGGAAGTCAGGTGATGTTGCTAGAGGTATATCAGCTTCTGAATAAGCCAGCGTTAGCACTCAGGTTCTTTGGCGTCCATAAATCCTTCCACCAAAAGACAGATTTCACCCAACAGGTTCCCCACTCACCACCCAAGATCAAGGTAAGGAGAATCTTATCCCCACCACCAGCATGGAACAGACCACTTCAATATACATGCAATCACAAGAGGGAGATCATGGAGAAACACCTCACGCCGTGAGTTCTGTACCGGGCTGCAGGAGAATGTGAAATACAGAAGACGGTGGAGAAATATTCAAAGACGAGACAGAAGATAGAAACTGGGGGGAATCAATAAGTAAAAATAGAGTGAATCAGAGGACAGTATCTAAGGGCTGAGAGGACTGCTACTAGAGGTTCAGGGAAGCATTGTCTAGGTGAGAGGATCATCATCAGTGGGGAAGTGGGTTCCAGTAGAAAGAATTATAATTTGTTTGAATTGTCAATGGAAATATAAAGGTATAAATTAAGCTGCATTTTGTATGTGTATTTGTTATTACTTAAGTAGATTGGGTTATATAACATCAGAAACATGTCATCATAAGTTTAAAATGTTATTTATCCCTTCTAGAAAAAAGGTTTTTGTTAAAAAAAATTATGAAAACACATTTGTGGCTTTATAAAATTTGGATAGTTTGTATGTTAAATGTAAACTAATAAAATGTATAAACAGTAAATATTAAGATTATTAGTTACAATGTACGTGAAATGCAAACTAATTAAATGTATAAACAGTAAATATTAGGATTATTAGTTACAACGTTATAATGGATATTTAAAAGTTTTAAAATACTAGAGTTGTGAATTGTCTGAATACACAATTTTTATATCCTGGAATTGTTAAGCAGAGAATTACCGAATATTTTTTAAAGTTGGTATTTACTAAAATTGATTAGTTTAATAAACTGGCATTATTAATTGAAAATAAGATAATATTGTGTCAAAATAATTTACGATTTGTAATTTAAATTAATACAAAAAATGTTGTTACAAATAGTGGATCTGATTTCTTATGAAATGTGATCACTTGGTGAAGAACCACCCAAAACTAAAACTACCTGATTGTGAAAGCCCTCTTCATGATAACAGTAATTCTAGCTCCCTTTAAGTCTGTCTTCCACTGTCATCAAGGTGACCCATTGCTTTATTAGAGGTCGGTGTATGAAAGAAAATTCCTGAAAACATCTCAATTCTTAAGACGTGGAGAGGAATAGAGAGAGCTTAGACAACAAGGAGTTAAAGAGACAGAAAGAGAGAGAGGTGGGGTGAGGTGGGGTACAGCAGAGGCACGTCCGGCGTAGGCAGTATTTTTCCATGGCTGCTGGCCACCCAGACCAACAGCAATACCATGAGGAAACCAGGATACCCTATTGACACCAGATGAGGCATTAGAACCAAGACGATCTTTCAAACCACCGCAGCCTGCGGTGGGCGTGCCTGTGGACCACCACACAGTGGCATTACCTTTCTCTGATGCAGGCAGTACCGTGAGCCAGGCAGACTGGTTGGCCTCCCCAATATAATTGGAGATTTTGCATGTGTACTGGCCCTCGTCCGCCTCAGTCACGTTATGCAGGGTCAAAACTTCGGCATTGGAGCTATTAATTCCAGAGCGCTAGAAACAGAGCAACACAGGACATGGTCACGGCAGCCTTGTGGCAGCACATGTATCAACGGCCCCGTCACCAGATCACCAGCGCATGCGCAGGACATGCGGTGCCAGCAGGCGCCGCGTACTGGGGAAAAGATGAAGGATAAGTCCAATGCTGCATGAGAGTGACTGCTGCTGCAAAGCGATGGAATACCTGTTCTACAGGAGAACCGCTGCTCTACCGTAGAATATCGCCTTACAGATCATTGTGGGTATCATGATAATAGATAAACGTAGGTCCAAAGCTCCATCCAAATGCCCCCGTTTCAGATAAATATTGTTAGAACTAATTTTGGACCCAGCCATTTCCAATGTCAAAGCCAGCTGGAGCCATATCTTTTACCCACGTCCCTTCTCTCTCGCCCACGTCTACATTTTCCCTTAGCTTCAGCTTTCCAAGGTCTCTGTCAAGTTTTTCTTCTCCTGGTTACTTACAGCTATCTTAGGGATTGCAGTCAGGGTCGAAGAGGCTTTGGATGTTTTTGTGATATTTCGGCAATCATATAATGAATCTATACCCCTTCTTGCGTTTTAGCGTCCCTGTCATTCAAAATTGATTATTAGTCATTTTTTGGATTTGGCTCTAATAAACTTTAACTTTTCAAATTAAAAGTCTCAGTTATTCTTCCTTTGCTGCGTCCAAGTCCCCCCACCCTTATATATATGTATCCTTAATATTCTACAGGATGTGATGCTTTACATTCTGTCTGCTACTAAAAGGAGATCAGAAGTTGTTTTGGGCACTGCTTTCCCACTTTGTGAAAGATTAGTACAGCCAGATTGGCCAAGAGAAATGTCTTGGGGTTGCTGTGCCTCAATTAACTTTAACTGAAGACTGGCTTTAAGCCTCACAATAGGCTCCCATGCAATTACCTGATTTGGATAAACCTTCGTCCACAGGTCACTTTAGTGGTCCTTATCGTAGATAAAAGTGTTAAAATGCTACTGATAAGATTCCTATTTTAAATGAACATTGGTCTATAGGTGACTCATAAGGTCCCCGCTTATATGAACATTGAACTATAGGCTAATCTGGATGCCACTGTTCTAAACAATCATTGGTCAACTGAACAGGGACCTATGTCCAGGATGCCTGAAGTGCTGCATTGGGAGGAAAGTAGTCAAACTGGACTTGCATAGTGTTGTGTTTAAACCTTCTTAGCGTTCAACGTGACTTTCTTTGTATCAGTTCCAACACACGCTCTTACCTTTAGCACTTTGAGGTATGGATTCCCATCAGGTCCAATTTTACTGCCATTCAGCTCAATATGTCTAATCCATTGGATATGAGGCTGTGCGTCACTGTAGACTTTGCAGACAAACTCTGCATCACCCCCAACTTTTGTGGTTGTGTTTGCTGGAAGCCCAGCTTGGAGTATTGGCGGGTGGGGTGACCTCTCTAGAAAGCGGGGGAAAGAGAATCAATACTGGCACTTTTTATATCTCTCAATACAAACCAAACTGTTTCCTTGACAAAAGTTGTTATTAATTACCTGCTTAATAGTACTTATTTCATCAAACATAGAAGAAGGACCGACTAAGTCAGTTCTACCATGATTCCAATTTGTGCTTTACGAGAGACACACGGATCAGTCCAGGTTTTTAGATTATACAAAAACAAAGTCCCATTGCAGCCCAGTTTTCCATTGCTCTGGCATTTCCTTTATCCATCAACTTACGGGAAACAAATGCCCTTAAGTAATTATACACTTAAGGGCCATAAACTGGACAAATATCAAAAAGGCTAATGCTTATTAATGATTTAATTTCTAAAGTATTATCCAATCGAAAGTTATTTCCATCTACATTCATTTTAACTAATTTGCAAGCGTTTTCATTACAAAGGCTAGCTCCGATGTTATGAGCTGTTGTAAACCATTATAGCCAAAAGTGACTTCTGAGGGGGACAAGATGTGAGGCTCAGAGACCTATCACAGCAGTAAATGTGAAAAGTAAGCAGTTGTATTTTCTTGAATTTTACCACCAACAACTCAGTCAGTCATGCGTTAGTGATATATTTTACTTTGCATGGTTGCTGTGGAATGAATCTGCATCTACACTTTCTGTGGCATCACTTCCAGTGACTGAGCGCAGTTTACAACACTGAGAACAAACAGCCCAATAACGAAAAGGATCCAAAAGCGTAAAAAGTGACCCTGATTGAGAAATAAAAACAATGATATTAAAGAACAACCTATTTTCTTTTTCTAAAAAGCCTGTGTGGACCTTTAAACGTCGTCACTCCACTGCAAGCAGAGGAGGTACCCGAGGTGGCTGTTGATTTCACAGTTCTGCTGTTTGAATATCTGGGCAATGAAAATGCATGCTGGGTTTACTGATACAAAAAAAAACATTTTAAAGAAAGTAAAGGAACCAACCTTCTTCAAAAGTGGTCGCTAAAACCCTCTCAGACAGTCATCACTATCAACTACAACTTTTGAATTTTCTTTTAATAAGGAACAGAAATCGAAATAATATACACACTCCTTGTACAAAGGCCGCACTGTGCGATGAAGCAGCCTTGGAAAAATACAACATTCCATGAACTCCACATCCTGCATATAATGGGTGCTTTTTAATAAATAGCATTCAAACTCACAAATTCCTGGTTTTACTACAGGAAAAACGGAAGGAGGCTTGTCTATAGGCCAATTGGAAGACTCCTCACATGAGCGTCTCTCTAAAAGACGCCTAGGGTGGCAGAAGAGTCAGTCACGTGTCACGTCGTTTAGGTCAAGCCCACCTGCTTGCAAGAGGCACCCCAACCAGTGTTTTAAATGGGCCGGTACTGTCCGGTACAGCGTACCGGCACTTTTCTATTTTGATAGGGAAAGTACCTGCACTTCAAGAAAAATGTAATACTTTTAAAAGGAGAGTCCTAGCACTGTTCAGAAATAAGCAGGCACTCTGGTGCAGAGTACCTGCACTTCTATTTTTCCATTTCAAGTACTGACCCCAACTATTTCCTTTTCCCTGTAAGCCTCCACGCCATAGGCTCCTCTGGACTTGTTCAAGCTCAATAGTTCCCAACTGCACTTAAGCTCTCCCTAGACAGGCCGGGCACCATTATATAGACTGGCTCCAGTATATTGAAGCGTTTTCTCTTTTCAAGGTTTAATTAGGTGCCTAGAAGGTAGGTTCTCTCCAATAGCTCCTTGATACACTCTCTGCAGCCCCTGTGCTGCAATCGGCTTTTACTGCACGTGTTCAGTGTCATGAGAGGCCTTTGCTAGACCGGACCCACTTGCACTTCCACTCCGGCCATTATCTTCGCAGCCCGGGTGCCACGACAACTGACGTCATGCCGCCATAATACGTATTCTCTACTCTTGTTCTGTGCCAGCATGCACTTTGCACTCGGGAGGTGCCGGTGCCTTCCTGCTCCTTTGCCACTGGTCCCAGTGCTGCACTTTGCTTTCTGTGCCAGGGTCCTGATGCCACCACTCATTCCCCCTGTGGCGGTGGAGTGCTATGGCACTCTTTGTGTCTGCAGGCGCTTTTCCCAGGTGGCTCTTTTGCTGCAGGTTCGGTGCCAGGAGACTCGTTCTCTACCCAGGCCCAGTGTCACGGTGTGCAGCCACACCACACTTTCTTTCCTTCAGTACCCGGCCACGGCTTGCACTCTCTGCTGACCACGTTACCACTGCATGCTTCTCTGACACAGGGCCTGGTGTCATGGCCCATGTTTTCTCGCACGTATGGTGCCACGCAGTGCTATCTCTCCACCAGCCCCATTCCTTCTCTGATTGGAGTGAAATGAAGCTCTCACATGCAGGTACAACATGCACTTTCTCTCTGTAGACGTGCCACAATGTGTTTTTTTGCAGAGGTTCAGTGCATGAGGGGACTTCTTTGCACAGTGTGTGGTGTCAAGGCACAATGTTTCTGTTCATAGGGTAATTCCAAACATGTATATTGAAGGTACTGGTGCTGGTGCCGAAAGCCATTTTCGGCTTGCACGTCACAGTTTCATGATATGTGTTATGCTGTTTTGCTACCACTAGGAAGACCTGGTTCGAAGAGGTGATTTCTCTGTTTGTGCCACGGGGGCCACATCATACAATCTGTGCACAACCTGCTGCCACAACATGCTGTGTAGTCTGCTGGCCCCATGTCTTTGGCATGATGGCTTTACTAGGTCTGAGCAGGTGATTCTCCGCAAATGGCTCTGTGCCACAGAATGCCTTCTCTGTGCAGTTGCGGGTGCCACAGAACTGTTATACATTCTTCGAGCATGTACAGATGTTGCAACTAGGGTGGCCAACTTTCTATTACATTTTTGCAGGATATTTTTATTGCTTAAAGGCACTTTGCACATGCAGGGACATCAGAAAACATTTTTGGGATCTAGAGGAATTAAAAGGGGTGTAGCATTTTTGGGGGGTTTTATTCTGTAGCTCAGGCCTCCTAATCAGGCCATGTTAAAAGATATAGCTTAGCCATATGTTACGCTTATTGAGTGCAATTACTTTTAAAATGTATCTGAATTTCAAACAATCTACCTCCTCCTGGAGTAACTTTGACTGCTCGCTATAGCTACTTTTGACAGACAACTTTACAACGTGAACAATTCAGTTACTCAAATGAAATGATATAGTCTTGAGCCTTGAAATACCAATTGTAAATATCAATTTTCACCATCAGCACTACCCAGTAAACACCTACTACCACAAAACCAAATAAAAAAAGCTTGTATTGTATAAAAATATCAGGGGGGAGCTTAGAAATATGCTGAGTACAGATAATGAGAGCTATAAGTAAAACCATTGGCTGAATCACTAATAAGGTGGGTCGATCATTGGGGAGGGGATACAGCAGAAGTCACCATGGTAAAGCGGGTGCCTCTTAGCCACGGAACTAGAATACTTGACATCTGATTCTTGGCTTTTCCACTTCACCTACATTTGCAGGAAATAAACTCTGCATTCTAAAGCTGGGCAGGACCCCCAGTACAGCGGCATTTCCCTAGAAAGGGTAGTCTGTTGGCCTTGTCACCAGAATCAGTTCCACCCTAGCTGTGGTCTAGTTGGGCACTGTGGAACCAGGAGCCATGGTGGCCCACAACAGGCTTTCTTGTCCACAGGGCCTTCTGCCGCCATCAGCTTACTTTATGCAGCTCGAGGTGCCACTGTGCGCTTTCAGGTACACCTCAAAATGTTCATCTGCACAAGCGCAGGAGCAGTGACAACCTTCTTTTCACAAGCACGGTAATACATTTTGATTATATCGGCACAAGCAATAATGCTAGAAGATTGATTTCCCTATGCAGGCCACAGTGTCCCAACATGATTTGTCTTTGCGGCGACACACCTGTGCACGTGGTCCGGTGTCATGAAGGGAGCACCCTGCCTAAATCCCGGTGCCACCACGCAGGCCACACGACCAAGGCGGACTCTCTTTTTCTCGCAGACAGGGTGCGCGACGTTGTGCTGTTTTCCCGCAATCTCATCGCCCCAACATGGCGCAGGGGCTCGCAGGGGAGCACAGTGTGCGAGCCGCTCCGACCCGGGAACAATGAGCCCTTTCAGGCACTTGGCAGCCCGAGTCTCTGCAGGGATTCCAGGCCCCGACATAGGCTGGCACAAGCCCTCCAAACAGACAGCCTGTTTAACTAGTGGTTGCAGAAGAACTCCTCGGTGCTGCACTCATTAAATTATTCCATTGCGGTGCCTGTTATTTCTAAACGCTGACATCACTATGCATTCGCTTTTTAAACTTTATTTTTTTTAAACTTTTTTTTTTTTACAGTTAATGTAAACATCTTTCCCAAAATCGTTTTAAAAGTGAGCCAGACACCTAGAAAAGGTGTTTATTTGGCCCCAGCGGATTGCAGAAGCCGCCTTTGAAGTGGGCTGTTTTTCCCCTGCGGTTACTGACCCTACAAAGGTGCCTCTGACGGCCAGAAATTTCCACAGGGCACTGCCATGATCCAGCTGAAGGGCAAGCTGGTTCCCTTTTCACCTGCGCGTTTAAGGGGCGCGCGTCTTGGGTGGAAGGTTCCAGTATTTTCCTACTACCCTTTTAACCACTTACAGGTGCTGCGTGACCGCGGTAGAGCAAACCCGGCACGAAGCCCAGCGAGTGGAGGGTGAAACACAGGTGACCTCCGCTTCAAAACCCAAAGAAGGGACCAGACACTGGATCGGACTGGCCTCTAGGGCAATCAGGCAGAGTCCAATGGGCTGGGCTGGTGGATGAGTGTGTGGATGGTGTTCAGCAGTTTGTGGAACCACATCAGGAGGAGCTCACCTGTGTGGTTGACATGGACACGCAGTGTCTATTTGTGTAGGCCGCAGGGCACCAGGAAGGTAGCTTTAAGATCGTTACCAGCCATTGCGCTGTCTGGGAGACCTGGCCTCGACATTCAAGCACACGTCGAAGGGTGCATCTTTCTAGCACACGATACACTGACGAGGCTTTACCAAAAGCTCTGATTAAACTCTGGTCACCTTTCATACTTGAATTGCCCCTTCTGTCTCCCAGGGAAGAACCTCAGGGGGTACTTGACAAAATGTAGGGCCTGGTGGCTAAGCAGTCCAGCACAGATGAGGGCGTGGTCTGTTTACACATGGAAAGGGATCCTTTTAAGCCCAAATGGATCTCATGGGCCGGTGTCTTAATTGGCATGATTAAAACTATCCACACAGAAGTCAATGCTCTCTGAAGTGAGCCCAGAACCCCAGCCCTGAGCTCTTCGTCTCAGACACAGTCCTCCTGAGAATAGAAGCTACATACAGTCCTATGACTGCGGATGCGCGTGCACCCATACTAAGCCAGCCCCACCTGTGCACAGTGGCATCTCAAGAAGTGACTTTCGGGGGAGTAGGTTTTAGGGGTGGCACATCGTGTCACAGATAAAACTGGCAGGGCCAACTGCAAAAGGCAATTGCAAAGAGCCTGCGTGCATATGTGTGTCTGTATGTCTGGCATGTGTTTGCTTAACATGTTTAAATATGACTTTATATCCGTGTGTATATATCTGTATCTGTATATATGGAGCGCTGTGTATTGCTTCACACACTGCTTTGCAGTGAAATGCAGATAGATGCTGGTGGCACGGTGCAGTGCTGTTTCCTTTCACCTGATCTGGGTCAGGGGTCTTCGGAGGGCATGCTAGCATTTTTTCACACTTAAGTCGTAGGTAGGTGTGCAAACCGTTTGAGAAACGGGGGCCACGGTCGGAGATGTTAGGCGCGCACACACATACGAACCCAGTTTAGCCAGCAGTCACTTTTTGACCCTGGTTTCTAAGCAGGACGTAAAGGAGGCACTACGGATACAGCGTACAACGAAAGTCCCTAGGGCACCAGGGCGATATGATATAAACTGCACAGTAGTCAAGTGAGGCAACCAAACACGATTATGTTAAATGCACATTATGTGCGTCTTGGAAGAAGTAAACGCCTTACTATTTATTTCCCCCTTAAGGGCACTCCAGTTTTAGGGGTCGAGGCAGCGTGTTCATGGCTCAGGGGTACCCGGGCCCGTGCTTCTTCCACGCACGGGAGAAATGCAAGGCCCGTGCTTTTGTTTGCAAAGAACACCGGCTCTCCTTGCAGTGTGCTCTGGACATCTATTTGCACACCCAGTTTCACCTCAGCCGCCGCCCACCGCCTTCTCTTTGCACACACCTCCTCTCTCTCTCCTCTGGTCTCTGCATTCTGCCCTATACCACCCACACCCCCAGACTGCTCTCTCACTGTGCCCATGACCTCGGTCTACTCAGACTCTGGAGGGGGCGCGCGCCCTGCAGGGTGTTCGCGCGCAAGTGCTCATTCGGGCCTCTTAGTTCTCCAGAAGCAACACCCGCCCTGGCTGGGGGACCTGTCTCATCTTGTCCTAGACATTAATAAATCAAATTCACTCCGCCTTATTAATGCCAAGAGTGGCTGGCAGGCACAACCAGAGAGAGTGCAAGCTGGGGTGAGGCGGCAGGGCCCAGACACGCAAGCACCTCACTCACCCAGAAGTGCGCAGGACTGGCCTGTGGAAAAAACGCGCGAGATTTCCATAGGAAAGCCGGTGCCACTGAGGTCACCTCACACGAGGGAGACTCAATTGGTTTCCCGCCCACCCCTGGCAGGCAAAGCCAAGCGCTCAGTGGCACTGGGCGTGGACCAACACACTTCCGTCCTCTGGAGGGCAAAAGCTCAGTGCAGTCTGGGAGGGTGTTGTGTTTGCGAGGGAGGCGCAGCAGGCCGTAGGTGTGTTCCAACTGCACAAATAACACCAGCCCCGCCATGAAGGGGTTTGCTGAGGCGCTGCAAGCAATGGCCACTGACAACCAGCCACGGTTCCTTGTCAATACCGGGGGTGGCTCCTGTCGGGGCAAAGCGGCGTGGCACATTGTCAGTACAAGGGGTGGCTCCTGTCAGGGCAAAGCGGCGTGGCACAAAACAAAGACAACAACATTATAAATAAAAAAAAACTTACCTGACCCACCACATCGCCGCCACTCTTCTGCCTCCACCCACTGCAGGCGCAGGCTTCCAGGCAGATTGTGAGCATCACAGTGCTGGGTTGGAGACAGCTTAGTCCAAATGTGTGTTTGGCCATCCTGAAATGAACGGCCAAACACACATGCGCACTGAGGGGAGTGCACACCACCCCCCTCTGTCCCCGTCACCCTCCCCTGTCATCCCCCATGGCTCCACCCCATGAAAAATAAAAACGATACTAAACATTGTTCATTAGCAATTTTATTTTTCAATTTGCAGCTGCTGGCGATGGACGACGCTCCTCTGCCATAGCGGAGGAGCCGCCGATAGTCAATACATTGCTTATTTCAGTTCTTGCTCACAGACTTTGGGAGGATAAGGTGTTTTTCTGAGCACCACCTTACGCTAGGAATGACTTGCCTAATAGCGTAGCCAGTGTGACATGCGACCTAGTGTATGAAAAGAAATGCCACCCCCGGCTGTTTGACTTAAAGCAACAATCAGGATCCAGAGGGGCCCTCAGACCTCTAGCCCTGGTGCCACTACACTTGGGGCCCTCAGACCTCTAGCCCTGGTGCCACTACACTTGCAGAGCCACTGAAAGCCGAGGTTCACGCAGCCCCCTATAATACATTCTCACAGTGCTTTTTCTAGGCTACCACAGCAACAAAGCAGCAAAAAAATAGACACTTCTCGGGGGCAGAGTGAATGAAAAATAATGATATCAGTGCTACGTTTTTAATTTTTCAGTACATCAATACAGTAAAGAATATGTTTTAGAGTCTGTTTATATATTTTAAAACAGAAAAAAAACAGAAAGTTTATCCTCTTCGGAGTATCTGTCTGTGATTAAAGCTGTGCACATCGGCAGCACGGGAAATGAAGGGAAAGGGATGAGATTTCCTATTGAATCTTAAAAGCTGCAGAGGTACACGTCTATATTACCATGTTAATATTTTCAGATGAAGGTACTGTAGATGGTTACTTCTCGTGCTAAACCCACACACTCCACGTGTGTGTATACCTTGATAAGTTAATTAAATGTGGAAATATACCAATAGGAACTTTTTTTTCACTAGACAAAAAGTTAATTTGCTTATATGCGAATAAAACAAGGACAAATAAATATGGGTAAACACAGATGGAAATGTAAAAAATAAGATCCACAAAAAAAAGCCCCTTGCTATAAGCACCTGGTAAATTCCTGTGCAATAAATGAATATTGTTGGATAGTGAGTTTTTTATCCCAGCACAGAGCGAACATCCTGGCATAGTAGAGCCATAGTAGTAGAAAAGCAGAATATTATCCTACAGTAAAGAGGAAATGTTGGCCCTTTGAGGGATGTTCTGGCACTGTGGGTGGAAATCAGTGCACTACGGCCACCACAGTTGGGCACAGAGGCAGAGACATCCAGGTACAATGCACAGATATTCCAGCACAGTGGCATGGACAGTACTAGGTATGTTCACATACAGCGACAAGGAATGTATGGCCACAGTGACAGGAATATGTTGGCAATGAACCACTGTACACCAACCACGTGACTGACTCAGTCTCAGTCCCACCACCCTGTTGGTGAATTTCCTGATTTCAAGTGTGCCCAGGACACTGAAGATGAGGTTTTAAAACTGCTCCTTGGCACTGTCCACCGTTCCATAAGCCTTTGCGACCACACCACCAGGAGCAAATGGACAGTGACACACATGCGGCAAAGTCACCAGCACTTGTCGCCATCTACTCGCTCGCGGAAGGCGGAACCGGGGATGGAGAAAGGACATAAATACAAGGAGCACAGCTGATGAGGGAACTGCAAATGATTACAGTACCAAAAACAAGTCAGACTGAGCATAAAGCGCTATACAGAAGGATGACATTGTTATGAAAGCAGCGGGTACTCACCAACAACATCCAGGTGGTAGGTGTGGTTGATGGAGCCATACTCGTTCTCCATTATGCAGGTGTAGTTGCCCTTGTCCGAGGGAACCACGCTCTCCATGATCAGGCTCCAGTGTTGACTACGTACCTGGGGAGGGAATAGACTCAGTGAGTGAGGGCCCAGGCTCGCCATACTGGCCGGGGGAAGGGGGTTTGGGGCGCGGGCTATAGAGTGATGACCCAATACGGAAATCTGGCCTGATGGGATAGGACAAGAGGGATACGTGAACATCTAGTGAAGAACACTCTCTGGTTTACATCGTGTGGCCCTCATGCTGAGCATATCTTGGAATTCAGAATTTGATGCAAATGTGTTTCCACCTGTCAAGGTATGCGGTATTACTGCACCAACGTCATCCTAGGACATTCCCCCAGGGAAAACCTAGATGAATTTATCAGTGCATGCGGCCCGGAATCTAGAAATAACCTACAGAAATCAGCGTTGAAACACTAACCAGCAAAGTAGTAACTCAGTTCTTTGGGAAAAAACGTGGAGTGATGCAGTATTTCCACATTTCAGAGTTACCTACCACCACGGTATTAATAATTCTGGGTGCAGAATTACTGCTGCAGTGTTCCGACCTGTGACAGTGTGGGCTTTAATTCTATCAGCATATCATGATCTCAAGGCCTTGATGTCTCACACTGTCAGACAGCTCCACCCTCCTTCAATCGCTCAGCCCTCTATACCTGTTATGTCCACTCCTTACCTCTCATGCCCCCTCCTTACCTCTCAAGCCCCTTCCTAAGTTTTCATGCTTCCTTCCTACCTCATTGTTCCTCCTGACCTCTCACGCTCCCGCCTTCAGTCTTCCACAACCTCCTGTTTTTCTCATGCTTCCTCCTTCAATCTCCATCCCTCTCCTTACTTCTCGTGTCCCCTCCTTACCTCTCCTACTCCACTGTTACCAGCCTCGCTCTCTCCTTTCCTCTCCTGTTCCTTCCTAATCTATCGTGCTTCCTCCTCACCTCTCTTGCTCTCTCCTTCAGCCTCTTGCTCCATCCTTCAGTTCTTTTCTCCTCCTTCCGTGTCATGCAGCCTGCTGCCTTATCCCCCAGCTGACCAGCAGCCCCAGGCCAGTGATCTGCAATGCTCTATGGCGCCCTCTGCCGAGAGCCAGCCTTTTCAGGGAAGTTCATTCCATTCACAAGACTTTCTCCTCCTTCCCTCTCTTGTAGCCTCCTTTCCTACTCTCTTGTTCACCCAATGCTTTCAGAAGGACTTAGGGAACATCAGTGGTCCCCCCAGGACCCACGGTGCAGTGGGGACCCCTGAGGTACCGGTGTCCCCTCAGAATAGTACACTGGCCTCGGAGCTCCTGCGTGAGTCCGGGGTTGGGAGGTGCTTGGGGCCTCATGTACTGTGTAGGGGGATTGCCTCAAATTTGGTTATAGCCCTAGATAGGAAACTGACGTAAGATGACATCACAGCACAAGCGATTGTATTAATTATGTGTATTTGGTAAGCCCTTTATTAGCAATCTGCGCACAAAGACACCCTCCACCTCGGATATGCCTGGATTAGTGCATAGCACTCTACAAGATATGCAGGTCCGAAAACCCACCAGCAGAGCCTGGGTGTGGTAGCTGTGTCCATTTCCACTGTTGTGCACAGCACGTGCTACCTTCGTTGACGTGCAATGCACGTGACCGCTTTCCATATTGCGCACAACACAGAACACAGGGTACAGACTGCACGCATCTTTAAAAACATGGCCACCCTCGCATGGAGTTTCCTCACCTTGAAGCCACCAAGGCGGTGCTCTTGCTTGAACTCCTTGCCGTTCTTCAGCCACCTCATGGAGGGCAGAGGGTTGCCACCGGCTGGACAGCGGAACTTCACAGTGTTGGCAGCGGGCACAGCATGGAGTTTCTTTTCTAATTTTTCTGTGTTTGTCCAGTACGGAGCCCCTGTTGATCCAAGCAAAGAGACTTTCTGTTAGCAAAGACTGAAAACCTCCATATAGAGACCTTGGGTATTTTAATAACGTTTACTGAGAGTGCAAAAAAAGGAAGAACACACAGAACTTTGCCCTGGCGAGCAGCACCTCATGTGGCATCTTGGCCTCCCTGCCAGTGGCACTGCTTCAATCTCAGTCAGCTACATAGGAAACAGAGTACCCAATGTGCCAACAGGTACCTGGATACACAACAGATGGAGCAACAGTGGTTCCAGTGGGCATTTTTAAGTCTGCTTATAAAATTATTATAGAAGCAGCAGTCAGTCTGTTCTAGTTCAGTACATTGCTGCAAGATATGTTGAAAGAGTTTTAGAGGAAGTGTGTCGCCTAAAGAGTGGATAGTAACTGTTATAAAAGTGCAAACCATAAAGGAAAATCAATGCTGCAACATTTAGCACAGTGCTCAGTTCTAGTAGGCAAATAGGAGGTAATTAAACATGAATAAATAATTCAATTGCACACTATTCATAATGATATAAATGCCGGGAAAACAAAGACATTGAGTCACATCCTACATAGCCATAGCCCTAGCTATCTATCCTGATTATTGTATGTGTCGGTGTTTCAACTCAATATGGAACTTTTAGGGTCATCATCAGGACAGAAATGGTTTAAGTAAGCTGCAGAAATGTCTGTGCACTGAATGCAACAGATTAATAGTGAAATAGATGTTGTGTACATTCACTTCACTGGAAGGCTTTTGTTCAGGAGAGGTGTGTACTGCCTCCTAACTGTATATAGTTTAGTATGTGCTTTGCGATAAAGCACCTCCGAAACTCACGCCTCCATTTTCTCCAACCAGCACCACCTCAACCTCTGACCCACAGCACCACCTCAAGCTCAGGCCAGTAACACTACTGCGGCATCGCCTTGACCCCTGGCCAGCAGCACCATGTTGGTCTCAAACTAAAGAACTATTTCAGCAGGCGACCTGCATTACCGCCACAGCTCCTAGCAAGCAGCTTATCAATATCATTATGCGGCACATCTATACTGGTATACTGCACCCCCTACTGATCTAGAACTGAGACTCAGATAAAGTCATGACAATGCACCATAACACTTTGCTACAGCCCCCAGGGCTATTCCACTGCTAATGCCTACACAAATCTTTTGACGCTCCTCTAGCCTGATCCCCCAGCATGCCAACTATTTCACTACTGAGCCTTATCCAGAGCTCTCCCAGTGCAATCCAACTTTCTAACACCAAATGCTGTCCCAGTACTCAGATGCACACAAAACTCTAACAATTCACCTCAATTTGACCTTCAACTTCCCTTGTTATTGTGGTCCGGACGTTCACACACAACTCTGGTCTTGTGCTAGTACCGACATACAGTACCGCCTGCAGCACCACCTACTATCTGCAGAAGCACCACGGCCTGCTGTGAAGAACCTGCACACCTCTGAGATGACAGGAAGAGAGTTGGCCCCTCCTGCACTCGAAGCAATGGCCCTCCTGCACATAGCGCCTCACTAAGTGCAAAGAACATCTCTCCTTGCTTCCCCCCCCACCCACCCTCACAGTAGAAGAACAAGAGCCAGCTCCTTTAAGAAGGGGCTGACAGCCAGCCCCGGCTGCTTCAGCAACAATGGTTTCTTCCTGAAATAAATCTAAATAACATGGAATTTGAAAAAAAGGAAGGCGGTGGAGGCCACAGGAGGGTAAAAATAATTCACTTTCTAAACCTCATTTCCTCCATTAACTGGATCCTCTATAAATAACAATGCCCCTCCTCTCTCCACTCTTACCCCTACACTCTTTAAAATATTTTGTATTTATAGGCAGGCTTGAACTCTTGTAAAAAATCTGAAATCCCTTCTCCTCGGCCCTTTCCAAAAAATAATCGCACAGCTGGGTGCATTCAGTGGAACAGTCTGAACCCCAGATATCAACTCCAGCAAGAAACACCCTTCACACAAAAAACATTATTTCTTCCTAAAAAGACCTAGAGCGCATAAAACAGTACATCCCCAAAATGCATATCCCGCAAACATCTGGCCTCCCTCCCCACAAATAACATAAGAACAGCTCCCCTTCTCCGTAAAACACATACCTCTTAAAAAAAACACCCCCACCTCTGGAGAACCTTCCTAACACAGACCGCTTACAAGAATGGACGGACGTAACCTCCGCTCCCAAATCTGATGTGTATTCCACAAATGTATGGTATACTCAATCTCTAGAAAGGCTCGACCTCAGAGTGAGAAAATGGGTAGCTCTTCGAAGCATGCTCGACACCGGTAATAGGCGCTGTGTAAAAGTAAACATGGCAGGACACTGCTCTAGTAACTTACTCTTGTGGTTGTTGTCGTTTGTGAAATCTTCAGAGCTGTCGTTGTCGTTTTCATCATCCCCTGATGAGTTTCCATCTGTACCAAAAATAGCACGTGTCACCTTAAAAATAAGACTTTGCCAAAAATACTTCATCGTTATTTTATTTTCGGGCCTTTGTAAGTCCCCAGTAGCACTGCGCTGGTTAATAAGGTTGCTGCGGCTCAGAAACCATCAACCCTCGACTGCAGCAACCATGTCAGTATTGAGAGTGGGGCCCTATCACTCCTCTGCCAATGAATCTCACTCTTGATGGGTACCACTGCCATAATCTCCACACTGATGGATCTCCGTGGGATGCCCTTGCCAGACCGCACCAGTTTCAAAGCCAGCTGCATCATCTACAAAGCCATCACAACCGGCACCCCCACCCATCGGCCTGACAAGCTATCACCAGTGGCTCTTGGCGTGTCAGTAGCCAGGACACCACCAGACTGGAGACAAGTGCAAAAAATGTAAAAAGAAAGCAACAGGCCTTCTCCATCCATTCACCCAGGATCTGGAACAACACCCAGCTATCAGTCAGGACTGCCTGAACCCTGCTGCAATTTAGGGAAGAGCTGAAGACATATGTCTGTGAAGGGCACCATGTCATGGTGCAGTCTCAGCACACTGCTCCCTGAAACCAGCGAACCCTACAACCACACGTTGACTGTGTCTTTGCCTTAACCCTATAACGTGCTCTGCCGCCTTTGAGCTAGAATGGAGCTATATAAATACCTTATACATATAATATATCCAACCACCTCTTGTTACTTCTGTACTGGAAGCCAGCCCCATGCACAGCACCACCAATGCGCCTCACTCTTGACCAGTACAATCTCTTGTTACCGCGTTATTAAGACTCTATTCACACACAGCTCTGCTGAAGCACCTCACTCTTGACAGCACTATTGAGGCCCAGGTCACCCACAGCTCTGCTTAAGCACCTGACACCAGACCTGCATTGTTCCCTGCCATTTCTTATACCCTGGGCTATGCAGAGCTCTGTCAGTGCATCTCGCTCAGGACCTACTGATGCCTCTGCTGTTCCACTGGAAATACACTGTATTCAACAATATGCTCGTTTGTTTGTAGCTGTGGGTACCAGGCTCTATTAAACATGTCTATTACCCTTAATACGCCCGGAAAGTCCAATGGTTTGCTCTTAAAAGCCCAGAAAGCCAATGCCACATGTTGTCTGCAACAAAATGCACCATCATGGTCAGATGCAGGTGCTGCCTTCAAACCGCTCATGACGTCAAGATCGCGGCCCTGGACGAGAGCCGACCACAGACACAGAGTCAGGCAGTACTGGCCCGACTTCCCAAGATAATCAAGCCAATCATCATCCTGTTTAGATCACCTCAAACTGCGGACTGACTGGCCTCTCTCCTCTGCCTCTCCTAGAATGGATTCTACTCCAGGCGTCGGCTCCAGATTCATGGCTGCGCACCTTTGTCAATTTTTTCATTACAAAAGCAAGTCCTCCCACTCTGGCGATTCGCGCTCCCCTAGCAACAAATCCCAACTATGCTTGAGCATTCCCTGCTCACACGAGCCTTCATCTGCCTCCACCGTAGGATCTGAAACTGTCACATGAAAATCTGCGCCATGTCTAAATTCTCTTCTTGAGTTACTGCTGAAGCTGAAAGTACTTCCCGATTCGTTTACATCCACACTGATATTTGTTCTCAGGATGGTGGCTGATTAGGATTTCACAGATGGAAATCTTAAACCGGAAAAGCCTAGAAAGGGCAGGTGAGGTAAGTCTGACCCCATTACACATGGCCCTGATCCCCGTCCTTTCCCTTGGGTCCCTGGAATTCCTTGTGGCTCTGAGGTTCACTGGGCAATGCAAATCCACTAGCTACGTCTCAGGATCTACCCGAGTCGATGACGTCACTGGAGGCTCTCTGGTGGTGACTGTCAGTGGATGCCCTCCTCCACACTCCCGCTCTGCCGGGGATGCATCCAACAATCCAGCCCTTGCATCATGCTGGAGCCCGGTGTGGCCGGAATGTCTTACGGACCTGTGGCGTGTGCACCAGGACCTGAAAGGATTATGGACACCGAGGAGACGCAGGATTCGGCCCAGCCGCCGTCCTTATGGCAGCAGCCATGTTTTTCTGACTAGACTGCATGGAAGAATCACCATGCTGTGCGCCCTCACACGAAACCCCGGAAGCCTACCAGGAGGCCATCTTTGGTCAGGAAAGTTGCCCTCACACACCAATAAGGGGACGTTTTAAGTACTATTCTACTGGAACCGTGTTGGAAACTTGTGGTGAAACCTTCAGATGTAAACTGCTGTTATGTGGAATGAAACTTTGTACTTTTGCTTCATCCCTCGTGAACCTAATTATTGTGTCCACTGCTCTGGTGCACAATATAACTGTTCCTATGTAAAAACCTCTAGCGAAACAGTCCTTATGTTACTACCTTGTCTGCTGTTGGAAACTATTCCTAAGTAATGAGTCTGACAACCAACAGGTCTTGTAAAACCGCTAATAGTCCCGATTCCACAGACAGCAGGGTCCAGTGGTGGCAAGAGGAGAACTGCACCCCTATTAGACCTGTTTTTTTAAATGACCAAATCAAGTTTAGAGGGCTCTTTTTTTCTTGCCTGTTCTGGGGTGGGTGGAACTATAGATACAACTATTCCCTTCTCCTTTCCTCCTGGGCACCCCCACTGATTCACTTGCTCCCCTGTCATTCGGCCTTGTCCTCCGCAGAATGCACTGAAGTACAACTGGAGTATTCCATGCTCCAGAAATAACGCAGAAAGTAAATTATCAAATGAAAATCCCACAGGCAGCCCTATCAGTGTGCCTAACTTTGGCCCTCTGTGCTATTCCAGCCCGGACACAAACATACACCTCTGCTGGAGCATCTCAGAGCACTGCCTGCTATTTCAGTACTGATGCCCACTCACAGCTCTGCAAATGCATCTCAGCACCCCCTGCTGGACAGACATAAACACAGCGCCGGCAATACACCCAACCTCTGACCCGCAGCACCCTCTGCTCTTCCTCTACTTGATCCGCTACCCATCCTGCCGGTGCACCTCATCGCTGCTCTGCATGATACACCAACATGTGGACCTCCAAACACAGCACAACCAAAATACCCACCTCATAAGCTGCATCAGCACCCCTCTACTGCAGCACTGCACCAGTGCGCCACCCGGGCAGCTGGAAGCTGCACTCCCTGACAACTCAGTACTTGAAGTGTCAAACAGATTGGTCAATGCACTTCACCCTGGCCCAGAATACCACATCTAACTCCATTACCGTGGCCACACACAGCTCTGCTCGCGCACTCCCACCAGACGCTCCAAACATTTACAGTCAAAACGACGACACAGCTGCCCTACCCCATTCCAGCAGAGACTGTGGTACAACTCGACTAATGCACTCAGTCCTGCACTTACACCCTTATATATGTCCTGTTCTGGTGTCCCAAGAAGCTCTGCCTAGCACCTCAGTCACATATGAAAAGACGAGCGAGGTTTCTGCAGTTTGTCTCGGAGCTGTGCCTAGGAGATGCAAACGAGTAAACAGTCGCAGCACTTATTATGCCAAATTACATGTCTGAGGCTAAGCAGGGGTGTAGCTTCAGTAGGGGTGTTTGGGGTGTGTCATCCCCCCAAAGTAATACTTTCCAGGCTTGGTATTTGGGTCTGGGGGCACTGAGCAGGGTCTGCTATATCTGTGTTGGTTTTTCTTGTTGTCTCATATTTTGGATCAAGAACTTAAATATGTATAGTACCAGGTTTATCAAACACATAGCAAATCTGCATCCATATAAGTATTTCTTCAATAGATGCAAATATACTACTTTTTTGAATTCGAAAAGATTGACAGTAGCAGGCCTGGAAAGCTGCACCAGTCTCTGGCACTCAGGCATACTGTCAATCAAACACCCAAAAGGGAATGGAACTAATGCTTTCAAATAGTGTAACCACTGGCCATCACTAAGGGTGACATTCTGAACCAGAATTTTTCTCTTCCTGTGCTACACTAGACAGAGGGCCTGATTCAGGGTTTGGTTGATAGACTAAAGGCAGACAGAGGACTTACGTCTGCCATCCTGCATTTACTACGGCCACCAAATTTGGAGATGTCCACTGGACCCACAAACATCTCTATACATTGACAGGAACCGCTGTCATGGCAGTTTCTGTTGATATAGGAAAAGCTTAACTGACAGCTCCAACAAATATAACAGCCAGTCATCAAACTTTTCCAAAGTTTTTATATTTCAAATACAATAATGCCCCCGCACCATGGGAGTTTCCTCTCATATTGTAGAGGTGATTTTTCTTTTTTCATTGTCCCTCACAGCTAGGATATACCAGGCAGTGACGGACAGAAAAAAAAAAAGCCACCCGATCATTCACTCTAAATAGAGCCGACAGCCAAATGACTTACCTCCAATGGCTCAAACTCCTATTTTTTAAGTAAGTAGCCCCATTTTCCAATCACTTTCCCTCATCTCTCCCACATTTACTACAAAATGTGTACTTATGTGCTTGGAGGTCTCTGCCACTTTGGCGGTGATCTCCGCATAGGAAAGATAGAAGAGGAGGAGGTGGAAACCTCCGCCCGTAGGTTTGTGAATAGCATTTTGTAGTACGCAAGTAGAACTACTCACCTACTGCAAAATACAGTTTAAGAATAGGCCCCATGGTGTTCTGGAGACATAGGGCCATATGTACGAACACTTTTTCCCATAGACACAGAATGGGTAAAAACCTTTGCTACATCTGGCCCATAAGGTCTTGTTAGGAGGTCTCTGTTATGAGGCCCGATAACTCTGCCCTCATGAAGTATTGATACCAGAAGTAACTTCTGGGTGCTAGGGGCAGAGTTAAAGGGCATTAAATGTGGGATCCCAACAGTCCCCATAAAATGAGAATTACTAGGAGATTCAGATAGGTCCGATTCTGCTGGTAATTTTCCTCTTCTCCCCAGAATTTCACCTGAACGCTGCAGTTGCTAAAAGCAGTCCTAGTTCTTGGGTGGTTAACAACAGGCCCGCGGAGCTAAAGCAGACCTTGTATATACAACAGGACCTATTATCTTTCACTACCGGACTCATTGTAATTACCAGGGAAGGGATTTCTTAATGAGGGATATGGTGTCCTTTTTTTCTTGCATTTGTATAGTGCAATTCTGCCTGCTATGGTCTCGTTGCACATTTAGACATCATTTTTCCTGCAAAATTGAGTTTTTTTTTTTAAACTTGACAATGTGTGGGTGTCCTAGGTCACATCTCCTCAAGATAATTTCTAACTAGTGACTTTCTTTGCCCTTTACCTTTCTGTTTGTCTGTGACTTCCCAGATCCACGTCTGTTTTGTTTGCCATGTCCTGGTATTCCCAAAGTATTCACAAATCCATGTTTCTGCCAGCCAGCCAGTGTTGCTTGGTGTCTCCCTGTTCCCATAGCACTAGCCTTCAGGGAAATAATTCGATTTCCCAACAATCCTACAGTCTTCGACTACCTCAGTGAGAGCAGCTTGTCTAACAGTCAGACCGTGTTAATTACCGCAGGAAAGTTACCAAATGCCCAACTGTCCTGTTAATTTACCCACTGCAGTGACTACTCTGTGTCAAACTCCATCTTAGTTTTTAAGCTAGGGTTAATCCTGTGTCTGCCTAGTCATTTGATCTATGAATTCCGATTGGCCATTGTGGATGCCACCATCTTGTGCCTCTCACTCACCTGTGATGTTCACAATGAAGTAGCGGGTCTCGCTTTGGAGCGGCCTGGTTGCACTGCACGCGTAGAGGCCGGAGTCCCGGGGAGCAGCCTCCCTAATCTGCAGGTAAGGCCCGATCAGCAAGGTGCGATTGTTGCTCACTAGTTGGGCGCCATCCTTAGTCCAAGTGACCATAATGGCGTCGCCTAGCAGGCAGCGCAGCTCAACCGACTCCCCAGGCAGGGCTGAATGAACGTCAGGCTGGGATATCTGATATTTGGTTGGAGGTTCTGCAGGATGAGAAGCAAAGGGAGGAAAGGAAGCATAGGAGGGGTGGGAAGCCAGGAGTCAGACATGTAAGCAGTGAGAGACAGCGATGAGGAAATGAGTGAAGTACCAAGAACGATGATGAGAGAGAGGTAAAGTGACCGTAAGATGAGAAAAGGGAGTGAAGCACCAGGAAAGTTGAAGAGAACGAAGAAACATGACATATTTAGGAATGGATAGAGGTACAGGGAATTATGAACAGAGAGAGGACAAAGGAAGAGAGAGATGAGGAAACGGGGCGAGGTATCAAGACATATGAAGAGAGGAAGGCATAGTGGAACAAACAGAAGAGGAAAGTGAATAATATACCAAGAAAGACGACGCGAGGGATGGTGGCAGAAAGATGTGAGGAAGGGAGAGAGAGGTACAAAGAAAATTGGAGAGAGGGAGGAACAATGAGATATTGAGAAGAGGGAAAGAAATGAGGCACAGAGGAAGATGAGGATTGGTAAAGAGATGCAAATGATACAAAGTGGGAAGAACAAGGAGGTAAAAAAGGGGTACAGAAAGATGAGCAAAGTATGCAAATAGAGACAAGGAGAGGACGATAGAGAAAAGATGAAGCAAATGAGAAGTATGGAAGAAGTAGAACAAAGAAAGGTCAAGTTAGAGGTGAAGAAGAGGGAAAGAACGAGGGGATGCAAGGTACAGAGGGGATGTGACAGGCATATACAGTGAGAAAATAGTTGGAAGAATGAAGTATAGGAGGGAGAGAGAAGAAGAAAGTGAAGAGAGAGAGGAGAGGAGAGATAGTCAGTAAAGTTGCCCTTGTACCACAAAGAGTTAGGTCAGCACACCGAGTAACAAACCCCCAAGCATTGCATTAGTACATGCACTTGTTCAGCAGTCTGCTAAAGAGATATTCACGACCAGGATAGAAGCTCCCAAAGAAATCAAAACTGTTGGGTAACCAGGGGCGGCTCCTCCGCAGTGATGGAGTGGGGTTGCCCCCCTGGCTGAGCCAGCAAATGAAAAATAAAACAATAGCTTGCTATCATTTTATTTTTCATAATTTTTAATCTGCTTGCTCAGCCAGCAGACTGTACAGGTTGGGGCGGGGCCACGGGAGGCGGGTGATGGGAGGGGGTAGGAGGAGAGAGTGCACTGAGGCCCAGCCAAACACACATGCGTAGTTAGGTTTCTTCAACCCCGCTGTATACACACCCGACTGGAGAAACAGCAGAGACCCCAGGCTTGTGACTGAGTGGCAGTGAATGCCACTCAGACCAATCCTGATGCTGCCAACATGCTATGTTTAGCATGTAAGCAGCGCCAGAATTGTTGGGGAGCCTGTGCTGGTGTCACAGCGAATGCTGGCGAGGCAGCAGGAGATGGCGGCGGGAGACAGGTGATGCGAGTTAAGTATTTTTTTTTTAATGATGTATCCCACCTCGTCCCCCGTTGTCTCCCCCCAACCCTCTCCGCCTTGACGTATGCAGCTGCCGCCACTGTGGGTAACACTGGGCACTTGACACAAAAGGCAAATTCTGACAGACTGCTGGTGATAGATACACATTGAACGTGTTGCTATTAGGCCTGTGCTATGTTGCGCCTACAGTAGCATTGCAACTTATTCAAACTTTTCTTTTAATGCAACTGCACCAACTTTGCCAAACTGGTGAAGTTTAAAAAAAAAAAAAACGATGGCTAACAAGTAGCTCTGCTCTGCAGTGGGGACCTTCCCACCGCTGTACTGGTAGCTGCAGCTGCTATTTTCTTTTCATCAATTGTGCCCACTCCATCTTCGTTCCTACTCCCAGAAGTGCCAGGGAATGGCTTCTAAGAGTACGGAAAGGAGATGACAAAGGTGAAAAGCAGCCATGTTGTTTCTTCACTGCACTCAGGTTATTATTGTCTCCTGTTCACGTTGGGGAGGACATCTCGGTGAATAGATGGTCAAAGTTAATCTATGGGAGAGTCAGACAAATTTGGTAAACTTCGTACTTCTTCATCGAGGTTGGAGTAATTAAAAGTTCACCCAAAAGCAATATGAAAAACACACATATTGAAAAGGAGGGGAGGAATCATTGCATCCTTAAGGACAGGAGAGGGATCGACTAGGATGACGCAAAATTAATGTGGGCGAGAGGCAGGGGTGCTCCGCTAGTGGCTTTAGGACTGAGGAGCTGGGCGGTACTGCTCGATACCTGATGATGCGTGCCTTGAAACAATGATTTATTAACCACGTCTCTTCTGCAGTTACGTACTGTGCTCACCCTATTACATCTAGGCACTAGCTGAACTCCAGAATGAGCTGTGGGCCTTATCTTTTGCAGCTGCCCTGTGCTGCCCCTAGCAAGAGGGCCCAGTTCTGTCCACAGCTCAAAGCATGCATCACTGCTGGAATGAAGAATGGTCTTATATAGGAATATCACTTTGAAGAAAATACTATTAAGAATTTGGTTTTATAAAAAAACGACTTTTCAGTTAGCGATGGACTACAGTAGCAAACCCCTCTGAGAAGGAAACACATTTCACCCACCCTAACGCTAAACCAAAACCGAATCCTAATCCTAATTCTTAACCTTTTTTTCGGCCCTAAATTCACCTTTTACCCTAACACTAGTTCTAACCCTGTGTCGGCACCCCTAGCTTAAAGCCCTGTCACTAACCCTGTCCTTACTGAGCAGCCTTAGCCTTTTATTCCTTTGTCACATTCTACCGAAAATATTATTTTTCAGTCACTAAGATTGGTTTTAATGACTTCTCCTCATAGTGGTTTCTTTATGAAGGTAGAGCTGAAAAACATCTTTATAGTGATCAATTAATTCCACCAGGAGGGTATAATTTATAAATCCAGTCTGTGACCCACAGGCACCCTAAATTGAACACTTTAAAAGCAGTGCAAAGCCAAGTCCGGGACTATAAGAATGTCTAAACTTTCAATGTGTTTCCAGAGTGTGGAGCCGCGGTATGAACTGCATCTTGGATGAAGACCGTCAGGATACGCCTAATGCGGCAAGAAGATGTCCACACCAAGCCCACAGAGGGCATAAGACCGTCCCCGGGAGTTGCTCTGTCTCTCCATAGTGTTAGAGAATCCATGTGCTATTTCCGTCTACTACCTGACCTCCCCCTTTGATGGACATCCCTGTTGACTTGCTGAAATGGTTTCTGTTCCATCCAGTGGTTACGTATTGCTTTTTAGCGCACCAGCTGTCCAGCGGAAAAACACATGGGGACATTTTACTGCTTAAATAAAAACACTATCTGACACCATCAGTTACCAAATATCCATCTAATAGGCAACAGGAATAAACCCAGAGTACAATCCTTCACGTAGTGTCCGCACGTAGGTACAATACTTCAAATAATCTCTGCAGAGCCGGGTACCATACTTCAGGTGGGGTCTGCGGGGCCGGGTACAATACTTCAAATAATGTCACTAGAGCCAGGTACAATACTTCAAATGATGTCAGCAGAGCTGGGTACAATAGTTCAAATAATGTCAGCAGAGCTGGGTACAATACTTCAAATAATGTCAGCAGAGCTGGGTACAATAGTTCAAATAGGGTCTGCAGAGCTGGGAAAAGTACTTCAGATTTGGTCTGCGGAGCTGGGAACAGTACTTCAGATAGGGTCTGTGGAGCGGGGAACAGTACTTCAGATAGGGTCTGCGGAGCGGGGAACAGTACTTCAGATACGGTCTGCAGAGCTGGGAACAGTACCTCAGATACGGTCTGCCGAGCGGGGAACAGTACTTCAGATAGGTTCTGCGGAGCAGGGAACAGTACTTCAGATAGGTTCTGTGGAGCGGGGAACAGTACTTCAGATAGGGTCTATGGAGCGGGGAACAGTACTTCAGATAGGGTCTGCGGAGCGGGGAACAGTACTTCAGATAGGGTCTACGGAGCGGGGAACAGTACTTCAGATAGGGTCTGCGGAGCGGGGAACAGTACTTCAGATAAGGTCTGCGGGGACGGGAATAATATATCCAAAGTATCCATTGACTATATTAAGAGCAGGATGCAGCACTCCAGCTGTGACTTCCTTCACGGTACACAAACTACCCGGTGTGGCGCAGAACTGAACACAACACTTCAAACACGGACACACACAATTACCTCAATCCTGTGGATGGGACGTTTATAAATTAAACACAGTATTCCAGGTGTGGCTTTAAATCACAATAGTATGGATAGGCCCTCCAGAGCTGGGCTAAATACTCTTGAAAGGGCACCTGAATTGGAAACAATGCACAAGACGTGGCATCCAGAACTGGCCAAAATGTCTCCCATGCTGTCCTCTAACTGGGTGATATATGATGGGTATGGCTCTCACAAAAGAGTCACAGAACTCATGACGAGAACTCAGGAATAGTACAGAATGCTCCACATATAGTCCCCAGACATGGATACAATGCTCCCAATCTGGTCTATCAAACAGGCAATAACACTCGAGATGTGGCCTTCCTCATTGAATACAATGGTCCAAATGTGGCTTCCACAACTAAACAAAATACTCCATATGTAGTCATTAAACCTGGACTCTTTTCTCCAGATGTGGCCTTCTGGACTGTCCATAATATCCCAGATGTAACCTACAGGACTGAACAAATGCATCGTGTGTTACCTTATAACTGGATAAAATACACTCGATGTGGCAACCAGACCAGGACAGAGTGCACAGATGTGGCCACAGGAACTGAACGCCTTACTCCAGATGCAGCCACCTGAGATGGACACAAATCTCCAGGTGTGACCACCCCTACTGATCGTATTTTTCAGATGTGGCCTCTGGGACTGAACACATTGATCCAGATGAAGCCTCGTTGGTAATATGCACAGAAGAAATAACTTTTTTTTAAAAAAAACTCTATCTGGGCACAGCAACATGCCTCTTGCTATCCACACACTCTTGTCAGATTGTGCAGTTTCTCTTGCTCTTTCCAAATAGTAAACTAAAAGCTCTTAGCAGGGCACCAGGGAAGCACATCTGGCTTTACCCACAAATCTTCCACCCTTTCAGAGGCTATGCCCTGCCTGGAAAAGTCCCATTTTATCAAAACATCAGCACCCTTTAGTTTACCCGACAGCCATCCTACACTAATACCACAAAGGGTGGCATTGTGGTTCTCTAAATTCCCCGTCAGTAGGAATGACTTGAAAATCAAGGGCCAGTCAACCTGCCATCTTAAACTCAGAAGCTTTTCCTAGCCACAGTCAGTGTTTACTTGCACTATTTAGCTCCTTAAGTATTAGTGCGCTCAACATTGCCACAGAGGCCTATTGAGTATTACTGTTAGCATTAATACACAAGTTGCCACGGATCGACTTGTTTTGCCTGATGCGGCTTCTCTACTGATCTTGCCATACTGAGTCCCCTGTCTGTGCCCTGTGTCTGCTTTCACCGAGTCCTCTCAGAATTACTCCATCGGCTCATTGTGCCTGCGTCTATTTTCACTACTGAGCACTTCCAGCATCAGTGTGCTCATCACTGTCCCTGGGCCTTTGTCTCGCTGTGCTCTGTGCTCGTGCCCCTTCACCAGGATGCCAATGTCTCACTGCAGCATAGGTCCATTTTCAGCAAACGGGCCCTTTCAATACTACCTCGTTCACCACTGAAAAGAACTGACTTCTATCACAGAGCCCTGGGCCTTCTTTCAGCACTGAGCTCTTTCAGAGTTAATGTAGCCAACATTACCTATGCACTCTTGTCTCAGTCTCTTGTCCTAGGCCCACTTTCACCAATGAGCCCTCACAGTGTTACAGCTGTTATCACTGACATTGAGTCCCTTCTCTGCGGAGACCCCTGCGATACGTTAACCTGGCCCTGAAAGACACATGTTCCGCTGCCTGTGTCCCTGTCTGGTGCTGTTCAGGTGATAGAGCCCTGCATGCCCCGGCTGCTCTCTTAGAAGGTCCACTTTAACAGGACAGCAGAATTTGCATAAATGAGTCCAACTATCCATCCAACTCTGGACATTTTTCTGTGCATTAGAATAAAAATAGATTATTTTGCTTTTTGAAATTCAATTTATTCTTCATGCCTGACTCCACGAAGGCAGACAGACTCTCTTCTACTATTTTACAGGTATTTATTTGTGTTAATAAAGTGATTTTATACCACATTATCGATCTGCCGGGCAAAGCTGTGCTCTGGGTTTCCTATGGGCATTTAGAAATCAGACAGGAAACCCTCAAGATATTTTAATGCCAATATCTCACAGGCCATTAGTCTAAACCCTAGTGCCTGATTTTACAAACTACTCTTTTATCACTTTTTATCAAAGTCATATTAATTTCTGCATAATTTTCAGATTGATCCTATCAGACATAAAGAACCGGCTTTCCCTTAAGATTTGCAGATTTCCTGCTGGCAAAACACGAGGAACCCAACAGAATTCCTTTGCAACTCACTATGAAATGGTCTTAAGGAAATTATATCTAATATTTGTCATTAAATTTGACCTTGGCCAGCTTATTGGTCCTTATGCTCGCCAGCTTGGAGTGCAAGTCGTAGGCATTATGGGGAGCTCTCTGGGACAGCGGAGAATATCACACCTTCTCTTTGGGTACCTCAGTGGGTGTGATGGACTCTTAGTCACTCCTGGGCTTGGGTCCTTGGCGAAGGGCGATAAGGGCTGGAGCAGGCCCGTCCCTGTGTCAATATGCTGTGTTTGTCAGATATGAAACTGTTGTTGCTGCTCCACAGGGCTGAGAAAACAGTGCAATGCTTTCAATAGTCCCTGATGATAGAACAACCACGCTGGATAAAAAAAACAAGCAGTGGGCTTCTGTGCGCTCCATAGTGTTAGAAGACTTTTCGAGGGAGAACGTTCACCCCATTGTACCGTTCTCAATAAACATCAGTACAGTTAGTGACCAGCTTCAACACAAAAAATATGTGTCTGGATAACCTCATCTGTGCTATCACTACACAAAGACAGTAAAACAAGGACCACTGCTCGCCCTATGTGAACATTACAACAGCTCTAGGGTTAATATTACAGACAAATATGCCTTACCCATCCCTAAATCTGAAGAATGATGAACATCCAACAATGCATGTGGAAAAACCAACTTATACCCACCCTGATTAAAAAACTAAAACAATTCAGAAGAAAGTATAAATCCAGGATATCAGTTGCCAAAGTCAACGTCTTAAAGTCCAAATAAAATCAAAGTATCAGACAAAAACTTCAGCACTGCTAAAAGGCAAACTACTGCTAAATCAAAACCTGATCGAATCAGCAAGGAGTGCTGCTCAGAAACAGCAAACTCCGTCCACAACAAGATCTAAACTACCTGTAATGCAATTGCCTCCATTCTTACTAATTCTGGTCCTATCTCATCTGAACCGGAACCGAAAACAGCCTCGGAAACCTGGGCCTCTCTTAACCTTCTAACTCTGAGTCTCTGTTTTCTTCACCATGCATTCAGATACCCCCTTGAACATTTATTACTAACATAGCCAAAGTAGTCAGTTTCCCTCTCCTCTGAGTCTGGAAATATGTCTTCAACACCTCTGTCGACCGGTGCCTTATTCACACATGGTAACAGATAGGTGTACCAGGACCCATCCTCCAAGACCAGAAAAGCCCAAAAGCTGACCCTCCCTAACAGGAATGAAAGTTAGCACCCCAAGCCTACCTTTCTTTGGTTAGATTACCGAAAGATGTGCAGTGAAACAACTAACCCAACATACAGACGAAAATGGACAACTGACCAATTTTCATTGGCACATCACTGACCGGCTATGATCGAATGTCTAAATGAACAATTCTAGGCTGAGAAGATTAACGAAACCGTTTTACAACTAGTAATCTTTAGATCTCAGAAAAAGCTCAGCACTTGCACAAGCCCTATTCAACCTGCCCCGGGAACCAATAGGAATTTCCTATCAAACCTTTCGTCTTTCATAATATAGACGTAAGGTACCAAGATCCATGCAAAAACCAAGGAGAGTTTATCCACTAACTACATTGAAAAGTGCATATCTAAAATGCAAAACTGGGCATCCTTTCAACAGATGAAGCTCATACACAATAAGGCAGAGCTTCTGGTTACCAGTTGTGACTCAGGCATTAATATTCCAAAACACTGGCAAACTAAACTATTTCAAACTAGCTTGGTTCACAGTGGGAATCACTGAGGATCACATGCGACAACAAACTCAGCTTGGATATACACCTGGCCAAGATGTCAAAATCAATCAAGAGTTTCGCACCTACTGAAAACATGAAACAGGCAGGACGGGCTTTATGGATATCCAGCCTGGGCCACTGAAATTATGCAGCAGCACTGACTTAAATCTGCAGGAAGACATGGTGGCTTATGCCGCACAATGCACCACATTGTGGGAGTCTTAATTTGCATTTTTTTTTATTTTAACATACATAAATACTTTCTGGACCTGTATGTTACCTCATTAGTCCAGCAAGCAGCAATTTTCGCCTGATAGGTGACCGGTTAACCTTTGCGAAGGACTTGACACTGGAGTCTAGCACTTGTTTTTTGCAAACATTAGATGTGGCTGGGATAGACACATTTCTTTTAGGTGCCCAGCACCCTAAATCGATAATACTAACTAAAATGCAAAAGCTGCAGAATGACATAATTCAGTGGCCCTGGTTATACCACAACTGGAATGTCTTAGAACCACAGAGAAAGGCTTCTTTGCAGTGAGGAAATGACTTACTAAAAACCATCAGTAAAGCTACACTGACTTGTGTCATATAAAATAATGAAAACATTACACCAATCATAATTAAACTAAAAAACAACCCATTCCATCTCCTCGGACATCTCCTCTGGACAAATAACTTCCTCCTCCAAACGAACGATGCAACAGGCACACAGTATCATCTCATTCCTACCCAGGTTTTACTCCAAAGATATGGAATAACATCCCTCCCAAAATAAGACGGCTCCCCTTTTTTAGCTCCTTCAAAACAAGACTGAAAAACACCCACCCCTGACCCAGCTCAGTACATCCTGGTCCACTATAACGTGAAACGTGAAACTTTTTATTCAAAATATAACTATATATTGAAATAAATTGTCCTGCGTAACCAGTGACTACCTGCTGACACTTTATGTAAACGTAATCTGTTATATAATAGTTCTGTGATCCTTCATGGATATGTTCAGTTGATATAAATTGCTCTTACATCCATGTGGAAACAGTAAAGTTGTGTGAGGGCGGAGGGCTTCTATTAGGCTGGCTTAGACTCGGTAGAAGGCTAGCGTCGACGTGTGGAACCACTCAGAAGTAGATGGAACTTCGAGCAAGTGATGGCAGTGGATATGTAAAGGCGCCTCCCCACTCCTCACCATGTGGTATTCTAACATACTACGAGTTTTGGGAGCACTTCTTCCTCCTTAGTTGTCAGCACTTACGCACTTTGCTCTTTCTCTCACACTTGTGGACGACCTCAGTCGTGCTGAAGCAGTACGTCGCTTAGGGGGCAGCAGAAGCTTTTTTTTTAGAAAAATATCTTTATTGTATTCTGGCAAAACAAACAACAATATCAAATCCCTCCAACACCGAAGGGATGTTGACAGGTTTTTGTGCAAAAATGTACAGAAACAGCCTGAGATGACCACATTGGATTCCTGTTCGCAGCCATAGCCCTAGAGTCTTTCAAATAGACTCCACTCCCTTGGTTTTCTGAGCTGGGTTCCTGGTAGGCACCCTCCCTATGTAGCTCGAGCCCTCCTCAGGAATTGTACCTATTGCCTTCCCTCAAATCCACCCATGGGCCCAACACCTTGTGGAACTACTGGGGGCACCCCAGAGCCTGATATATCTGTCTCGGTCTCCATGCACCAATCCATTCCTTCCTCCCATTCCCACCTCGTCGGCAGCGCCTTGGCACCCCAGTGTTTGAGGAGGTCTCTACGGGCCACCATCAGGGCCAAGTTACAAAAGAGCTGGCCATACCTGTCCAGAGACTGCTACCCCAAATACCCAGCGCAACCAACTGGGGTGTCAGTCACATCTCATAACCCATCTGTATCTCTGACAGATTCTCACCAATCCACTCCCAGTATGCCTTCATCTTTGGACATTCCTTCAAGGTGTGAAGCAGGGTGCCCCTCATATGCGGGCAGCGCAGGCAAAGGTAGCCAGTTGCTCTGCCAATTTTAAACAAACAAGTTCTCGTAAAATACGGTCTATGCAGTATCTTCAGCAGAATCAGCCCAAATTCTGCCCTAATGGCCACATCACTAGGGTATCTCTACACCGGACTCCAATCATCGTTCTTAACCCTCCCCAAGAGTTTCTCTCAATTCTCCCTCAGGGAGTTCGGCTGGAGGCTATTACTCAATAGGGTAGAATAAATGCAACACACTGTGTGATCTGTCAAAGGGGCCCCAAGCACTCTGTATTCCAATGGGGATTCCTCTTCCTTGTAACCCAGAATGGCCCCACCCTTCCAGAAGCTGTACTCTAAATTTTCATTTACTTCATCCAAGAAGGCCTTAGACAAAAAGTACAGATAAAATAAAATGAAAATGAAATTAATCTAGCACTTGTAGGAGCTGCTCCAGCCTAAGTTAGCTTCTGAGAGACAGATCAGGGCACCTGGAAGTCACTTGACACACCTACAACACAGAACTCAGTGAGACACCTTACATGTCAGGAGGCTACCAAGAGACAAGCCAGATGTCCTTGGTGCCCCTGAAGGCTGAAGTGAAAAATAATGGTCCTTCCCTAGACTTTGTGAGCAAACGCACACCACTTACCTTGCAATGGTGGATAATTCCTTATGGCCTGTGATCCAAGCTCCCAGTGGCTGTGGCTTTAACAGAAATTCTTCGAATGCAGAAAATCAACAGGCAACAATCCAATTTCCATGGTGAGTCCGTGATGTAAAACAAAAGATTCCATTTCCATCACGCTGGACCACTGGGTGCCTCGAGACTGTTCTATAGGTGCTTTGGGAATTGCTTTCTGTGCGTATCATGTCCATTTTGGTGCTTTTGGCACTGCCCCAAAGACAGTACTTTTGTCTCTTTGGTGGTGTGAGAAGTGCTTTAAAAATAGCTGGTGTTCCCTTGAGTTACCCCAAGACTATCTACTGTCCTACTGTGTGTTCCTAGGGTTGCTCTGAAGAATGTTCCATGGGAATTCTCTTTCTGTGCTCTGAGAACTACCCTCTGCCTTTCTCGGTGTCCCTTCAAATGCTGCAGACAGTCTCCGCCACCCTTCTATGTGCCATTTAAACATCTTGCTTGGTGCCCCATAGGGTCCTCTGAGGAATGTTCTGTTTGGTGTCGCCTTGGATGCTCTGATCGCTGTCCTGGCTGCTCGTCTGGGTGCTCCCAGCATTGCACCATATGCTTCTTGAAGTCCCTTCACAGCCCCGGAGTAGGGTGCCCCCATCTTACTTTTCATGGCATCCTGCAGCTCCTCTCACCCTGTCCAGACACCAGTGGTTATGTGTCTGCCCACGCATGAAGCTGCAAGTGAAGGTGGTAGCCGAAAGGCAATTGCCCAATCAGAGCAGAGATGCTGGCACAGGCCCGGGCTAGTCCTTGCATAAAGTTCTTTCTACTCCAGATTTCATCACCTTTCCTTATCAGAGCTCTGGGAGGGGGCCAACCCATGTCGTGGTGTTTGCCTTTCCCAGTCTACATGTTCTCTGGAGCTAATCTAAACTACGAGCTTGTCACATGCTGGTTGCCTGAAGCAATATCCGGGTGTGCCATACCTGTCCCGTCCCCATGCAGCCGCTCCCTACTAGGCAGCACTTGCATGATATAAGGTTAGTGCCAGCTCAGAGATGGCTGGGAAGACCAGCAGAGCACCATCAAGTACAGCTTGCATTGTTTACATCTCTCTGAACTCATCCTCAAATCTCAGCACCAATAAATCTCTGTGCCTTTGACGACCATTCACCCAGCATATGACTGTCTCGCCCTCAGTCTTCCATGCCTTTAAGAGAAACATGGGTACCCGTCCAAAGCATACAGTGACTGGAACTTACTGCCAACCCCTAATACATAAGAGGCACTGGCACGTGACTTTTTCTGACCCCGCGATGCCAGTCATTGAAAGGCACCTGCCAGCTTACTCCTGGTGCTAATCAGGCATGCCCCAAACCACTAGTTCATCTTCACCAGACATGCAACTGATTCTGCTCCTGGCTTTTTCCCTTAGAGAGACTCTAGAGACTCTAGCGACTCCCTATGCTGATCACTGAACTGACTATCATCAGCTCACCCACTCTTCCCAACACACGTGTTACAATGACCACAATTTGTAGCCCATCAGTGTGTGACAGCTTCTTTCTTGGTGGCCAAAGTCTTCATTTGATGTCCATGACTTATTTACAGCCTTTTAGTGATCACTAAATATTCATATATAGTCAAATTGTAATACGAAATAATATGTGATTGCAAACACGTGGCAAACATAACTTATGTTAATGACATAATGGCTGAGATTAAGGTAAACTTGAAAAAACACATAAAGGAGACCAGCTGGGGTTATTTGCACCACCAGAACCACAAACCAACTACGGTTATTCTTCAATGGGAAAAACTTTTGATTTTGGGTGTATCTGGGAGAAGGTGGTGCCCATTACCACCACTGGCCATTTTCAGTGGTTGTTAGAGGATAAGTTGATCTCAAATGGAATGTGACTTAAAATGTGTTTTTTTCCCACTGATTGTATACATACATATATATGCAGTGGAAAAAACACATTTTAAGAGACATTCCAGTTCCAGTTGAGATCTACTTATCCTCTAAGAACGACTGAATATATTTATATATTAAAAACACCGATGTGTGTGTGTGTGTGTGTGTGTGTGCATGCTATATGGAAAATACTACTTATCCTGTAGGCCTGTGTTTGTAGAGTGTAGTGCTGTAGGTTCACATGATTAGCATACATCTGCCATCTAGTGCTGGGCTCAAACTTTTGCAAGCTGTTTTTCTTTGGAGAGGTCTACAAGTCACGAGGTGAGGTGTGTCTCTTCCTCCTAGTGTACATTGTACCCGGCACCAGCTCTATGTTAAGATTGCTTTCTCCACAGTGGGTGAGAGGGCTATCAGATGGCTTGAATTGTTCTCGAAGGAGAAGAAACAAGTGTGGCATTTCAGGCAGCCTTGGTCCTTCCTTCGCCAGTCCATTTGGGGTGGTCTTCAAGGGTTGATACATTCACCTCTACTTTTTAATTTGTTTGTAGACCCTCAGGCTACTGCTATATCAGACAATACCTCTTTTTATTATATGTAGGCCAACGACATTCAGCTACTTTTTCAACTTCACCCCACTTTTAAGGGGCATAATTTCACGGCTAATACTGTTAGATGTGTTAGGCTCTGGCTGAAGACTAACTATTTTATAGTCAATCAAGAAAAGACAGAGATACTTATGACTAAAAACTCTGTTGGAAATGAGATACTGCCCTATGCCGTCTTCTTTTAACCCCGCATCTGCTCCTGTACCCGTTTTCAAATACTGATGGGTGCCAACTATACTTTAACCCCTCAGATGAAGAAGGTACATAGCATCTGTTTGTGGCAGGTAAATATTCTTAGGAAAATCTTGCCTTGTATCTCTCTAGACTATCATAAACAAGTTATTTCGACCTTAGAACAATCACATCTTCATTATAATAATTCCAAGTACCTGGCATTAAACCCCAAGTCTAAAAGAATGCTCGAGAAGATTCAAAGCACTGCAGCCCAGCAGATTGATAAATCTACTTTTAGGGATCACACATTACCTGAACTAAAACATCTGCACTGGGTTCCAGTGAAATACAGGATCCTGTCCAAGTCCATGTTTATCTTTCATAGTATCACACACCACAAATCTCTCCCCATCCTAGCTAGAAAGTTTTACCAACATAGCAGCCCTGGTTTCTTCTCAAGGGTGAAGGAGCATCGTCCTCCCCCCACCAACTGCAAGCTGTGCAAGCAAAAATAAAATGGTAAAGAAAAGATGTCATTGCCATTAAATTTTGACTGGTGCAGCTCGCACCAGCCCAGAAAACTGCTGGGCGTGTTCTCTGCCACCAATTGGCCGCAGAGGACTGGGGCAGTGGCTTGACTGGATGCTCCAAAGTGCGTATTTCACTTTCGCTGGTTGTTTTGCACTGCCCAAAGTGAAATGTGCACTTTGAAGCTCTCCACTCAGCTGTCTTAAGACAGCTGAGAGGAGACCAAGCACAGGCCTCAAGGGCCTGAAGGAGCATCCAGCCAGGCCGTTCCATCCAATCCAGGCGCATCTCTCATGCTGGTTAACAGCATGACAGCAGCATCTGAATTGGTTAGGGCAGCTCTTTCATCATTGGAGAAGAGCTTCGAGAAGGACACACTGCCCATGAGTAAGTGCTGTTTTTTATTTTAAATGTGTAATGCATGTAACTGTGTAATGCATGTAAGTGTAGTGGTTGTGCTTATTTTGTAGTTAATGTTATGGTTTTATTTGGGCTTTTGGGGGGGGGAAGGGTGGTTTACTTTGGGGTTTTGGAGGAAGGGGGTGTTTTATTCATTGTTTGGGGGGGAAATGGTGGGGCACTTTACTCGCCCCACCACTTTCAAAAGGTACAAGCCGCACCTGCAATCTACCCCTTCTTTACATCTTTATTCATCTGGCAAGTTTTTACTTTCCATGCCTCGGATCAGGACAAGTTCCTGTAGCGGATGTGCTTTTTTTCTATACTGCTGCAAAAGAATGGAATAAACTCACACATTAATTAAAGTCTTCACCTATCACTATATCTTTAAAAGAAACTTTTGTAAACCTATTTTTAGACTGGCATATAATGTTTAGTTACTTCGTCTACCATTCACCTCCTTTAGAGCTCCAAGAAGTTTCGGTGTACATAGCACTTTATAAATATTAATTAGAATTAGAAATAGGACTCATAGTAGAATCACTAGGAAAAAAGCAAATAAACTCAGCCTGTTGACCGGCACCAGGGACTGTCAGTGTCCTTTGCCTCCAGTGATGGTGTTGTAGGGTGTTTGTGTTGCCGACCTCCGGTCTCTGTCAGAGCATCCCACCCCCTCACTCTGTCTCTTGTACTGAGTTTGTAAGTTTTTAGCTAGCCCCCCCACTCACCCCATACCCGACATGTACGCAGAAAACAAAACTGCTTTAGAGTCTCCGCATATACACGAGAGGCGCCATACACAAACAGTGCACATCCAACCTTAGCTTGTCGCGCTTGGCAGCAGTTTTTAAACTGCTAAAGTGATTATTACAGAGAAAGGAGAACGCTGTCAGTCCAACGAATAACTCAACGCATGAGACGTGGGAAAGATGGAGACTCCAGTGTAGTAAGAGAAAGTAGATATTTCCCCACTCCACAGGTGGGGAATACTTAAACCAGTTGTTCATTTAATTCGTATTTTTAATGCGGGCAGTTTTAAATAGTACTTCACAGAAGTTCCTCAAACTGCTGTTTTTGACTGAAAATGCCCGAGTTCAGGCAGCAGGGGCCGAACCGGCCCCCGGAGCTGAGTGAACATGACTGAGCTGGTCTGACTGCTCCCAGCTGAAAGAAAACAGGAAAGGACACATTTTTGCAATACCTGACTAAAAACATAGTCTGAATTCTGCCAGTGTCTGGGGATGGAGAAACCTTTGCAATAACAGAGCCGGGCCCCAAAGGCTGTGAGGGAACATGAGCCGCAGTGGATGAAGGAAGGTCACTCATCACTCACTCCGCGCATGTGCTGGGGTCTGGGGAGGGCATATCCAACCCCTTCTAGTCACACCTCCCCTCCTCAGGGACACCCCCTGCATAAACAAGGTCCTTCCTGAGCCAAGAGGTGGGTGACCTGCCTCAGCTCCAGGTGCTTCCTGTCCCGGGGAGGGGGAGATTCCAGCCTGTATGGAGGAGTCACTCACTGCGAAGAGTGACTCACAACAGCCGGTGTGGGGGCCACTCCAGCAGGAGAGCCAGAGGGGCTCGGCTTCGTGTCCATTCGGGCCCGTCTCTGGCAGTCCACCTAACAACCCCTCCTTCCCCGTACTTCCCACCTTCAGCCGGGTCTGCTCAGCTCCCCTTCCCCGTAACCCCCCCCCCCCCCCCCCCCCCCCCCAAACACACCACTCCCTCTCCTCAAATCTGCCCAGCACTCTCCTACGTCCCTGTCAGAGCGCACTGGTCTCTGTTAAACCGAAGCCCTGTCAGACCCTGAGAAAATCAATAAAAGACACGTCGCGTTTTCTAACCCTCTGTGTTCAAACCATAATTATTGCTATTTTTCAACTCACGTTTTCTTCGGCACAGGTTAAAAATGTGTCGGGCCGCTGCAGCTCACAAACCAACCAGGTCTACGCAGGGAGAGCGCGTTCCTTTCGATGTGCCTGATACTTGCAGTACGGACAGTCAGGTGGTCCTCTTTCTGACGCCGTCCTTCCCCACGGAAACATTCTCACTCTAGGCAATCGTGGGTCCAGTCTGGCGACCCCTTGTGGTGCAGCGTAATGCAGCAGCCTACAGTCGCTTTACTTCCCCGCACCTCCACCCTCCCTAGTCTTCTGCAGACTGCATGGACCTGAAATGCCAACTGTCCCCATGCAGAGCAAAGTGCAGTGGTAAGGAGCGCACAAACATACTCCATTGTTCTGTTTACATACTGTGGGGCAGGTGAAATATCTAACAGGCCTCCTCTGTGGCTGGAATGGAGAATGATGCAGGTGCGGATGGTCTGGGAGGGAGCATTGGCAGTGAACTGTAAAACATTCAGTGCATGCTTTCTCCACAGAAGCAGGACGTAGAGGAAGGCTCAGCCAGGGCATCCTGCCACGCGCTCCTGGGCCACTCTTGTTTCAACTCATTAGTCCCTTTTGCTTCTGCAGCGGACAGCACGAGGACAATAGAATCAACCCTTCCTCAAAAGGTCTAGGTTTTGGCTCTGCAGCTGTCAAAACAGACTTACTGCTATAAACATACATAGAGTGGCTTTGGGTCATCCACTTTCAACCACTGGCTTTCGTTGACCTGCTTCTTTCAGACATTGGCTTGAGATTTTGGAAATCGCGCTTTAGTCCAACTCCTTTGAGTGGCCATCTCTCACCTAATGCTATTGGCCGTTTGCACTTCCACTTCCACTCAAGTGCTTGCATTGGACTGAATGAGGGATCGCTTTCTTTGACTGCTCCAGTCTGCTCCTGCTGGTGCCCTCCCTTGGAGCTCACTGTAATGTGCTAACATTGCATGTGTTAGAACATTCAGCCTAGACCCATTGACTTTGCCAATGTTTGTTATTGAGTCCCTTTTAGGCCCACTTTCCTCACAAACTCCGCTGACCTCCAACTGACTTTCTCCTCCAGACGTAGCAGCATCAGCCTCACACCCCAGTCCATCTCATCATGAGCTCAAACGTGGATGAGCCTTCTTGGGCCTAGGGTCTTCTGGGGCCGAGGGCGGGCTGTGGGCTATAGTTCTGCTTTTCATTTGAGCATTGTAGTACTTGTAGTCGTGGCCATAAAGCAGGAAAGGTGAAACGAAGTTTTAAGAAAGTACAGAAAATTACTCACACCTGATACAGACTAGCTGAAATTTCTGTTTAGGAGGAAGGTCCCGCACCCGCCAGTACTGGCCCACAGGGCACACAAGGCATATTTGAGAACACCGGAAAAGAGCACCTAGAAGACAGTGCTACAGTCCGGAGTAACAGATATTAACTAGAAAAAGCATTTACTACAAATTCTTCTAAAGCAGAGCTATCAGTGCTTCGAGACCCTGTACCAACCAAGGGAAACATGACAGGCTAAATCATATGTAAACTGAGCATGACTCGCAAAGTGTACAAGGCCAGTGATGTTTTTGAGACAGAGATGGACAAAGAGAGTACAATGTAGTGTCTCAGTGATTGTGATCTGACTGGCCCAAACATCTGGCACTGAGCTCACTCACCTTCTGGTTCCAGTGTAGTGTCTTCCGCAATGTTGTAGGATGGCCTTGCGAGAGAAAGTGTTGCCGTGGCAACCATGACCAAGCCCATAAGATAACTCCAACTGAACATCCTTTCAGTGCCACGCCCCGGTCCTGACCTGCATCTCCATGTGGACTTTCTTCTCATCTGAAGGCTTCTGCGCCAGCATGAGCTGCAACCAGGGTCTTCACCACCACAAATCGGAGACCCTCTGAAGCGTGCACCACCTCTGTGAGGGGGAGAAAAAGAACAGGAGTCAAAAACCAAGGCAAACAGGAACTGTATGGTGCATGAATACATTTTACCAAATAAACAATATGGAATATCAAACACGTAGCGATATTGACTTTTTGAGACAAAATATGAAGAAATCAAAAATACAAAAAAGCAGAACGGAGACTGTAGTCAACTTCGGACCATGAGCATGAACCATATGGCACCTCAAAATCATCATATGAACTGGATGAACTAGAATTTGAGATTATCTAACTAAGGTAAACATAAATTATATCACGCATTGCACCCGTACAATGTGAAATATGTGGACCATAAAAACCAAAACATGGCCCAGACGAATGGTCAAAACTAGCTCATGAACCATATGGGCACTCAAAACTAAAGCATAAACAATATGGACAGTTAAAAAGACAATAGGAAACATGCAGGCTGTGAATACAAGTACATGAAGGGAGATTGTCAACCACAGATAAAGGTATAGATTATGAACAACATGGTCAAACAAAACCAATTTATGAATCATGCAGATCACCAATACATGAACCAACAGAATGATCAAACCCATAACATGAGCCATGAAAACCATCAAAACCAATGCACTAATAATATGCATCATGAAGATCAGAACATGAACCATGTAAACCTTCAAACCCAAAGCACAAACACTCTGCACCGTGAAGATCAGAACATGGACTATACAATCCATCACAGACGGAAATGGCAGAGTGGAAGAATGGTGAGAATCGTCCAGAGTACATTGGAAAACAAACTTCCTTCTCAGGGTTAACACTCGCAGACAGGACAGAGCGGCCCCTGGTGCTCTGTCAATGTATTATTTTAAGCATGCGTACCCCTTCTCTTTTGATTTGCAAAATATACATTTCTACTTTTTAGGTCAAGCACTAGCGCTTTTTGACCAGTAATAAGTATTCTGTGGGCTTTTAACCATACCCATCTCACGCCCACCACTTTCACTAGTTCCTGGCTTGCCTTTCAACAATCCCTTGAGGTCATTAGTAAATGCTTTACGTTTGTCCCGCCTTGGGGCGGTTTTGTTACCTCCTTGCAGACTGACCCTGTTACATGGATTATTGCATGATCGCCGATATACTTCAGCATAGGTGAACAATTTTTTTCTTTTGTCTCTTCCTTTCGTGCTCCATGTTGGCCATGGTGCTCACAGGCAAACAGCTGAGAACAGCGGGAACTCCATTGGGGGTATTGAAGCTCTGGTCACATTGTTCATACTGTTACTTAATCAGTCATTTCTTTTGGCTCTCCCCTTCATGCTCCATAGCTTTCACAAAAAACACTTGTAATTGATAAATGCTTTACGTAAAAAACACAGAAATACTCAAAGTGGCTCTCCTGACACAGCGGGAAAGCTGATACTACAATATTCACTGAAGTCAGGAAGCTCACCCCATAATGCTTTGCAGGCCATTACTTTTAGAAAACATTTTTGCTCATAACTAAGCCTGTGGTGGTCCTAGGACAATGGGACCACCACCAAAACGTTCAACACAATATGTTTTTTCTGTCTACGCAATCTCTGCCCCCCCCCACACTAGGTTAGTGGGGACCCCAAAATAATAACCCCTTCCATCAGTCAATGACTTTTTAAGCATTCTCACAGTTGTAACTTTTGTTTTACAACTGGGAGCAGTTTGTGTGTTAAAGACCTCGTTTGTAGTTGCATTGCAGGAGGCCTGTTAACTATATTGTTACATGACCATGGGCCATATGTACAAACACATTTTCCCATAGACACAGAATGGGCAAAACTGCTTGCTACATCTGGCCCCATGTTTCTTACAAATGCTATTTTCATTGCAGTGTCCTCTAAGAACTGTTCTCAGCATTAAGTTTATTTCTGATAAAGGTTTTTTATTGGGTTTACATGATAATTGTATATGTTTTATTAATCTCTCCTTATTGCAAGTATGACTATGATTCAGGCTAACTTAACGCCCTTATTACACTATGGCTGTTTCTATAAATGAAATCAATTAACTGTACAGTATTTGATGTGTACACAATCAGCTACTGCTCATGTCAGTAAGCATACTTCTTAGAAGTAATTTATAGGTGCTGATTTTCACTGGTTGGGATATTTGGAGTAAATATTTGTTAAGTAATTGTTTGTTTAAAGTCGTCATCCTAGTCTGTGCAGTGGAATCTCTTTCTCCTATTACACTGTGTCAGAGTCGGCTCATTTATTGTTAGAGTAATGATTTATTTGCACCTTGTTGGGAAGAGTAAATAACTTACTCTCATTTAGTTTCATGAGTGGTATTACACAAGACACGTATGGTAAGAAGACTGGCACATTGTGTGCAGAACAAGACAGAACAAAATGTTGCTGTGCAATCCTTAAGTAACAGGCCTCTTTGGTTACACTAAACAAAATGTTTTTCTTACAGAACTAGACCACAAGTGACAACTGAAAATAATTCTGCTGAAGAAATGAATCCAACCATAGACAGGACTAATTGTCCTAAATCATTTTTGTTTCCGAATTGTTTGAGTCTCCCTAGCACAAATACATTTCTGAATATGACCAGTAAATGATGCCATTTGTTTCGCAGACTGGGCTGTCACAATAATAAAAGTGTCTGAAACACATGGAGTTTCATGTTTAAAAGGTAGGATACAGACAATATAGTCCACCATCAGTACTGCATGTCTCCTTAGCTGTAATGGTGACTCTGCCGTGTATTGGCTCTCAGCACCAGTTCACTCCACTGAGGATGAGTTTGAGCTCCACAAATATCTGTAACTTAACATAGTCTGAAAACAAACTTAAGCTTCTTGTTTTATTAAAATAGCACTACAGAGGACATGCATTCAGGTGGCTCCCTCAAAGCCACTGGCCATCACCGCGCCTTTAGAAAATCGATAGACCCTTTCTTCGGGGACTAGCTTAGCAAAGTGTCTCTGGTGACTGTCTCAGCGCCACAACACTCTTCTGGGTATCGGTTTGCGCTCTGCAAAGCTATGCAACCCCCGATATCCCAGATTTGCCCGGTGAGATCAACTGCTGTTAACAGCAGACGGTGGTAAATTCTTCATCCTCTCGCTCCCAGACGTCTATGCGGCACTTGGCTCCATGAACCAGGAAGGCGTTGACTCGGTGCACATTCTAAACTGCCCCGAAGATGGATGGAGCCAGAACAAGGTTACTGAGATGATCAGCCTTTGAAGGACGAATGTCGGGGGTGGTCCCCTATTATATCAATTGTTATATTCAGATCTACTAGCGCGATTGTCCCGCCCAAACCTGTACCATACCCCCCCAACACACACTGCTTTCTGTGGCATGTCTCCCTCGAAGTTCAAATTAGGGCAAAACATCCGGAGACAGGGTGAAGGAGCTAAGGGAAGAAGAGGGCTAGGCTACCTCCCCAACAGCTGCGGACCAGGACGTTTTCAGGCCTGCATCATCCAAACGTGCTGCATGCAGACGCCGCGTCATACGCGCTGCACTCACTAATGCACATGGTGCATTGTCAGGCGTCTGAGATCAGTAACACTGGGAGACCATGTGATGGCGCTCTTAGGCTTGGCTTTACGGCGCTACCCGAGAGCCAGGTGTGCTACATATAATAATAATACAAGTGATCAGGGGATCCAAGGTGGTCTCTCTACACTGAAGCTTCAGAGGATTGCCAGGGCAGGCTTACCTTGGACAAGCACTGAAGACTGGGCTTCCACTGAGGAGCTCTCAGCTCCCAGCAGTCTCTCAGTGTGACCCTGGCTTCTCTCTTGGTCATTCTATGTTATGTGCATTCAGTCATGTAAAAGGAACAGTGTTATTGGATGGGAGACCCTACTGTCTTAGACTGTCAGATAGCTCTGCTGTCGGAGTGCTGGGTCGGTGAGACACCTTAGCTGCCTTTGACATGCTCTTTGAGGGATAGCTGTGCTCTCCTTTGCCTCAGCCTCAGGGAGCTCTGGTGTATTTTGACACAGACCGAAAGAGAGCTAGTTTGCCAACAGCCCGTAGGCTCTGTCAGCCGAAGGAGAGAGCTGCCATTTGAAGAAAAGGCCACAGAACAAGCACCAAACCAGCGTTTCCTGTTATGTCACTTAACTGATACTCAGATCTAGTCATGGGTGTCCTAGCTAGCAGTTCTGGGAGACACATGGCAAGTCTCCATGACCCTGAGGGCATTTCTTCCCCGTGACCTAATTCTAATCATGCCACACATCTGCCTGAAACAAGCACTGGCAATGCCAATAGCTCTGGTTAGAATATGCTTCAACTGGCACTTTCAGAAGCACCTCACTCACCCTGCACCCACACGGGTGCTGCCTTGGGAATAGGTGTGAGAATCAAGAAAGCATGTCCACCTGCTCCGGTGGGATGGAGCATGCACCCAAGCGATGGGAAGCAATGAGAAGCGAAATGAAGCATGAGGGAGGACACAGGGCTGAAGCCAAGAGCCATGGTACTCAGGACAAGGGTCAACAAGTGCCTGGTGCACCATGCAAAGAATCTTAAACTGGATCTCTAACTTCACTGGTAATCTGTTAAGGAAGTGTAACTGGGATTTAACTGAAGAATGCTTGGGTAACTTGAGTAACAGACATGGCAGCCAAATTTTGCACAATCTGCATGTGACAGATAACAATGTAGGTAAACTATACTAGACTGCATTCATGTTATCCAAACAGGATGCCTGGATCACCAACCTTCTCTCCTCAAATCAGAGACAAGGAAGGATTTTTTTAAGGTTCATAATAAGGGAGCACAATGTACCAGCGATCTTGTTTACATGCGGGCAGAAGGTAAGATCAGTGTTGATGATAAAACCAACATTTTTCATCATCTATAAAATAGGAGGAGGTGGGGTCTAGGAGCCAGTGACTACCAAACAGAGGCCCAGGTCTAAGGATGATGCCCTACAAGCAACACCTCTGTTTTATCTGCCTTTACCTTAAAAAAATGTTTGGTCATCAAACATGTGATGGAAACAAGACCTTCCCAAAGTTTAAGAGCAAAGTCAGAGTCACTAGCACTTAGCTGTATCAAGAACTGAATATCAAAAGCATGGTTCAAAAAACTAAAGCCAAAAGAGTGAATTAAAGCAGCTAAAGGGATGAATGTACATTATAGAAGTCCATGAACTGCACAATACTTCTTAAGATCAATGTCCAGTGTCTTTACTTTTAGAAAGGAAAGGTAGCTCAATTGACCCACAACTAGCTAGTAAATATGAAATCATAAATATACACACTGAAAACGAATCCTCTCTTGCACCACATGAACTAGATAATTATGTCAAATGGTTTTATAGCGTTAAATAAAATATTGCCCAGGCTTCTCCAATGAGTAGCTCGTTAGCTACTTGTAGCTCTCTCTTTGTTCAGCCCAGCCTACTAAATTACAAACTTTTGATTGGCTGAATGTATATATGTATACCAAATCGAATTGTGTGTACTGAAGCAGAAAATGTGTGTATTTTCAGAACTGATCAACTGTTGTTCACATAAAAACGTTGAATTAGCAAATTATATTTATAAACTATATTTATAGCTGATATTTGAATGATAAATCATGTGGAGTTGGGGAGTCTTACTTCTAATACTACCTTGGAGACAGTGGCATTGCAGTTATGGCTGTGTTGTGTTACCCAAGTAAAGGCATTCCAAAGGGACAAAGCTTTTTCATACTTTGTAGCTGAAAACCGTGCCTGATGCACCGAGGTGATCACTGCTGGTGATCTTGCACAAGGCAATCACTAATGTAATCTTGTTTGATGTGGTCACTATTACAACACTAATAATATTAGTAGCTTGGGATGACTTTCAATGAACATGAGTAGCTCTTTTTACAGGAAAGGTTGGAGAGCCCTGGTATAGCCCCCGTCTATGGTGTTGACCTTGAGAAGTTTTTCCTATTGTACTTCACACAGGGTTGTTAATCTGCTCCTTCTCACACTGGTCACTAGTGATGTTGGTACCTATTCTCACACTGGGCAAGATGTTGATGCCTGCCTTTACCTAGAAATGCCATTTTGGTGCTAGATCTCACACAAGGCATGATGGTGCACCTTCTCTCATACGGGGTATGTTGTTGGTGCCCGCTGTCACCAGGGGGCAGTGTTGGTGCTGCTTTCAGCTTGCGCTGATGTTGGTGCCAGCTCTAACCTCAGGAACAAAGATTGTGTTGGGTGTGATATTGGTGCCCGCTACCACACAGGAAGGCAATGTTGTTGCCACCTCACACATAGCGTGTGACATTGTACCTCTCACACAGGTCAAAATCCCGGTGCTCATCTTTGCTCAGGGGCAATGGCAGTGCCCAATTTAGGGGGGCGACCTATTCCAGGGATAGCTGTCTTACTACTCATCCAGGAGGCAGGGGCGTCATCCTGCTTGAATCGGGGCTGGTTGCAAGCTAGCCAAGTGTCTGCCGGTAGATAATGGGTCAGTGAGCGCCAGGAGGGCAGGATTCACATTGCAAGCACTTACTGTGTGTGTGGGGCGGCTCTTGGTGAGGGCTGGCATCGGGGTGCGATGCCAGCTTTGTGCAAATACCAAGAACGGCTCGTATGGGCTAGGGACCGACACCCTCCCTCTGTTGCCCCCTGAATCACACCGACCACAGGTCTGACAACCACCTCCTTGGGTCCGGGACAGACAGCAGCAGAGGTGGAGGCAGTCGGATGGATAAAAGTATAACTCCTTTTTGCTGAAGTTGTGACGCTAGGGGATGAGTTTCTGATTAAAGCAGGCCTGGCTCTTAAAATATTCTCACCCTGTGTGGCCTCCACTATCTTCCTGACGGTTCGCCAGTCATTTATTCGGGACCCCTCCCCCCCCCCACCCCCACCCCCACCCCTCTCAGGGGTACTTGGTATCTCCCTCCCCCTCTATCGGGGTTTTTCATCCCTTAGGCGCCCTTCAGTGGATGTTTTACTCACATATAAACGTCTGACATAACGTTGAAAGAATCTGTTTCCCTCCCCTAACAAAACACTCACTGACAATGCGCTCTTTCGAAGCTGAATTCCAGAGAGGAAAAACAGGGCGACAAACCCAGTTTGGACACCAACGAGATGGGGACGGTCACTCCGGTAAATTGAAGGGTAATGTGCCACCCAACGTACCAAGAGTTTGAAAAGTAGGCCCGAGGCTCCAAGCCGAGCACCCGCTTTCTGCTCCCTGCCTGCTGAGGTGCGGTCTGCGGAGAGACGTTTCATTTTTCCTACAGACAAAACTTTCCATGAACCTGGTGCCCGATTTTCAAAGTCTCGCAAAATATTGTGTGTGGTCCGTGGAAAAAGAAAACGGTTTTTAATATTACATTTGATTATCATGCGCCGCGCGCCCAGGCGTGTGGTGAGGTGGTTTCTGGGATCCGGGACGAGAGCCGGGCCTCAAACCCAGAGACACCGCCGAGAACTCATGGAGACCGCCTGACTGGCCAAAAGGGGGCCTGGCAGGCTAGTGAGATATGTCAGTGCTTCTGAAAAGCAAGATGGCCTGGCGTAAAGTCAGCCACCTGCAACAACAACAAGGCGCTGGAATGCTTGAATTAATCTCAAGCACTGGCTATCGCTTCGGGCAGCATTCCAGTCCATCATTTTTCTGCCCACCATGCCACTCTAGCTTCAAGCATGCCTTGTGCAAATCAGTACCAACCCTGCTTCTCATGGGAACAGTCCGTCCAGAGGAGACCCCTTCCAGAACGGACCACAAGCAACCCCAGCCCAGGTTCTACCTACTTACCCCTCATCAGAGGAGTATAGTTTGAGTCCTCCGGCACAGTGAGCACGGGACCTTCGTCTGTACAGTGCACTCAGCATGAAAACTGCAAGAACAAGGTGATGGATGAAATTCTTGCTCACTCAGTCACTGGCAAGCTAATCCCTAAAAGGACACAAGCGCTGCAGCGGACTGCTGGCTGTTACTTCTGAAAGGAATTTGGGGGGGCAGGCTGAGTCACATGCAACATCGTGCTGATGAGAAGCAAGAGGGGCTGGTACTGGGTAAGTTGCATGTCAGGATCACTGTCAAAGGATGCTCAGACTACGGCAGAGACATGTCAGGCTATGGTCCAGAGCTTTTGAAAAGCATGTAGAACTGGGACAGCGCCAGGAGAGTACATGACTGCTGTGTCAGGACGCAGCAATGCTGGGTAGAGTTAGCGCATCAGGCTTCGTGAAAGGGCACTGTGGACCTCAGGTGGCTTTCTGCCACCCCCACACCTTAGTGGAAGTGTCTGTCATATGTTATACTGGAAGGGTGTACTTCCAGTACAAAGCACTATGTTTAGACATAGTTGAAAACTTTTGTAACTTTGTGTGTGTGCTCTACATTGTAGGATGCATGCAAAGTTTGAAAGATTTTCAGAGAAGAAAACTTCTCTCAAACAATATGTCCGCCTCAAGACGGCGTAAATCTATGATGCATGTCCTGTCTGCTTGCCTAGAAAGGACTTTACATAAAAACCCATGGGTGGCTGAGTGAGAACGCCCATATACCACCCATGGGATGCCCTCTTGATATAAAGGAGCAGTACACGAAGGTGGAAAGTAATCCCCAATTCAAGTCTTTGCACAGGTTTGCATCACTTTTTGTAACACTCCTCCAGCACAGAGCCTTGAAGAATCTTGTCCTATGTCTACAGCAGAGCTGGAAACATTCCTTAACACTGCAGAAAAGCAGGCAAGGCTGGGGCACAGTCTGTCGTGTGTCAGGCCACTAGTCAGTGCTTCTGAAAGGAAGGCACTATATTTCTGGAAGGTTAGTAAGTCTGGGAATCTACCCCAGCCCCACCAGCCTCTGAGAGATCACACCCTGCTAAGGAAGTCTTCCCACCACCTTGTCCCCTCCCCAGCCCCACCAGCCTCTGAGAGATCACACACTGCTAAGGAAGTCTTCCCACCACCTTGTCCCCTCCCCAGCCCCACCAGCCTCTGAGAGATCACACACTGCTAAGGAAGTCTTCCCACCACCTTGTCCCCAGCCCCACCAGCCTCTGGGAGATCACACCCTGCTAAGGAAGTCTTCCCACCACCTTGTCCCCTCCCCAGCCCCACCAGCCTCTGGGAGATCACACCCTGCTAAGGAAGTCTTCCCACCACCTAGTCCCCTCCCCAGCCCCACCAACCTCTGAGAGATCACACACTGCTAAGGAAGTCTTCCCACCACCTTGTCCCCTCCCCAGCCCCACCAGCCTCTGAGAGATCACTCCCTGCTAAGGAAGTCTTCCCACCACCTTGTCCCCTCCCCAGCCCCACCAGCCTCTGAGAGATCACACACTGCTAAGGAAGTCTTCCCACCACCTTGTCCCCTCCCCAGCTCCACCAGCCTCTGAGAGATCACACCCTGCTAAGGAAGTCTTCCTACCACCTTGTCCCCAGCCCCACCAGCCTCTGAGAGATCACTCCCTGCTAAGAAAGTCTTCCCACCACCTTGTCCCCTCCCCAGCCCCACCATCTTCTGAGAGGTCTCAATCTGCTGAGGAAATCTTGCCGCCACCCAGCCTCCTCCCCAGCCCCACCAGCCTTCGAGAGGTCCCAACCTGCTAAGTAAATCTCCCCATCGCTTACCAACTTGCCCCCTCCCCAGTAAAGAGGGCCTCAGCCTGAACCAGGCAGTTTAAAGTATGGAACAATGGGCAATTGTGCAAACATCAGCTGCAGATGTGTAAAATCAGTCCAGACTGGGAGGGGTGTTTATACAGGGCAAACACCACCAAGAGCGCCCCCTCCACTCCGTGCTCTGCCAGGAGCCGATGCCGTCCGTGCACGGAGACAGGGTCGTCGCAGGCACAAAGAGTGGATTGTGAGCCTGTTAACCACAGGGGCGGTCGTGAAGTTTTGAAACACAAACGAGCTGGAGCCCAGAGTTTACAGATCGTGTCACTGCTGTGGTGTCCGCGAATAACAAAACCGAACCGATGCAGCCACGTGACAGTGACACCCCGCAGCCACACTCAGCTTCTGTCCCCGAGACACCCACGGCACCCCGTCCGCAAGGAGCTCTGTCCCTGGGACCCCCCGTCACATAAAGCTCTGTCCCACGGATTCCCCCGTCATATACAGCTCTGTTCCAGGGACTCCCTTGTCACATACAGCTCTGTCCCTGGGACTCCCCCGTCACATACAGCTCTGTCCCTGGGACTCCCCCGTCACATACAGCTCTGTCCCAGGCACTTTTCACGTCACATACAGCTCTGTCCCACGGACTCCCCCGTCACATACAGCTCTGTCCCTGGGACTCCCCCGTCACATACAGCTCTGTCCCAGGCACTTTTCACGTCACATACAGCACTATCCCAGTGACTCCCCCTTGTCACTTGGAGCTCTGTCCCATGGACTCCCCCTTGTCACATACAGCTCTGTCCCAGGGACTCCCCCTTGTCACATACAGCTCTGTCTCAGAGACTCCCCTTTGTCACATACAGCTCTGTCCCAGGGACTCCCCCGTCACATACAGCTCTGTCACAGGGACTCCCCCGTCATATACAGCTCTGTTCCAGGGACTCCGTCACATACAGCTCTGTCCCAGGGACACCCTTGTCACATACAGCTCTGTCCCACGGACTCCCCCGTCACATACAGCTCTGTCCCTGGGACTCCCCCGTCACATACAGCTCTGTCCCAGGCACTTTTCACGTCACATACAGCACTATCCCAGTGACTCCCCCTTGTCACTTGGAGCTCTGTCCCATGGACTCCCCCTTGTCACATACAGCTCTGTCCCAGGGACTCCCCCCGTCACATACAGCTCTGTCACAGGGACTCCCCCGTCATATACAGCTCTGTTCCAGGGACTCCGTCACATACAGCTCTGTCCCAGGGACACCCTTGTCACATACAGCTGTGTCCCACGGACTCCCCCGTCATATACAGCTCTGTTCCAGGGACTCCGTCACATACAGCTCTGCCCCAGGGACTCCCCCTTGTCACATACAGCTCGGTCCCAGGTACTCCCCCGTCACATACAGCTCTGTCCCAGGGACTCCCCCCTCACAAACAGCTCTGTCCCAGGGAATCTACCGTCACATACCACACTGTCCCAGGTACTCCCCCTTGTCACATACATCTCTGTCCCAGGGATTTTCCCTGTAACACGCAGTTTTCCACAGCGACTTCTCCTCTCACATGCATCTGTTCCATGTACTCCCACCTTTCACACGTAGCTCTGTCCCAGAGACTCCCCTGTCACACGTAGCTCTGTCCCAGAGACTCCCCTGTCACACGTAGCTCTGTCCCAGACTCCCCTGTCACATGCAGCTCTGTCCCAGACTCCCCTGTCACATGCAGCTCTGTCCCAGGGACTCCCCTGTCACACGCAGCTCTGTCCCAGAGACTCCCCTGTCACACGCAGCTCTGTCCAAGGGACCCCTCTGCCACACGCAGTTCTGCCCCAGTGACTTCCCTGTCACATGCAGCAGTCAGTGTCACAGGGGACTCTATGCAGCTCCGTGCGAGGGGCCTCAAGTCCCCCCGACCCCCCCCCCCCCCCCCCCCGACCCCATACGAAGCCCTATGCCAAGTACAATCCTTGTAACACATAAAGATGTTTTCCGGGACCCACCTCACTGCCACATAGTGCCGCATGTATCCTGAGCCACGGTACCACACGCAGCCCGCTCTGGCGCCCCCACCTGTCACACGCAACACCTGTCACCTCTCAAGGCTCCCGCTCGCCACATGAAGCCCGTGGCACGCGCGGTGCCCTGCGGCATGGGCAGCTCAGCCACGTGCACTCCCGTGCCAGGAACACCCTTACCCACGCGTAACATGTACCACCTACCAGGGGCTACTTTTGACTCCTGTGCCAAGTGTACTCGACCAAATGTGGGACGCAGCCGTGTGGGAAAGCGTCCTGGACCCACCCTCTCTCGGGTAGGCCTCCCTCTGGTTGGCAGTTTGATAAAGCATTCTTGTAGTATTTTGGAGTAAGCTCGTGACGACTTACCAGAAAGTGAGGTGAAACGGGGTTAATAAAGCGTGCCCTCTAAGCGCCAACCCCTCGACCTGCACCATCTTCCGCACTCCCCCCTCTGCCAAGGCTATCTTGGGTACCATCTCCAAGAGAAGGCTTGAGGTCCAGCAATGAACAGTGCCCCTCAGGCCTCGCCGAGGCAGGAACCACGGGGAACCAGAGCGTGTTTAGTGCTGGGAAGACGAAGCTTCTCTGCGCAGCAACCCCCGCAGCAACAGTGTCCCCGAGAGCCCCTTAAAAAAAGAAACCCATCCATTGAAAAGTCATAGGTAACAGCCCGAAGTAACACCCCCGAGTGCTGATCGCAGCTGTAGTGTGAAGAGATGACCCCCCTGAAGCGGAGGGGACCTCGACAAGTATTCCGCACGCGCAGCTTTATGATCTAAACTGACCCTAATTGATGCATCATAGCTCCTCTTGTCAAAGCTCTTAGTGAAACTGCAGCAAAGACTCATTAAAATGAATCGTGAGTGTAAGACAAGTACGAAGAAAGATTAACTCATTAATACATCTATGAATACGGGCAGAGGTATTTAAATTGGCCCAAAATAACATGATTATTGTAAGTTCTACAAACACAAGGCTCTCGGTGTCCCTCACTGCCCCATCGATCCACATCTGGCACGTGGAAGCATCGGATTCTGTAAAGCGTCGCAAGTTCATCGGTATCCACTTCTTGGTGCTAAATCCGGGGCTACCGCCTCCTAGCGCTACCTGCAACACCAGCCCCATCCCCCCTAACTGCCCACTAACCCATTATTTGTTTAGTCCAAAGAAGGGTGCGTGGGCTAGACACGTTTCTATTTGTACCAAAGTCCCGCAAAGCGTAAACAGGTAGTAAAGACGCCAGTCTGCGCGGCGCTATACTTTGGAATAACGAGTAGACAGAATGCTGGTGTACTGCAGATATTGGGTAAACCGCAAACTCGTTTCAGTTACACGTACAGCACACACTGTGAACTTAGACACATCATAAATCATAAGTCACAACCCTACAACACACAAGGACGTACATTGCAAAGCACTCGGCATCGCTATCAGGCGCAGTGTGGTTGTGTAGCGCACACTTTCGAAATGTGGTAAACTGCTTTTTGTTTTCTTTGAGTCTTGCTTGCAGTACACAATCTTACACTCGAAGCGCACGATCAGCACAGATCCGACACTAGACAATAGTGGCGTCACCAAGAAAGGTGCGTTAGCACACACTTTCCAACTCAAGCAAGTTGTGATTGTTGAGAACGTCACATCAAGCAGAGTTACACTGCGGTTACATACTTCAGCTTGGAATGCAGGCGAGTTGTAGCTGCGCGGCGCCCATGTTCGAACCTAGGTGTAATTGCATTGTAACACTTTCCAACTGTTAGTACATAACGTAGGGTCTCGTTATATCGTGATCGTCAAAAGACACCCAAATTCGGAATCAGGTGAGATGTGATCTGACAACGGTAGCGCCAATAAACCATGATCTTAAAGCGCCTAACGTAAAACCAGGATACGTTTCGGCTGTAAAGCAGATGGGAAAAAAAACAATCGTAGTTTTATAGACCACGACATCAAATTTATATTACTAGTACATAGCGCACAATTTCAATCATTAACGAATAGTGACTGTATAGCGTACAACTTATAAATTCAAGATCGTTTGGCGTGACATAGCTCCCACCGGGGTGAAGCACCTTTGAAGTCACGTTAAAGATGTTTTAAGGCGCACGAGGTTGTTTCATTGGTTTATGTTCATTGGAAATTATAGGTGCATGTTTATTGTAAACTTAATCTAACTTTGACGGTTACAAAATACTTATCCAATATGTTTTCTTTCACGTCAACAAAGCACTGTTTAAAAACCAAAGATAAAGCTATTCGAGGGTTATTTCTAGGACAACATTCGCGAACCTGCGCACAATACGCTTCTCCCGGAGTTGCGCTCAGAGCGCACACTTCACTATTGCAGCGGAGCTGGGCTCCCTTCGCCCCCACCCGCGAGCCAGGCTCCCGTGACCCCCCCGCCCCCCAGCGGGCGCTGGCACATCTTGGAGAGTCCAGCCAACCGGCTGCGGGCACAAGACGTAAGAAACACGAGAAATTCCTCAGCGCGCAGGGGAGCGTAAAGAAAGCGCCGCGGTCCCTCCTCCCAGCCGCAGAACCGGTTCTCGGCCGGAGCTAGGCGCACCGGCGCTCTGCATCTCACTGCCATAACCTGGCACGCTTACCTGGCGTGGAAAGGGGCCGGGGGGGCGCAGACCGGCGCAGGCCCCCACCTCTGGGGCGGCCGAGGTACAGGACGTGCTTCTATCCAGAGCTAGGTGGGGGGCGCGTCCGGCACCCCCCAAAACTGATAGGAAGGGGAAATGCTGGTGATCCAAGAACCTATTCCGCGGGAAACTGTTGGGAATGCGGGATCCTCAGGTAGCCATTGCCAAGTGATGGGGTCCGGGGGTTAGAAGGTCCAAGTCTGGGAAATGCCGGGCTGCAAGTCCCTGGCTCCAAGGCCGTACCTGCCAACAGCTGTCCAGATCCAGTGTTCACGACTCTCTTCAAACTTTGGGACGTCAGGATCCCACAAGAGATGGAAGCTCCACAGCACTCCTAGAAAGTTTCCAAAAGTTCCCAGAGTTGCTGATAAACTTTCCAGCGATGAGGCAGGCGCTCGGGGGACTGTGGGGACCGGCTCTCATCACGGTCTGGGCCAAGTCTGGGACTAGAGGCAGAGCCTCCACTCCCCCAGCCTGAAACCCGAGCAGAGCCGCGCCCACTACCCCGTCGCCCAATCACAATCCAGCCCTCCGAGCCTCTTGTGTCCCAGGACTTGGCACCGGGCCCTCCACCGCATCCATGCAGGGGACAGGCCCTGCTCTCCTTCTCAGGGGGCGCCCCCCTGAGGCTGCAGAAGGAAGCGCCTCGTGAACCAATAGCTGTACCACTTTCAAGCATCCCGGACGCAGGGGCTCTGTAGACAATCATAGCGCACACTCGCAGACAGAGCGGGTGCAAAAACGTGTCATGCAAAGTGGTCAGCATTGCTTAAAAAACACGGTTTTACTTCAGAGGCGAACTGCAATTCACGCCACGACCGAGTAGGACGGGAACGCCACTCGCTGCTTAAAAGGTGTGTGTGTGGGAGAGAGTGCGACGCATATGTTTATCAGGAACATCAGTAGTCTACCACCCTGCGAGATGGACAACGTATTACCCTTGAGTTGGGTAATGTTCTGAGAAAGGCTGATTCAAAGCCTTCACATTCTGGCCATGTGCCTAAGATCACACGTCGAGCCTAGCGTTGCAAGCAGCAAAGCTAGGGCTTGGCTCTTTCATTTGCACACGTAAGCGCTGGACCACATCTTCAGAAGCTGAAGATTACACACACTCCAACAATAAACGGCGTGAATTCTAGCACCAATCTCCAGATTCGAATCAAATCAGTAAGGGTCTCAAGGCGCTGAGGGGGTCTTTGGCAAACAGAGGAACCGAATGGTTAAACAATGTTCCCAGTATCGCAGCAGATTCCTACCAGTCTCCGCACAGAAGCACTCACGCCCAAACACCCCCGTCCCTCATACTTGCAGCATCCACAGGTGACCCACCATGTGTCTGCAGGCCGCTCTGAGGCTGAGAAAGCCGGCTCCATACTAATGGAAAGAAGTCCCATATACATGACACGGACTGTCCATACGGCCAAAAATGGACGCCTTGTCCCTCGAAGCCGCCATATTTAACTGTTAATGCATGCCCTCAAAGAGCCAACTGGTTAATGTCCTCTGTAGAAGTTTCAACAGATCACCTTGTCGTTAGGACCCCAAGCTGAAGAGGAGGACGCGTAATGTGGGGGAGGGCGATTAACAGTGATTAAGGCCCGACAGCACGCGAGCAACGAGCCTATCAATGCCAAAACACCAGTAGCGCCCAAAAGCATCGCCGCCGTCTTAGCCAACCATAGCACTCGGTTCAGGTGCCGAGGGGCTTGCTAGCCAAATCAATGGTCCACATTTCATCAACCTGTAAATAAACAAAGAGTAAGTCAATCGAGCGTGCTGATTATCATTACTAGCCAGCTCGGTGGTACTCATTTCATCATCCGGTAAACATAAAAACTCTGTCTCCTCGGGGTGCTCAGGGGGCACTGCTGCTCGACTCAGCAGTACTCGTTTTAGCAACAGGTAGATACCAAGTACTGCCGAGTCGACCGAGCATGCTAGTGACTGTCGCCAGCCAGCTCAATGGGCCCCATTTCATCCACCCGTAACTAAAGACTCAGCCGATTCAGCATGGGTCGAGCTTTAAGACCCGGCCCAGTGGCACTCATTTCATCCATCCGTAAATAAACATCCCGCCGTTCAGCATGCGGGTGGGCGCTACTAGCCAGAGTAACGGTTGTCTGCAGAGTCCCGGCTTCGATTCGCGATCCTTTGATTCTGGGCAAATCATTCATTCTCCCCGTACCCAAAGCAACGGAATCCGGTTCTCGTGTAAAGCGCTCGAGTGTCCTCGGGCCACATTGGAGCTACATTAAGCGGCAAAAACAGCATCTAAGGAAAGGCTGAGACAAGTTAGTGCGCTGAAGGGAAGTACCACCTTCCTCGCTGCTCCTCATTTCATCAACCGTAAGTGGAGAAAGGCTGAGTTCAGTCCATGCTGGTGGTTGAAACAAACTATCAGTAAACACGTTGATACAAATAACTAGCGATGCCTCACTGCGCTCCACTGCGCTCCACTGCTTTACATTCCACAGAACATACACACTAGTTTACAAGTGTCACAACACAGGCAGTTCCCCACCAGAGAAGCACTGGGTGTGCAGGGCAGTGAAAAACAACCTCGAAGGAGCTGTGGTAAAAAGAAAAAAAGAGAAAAAAAACATCCCAGAGATGCTCCAGTGCAGAGGGCACCTCAGGTTCGACCCCCCCACCGCCCCCCCCCACCCACCCACACACACCCTATCTTCCACAGTGGATACACGAGTCCTGATTTAAACCAGGTAATATAAACACTATATACAAATGTTCTCTGCCAAGTGTTTAATGACAACATTGAAATCGAAGTACTACAAATCATACAATGGAGAAGGTCCCACAACCACAAGAAATAAAGAGGTGGAGCACACAGTAGACGCAGGCATCACCAATGACAAAAGGTTTGAGCTGAATTTTGAGTCCTGGCTAAAATATATATATAAAAAAAGCCTACTGCAGTGATACAAATAAAAACAAAAACTGGTTTCTGTATAAAATGCATCTATAAAATAAAGAATTTAGCATGTGATGACTCAGCGTACTTCACCTTCAGTTATTTCAATAGAAGTACTCTATAGAAGGCAAAATAATTAAACAGCCAATGGCACGAGGTGTGAGGGTAATACCCCTGTGCAGAAAGAGACAAGGCTTACTTTTTGTATATGCTACAGAATTGGTAACAACAGGTCATGCAGATTGGCCTCCCCCTTCAAGACAGAACTAAAATGAAACAGAAGATGCAGAAAAAAGGCTTAATGAAACAGCAATGAGCTCCTCCAACTCACAAGCCAGACTGAACTAAACTCCAACATTGATTACATTTGGCTCTTAGGGTGGGATATTTAAAACACCATCAGTAAGTCCATAATAAAGAAGCTTCTGGAAAACAGATCAGATATCTTGTAGGTTGGGTGCACCACACTATCCTGTGGGCGCAAAACAGTACACCAATTTTTAAGACATCTCAAGATGCAGGAACACTACAACTTCACCTCATATGGTTCTTCCCCTGGAAATAATTGCACAAAAAGGCACCCTCCCCATCATCAATTTAGCAGAGTAGCAAAAACAAGTAACTGTGACCACTCAATAATTGAGTTCTTGATCAGGGAAAAATACAATACTCTCAAAATCAAGCAAAAAAAGACTAAATAAAAAAAAAATAAAAAAAAAAAAACAATTTCAGAGTTATACGGAATAATAAAAAATCAGAAGTAATCCTAAATTCCAAATAAGCAGCAAAATCATAAAAGAGTCGGGTAGCATCCCTATTAGAATGGGAAAATCTTCATTGATCCTCTGGCTCACCCGGAAATACTGGGGTTCTTATACACAATTCTTGCAAAACAAATTAGTTTAACTGCAAAGTCATCATGTTTTGATCATAAGTAACAATTCTTTCACAAATCAGAAATGTGAACTTCATTACTGTAACACATGAGCATTACCCCAATTTAAGAAGGCATCCGGCATCTTCCGTGCTTCTGCCATCCAGAGATGTTCGAACAAAATATGAACTATTTCAATAATATAATTTCACACAGATGAATAGGACCTGTCTACACTGTGGAGCTGCAGCAAAAAGACCTTGAATGTTGTAACACATCAGGAACACTGGAAAAGTCATTGAAATCTTTGCATTCATAACAGTAGGAATGAACCATCGGTCAGCTATGTTCTGTCTGCGGAGCCTGTAATGAGAGAAGACGCACAGAAGGGCAAGATTGGAAAAGGTGAATAAAGGAGTGAATTACTGAAACAACATCTATTTTATCCAAGATGGTGTTTTCACATAAATGTGGCACAAAAAATGATATCAACAAACACACTTCCATACATCATATTAATCTTGCGTACTACATCCATCCTAAAAACTATTTCTATTCATTATTATTTATTGCACAAAAATATACATTTGGAAAAAAACGCTTCCTCAGTTCCCCCCTCTGATTATTTTATAATCACTAAAACCCACCAATAACGTTATTAATCACCAAATCATGCAGTCTGCATCACTTTCTGCTTTTTAATGAGATTCTCCTCTGCTGTCTGTAGCTAGTTGTAGACACAATCCTGAATATTCTCCATCTCTGGCTGTTTGGATCTTATCCTCTTTAGATTACTCATTACTTCTAATTCCACACTTTTTAAACATGCACCCAGAAAAGTTCTGAAAAAGGAACAAGGACAATTGTGCAAATCACTATAATTATTATATGTGTTAAGATTACTCTTAATTTACTCCTACCCAACTTATCTACCCATTCTCCAACCTTACTAAAACCTTTCCCTAACCCACTAAACCCAGAACTTAGAGTTTTTCATAAGCCTTACTCTTCGAAAGATTGAAGTTTGTGGGAAATATCAGTAATATTAATAATATAAGTATTAATAATCATGTGATTATCTGGAATATGTGCAACACCTCCCGGTCTTTATCACCTTACAAACACCACCTTCCTTCACCAGAAGAATATCTAATGCTAAGCAGTTCTGCATAACCATAGCTCTAATAGCCATCATCTCTATAGTTACCAGTTCAAAGTTTCAGCTGTATCTATTGCAAGATTATCCATTAACAAAGACACACATCTAATTTTCACATCATACTTTGCCATGCCTACAGAAAGAAATACAGCACCTAATGTATCCAAAAGTATCTGTCCACTCTTCACTCTTCGCTCTTTTCATGCCAATTTCACCATCAATTTCACTCATATGGTAAACTCTAAGAAACACTAAATCCCATAACAAGATCCAGCCCACTTATGCAGCAAATTTAAATAGACAGTCTTCCCACAAACATAATAGATTCTTCTCAGTATAGGCTTTCCACCCAATATATATTTCCCACTCACTTCATAACTTCTTTCACACATACTTTCACCACATATTCAGCCTTACCACTTTTTAAAGAATTACATTGCACATGCAAAATTAATCTTTTCGTTCTTGCTCCATCCTCAACATAGAATGCAAATTTAACATTCTAAATCCTTCCTAATACTTTGCCTGTTGCAATATAGCCTGTTTGTGTTCCAAATCTCTTACAACCTATACTCCACTCCCATTTTATTCTTTAATGAAATTCTGTTCTTCACTACTCCGAGCACATGCATAACCTCTTTTAGTAATTTTAGTTTCATGCTTCTTTTGTGCGATTACCCTAAAATGTATCATATTAAACAGGTCTTGTGTCTTCTTTTGTAGGAAAATCCTTTAAAGACACATTGAAATCCATTCGATACGGAGAAATAAATTCACCATTATTAAATATAGCACCATAGACATCAAGGGCCAGATGTAGCTTTAGGTTTGCGATTTTCTAATAGCAAATTTTTGCCATTCACCATTAGGAAATTGAAAACTGCTATGTACAGCAGTGGGTTGAACATTATTTGTGATTCCTAAGTGAGTCGCAAAAGACCTGCCTCATTAATATTCATGAGGCAGGTCACAATTTGCAACCCATTTGGGAATGCCCATAATCACAGTGATGGTGGCCTGCTGGGGTCAGCACCCCACCATGTCTGTGATTGCTTTTTAAATAAAGCAATAATTTGTTTTGTAATGCAGCCAGTTTTCCATAAAGGAAAACGGGCTGCATTACAAAAAGAAAATTAAAAAGTTTTCTTTTAAATTTTTAAGAGGAGGCAGTGGTCTGTGGGACCATTGCCTGCGCCTAAAAAATGTTTGCGCCCCATTTGGAACCCCATCCCGTTTGTGGATGACTTACCACCAACTTGAAGTTGGTGGTAACTGCAAATGATTGTGACCACATTCCTGGTTGCAAAACAATCCCTACATACCAGGGCGATTCGCTATTAGGAAGGGGTGCCCTTGGCACGCCCCTTCCTACTAGTGAGTCTCAAACCTTATTTTGCAAGTCTGTAATAGGTTACAGACTCGCAAAATAGGATTGGTACATGCCAAAAAGCATTTTACCTGTCGCAAACGGTGTTTCATACATCTGACCCTACATGACTATGCATAGGAAATCGGAAGTTGAATACACGTTGATCACTCACCAGCAAACATAGGAAGAAAAACATAAAATAAAACACCCTTTAAGCCTTATAATATTTATTTATTCATGAATCATTTTAGTATAAATGTCATCTTGAAACCCACTATGTTCTCTTTATGCTCTAGCATATCATGTTTTAATTCATTCCTAACAGTAGTTAATTCAACTGAGGCCTATCCTACTGGAGCCAGTAAGCACAACAGCCCAAACTAAGACTAATAATATTGTTAATATAACCACAATCAGTGCAATTGAACAGCATTTGGTGTTCTCCATCTTCTAGATGAGACAAAAAATGATTGTGAATCTCAAAAATTCAAAGCCAACATAATGTTTGTTTAAACAATTAATAGATTTCTGCTTTTATTCTTATTTCTTTAAAACAATAATGAGTACAAAAATTGAAAATAATGTTCTGTTTTGCTACTTTTCTCAAAAGTTCTGTTAATTTAAATCTATGCTTTGTCTTTTAATTTTTTCAACAGCTGTTTCTTGATCTGACTTTGTCTTAACAGTCTTATTCTCATATGAAAATGACTCTCTTCCTGTTTCTGTTCCACTCTTAGATGTGCTCTCAAATTTACTGGCAGTGATTCACTGGATTGTACTTTTTAACTCAATTATTCTTCTTTCTCTGATACTGTGGTTAGATATACCTATTTATGAGAATAGTATTTTCTATTTGGGACTCTGTCACGTGGAACTTTTGGCAACAGGTGATTAACCCCCAGTGGTTTTGAAGTCTACTTGTCCCTCAAGCTTTTCCAGTTCCCAATGCTTTCTTTTGAAAGTTATTTTCCATGGAATAACTTCTTTAGCTTTACTTTGTTCACCAACCACATATGTTATGTTCTCTTTACTCTCTGCAGAACCCAGACTTGATCTTGTGCTTGGGTCTTGATCAGCTTTGTCTGAACAATTTACTGCAAACTCCTTTCTTTCTCTGCGGGGGTTTGAGCAACTCGAATTTTCAACTGAAATTTCTCATTGTTTGGATCAGAGTCTACTTCTTCTTTCTGCCACTCATGCTTTTGCTCTTACCCAGTAACCGGTCTTCACCCTGATCCTTTCTTTGAAACTGGACTTTTGGCTTTTCAGGCTCTTCATCAGAGCTTTCAGTGACCTGAATTTGTGTGAGTGCATTTTGTTTATTCACCAGTTTCAAAATGTTCACCCCTCTTTGGATCCACATTGCAAACCTGAGCTGGGTTTTGAACTTGACTTTGTAGATCAGTGGCTGGTTTTACCACTTCTTCTGCTGCTTTCACCCTTTTTTATGCATAGCGTGGATCAACTCCAGCCCTCCAGCACACTTTACTGCAGTGTAGTCATAAGTAATACATGATTGGTCCATGTCATCACTCTCAAAAGCAGTCCTTCCTGGCATGCTTCCAGACCACTATCCACTCTCCATGATTTAGACTGTAACAGGTGATGTCCTTTGTCGCTTCTATTACCACATTCATTTGATGAGAGACAGGTTTCACCATCTCAGTCATACCTCTGCAGTAATCTAGCACAATGTCATTTGTTATTGAAACTAATGCAGCTGAAGGAATGTAGGCAAGTCCCATTGCTCTTCCCATGATCACCTCATGGGGCAATAACCCAGTCTTTATTTCAGGAGTACTTCTCATGCTCATCAAAACAAGAGAAAGTGTGTCATACCACTTTAAAACAGTTGAAGCACACACTTTGACCAATTTATTATTGACAGTTCCATTAGTCTTCTTCACCACACCTGGTGACTGAGGACAATTTATTACAATGGAACTTTTGGATTATTTGGAATGCTGTGCGGATTATTTGCAAAACCACATTTTTAAAACGAGTACTACAATGTGTCCCACTAGAAGGTGGAATCCCAAATCTGGATATCAACTCCCTCAACAAAAGTTTGGCAACTGTAAGGTCATCTGATTTCCGGGTGCAATAGGCCTTGACCCATTAATAAAATAGGCAGACAATGACCAAGGTGTATTTTGAACCACTGTATACTGCCATCTCTATAAATTCTGTTTGCAGTCAATGTCTTTTTGCTTTGTTTTTGTTCTCTGACATACCAGGAACCTCACACAAATGTTCTTAGCAACATTTTAAAATCCCCTATTTTCCCAATATTCTCTAAATACATGTACCATACTATCTGTACCTGCATGTGTCTGGCCATGTGCACTTTTACCCGCTGGATACAACAGTGTACCTTGGAGGATGTATTTAGTTTCAGCATTAACATAGAAATACTGATAATTTTTCTTCTAACCCATTTTTCCCATTTCTTTTTTTCATCATCAGAGGCTTTTTCCTGAAGGTCTTTCAACTCACCAAATAAGTCTCAATTGAACTCATAAAGAAACAATTTATATTTTCTGTATTCTGTATATTGTATAGTGCTTATTCTTGATTCATAATTTTCATGTGCCTGTACCACTGTCTTATCTTGTAATGTACAATACTTTGCCATTTATTGCCAAGTGTAACTCCATCGTTTCCAGCCTTACGGCCTATATATGTAACCACTGACATTTTGTATGGCTTTCAATAAATCCAATATATAAGCACTGTTCTTTATAGGAGCTCCAGAAGATTTGATAAAGCCCCTCTGTGACCATAGCTTACCATTGTCACAAACCACTCCGCAACCATACTACTGGCTATCTGCAGTGCTTGAAATGGAAAAATAGAGGTGCAGGTACTCTGTAACAGAGTACCTGCTTGTTTCTGAGAAGTGCTGGTACTCTCCAATTAAAAGTATTACGTTTATCTTGAGAAGTGCGGGTACTCTCCCTCTGAAAATAAAAAAGAGCCGGTACTGAGTACTGGACAGTACCGGTCCATTTAAAGCATTGGCTGTATAAATGGTCACATTCAAATTTTCTGATAGAGCGCAAGCTCTTGTTAATGCTATTAATTCTGTTGCCTGACCTAAGGTTACATTCAGCAGAAAATATGTTTCCATGATCTCAGAAATGGAACATAGTTCATATGCAGTTCTCAATTCCCCAATATGGGCCTCTTAAACAAGAACCATCAACAAACCATGTCAGATCAGCCATTTCCAAAAGAGATTCTTTAATATCTGGTAGTGGTTTGGCACATGACTTGCTCAAAATAAGTCAGCCTACAGTTTGTCATGTGCTGAGCTCTTGCTCATGTCAGCAAAATCTCAAACTAGTGTTGACATAAACAATTAAAGTGACCCATGTCTATTCCTTCACTTTGTTCAATGGCAACACCACAAACAGCTGTAAAGGATTTCAAACATCCTGGAAGACTTACAGCCACTGGATCCAATATAGCTGAAAGAAATGCCATTGGCTGTATCAACCCACCATGCTTTTGTGCAAGGATTAATGATGTACATCCACCTTTATTGTGACAAAACAGAAAGAAATTTAAATTATAATTCGGCATTTCCAGTGCTGGTGCACTGTTCAAATATTTGAATGCTTCAGAGCATTCTTTGTCAAATGGCACTGGATCTTTGATGTCCCTGTGGGTCAGTCTTACTAAAGGCTCTGCATTCAAGGAAAAGTTTGTAATCCGCTGATGACAGTAGCTAACAATTTAAAAAACCATCAAAACCTCCCTCTGGGTAGTTGGTGGGCTCATATTCAGAATTGCAGAAACTCGTTCTTTTGAGGCTTTCCTTCCACCTCTTTTAATATCATGCCCACAATAGATTACTTCTCTCTAGGGTATTGCATTTTACGGGGGGGAAACCTTATGTCCACTGTCAGCCAGATGATTTAATAGGACCATTCCTCTTTTGGTTTAGATGCAGCTAACACATCATCTATATACTGCACTAAGACTGAGTGATAAGGCAACCTCAAATCTTCTAGATCTTTCTTCAAGATTTGAATACAAATTGGGGGATTTTCCGTATACCCTTGTGGAATTTTACACCACATGAAAACTCTATTTTCAAATTGAAACTCTAGATGAATTGATTTTTTTCATGCAAAGAAATTGAGAAGAATGCTTGGCATATGTCAAGGACTGGGTACCCTCCAGCCTTTGAAGGAATTTGATACAAAATTACTGATGGATTCCGTACTACCGGCATTGGTGCTGGAACAATTTTCAGACAGGCGTTGCTGCTCTCAATGTTAAATCACTGAACTCATAGGAATTTTGAAAAATCCAAGCATCACTCAACGAACAAGTTTCGCAAATGAGCTACATCCATTCAGCAGGGGAGTGGTATAGTATGTAGATGGTGTTGGATTTAAGAGCACACTATCAAAATTATTTAAATAAAGCATGGTGTGGTACCACACTGTTATTTACTGACATCACATTTTCCATTGATACGACCACAAAATTTGCGCAGACATACAGTTATACTGATAAAACTATATAGCACACAAGCGATAATGTGCGGAAATTGATTTACAGTGACTATTTGTCAGTTGTACATCAGAGTGTCCTGATTTGTTTTGATCCTATTAAAATCTCTTTTTCCATCACACTTCAAAATTAGGAAAAACTGTTTCAATTGTGCTTTCCGGTTTAATCATTTTGAAATATTTTCACAGTTCGTGTATAGGTATTTAATTGTTCAACATCCTACAGCCTTTCCTTTCAGATCAGCAAGACTGTCACATAGTTCACTTTATAAAATTCTCACACCTTCCAATAAGAGAAAGAGAAGTAAACACCAGTCTCTGTGTTAAAAGAATAAGTAGCAATGTATCACAAGATTAGACTAACATTTGAACTATGTCTTTGAACACAGCATATGTGACAAAATAAAAACAAAATGTAAAGTCATCTTTAATGCACAGTCACTTTTGGAACTCCTGAATGGTTATTTTGAGATTGTTGCAGCACCCACCACATTTCTACTTCCAGCGCTAATGGGCATCAGACAGCAGACCACAGAGCTTTCTTTCGGGTTGTAATCATTTTATGGGATCAAACATGGGCAATAGTTCTTAGGTTTTACTGTACCGCACAGGGCAAACCTCAGACAGGGCTCTTTTTCGTGCTTCAGAGTAATACAGGCTCATATAGAGGTGCTTTGCCTCAAGCTACACAGATCTTACAGGCACTGACTTAGCTTTCAATCTTGTTACACTTACATCCTACAAACTAAGGCATTAGACAGCAGAGATATTTATCATACTCTACAAATCTTACAGGGTTAGTCCTCAGGTAGGGCTTATACAGACAAGCAATGGCAAAGCCAATAGGTTTCACCTTGTGAGGTATTTGCCTCTATTCTTGCAGTATAGAACCCAGAGACATTGCAGTTGCTCTTCCTTCGTGGCAAAGGCTTTATTAACGAAGGGTATCAAGAACCAGGGCACCTAAACAAGGGCACCATGTCAGCGTCAGGGCAGTGCGCACTCTACGGGTGACTAGAATGCAAAAACCTAACAATTTCAAGCTAACATAATTTATGCATTGTGCTGATATGATGTTGTTTAACCTTTTGCATTGCAGAGTCTAATTCTGAAGACTTATGTTCAGCATGCATTTAAATACTGTTCACATGTAATGTACTGCTGGAGGCTTTCAGACTGTGTCAGGGTGTGGTCCCCTTCCAGGGCCTTCTAGAAGCTTTCCCTGCAGCATGCCTGGGTGTGGTTGGTGGGCTGGGCTAAGACTCTATAAAAGGGAACCAGCCCAGCTCTACGTGCTCACTATTCAGAGGTCTCGGTGCAGAGCAGCAGCAACTTCCTGAGCTCCTGTTCCGGTGGCCTACTTTGATCTTCCAGGCCTTTACCCTTCATTTACATTGGTGATCCTTGATCAGGGCGGTAAGACGGAGGTCGGGCTGGGCCCCCAATCCCATTTTCGGAGACATCCGATTTCTTGGGCCTAATTTTCATGTTGAGAGATTTTACGTTGCGTGTGTGAATGTGTTCTGTCTTTTTCTGGCATTTACATGTTAACATTCGAATCGGAAAGACGCGCGATTCGTTTCTCGTGCTTTAACTTTTAATATTCATTGTCGGCTACCATTTCTTGGCAGTTTCATGGTGGCATTCGAATTGGCAAGACGCGCGATTCGTTTCTCGTGCTTAACTCTTGATATTCATTGTGCGCTCCCATTTCTTGGCAGTTTCATGGTGGCACTCGAATTGGCAAGACGCGCGATACGTTCCTCTTGCTTTAACCCTTGACATTCATTGTGCGCTACCATTTCTTGGCAGTTTCATGGTGGCACTCGAATCGGCAAGAAGCGCAATTCGTTCCTCGTGCTTTAACCCTTGATATTCATTGTGCGCTACCATTTATTGGCAGTTTCATGGTGGCACTCGAATCGGCAAGACGCACGATTCATTCCTCGTGCTTTAACCCTTGATATTCATTGTGCACTACCATTTCTTGGCAGTTTCATGGTGGCACTCGAATCGGCAAGACGCGCAATTAGTTTCTCGTGCTTAACCCTTGATATTCATTGTACACTACCATTTCTTGGCAGTTACATGGTGGCATTCGAACCGGCAAGACGCGCGATTCATGTCTCGTGTGTAATTCATGTTATTCATTGTACATTACCATTTCCTGACATTCATATGGTGACATTTGAATCGGCAAAGTCGCGCAATTCTTTTTCTTGTGTCTAATTCATGATATTCATTGTGTGTTACCACTTTATGACATTTATTGGCTGACATTTGAATCAGCAGTATGCGCGATCCCTTTTCTGTGTTTAAAATCACGGTGTTCATTATGCGCTACCATTTTAAGGCATTTACTTGGTGGCTTTTGAGTTGGCAAGACGCGTGATTTATTTCTCAGAGTCTAATTCATGTTATTCATGGTGCACAATCATTCTATGGTATTTACAACCTTTGTACAAATCTACAATGTGCACAATTCATGTTCCAGCAACTTTGAGAGAACAAAAAAGCTAGAGTTATAGATGTAATGTTGTGTGTACATAATAAGTTTCTCAAACACGATTCATATTATGGTTTAGAAATCATTCAGATTATTTCCTGATCGTCATGCAAAAGATAATACTTGAATTTGAAAGTTGCATTTAACTTTTCTTGATTCCCTCACAGGTATTCCAGTCATCTTGAAGCCTATGCTTAGGTTGTCCATGTTTTCAGAATGACAATGCTTAGAGTCATAGCTTAGCATTGATTAATATGATATAATCTTGATATTGTGTGTTTTAACCTTTTTGCTTCCTACAGGTCTCCTTCCCAGGTGTTCCCTTCCTAATCCCCTTTTCCCCACTTGGACTCTCTTAGACTCTGTGACAATTCTAATCAGAATATTGGAGCTGTCTTGTGGTGGAAGTGTTGGGAACGTGCACAGACCCCGAGGATCTGGTGACTCTGACACACCACGAACAAGAATGAGCTTGCTTCATAAGTCCTTCCTGGAGTTGACCTTCTTTTGGTGGTTGCTTATTCCCCAGCGTAGTCGTCCACCTGCTTCCTCTCTGTATAAAGAACATGAGGCACCAGGTAAATATTGGTTCTACATCTTTCTTTACCCCGACCTGTACACCACATGTTTTATCGTGCAGACCGCTAGTGTCAGTGATTGGGATGCAAGATAAAAATAAAGGAAACAAAGAAAATGTGCACTCTGGGCTCATAAGAAGGATAAGGTGGGGGTACTTATGTTCACCCTTTTTGGTGTCAGTTTTAACCACTCATATGTGTTCAAAGGTTATTGGTACTCCCAATTAGAAAGTATACAATAAGAGGCAGAAAAAACAGTTCTCCCTGTTTACCAACCCTCTTCCTCCCACTTAAGTAGGGTCCCCACTCACATTTGCTTTCCCTTCCCAGACTCTCAAGTGACTTCACATCTGGGAGAGCCACCTTCCTCCTGGAACGTGGCTGGTGCTTGCATCAGACCGGCATAGCTGACCTCCAGGTTACTTCGCCTGTACGGCATCTGCCAGGGATGCAGGGCCGGTCGTGGTGCTGGTTTTCCACACTCAGGGTTTCTAGCCCTTGAAGGCAGTCAACAGGTCTTGCCACTGCAGGGTCCAGTGGTCTTCCTCCGGGATAGCGTAGTACCTGTGTTTTCACTTCCTGGTTGCGCTTGGCTCCCCCTGACGGCCATATCCCCTGCTCAAAGGAGAAGTCATTTATTAAGGGACCAAGCCCATTTAGTAGTGTGTCCTGTTTGTTTAGAACAACGGGAAGAGTTCTTAAGGTCATAGACGAGGAGATCCAGGATAGGACCCCAGGAAATTTCTCGTCCCCCTGACAGATCTCCCCCCTATGATTTTTCTGTTAGGAGAAAACAGGGTAACAAGAGACAAAGTCCGCATTACCCTGATCCTTGCCTTTTCCATGGCAGACCTCAAATTGGTATGTCTGCAATGATAAAAACTAAATAGGAACCCTGTGATTATTTCCTTTATTTCTGCTAAGCCAAGTGAGGGTAGCATGGTTAGTGTAGAGAATGAAGGACCTCCCATCCAGATAATAATGGAGTTTCTCAATGGGCCACTTTTTTTGCCAAACATTCCTTGTCTATTATTGGATATCCCCTTTCTCTCGGGAAGAGCTTCCTGCTAATGTAAATTATGGGTTTTCCCTGACCCTGTTTGTCCTTTTGTGATAAGACTGCCCCAATACACACATCAGAGGCATCAGTTTGGAGTATAAAGGGTTCCAACAAGTTGGGCAACTGTAATACTGGATTAACAGAGAGGGCCATTCTCACCGGGAAAGCCTTCAAATACCACAGATGGTGGATTCTTGAAGCAACTTGGAGGAATGTTCTTTTTGAGGAGGTCAATTAGAGCAGTGACCATCTGAGAGTACTGGGGAATAAACCTACTGTAGTATCCCAGTAGTCCCAGGAAAGCTTGGACATCTCTTTTGTTCTTCGGGAAGGGGGTAACTAAACTGGCCCTGACTTTCTCACTTTGGGGTTCCATCAACTTTTCCCTAGCACATAGCCTAGATATGTGACCTTGTTACATGCAAACGTGGATTTCTTTCCTTTATTGTGCAAGTGTGTTTTTTGTAATTCTGTCAGTATGGCTCGCAAGTGTTTTAAATGATCCTACAAAGTCCTGCTATATATCACAATATCATCCAAATAGGCTGATGAATACACTTGATGATGCTGTAAAAGCATTTTTCCTGATCTCCTGGACTTAAGGGTACCTGCCAATAGCCTTTTGTTAAGTCTGTGGTAGAGATGAACCTGGCTTCACCCAATTTCTCGACCAACTCATCCACCTTGGGAAGTTGATAACAAAATCTCAAAACTAGACAATTAACGGCTCTAAAGTCAATGCAAAATCTGATGCTCCCATCTGGTTTTGGTACCAGTACGACCAGAGAGCACCAGTTGCCGGTAGGTGGGACAATAACCCACTCTCTAGCATTTGTTTTACCTCTTTCTGTAGAGCCTGTCTCCTAGTCTCAGGGACTCTATTTGGTTGTTGCTTTACCACAGATCCCTCCTCTGTGAATATATAATGCATAGCCTGGGAAATACGCCCAGTGTTGTCTCAGAAAATGGAAGAGAATGTTTTTAGGGTGTCAAACAACTGATCCTTCTCTTAAGGGGAGAAAGCCTTGTTTACATAAGTACTTTCAAAGTGGATTCAGAAGACACATGAGGGACAGCCATATAAATGTTACAGAGAGGGAGTCCTAACCATTTTTTAAAATAAATTGATGTGGTACACCAGTTTTTGATGCTTAGATACCTGGACTTTATAAGAAATCTTGCCTGTTTTGTGCAGTATTATAGATGGTCCTTGCCACTCTTTTTTCATTTTAGATGGCGAGGAGGGAAGTAGGATTAACACCCAATCACCTACGCTATACTCCTGCCACTTTTTACCACTGTCATAAAAATATTTCTGTCTTTCTGAGGTTTAGATGGGCCAGCTCTCTCAATTTACCGATACAAGATTTAAATTGGACGATGTATTCCAAAAGGTCCCCTGCCTCTTCTCCAGTATCTTTCTCCCAAGCTTCTTTAGTGACTCAAAAATGGCCCGAGGTTATCTTCCAAACTACCTTGGATTTGTTCCCAGAGGACAAACAAGACCAGAGGTTATAACCTGTCCCAGTTCCTCCCATCTCTGGAGCACATTGTTTTCAGAGTTAACTTCAGGGTCGTGTTATATCTTTCTATAAGCCCATCCAATTGGGACTGATACACTGGGGTGGTTAGGTGTTTACTATCCAATTGTCTGCAAACCTGCTTCATTAACCCTGAAACAACGGGGTCCCTGGCCAGTAATTATTTCCCTAGGGAAACCCATATAGGAAAAAACTTAAATCAGGTGCTGTGCAATAACCTTAGAGGTGGTCGTCCTCAAGGGGATAGCTTCTGAGTATCTGGTGGAGTAGTCAGCCAGAACAAGGACAGATCTATGTCCTCTGGCTGAACGGGGAAGTTGCCCTATTAAATCCATTCCCACTTTATCAAAGGGTTTCCCTGTAATGGGGATGGGTTATAGCGGGACTCCAAGGTGTTGATATGGGTTCCTTTTCTGGCAGACTTTGCACTCTGGACAATATTTGTTATCTGGATATATATACCAAGCCAATAGAAGTGCTTTAGAATGCTTTGGCTGGTTTTCTCTACCCTGACATGCCCCTCCAAAAGGTGGGAGTGTGCTTAGAACATGACTTGCTCTCTGAAATAAAAAGGGGCCAGCGGTTGGGGTTCATCTCCTTCTTTGGCTACCATATATAATAAACCCTTGATCAAAGAAGAGACGGGGTAGAAGTGATGGGTTTAGTTTCCTTAAGTCTGGCCTCTTGCCAGGCGTTCTGCAGAGTAGTATTGTTCAAATGAGTCAGGTTAAAATTGCGGTCAATGACCCAAGATTCTGGAGTGAGAAGGGCATTCTCTGTCTTTCACTCAGGGCAAGTGGAAGGAGCCTCTTCATTACAACTGGGGAGGGTTAGTCTTAAATGCAAATCTGTTTGAAGTTTTGTTTGTAATAGAGCCAAAAGGTAAGTATTGTCTGTGCCAAGAATGAGATCTCCTGGTAAAGTCCACAGTACCCCAACCTCAATCAGGCTTTCTTTGCTGTTTTTTTTTCTCACAATGAGTTTAGCCAATAGGTATATTTTTATGTCCCATGGATGCACTGAATACCTACTTATCAGGAATGATCTGGGAAGGGGAGACCAGGTTATCTTTGATTATAGATTGCCAGTAGCCAGAGTCCAAAAGGGTTTTTACTCACTTCCCATTGACCTGGAGACTTACATTAAAAAGGGCCCTATTTCCTGTGCGTAGTATACAGAGAAGAGAACATAGCAGATGTCCATGGATTCTTCCTCCATCTTTTTGTTTTTGCAGATTCTGGCTGTGACCCCATTCCCCACAGTCATAGCACTGGGGTCCATGATTTACTCATGCCTCAGATCGTGGGGGGTGGGGCCTGATGGTTCTGTAGGGATTTGCCACGGTTTCTTTTCAGTTTTATTATTATCCATGGAGTGATTCAGTTTAGTCCCTTTTTCATGTTCCATAGGAGGCCCTCGCCTTGAACTCGGGAACATGTCATGGCCATCTCAATAGCCTGCTCCAAGGTTAGGCCAGCATGTTGGTGGACAAGCAACAACATAGGACAGGACAGAATGGTGCAAGCAACAGCGCAGCTTGGGCCTGGAGGGGACCAGCAATAATTGGGGTGGGCTGAGAGGCAGCAAAAAACAAGACAGAGCAAAACATGTGGGGGCAAGCCACAGCACAGAGTGGAGCGGTAGGGGACAAGCAACAACACAGAAAGGGGTGGAAGAGGAGAGGGGGCAACCAACAAAACAGAGAAGGACAAAAGGGTGTGAGGGTAACAGAGAGGGCAAGCATCAACACAGCAAAAATCAGGAGGGAATATGCAACAACACAGAGAGGGCAAGCAACAGCACAGCAAAAATCAGGAGGGAATATGCAACAACACAGAGAGGGCAAGCAACAACACAGCAAAAATCAGGAGGGGATATGCAACACCAGAGAGTTGGACGGGAGACTAGGGGAGGCTAGAAGCACATGAGGGGTAATGGCATGCAAAAACTTGCACTCTTCTAAGTGGTTCAACTAAAAGAAAAAAAGTAGCTCCGAAAGCATGCGCAGTGGGAGGACACAAGTGCATGGCGCATCTCCCAGGGGGTAGACAAACACATGAAGAGGAAGTGAAGCTCTGACCAAAGAGAAGCAAGCAAATGAGGGTGACAATAAAGGCACCCAACTGTAATCAATGGTGCGCTATAAGCCCACTGTCAGCAGGCCTGTCTCAGATGTACCCTAAAAAATCTTTTCCTTCAAGTTTCAATGGCACAGCTTAGAATTTGAGACAGTCCGTGTTACATAGACCTTACAGGCTGAGAGTTCTCTCTTAGGTTACACTGACAGGCCTTACACAGCTCCTCAGTGGTCCACACTTTGCCAAGGAGGTAGCATCTTTATGCACACTTGTTTTGCCATGGGGTTATTCTGTTTTCAAAATAAAAGTAAAATACATGTATCTGTAATGGCTTCATTAAAACTCTCTCTACCTGTCTGCTTTGTACCTCACATATTACACACTGCATTCTAGAACAACAAGGCTATACCTAAATATATAGCTGCAATGTTTAAAATAATGAATGAAATGTTCTTTAAAAGGTTTGGATTAGCATTAACGGGCCAGACACAGACTTGCTTTGTGCCTTAAGCATCATCCGTATCTGTCCCTCTCTCTCCGCCGGCTGTGCGCGTGCAGAAGTGGTGAAAGCAGAGCGTGGGGCATTACTAAGCATCCTAATAACGACCATAGTGCATCCCACACATTGAACAAGCAGTCGCACTAGAGTGCTGCGAGGTTGGTGAGAACACGGAGACCCCCGGACCCCCAGGACACTCTCAGAGCCCCTGCGCCCCCACTTGTCTCAGTGCCTGCCCACCCCTCCCACACGCTGCCCTCCGTTGCCATTGAACATTTTGGAGAGGCCTTGGCAATCCAGCAAACACTCAGAGCCAAAGAGATTCTCACATAAATTAGGCCTCAAACCCCCTTCTTTTCCTTTCAGGACTGAAGCACACTTCAAGGAGCTGCAGTGGGCGAGGTGGGGAGAGAAAGAAGAGTGAGAATATAACACCTGCGCTCAGTGGAGCAGTCGCTGAGAGCTGCCTGCCGCCATCTGAAGGGAGCAGTACAGCAAACTTCCCTTTCAAAGCTTTACTTGTGAGGCCCACTTCCTTTGTTTCCCGCCAAGCTTTCTTCCCTTGCCTTGACAGGAGCTGATACATTAAACAACATGTATATGCAAAGCGCTCATTCATCCAGAAGGGTAAATTGGCGCTACTTAACAGATATTTGGAAGTACCCGACTCAAGGATATTCGTTTTATTGAATTTGGACGGATGAAAGACTGAGTGGAGTGGAACTGAACCTCCACCTCTTACTCACTCTCTTTCTCGGGATACACACCACAGCCAAGTGGACCCCTGGCATGCATGGTCCCTCTGTTTACTCCAGAGTTTTTATCGGAGCACACTACATACTGGGAGTTTTAAACTCATACTTAAAAAGGTGAAAGTGTAACTACAAGTCCCAGAATGCAAAGTGTTACTGGATCAAATACAGGTCTGCATTAAAGTGTGAGACATGATAGAGGGCCACGTTCTGTGCTGAGGCTCACCACCACTGTCTGGGAGCTCGGCTCAAGCACATGGGTAGCTGAATACTCGGAGGAGTGGCCTATCCTGTTAGATTGGGACTACAACAGAGTCAGCCTACTGGTGGGGTGAGCACAAACTCCAGGAATTACTGCGGTCACCAGGGATTTGGGTACCAGTTCCACAGCCAGTGAGGGAGATGGACTCAGACAGAGTCGGCTTTAGGGTAGTGCAACTGGTGCAGCCTCACCTGGTGCTGACCTCCACAGGGCGCTGTGTCTAAAAGTAACTTATGGATTTGAAAGCACCCACTGCCGAGTTCCTTGTGTGTCCAGCACCTTTCGGGCAACAATAAAAATGTCAAGATAAGTCTGGTGGTTAATGCTCCTGCATAAATATATATATATATATATGTATATATATATATATATATATATATATTTTCACTGAAAATAACAAAGGTTACAGGTACATTATAGTTAGGAAATAGAATAAAAAAAAACAACTTAGAAATGTATTTAAAAAAACAAAGTTTACAGGGACGTTATAGTTAGGTTCTGAATTTACACGCACAAAACCAAAGAAATTCAGCAGTTATACTTAGAGTTATTTCAAGTAACTATTACTTGTGGCCTAAGGTAACTACAACTTGCGTACTATACTATACATTAATCCAACTACCAGGCCGTGCAGTCAACCCCCTATAACCACACCACACTCTGCGCTGTGCACGGCCTTCGGCCAGACCCTGCAGCCAGACTCTGCGGCCAACTCCCCCTAACCACCCAACCCAAGCTGCGCACAGCCTTTGGATTTGGCCACAGGGCCTGTCTCTGGGTGTGAGAATAGGTGTGAGAGGGTGTCTCTTGGTGTCAGTGGCTTTTTAGAGTGTCTCTCTGGCTGTGAGAGTGACTGTGGAAGGGTCTATGTAGGTGTGAGAGTGTCTGACTGCGCTCCAGTAGATGAAAGATGTATTCACCTCCACAAAGGATTTCACATTGTTTTCTCTCCTTCGCCAAGCCCAGGAGTTAGGATCATTTGCCCTATCCAGAAGTGGAGCTTCAACTGGGGCACATGCTAAGTTTGTAATTGCAAGTGCTTCCCGTTGAGGTTTAATTTCTGTGAAATGAGCATCATAGCCAGAATGGAAGCTCACCTGCTCGTTTATCCAACAAGAGCCCACAGTTTTGCACAAAATGTCTATCCAACTGGAGGTCATTCTACTAGTTAGTAAGTGCTAGCTCTTTAAGTGAATGGTCAGCGTGGGTAGGGGGGGCCACACAGCCTTCCTCCCCTGGCCAATTTCGGCCTTGGGGACCCCATCCCCTGGGGCCTACTACAGTTTGATAAGGGGCCACATACACCCTCTCCCCATGCCGATCTCACCGAGGGGATTCCATCCCCAGAGTCCCCCAGCACACTACTGAATTAAAGCCCTGAGGAGGTGGCAATCCCCGGGGTTAAGGGGGTGGAGTTGCATATAATCCAAATAGCCCTAGGGAGGTGGTGGTCCCAAGGCATGGAGGCATTTTGCCCCAGCGAGGTGGTGGCCCACAGGGCACGGGGTGGCCGCGTGGCCCCCTGCAGACTATTGCCCGGGAGGGGGGCCCCATGAAACTCTGTCCTTTATTTTTTTCATGTCTCTGGGACCTGGCCCACCCAGGGGTCATTATCATAACAAGCGCAGGAGACCGCGCTTGTTTTCTTTCTTTGCCACAAATTTGTGAGGTCACAGCAAATTCACAGCAGTTCTTTTTTTAAAGTGCTTTCTTGCCTTTGGGGGGTCCCTCTGGTGTCCCAGCAATATAGCTAAGGGGTCAGGGTGTCCCTACCCTGGTCCTTTTTCTTTTTTTTCACTCTTTTTCTGGGGCTGGGCTGAAGCAGAGTCTCAAGATGGCTGCCGATATTTCCTCGTTGAAGTGTTGGCAGCCAATCAGAGCTCTTCAGATCTCTGCACAAGCACTTATTATTTGTAATTTGGATGTGGAGGAACCATGGCCCTAGATTTACAAATTTGGTTTTCCTTTAATTTCTTTTAAATTATTGAACAGATGTACACTAAACAACAAAAGTGTAATCTGCGCTACCTTTCTGCCAAATTTGGTGTAATTCCGTCCAGTGGTTCGGGCTGTAGTCGTGTTCAAAACTCCTATGGCAATTAACATGGGAAAGCTATGTTTTTTGACCCCTCCCTTTTTCTCTGTGCCCGCTTGATAGATCACCTGAAACTTTCTGTGTGAAACAACAATCACCAGCACACTCTTTTTTTTAGGAATATTCCGTGAAGATTCGTCAAATGATGCCAAAGATATAGGCAAGTCAATAAACACTTTTTCTATGGAAACATAACATGGTCCTAACTATACCTATTGGCGGCCAGTAGGCTTTTTACATATATATATATATAAATATATATATATATATATATATATATATATATATATATATATATATATATATATAATATAAACCAGTGTATATGCTTGTGTAACCATATTGAAACGAAAACCTCGAAATTTACAAAAAACAAAGAGAATTAAAAACTCAATTGTTTTAAACCCTTTTACACAAAGTCCTTGTTGCTTCCTCTGTTTTAAAATGTGGTGGAGAGAGAGAGAGAGAGAAAGAGAAGAGAGAGAGAGAGAGAGAGAGAGAGAGAGAGAGAGAGAGAGAGAGAGAGAGAGAGAGAGAGAGAGAGAGAGAGAGAGATGGATATACGAATAAGTTGTTGCGATTAAATAACAAATAACCAGTGACAATTTATCGTGTCATTATATATATATATATATATATATATATATATATATATATATATATATATATATATATGCCTCATGCCGACTCCCTAAAATCCCTCGGACTGCATCCACCGAATGGGGATGGTGCCAGGCTGTGGAATTATAGAAGCGCCCGCACTCCAAGGGGGTTGTAGTCCAAAACATTTATTCACGTCAGCTGACACATTTCGACAGAATAGTCTTTCTCAAAGCAAATTAACACCGTGCCCCATCTCCTTTAAAGAGTATCATCACAACACTTACATACATAGTGAAAAGACATACACACTTACGTCCCCCATATGTGTTCAGCCTCTGAAGCCTGTCAATCTCTAAATATTAGTACATATTATCATTCAGAGAGTTTCATCTGATCGTCATAAATATAATATAAATACACATTTTTCGAAAACAAACTTATTCCATTCATTATTTAAAAGGGGGTCATAAACTGAACAGATGAGTTAAGCCTGCAATGCCGCAATTCATTTCAGGGCAGCATTATTCACTCACTCATCGGAGCATAATCTGCCTTAAAGCATATGTTCTAGGAGATGGGCCACTTGGCAATTGTTGGATATTGTTTTTGCTAAAGATGTATTATAATGGATTTGGCCACTGGGCATATGTGAATTTTGTAATATATGTTTTAAGACTGATTTATGCTCTGAGGAATGCGTGAATTGTGGTGGCCTGAAATGATTTGCAGCATTGTAGGCTACCTCATCTGTTCTGTTTATGATCCATTTTTAAATAATGAATGGAATAAGTTTGTTTTAGAAAAATTTGTATTTATATTATATTTATGACAATCAGATGAACTCTCTGAATGATAATATGCACTAATATTTAGTGATTGAAGGGCTTCAGAGGCTGAACACATATGGGAGATGTGTTAGTGTGTCTTTTCACTATGTCTGTATATGTTGTAATTATGCTTTTTAAAGGAAAATGGGGCACAGTGTTAGTTGGGTTTGAGAAAGACAATTCTGTCGAAATGCGTCAACCGACGTGTATAAATGTTTTGGACTCTAACCCGGCATTTCTGTGTTTTTAAAAGAATACAGACTATGTGCGACATAGATATATGTACGTAGATAGATAGATAGATAGATAGATAGATAGATATCCTTTACTTTCTAAGGTTAATGTGGAGTCGACATGTGGCTCCAGAGGGACCTGGCGCTAGTGGCAGCACACACAGAGACATGCAACTTATGTCTATCATGCACAAGCATGTCTTAAAGCCAGCGCACTGCTGCATAAGCTTAATGATCGAAGGAGGAGAAGATGGAGGATAAAACAGCAAAAGATTAAATCCTAAAAGAGCCCTAGAATGGGAGTTGTGCCTGCATTACCCAGCATAAGAGAAGCAGGTTGTGAACCTCACAATTTGGGGGGGAAGTGGGAAGTGGCAAAGGTGCAAAACAGCATAGAATGGGGGCGTGACACGTATAATGTAAGCATGTATATTACGTACACAGTTCATGCGTGCATTGCTTGTAATCCATTAGCTACAGAAGCAGTTTGTGGTTTGCTCACTAAGGCCCATGTTTATACTTTTTGAGCGCCTCATTTGCATCATTTTTGTACGCAAAAGCGGCACAAACTTATAAAATATAATTGTATTTTGTAAGTTTGTGCCACTTTCGCGTCAAAAAATGATGCAAATGCGGCACTGAAAAAGTATAAATATGGGCCTAAGTGGCGGATATACCCACAGGGTGAAAATGAGAAGGCCTCAGGGCATAATAAAACCATGATGTTTGCAGGGGCAAACGCTCTGCGATTGATAAAAGGAGTACCACTCAGTGGGGGAAAAGCTACACGTGTTATTTACAGTATTACAAAGCATCAAGACTTGAGCACCAAGTGCAAAATTGGTTATTTTATCAGACTCAAAATGGAGTCAAGATAATGTAGAGGCTTCCGACCTCAGTTCAGATCCCATCTTCCCAACTTAATTGAATTGTCAGCTCCCTCTATCTGTGTCAGTTTCCCGACATGCTACAGAAGTTTGAGCTTAAATACACGGCAAAGAATGCAAATGAAAACCCGGGCATCTACCCTGCTCCAAATAAATTAATGTGAGAGACTTGGAGGATATTATGTTATGTACTAAATCCAAATAAAGACACAATGTGCAGTGTTTACGTCCTAACTTGGCCCGGCCTACAGCTCTCCCGTGTAAGGAGGTAGGAAGGGCACACACAGCCCTGTTTTCTTTTCTGTATTCGGGGGCTTGTCCTTGGTTTACAATGTGCAGAGCTAAACTACTGGTACCAAAATGGAAAAATAAAATCAGATCAGGGCAGACACTTGCAACTGCATACTTCCCAATTCCTGGACTTTCGAAGGTGTGCATGGCCCATAAAGGTTCCTCGTGGTGAAAGATGCCCCAACATATATCAAACCTCAAGCCAGCATCAACAAACAATGCAAGGGTCTCTGAACACTCACACCAGACAGGAGACAATGAAAGGGTCTCTGAATACTCACACAAGACCTGAGACAGTGCAAGGTATCTGAGCACTCACACCAGGCATGAGACAATGCAAGGTCTCTGAGCACTCACACCAGGCATGAGACAATGCAAGGTCTCTGAACACTCACACCAGACATGAGACACCTTAAACACTCACACCAGACATGAGACAATGCAACGTCTCTGAGCACTCACACCAGACATGAGACAATGCAAGGTCTCTGAGCACTCACACCAGACATTAGACAATACAAGGGGTCTGAACACTCACACCAGACATGAGACAGTGCAAGGTCTCTGAGCACTCACACCAGACATGAGACAATGCAAGGTCTCTGAACACTCACACCAGACAGGAGACACCTTGAACACTCACACCAGGCATGAGACAATGCAAGGTTTCTGAGCACTCACACCAGACATGAGACAATGCAAGGTCTCTGATCACTCACACCAGACATGAGACAGTGCAAGGTCTCTGAGCACTCATACCAGGCATGAGACAATGCAAGGTCTCTGAGCACTCACACCAGACATGAGACAATGCACGGTCTCTGAGCACTCACACCAGACATGAGACAATGCAAGGTCTCTGAGCACTCACACCAGACATGAGACAGTGCAAGGTCTCTGAACACTCACACCAGACATGAGAGGTCCATGACACACCAGACATGAGACAATGCAAGGTCTCTGAGCACTCACACCAGACATGAGACAGTGCAAGGTCTCTGAACACTCACACCAGACATGAGACAGTGCAAGGTCCATGACACACCAGACATGAGACAATGCAAGGTCTCTGAGCGCTCACACCAGACATGAGACAATGCAACATCTCTGAATAGTCACTCCAAACATGAGACAATGCAGGGTCTCGGAACACTCACACCAGACATGAGACAATGCAAGGTCTCTGAACACTCACACCAGACATGAGACACCTTGAACACTCACACCAGACATGAGCCAATGCAAGGTCTCTGAGCACTCACACTAGACATGAGACAGTGCAAGGTCTCTGAGCACTCACACCAGACATGAGACAGTGCAAGGTCTCCGATCACTCACACCAGGCATGAGACAATGCAAGGTCTCCGAACACTCACACCAGACATGAGACAATGTAAGGTCTCTGAGCACTCACACCAGACATGAGACAATGCAAGGTCTCTGACCACTCACACCAGACATGAAACAATCCAAGGTCTCTGAACACTCACACCAGACATGAGACAATGCAAGGTCTCTGAGCACTCACACCAGACGTGACACAATGCAAGGTCTCTGAGCACTCACACCAGACATGAGAAAGTGCAAGGTCTCTGATCACTCACACCAGGCATGAGACAATGCAAGGTCTCCGAACACTCACACCAGACATGAGACAGTGCAAGGTCTCTGAACACTCACACCAGACATGAGACAATGCAAGGTCTAAGAACACTCACACCAGACATGAGACACCTTGAACACTCACACCAGACATGAGACAATGCAAGGTCTCTGAGCACTCACACCAGACGTGACACAATGCAAGGTCTCTGAGCACTCACACCAGACATGAGAAAGTGCAAGGTCTCTGAACACTCACACCAGACATGAGACAATGGAAGGTCCCTGACACACCAGACATGAGACAATGCAAGGTCTCTGAGCACTCACACCAGACATGAGACAATGCAAGGTCTCTGAGCACTCACACCAGGCATGAGACAATGCAACATCTCTGAATAGTCACTCCAGACATGAGACAATGCAAGGTCTCTGAACACTCACACCAAACATGAGACAATGCAAGGTCTCTGAGCACTCACACCAGACATGAGACAATGCAAGGTCTCTGAGCACTCACACCAGACATGAGACAATGCAAGGTCTCTGAGCACTCACACCAGACATGAGACAGTGCAAGGTCTCTGAACACTCACACCAGACATGAGACAGTGCAAGGTCCATGACACACCAGACATGAGACAATGCAAGGTCTCTGAGCGCTCACACCAGACATGAGACAATGCAACATCTCTGAATAGTCACTCCAAAGATGAGACAATGCAGGGTCTCTGAACACTCACACCAGACATGAGACAATGCAAGGTCTCTGAACACTCACACCAGACATGAGACAATGCAAGGTCTCTGAGCACTCACACCAGACGTGACACAATGCAAGGTCTCTGAGCACTCACACCAGACATGAGAAAGTGCAAGGTCTCTGATCACTCACACCAGGCATGAGACAATGCAAGGTCTCCGAACACTCACACCAGACATGAGACAGTGCAAGGTCTCTGAACACTCACACCAGACATGAGACAATGCAAGGTCTAAGAACACTCACACCAGACATGAGACAATGCAAGGTCTCTGAGCACTCACACCAGACGTGACACAATGCAAGGTCTCTGAGCACTCACACCAGACATGAGAAAGTGCAAGGTCTCTGAACACTCACACCAGACATGAGACAATGCAAGGTCCCTGACACACCAGACATGAGACAATGCAAGGTCTCTGAGCACTCACACCAGACATGAGACAATGCAAGGTCTCTGAGCACTCACACCAGGCATGAGACAATGCAACATCTCTGAATAGTCACTCCAGACATGAGACAATGCAAGGTCTCTGAACACTCACACCAAACATGAGACAATGCAAGGTCTCTGAGCACTCACACCAGACATGAGACAATGCAAGGTCTCTGAGCACTCACACCAGACATGAGACAATGCAAGGTCTCTGAGCACTCACACCAGACATGAGACAGTGCAAGGTCTCTGAACACTCACACCAGACATGAGACAGTGCAAGGTCCATGACACACCAGACATGAGACAATGCAAGGTCTCTGAGCGCTCACACCAGACATGAGACAATGCAACATCTCTGAATAGTCACTCCAAACATGAGACAATGCAGGGTCTCTGAACACTCACACCAGACATGAGACACCTTGAACACTCACACCAGGCATGAGACAATGCAAGGTCTCTGAGCACTCACACTACACATGAGACATTGCAAGGTCTCTGAGCACTCACACCAGACAAGAGACAATGTAAGGTCTCTGAGCATTCACACCAGACATGAGACAATGCAAGGTCTCTGACCACTCACACCAGACATGAAACAATCCAAGGTCTCTGAACACTCACACCAGACATGAAACAATCCAAGGTCTCTGAGCACTCACACCAGACATGAGACAATGCAAGGTCTCTGAGCACTCACACCAGACGTGACACAATGCAAGGTCTCTGAGCACTCACACCAGACATGAGACAGTGGAAGGTCTCTGATCACTCACAGCAGGCATGAGACAATGCAAGGTCTCCGAACACTCACATCAGACATGAGACAATGCAAGGCCTCTGAGCACTCACACCAGACATGAGACAATGCAAGGTCTAAGAACACTCACACCAGACATGAGACACCTTGAACACTCACACCAGACATGAGACAATGCAAGGTCTCTGAGCACTCACACCAGACATGAGAAAGTGCAAGGTCTCTGATCACTCACACCAGGCATGAGACAATGCAAGGTCTCCGAACACTCACACCAGACATGAGACAGTGCAAGGTCTCTGAACACTCACACCAGACATGAGACAATGCAAGGTCCCTGACACACCATACATGAGACAATGCAAGGTCCCTGACACACCAGACATGAGACAATGCAAGGTCTCTGAGCACTCCCACCAGACATGAGACACCTTGAACACTCACACCAGGCATGAGACAATGCAAGGTCTCCGAACACTCACACCAGACATGAGACAGTGCAAGGTCTCTGAACACTCACACCAGATATGAGACAATGCAAGGTCCCTGACACACCACACATGAGACAATGCAAGGTCCCTGACACACCAGACATGAAACAATGCAAGGTCTCTGAACACACTTACACCAGACATGAGACACCTTGAACACTCACACCAGACATGAGACAGTGCAAGGTCTCTCAGCGCTCACACCAGAAGTGAGACTATGCAAGGTCTCAGAACATTCACACCAGATGTGACACAATGCAAGGTCTCTGAACACTCACACCAGACATGAGACAATGCAAGGTCTCTGAATTTTCACATGAGACAATGCAAGGGTCTCTGAACACTCACACCAGACATAAGACAGTGCAAGGTCTCTGAGCACTTACACGAGACATGAGACACCTTGAACACTCACATGAGAGAAGAGACAATGCAAGGTCTCTGAGCACTCACACCAGACATGAGACAATGCAATGTCTCTGAGCACTCACACCAGACATGAGACACTACAAGGTTTCTGAACACTCACACCAGACATGAGACTTTGCAAGGTTTCTGAGCACTCACACCAGACATGAGACAGTGCAAGGTCTCTGAGCACTCCCACCAGACATGAGACAATACAAGATTTCTGAACACTCACACCAGACATGAGACTTTGCAAGGTTTCTGAGCACTCACACCAGACATGAGACAGTGCAAGGTCTCTGAGCACTCCCACCAGACATGAGACAATACAAGATTTCTGAACACTCACACCAGACATGAGACAATACAAGGGGTCTGAACACTCACACCAGACATGAGACTTTGCAAGGTCTCTGAACACTCACACCAGACATGAGACAATGCAAGGTCTCTGACACACCACACATGAGACAATGCAAGGTCCCTGACACACCAGACATGAAACAATGCAAGGTCTCTGAACACACTTACACCAGACATGAGACACCTTGAACACTCACACCAGACATGAGACAGTGCAAGGTCTCCGAACACTCACACCAGACATGAGACAGTGCAAGGTCTCTGAACACTCACACCAGATATGAGACAATGCAAGGTCCCTGACACACCACACATGAGACAATGCAAGGTCCCTGACACACCAGACATGAAACAATGCAAGGTCTCTGAACACACTTACACCAGACATGAGACACCTTGAACACTCACACCAGACATGAGACAGTGCAAGGTCTCTCAGCGCTCACACCAGAAGTGAGACTATGCAAGGTCTCAGAACATTCACACCAGATGTGACACAATGCAAGGTCTCTGAACACTCACACCAGACATGAGACAATGCAAGGTCTCTGAATTTTCACATGAGACAATGCACGGGTCTCTGAACACTCACACCAGACATAAGACAGTGCAAGGTCTCTGAGCACTTACACGAGACATGAGACAGTGCAAGGTCTCTGAACACTCACACCAGACATGAGACAGTGCAAGGTCCATGACACACCAGACATGAGACAATGCAAGGTCTCTGAGCGCTCACACCAGACATGAGACAATGCAACATCTCTGAATAGTCACTCCAAAGATGAGACAATGCAGGGTCTCTGAACACTCACACCAGACATGAGACAATGCAAGGTCTCTGAACACTCACACCAGACATGAGACAATGCAAGGTCTCTGAGCACTCACACCAGACGTGACACAATGCAAGGTCTCTGAGCACTCACACCAGACATGAGAAAGTGCAAGGTCTCTGATCACTCACACCAGGCATGAGACAATGCAAGGTCTCCGAACACTCACACCAGACATGAGACAGTGCAAGGTCTCTGAACACTCACACCAGACATGAGACAATGCAAGGTCTAAGAACACTCACACCAGACATGAGACAATGCAAGGTCTCTGAGCACTCACACCAGACGTGACACAATGCAAGGTCTCTGAGCACTCACACCAGACATGAGAAAGTGCAAGGTCTCTGAACACTCACACCAGACATGAGACAATGCAAGGTCCCTGACACACCAGACATGAGACAATGCAAGGTCTCTGAGCACTCACACCAGACATGAGACAATGCAAGGTCTCTGAGCACTCACACCAGGCATGAGACAATGCAACATCTCTGAATAGTCACTCCAGACATGAGACAATGCAAGGTCTCTGAACACTCACACCAAACATGAGACAATGCAAGGTCTCTGAGCACTCACACCAGACATGAGACAATGCAAGGTCTCTGAGCACTCACACCAGACATGAGACAATGCAAGGTCTCTGAGCACTCACACCAGACATGAGACAGTGCAAGGTCTCTGAACACTCACACCAGACATGAGACAGTGCAAGGTCCATGACACACCAGACATGAGACAATGCAAGGTCTCTGAGCGCTCACACCAGACATGAGACAATGCTACATCTCTGAATAGTCACTCCAAACATGAGACAATGCAGGGTCTCTGAACACTCACACCAGACATGAGACACCTTGAACACTCACACCAGGCATGAGACAATGCAAGGTCTCTGAGCACTCACACTACACATGAGACATTGCAAGGTCTCTGAGCACTCACACCAGACAAGAGACAATGTAAGGTCTCTGAGCACTCACACCAGACATGAGACAATGCAAGGTCTCTGAACACTCACACCAGACATGAAACAATTCAAGGTCTCTGAGCACTCACACCAGACATGAGACAATGCAAGGTCTCTGAGCACTCACACCAGACGTGACACAATGCAAGGTCTCTGAGCACTCACACCAGACATGAGACAGTGGAAGGTCTCTGATCACTCACAGCAGGCATGAGACAATGCAAGGTCTCCGAACACTCACATCAGACATGAGACAATGCAAGGCCTCTGAGCACTCACACCAGACATGAGACAATGCAAGGTCTAAGAACACTCACACCAGACATGAGACACCTTGAACACTCACACCAGACATGAGACAATGCAAGGTCTCTGAGCACTCACACCAGACATGAGAAAGTGCAAGGTCTCTGATCACTCACACCAGGCATGAGACAATGCAAGGTCTCCGAACACTCACACCAGACATGAGACAGTGCAAGGTCTCTGAACACTCACACCAGACATGAGACAATGCAAGGTCCCTGACACACCATACATGAGACAATGCAAGGTCCCTGACACACCAGACATGAGACAATGCAAGGTCTCTGAGCACTCCCACCAGACATGAGACACCTTGAACACTCACACCAGGCATGAGACAATGCAAGGTCTCCGAACACTCACACCAGACATGAGACAGTGCAAGGTCTCTGAACACTCACACCAGATATGAGACAATGCAAGGTCCCTGACACACCACACATGAGACAATGCAAGGTCCCTGACACACCAGACATGAAACAATGCAAGGTCTCTGAACACACTTACACCAGACATGAGACACCTTGAACACTCACACCAGACATGAGACAGTGCAAGGTCTCTCAGCGCTCACACCAGAAGTGAGACTATGCAAGGTCTCAGAACATTCACACCAGATGTGACACAATGCAAGGTCTCTGAACACTCACACCAGACATGAGACAATGCAAGGTCTCTGAATTTTCACATGAGACAATGCAAGGGTCTCTGAACACTCACACCAGACATAAGACAGTGCAAGGTCTCTGAGCACTTACACGAGACATGAGACACCTTGAACACTCACATCAGAGAAGAGACAATGCAAGGTCTCTGAGCACTCACACCAGACATGAGACAATGCAATGTCTCTGAGCACTCACACCAGACATGAGACACTACAAGGTTTCTGAACACTCACACCAGACATGAGACTTTGCAAGGTTTCTGAGCACTCACACCAGACATGAGACAGTGCAAGGTCTCTGAGCACTCCCACCAGACATGAGACAATACAAGATTTCTGAACACTCACACCAGACATGAGACTTTGCAAGGTTTCTGAGCACTCACACCAGACATGAGACAGTGCAAGGTCTCTGAGCACTCCCACCAGACATGAGACAATACAAGATTTCTGAACACTCACACCAGACATGAGACAATACAAGGGGTCTGAACACTCACACCAGACATGAGACTTTGCAAGGTCTCTGAACACTCACACCAGACATGAGACAATGCAAGGTCTCTGAGCAGTCCCACCAGACATGAGACACCTTGAACACTCACACCAGGCATGAGACAATGCAAGGTCTCCGAACACTCACACCAGACATGAGACAGTGCAAGGTCTCTGAACACTCACACCAGATATGAGACAATGCAAGGTCCCTGACACACCACACATGAGACAATGCAAGGTCCCTGACACACCAGACATTAAACAATGCAAGGTCTCTGAACACACTTACACCAGACATGAGACACCTTGAACACTCACACCAGACATGAGACAGTGCAAGGTCTCTCAGCGCTCACACCAGAAGTGAGACTATGCAAGGTCTCAGAACATTCTCACCAGATGTGACACAATGCAAGGTCTCTGAACACTCACACCAGACATGAGACAATGCAAGGTCTCTGAATTTTCACATGAGACAATGCACGGGTCTCTGAACACTCACACCAGACATAAGACAGTGCAAGGTCTCTGAGCACTTACACGAGACATGAGACACCTTGAACACTCACATCAGAGAAGAGACAATGCAAGGTCTCTGAGCACTCACACCAGACATGAGACAATGCAATGTCTCTGAGCACTCACACCAGACATGAGACACTACAAGGTTTCTGAACACTCACACCAGACATGAGACTTTGCAAGGTTTCTGAGCACTCACACCAGACATGAGACAGTGCAAGGTCTCTGAGCACTCCCACCAGACATGAGACAATACAAGATTTCTGAACACTCACACCAGACATGAGACAATACAAGGGGTCTGAACACTCACACCAGACATGAGTCTTTGCAAGGTCTCTGAACACTCACAGCAGACGTGAGACTATGCAAGGTCTCAGAACATTCACACCAGACGTGACACAATGCAAGGTCTCTGAACTTTCACATCAGACATGAGACAGTGCAAGGTCTCTGAACACTCACACCAGACATGATACAGTGCAAGGTCTCTGAGCACTCACACCAGACATGAGACAATGCAAGGTCTCTGAACACTCACACCAGACATGAGACAATGCAAGGTCTCTGAATAGTCACTCCAGACATGAGACAATGCAAGGTCTCTGAACACTCACACCAGACATGAGACAATGCAAGGTCTCTGAGCACTCACACGAGACATGAAACAATGCAAGGTCTCTGAGCACTCACACCAGACATGAGATAATGCAACGTCTCTGAATAGTCACTCCAGACATGAGTCAATGCAAGGTCTCTGGATAGTCACTCCAGGCATGAGACAATGCAAGGTCTCTGAGCACTCACACCAAACAAGAGACAATGCAAGGGTCTCTGAATACTCACACCAGACATGAGACAATGCAAGATCTCTGGATAGTCACTCCAGGCATGAGACAATGCAAGGTCTCTGAGAACTCACATCAGACATGAGACAATGCAAGGTCTATGAGCACTCACACCAGACATTAGACAATGCAACATCTCTGAATAGTCACTCCAGACATGAGTCAATGCAAGGGTCTCTGAATACTCACACCAGACAGGAGACAATGCAAGGTCTCTGGATAGTCACTCCAGGCATGAGTCAATGCAAGGGTCTCTGAATACTCGCACCTGAGATAGGACAATGCGAGGTATCTGAGCATTCACACCTGACATGAGACAATGAAAGGTCTGTGAACACACCCACCAGGCATGAGACAATGCAAAGTCTCTGAAGTCTCACAGCAGACATGAGACCACACAAGGTCTCTGAACACTAACAACTGACATGAGGCTAAAAATCGGGGATACTCACACCTGATTATTTGAAATCTGAGCTACACATATCTATTACAGCATAACTTGCAATATGAGCTTTCACACCTGATGTGAGAAAACTAGAAAACTTTGAACTATGCCCCCTGGCACAAAATAACTTGACATTCCGGAGATAGTCACACCTGAAGCGGGATAGCAAGAGTTATCCAATACTTACATCTAACATGGAACAGTAGGAGATGCGATCTACACACTCCTGAAACAGCACAACTTGTGATATAAGCTACTCTCAACCGACAAGAGGTCATTTTAGATCTCTGAACTAGTCACGTGATATAAATGCTAGAAAAATCTATTTAGGTCCTTTTCGCACCTCTAAAACACTCGCATGATAAAAAACATACTTTCGTAAGAAAATTAAAAGAATTAGAGGAATTTGAATACAAGGAATCAAGTAGGCTATTAGCGCTTGGAAACTGAGGGCGGGGCTGTTGAGGTTTCATGCGACATGAGGCAACTTCAAAACTTTTCACTGTTCATGTGCTCTTCTGTATATTTCAAAGGCAGTGAATCATTTTTATTACGCGAGCACAAGCTCGACAAAGCCCAATTTTGAGGGATCTGTAATATGATTACATTATCTGTTTTCCTTAGGTTACGGGGGTCGCAGAACTTTCTCTCGCACCAGACCTTGTTTGAGCAGAGGGCGCCGTGCTGAAAGTGTGAACAGAGGAGTCTGCCACCACCTAATGCCCAGCGCTAGCAGCGTTCACCACACGTCTTCCAGAAACAGGAGCGGATTTATCAGTGAGTATAAGGGAAAAATGAAGGATCTCCTAATATGAATGACGTCAACAGTCACGATGTGTACACAGACGACGAAATTCTCATCACATGCAATAAACCCGTAAATCTGCATCAGAAATAGACAATTTCGCACCCTCGCAGGCATTCCATGTCTGGCTTAAGTAGCTTTTTGAGTCATTTTTTTCTTTCATACTCATATTTTATTTGTAATTTATTTACCAGAATTTTCAGAGAATTAAACAGGACAGGATTTTCATTTTGCTGTAAACTATTATATTAATGCAATGATGCGATGTGTCACGTGTCATCATTAGGGTGATTTTATTGTATTGTTTTTTTTTTTACTTATGTGATGTGAGTTTTGTATTGTACTGTGTTATATCATTATTTTTGTGTCATGCCACAACAGACAAAATTAATGTGGCCTAATAACATATAATTTGGAAGAAATGCACTAATAAAACACACATTCACGCATTTATTTATACAGTGGCCAAATTCTATACCTTAAGCACAGGAAAGTGCACATGATTTGGGGTGGGGGGGTGAACTCTGCTTACCTAAGAAGGCATGATTCAAACTTGACTGAGGAAAACAAGCAACTAGTAATCACCAGCCCCGTCTAATGCTATTTTATTTCAGTCCATTGATTTAAAGCCTCGTGTTCGAGTTCTCATTATATACCTTTGTCTGTTACAACTTTACTTGACAAAAATCGTGCATCCATATATGCAGGTCCTCTTGTGAGTCGTGGCCTCCTGGACACCCTCAAATATGGTAATAAATTTCATATTATACACTCTTCACGTCTGCCTATGCACTGTATATCTGTGTTATATGGCTAGAACAATGCAAGTAAGCATATTCGGATTTATGCATCCGTTAATTTGATTAGGTAAGCCCCTCACCCCTGAAGAAGGGAAGCTTAGGATCCAAACCTGCAGTAGTGCTAGGCCCTATGAGAGGCATGGGGCCTTCCCAGCACCGTCTGAGCTGTAAATCCTGGATAAGGCCCAGCTTACCTGGAGGAAGGGGCTGTGGTTAGCTGCTCATCTTCCTCTCAGCACCTGTAGAGGTGTGTAGGCCTCTCCCCCTTGGAGGGAGCACGGCAGGTCTGTCCCAACACACTCCCACTCCCACAGGGCACACATTTCTGTCTTGACAAGTTGTTTTAAGAGAAAAAAAGAAAAAGAAGAGTGATTCTTTTTTAACTTCTTGTTGAATTAAGTAAGCCCAAGAGGCACCGAGGCTTGTAATAACGAGAAACACTGAGGCTTGTTGTAGCGTGTTTACCGGAGGCAACCTCGTCTCTGCCTGGGCCACTCACTATCTATAAAAACTAAAAGCTATTAGAAGTAAACATGGCGAGATTTGTGGAAGTGGAGAGAACTGTTGGGGTCAATACACATTTTTGGAGACAAGAAAGACATTTGGAAATTACATTTAGTAGATTTCGAGAGAACACAAGGGAGATTTGTAGGGGACAGATCAAGAAAAAGAAGATTGTACATCAGTGAGGGCTTTTAGGAGGCGCCAGGTAGATTCCCATGATATCATTGAACTCTTGAGATGATATCGTGGAGATTTTAATGAGCTACATAGGAGTTCCAGAGAGGATATTTAGGGTTTTCTATTCACTTTCAGGACATACATGTGTGAATGAAGATTTTATTACTCTACCTAACTATAACGCTGCTTTAACCTTTGTTTTCATCAATGAAAATCTTGGGGTTTTTGATCATACTCAAACTAGATCGTACTACAAACTTCCTTAAGCAACCCATAGAAAATGCCCTCGCTGTGCGCAGCTTTTGGCGGATCATAGATGGGGTTGGCCAGGGCCAGCCTACCCCTCGCTGCACACAGCCTTCAGCCTTGGCCCGAAGAGGGTAGCTCCAGGGCCTGGCCTCAGGTCAAGCATTGAGCCCAACCGTACCATGGGCAGCCAACCCCTGCTGCATATTTCCTTCGTGTGTGTTTTTTGACATGGGAACTGACTCCCCAAGTCATCCAACGGTGGCTGCATCATTTTCTTCAGAGTTGTGACCGACCAATCAGATTGCCAATCAGAGGGACTGGTACTTGTACCGTGGATTCAAAAAGGCTCACAGTAAAAAAAACTTCTTAGCCCAATCAAAAGGATCTATTTTTGTACATTTTCGGTACTGCGGTACTCCCACAGGATCAATCATCCAGATATACCTAATCTTTAAACCCCTTCATGCCCAAACCTAGTCTCTTTTGAAACACCAAGGGGCCTCATTACGAGTTTGGTGGTCTGGGATCACCAAACTTGCAGTGGTAGTCGGACCGCGGCAATCCTGGTGGTCCAAATGCCAGATTATGGTCCTGGCGGTTGGACCATCAAGAGACCGCTGCCACCATGGGGATCATGGATCCTGATGGGTTGACGGCAGTCGAAGTCATGGTGGGCCACGGCAGTGCCCATGGTAGCACTGCCATGCTGATCATGACTTTACTTACCACCAGCCTTTTCATGGTGGTACGTCCCCGCGATGAACCAGTGATAATAGATGAGCAGCTCTGGCCGATCATATATTATTCCTTCCCCTTATTTTTCTATTTTTTCTTTTTATGTTTTGGTGGGTATTTCCATCCCACCCGGGACACCCACATCTTGTTTTTTGTTGGAGGCCACAGGGGGAGCCCCAGAACCCCATGGCCATGCAGGCTCCATGCAAGCAGCCCCATTCCATGGTGCCGTCCAGGAGCTGGCCATGTTTTTCTTTTTTTTTTTTAAAATGTAAGGTGGTGCCCCATTTCCTCACGGGGCATGACAACTTTTTAAAATGTTGGGGAAATGGGATGGATACCCATGGTCTCTGTGGCCCTGCCTGGTCCCAAGCCAGCACCCACCCTCGGTGCGACAGGGGCCGGTTTTGCTCCTGCCTTCTGGGAGCTGTTTTTCTTTGTATTCATGCTGAGCTGGAGCGATTCTGTGATTCTCTGCCCACAAGAACCTGGCAGGGGGAAACATTTTTGCTCCCACCCGACAGGAGCATTTCTTCTGCTCCCACTGGGTGGGAGCACCAAAGTCTTCCCTGCCTGAGCTCTCACAAGCAGGGAGCAACTATCTCAGAATATTGGTAGCCTAGGACACCAAACCTGCACCGGCCCTACAGAATGGGTTCCTCAGGGCCATACTATGGCCCTTGGAGGCAGCCCAACACTCCCTTCCTAAAATAAAATACAAAGGGCCCCAGGGGATGGGGTCCCTGGGGCCGCACCCTGGCTTGGGAAAGAATACCGCATTCACCCTTCCTATTAAAATGAACTTGGACCTAGAGCATTAAGTACCCAAGGCTTTGAAGTAGCTAGGGGAGTAGGCCGTATGCCCCGTCCGCATAAGAATAAGTCTCAGGGGATGAGTTCCTGGGGACCTTACATTGGCTCAAGAATGGGGCAACCTGCCCTTCTCCCCATAAAAACTACACTGGCTGTGGGGATGGGGTCCCCCGGGCCTTGGAATGGCTCGGGGAGAGGGGGCACACACCCCTCCTCTAAATTTTGAATTGGGCCAATATTTCTGGGAATTACCAACTTGGTGTAGGAAGGCACAGTATTCCTACCCTGCCCCCGTTATGTTCTTTATTCTTTTGTAGGACAGGGTGCTGAGGCCTTCTGTCCTAAAATGGCAGTTACAAAATCTTTGTTGATGTTGTGGCAGCCAATCAGACCCTCTCTTTCGATCTGCCGGTTCTACGGAGGCTCTGCAGCATTACATGTACATACATTTTAAACCTTAACACCTCAAAAACGACTAAACGTATCTATACCAAATCACAAAAGGCACGTTTTCTGGATCAAGATCTAGCTTTCTGCCAAATTTGGTGTATTTCCATTCAGCCATTTTTGCAGTATCGCTCTTCAATTTTCCTACTGAAAATTCCATAGTCAAAACACGTTTTGGGACACCCCTATTTTTCTCAACCCCAGCTTGACGGATCACCCCAAAACTTGGAAACATGTTCTCAACTATAATTAGCCAATGGCGACTGGATAGTTTTAGTTAGAATCATGTTTCCATAAGAAAAGCATTTTTTTATTTTGCTTACAACTGATTGACAAAACTTTCTATAAAACCTCGGCTCCTTTCTGGAAAGTTTTAGGGTGCCAGGAAAAAGGCAGGGGTTCCCAAAACGTAATTTCCTTATGAAATTTCCACTGGGAAATTTGAACTGTGCTACAGCCAAAATGGCTAAACATAGCTACACCAAATTTAGTAGAAAAGTTAGATTTTGATTGTTAGACCTGACATCCTTGGCATTGTTTCCCCTGTCTTTTTACCTCTGCCTCCTCTATTTTATTTTACTGTGTGCTGGATTTCGTTTTTGCTGGTTTTGGTACTCTGGGCACTTTACCCCTGCTGATAAGTGCCAAAGTGCAAGTGCTCCCTGTGTAAATTGTGATTATGGTTGGTTATCAATGATTGGCATATTTGATTCACTAGTAAGTCCCTAGTATAGTGCACCCTGTGTGCCCATTGTCTGTAAATCAAGGCTACTAGTGGGTCTGCATCGCTGATTATGCCACCCAGATGAGTAGCCCTGTAAACAGACCTACCATTGCAGTGTCTGTGTGTGAAGTTTTAAACTGCCATGTAGACCTGGCAAGTGCACCCACTTGCCAGGCCCAAACCTTCCCTTTTAGTTCATGTAAGGTACCCTTAAGGTAGACCATAGGTAGCCCCTACCGGTGTGTTTTACATGTCCTGGTAAATACTGCTAAATTCAGTTTTCGCTATTGCTAGGCCTATCTCTCCCATAGGTTAGCCTTGGATTGCCTTGAAATATATTTTAAGTGTAATTTCCCATTGGGAGCAGATAGAGATGTGGAGTTTGGGGTCTCTGAACTCACAATTTAAAAATACATCTTTTGGTAAAGTTGGTTTTTAGATTGTAAGTTTGAAAATGCCACTTTTAGAAAGTGGGTATTTCCTTTCTTAACCCTTCTGTGCCTCTACCTGGCTGCTGAATACACGTCTGGGCCAGACTGACAGTTGGGCTGTTTGTGAATTCACTCTAGACAGTAACACTAAGGGAGCTGAGGTGTGCCCTGCATATCCTGATGGGTTTTCCTGGGCTAGAGGAGTGGGAGGAGCTGACACTTGTATGTATGTATGTATGTATGTATATGGGCATTTCTATAGCGCATTCCGGCCTTGGCATCGAAGCGCTTGAGGACATAAAGGATAAGAAGACGACTGGAGCCAGTAGCCCTACAGAGGAAACAGCCAGGTTTTCACCCTTTTCTTAAAGATCGCGAAGTTCTGTTCTTTCCTGACATCAAGAGGTAGACCATTCCAGTATCTGGCTGCCGCCACTGTGAATGCTCTATCTCCCCACCTAACTCTGCGCGTCCTACCGACCTGGATCAGAAAAGACTTCTCCGATCTTAGGGCGCGTCCTGGACAATACCATCTGAGTCTGTCCACCAGGTGTTCTGCACCAACCCCATACAGTGCTTTAAAGGTAAGGCAAAGAGATTTAAAAATAATCCTCTTGCCCACCGGCAGCCAGTGAAGAGACTTTAGGCTAAGGGAAGCCGAAGCTAAACGTGGGAGTGCCAGAATCATACGAGCTGCATTATTCTGAATTAATTGCAGTTTCCTCAGAGTGCACTCATCAATATCCAGCAGCAATGAATTGCAATAATTCACTCTGGACATAATCAATGCCAACATAACCGTAATTCTTTCCTCCTGCTTCAAGAACGGTAAGATTTTCCTAAGGGTTTTCAGGGTCCAATAACAGGACTTCACTAAGGCATTAACCTGTGGTTTAAAACTTAATGCTTCATCAAAGATCACACCTAGGTTTCTAGTAGCTCCACACGGGACTGGTAGTTGCCCACACTCATCCGGCCACCGTCGCAGCCCCCACAGATCCTTACTGCAACCGTACAGGACAATCTCCGTCTTTTTGGTATTGAGCTTAAGCCAGCTCTGTCTCATCCACTGATTAATTTCCTTCATGCAGCTATTAAACTGCTCAGCCACTTCCTCCCAGTTGCTCCTAGACACTGTAATGATGGTCTGAGTGTCATCCGCATAGGAGGAAGGCATAAAACCATATGATCGAATAAGTCTTGCCAGGGGGGCCTCATAGACATTGAAAAGCGTAGGACTCAATGCCGAGCCCTGGGGTAACCCACATGGCAAATGGAAGGCCGGAGCTTTAAAACCTTCCCAGCTAACGGTGTTAGATCTGTCCCTTAAAAATGACTCCAGGATTTTAAGCTCGGCCTGTCTTATTCCAACATTGTGGAGGTGAGATACCAAGATATCAGGCGAGATAGTGTTGAATGCCGCAGAGAGATCTAATAGCACAAGAACTGCGCCCTGGCCCTCATCCAGAAGCTTCCGGATGGAGTCAGAGGTAGTTAATAGCGCTGAGTCCGTGCTATGAGCCCCCCTGAAGCCATGTTGTGACTGATCTAGGGCTCCAGCCTGATTAAGAAACATAGATAGTTCATTAATATGTTTCTCAAGTATCTTCGCTAATGTCAGTAACAAGGAAATAGGTCACAGATTGCTTAAGTCAAAGGCGGTATAATCAGCCTTCTTTTTAAGGGGAATTACAGTGGCCTGCTTCCATGAGGAGGGGTAAATCCCTGTGGATAGTACATCCAAAAAAATGGAAGTAAGTTTTGGAGCCACCACATCAGGAATCATCTGCAAAATGCTGGGTGGACAGGGGTCCATAGGTGAGCCCGATTTAATCCCCATAAGGATATCTTTAATCCTGTCCGGGATCAGCGGGGAGAAACATGTAAGCAGCGGGATATCCTGATTTGGCGGATCCAGGAGGGTAATCCCAGAGTCCATCAAGGGGAAGTCTTTATGTATTTGCCCAATTTTATTTTCAAAAAATTCAGCTATTTGATTACAGGTTGCCTGAGAGTTCGACGAGGGTATGGGGGAACAGGAGGCGTGATAAGCGAACGAACTACCTTAAATAATTCTTTAGGCGCATTAGGTGCATTTTTAATTTTAGTAGAAAAGAAAGCAGTCTTAGCCTCAAAACAGGCTACCTTGTAAATTTTTAAAACACTTCTTAATTTCTCCTTCTCTGATGGGTTAGGGTGAAGCTTCCAACGTCTTTCTTGTTGGCGGTACTTCCTCTGGAGTACCTTCAGATCACTTTTAAACCAAGGCCAGCTTGTTTTCTTGGGTTTATCCTCCGGCTTTATTAGTGCCAGTGCCAGTTTGTTCATGGCAAGGGCTAGACCTGAGTTAAACTCTTCCAGAGCAGGCAAATGAGAATTCCCAACCACCTCCCAACCTTCCTTTACTGCCGGGCCCAGCTGAGACTCTGTAATTTTATTCCATAGTCTCAGTGATTTATTAACTGATTTCGTCTGTTGGTCAGGGGACCTCTTCAAACTTTTGAATAAGAGAAGGTGGTGATCAGTCCAAGGCAAGGGAGTATTGGACCCGATACCAAATCTTCTGGGCGAGAGAAAATCCCATCAAGAAAATGCCCTGCCTGATGAGTAGCCAAAGTGACCGAAAGAATCCAATAAATTGATGCCATTAAACTCACCAGCTCTCTAACCTGGGAAAGCTGAGCATTATCAAAATGTGGATTAAAATCACCCAGAATAATGCAATTGGATGCCGCAATCATAGGTTCAATAAGACAGGGCCAATCTAGCAAAAACAGAGCAGCAGAGCCTGGGGGTCTATATATCAGAAGGCCCTCCATCAGAGTATAATTATTCTGGCGAATTTTAAAGTACATGCCCTCACAGGACTTATGGGGGGAATTAGCTGGTTCCCATTGGCAGGACAAAGTAGATCTGCAAATCATGGCCAGCCCTCCTCCCATGCCCATTGGCCTATCCAGCCTAAAAAAGGAATAGCCCTTGGGAGAGGCTTCAATAAAATCCGGATTAGAATCTGCCTTGGCCCATGATTTGGTTATATAAAGGCAGTCCACTTTATTAGTGATGATCATTTCCGCAATTTCGATCTTGTGTTTAACCAGTGATCGTGCATTTATCAATGCATAGACAACCGGTTTTATTCCCTCCAGTCTCTTGGGATGACTCAAACCCGGACATTCTAGTGTCAAGCTATGTTGGGAGGACATCGGAGCCCAACCACAGTTCCTACACGCCTGCTGGGAAATTTGCCCAAAATATGGCAGAAGCACATGATTGCACAATTTAGCTGGAGCCAGAGCCCGAAGCGCGGGTCCAGAGAAGCAAATACGCCTAGGGGTCCTCGTGCCCCAATCAGCCCCCCGGGTCCCCGTCCTCGACCGTGCGCGGACGGGCGCAGACGGGCGCAGACGGGCTTGCCTTAGGCGCGCCTTCAGTGCGCCAGCGGCGCAGCCGCTGCGCGGCCGCTTCATAGCCGTAGTTATGGCCCCTTCCCTTGGCCCATGCCCCCACGTGACAGGCAGCACTAGACTGCTGACCTGTCTTCAGGTGCCCAGTAGAGGCACACTAATGGAGGACGGGCGGGCTCTAACAGGCCCGAACCCGACCTCAGAATTAAAACAAATAAATATGTGCAAGAACAGATCCTAGCAAGCGGTCTAGCAGGAATATAAAAACCAAAAATACAATAAAAATACAGTCAGAGTATCAAATCACTAAATAGTATAGCGTGCAGCCGAGGACTAATTTTATGCCTCTGAATAGGGCTGTGCCTATCCTTACACAGTGCAGACTCCAACCCCGTAGAGTGTGTCTGGGACCAGGGCAGGAAAGGCAGAGTCTTGTGCACTGCAAAGACTCGCTCTTGAAATTTGCCTGCTTCAAAGGCAGAAATGAGTACAAGTATTGGACTGCCGACCCCACATTTTTAGAACACATCTGGATCAAGAGTAGACCCTGCAAAGGAGAAGAGGTGAAGAGCTGTGATGAAGAGTACTGCCCCTTTGCTGTGTATGCTTTGCTGGGGTCGCCTGCAGTTGCTGCTTTTGCTTTGGAGAGGATTTTGCTGTGTATCCTGCTTGTGAAGCTTCTTCAAGGACTTGGACTGAGCTGTCTCCTGTTAAGAAGTCTCACGGACATAAAAGACTTCCCCTACCAGTCTCTGGGTTCTATTGCTGAGGAACCAGACTCACCGGGTGGTGCCCGCTCCAGGTCCTAGGCCCTTGGGAGTGAAAGCTCGCCTAAAAACAAGAAGAACCAGGCACAGTGACTCAGACCGACTCCAGAACCATTGCCGCCTCCCAACTCTGCAGCACGAGTGGTGTCCGACTGTTGGGAACGACTCCATCAATGACATTGTGATAGCCCCAGTTGGAGCTATTGTGTTTCTATGCGCTATACCGAAGCTTAAACTTTGAACATTCGTATCTTTGCTTGTGTATGTTGGATTTTTGTTGTTTTTGTTTTGTTTTATTCAGATAAATATTGGCTATTTTTCTAAACTGGTGTGGAGTACTTTGTGGTGTTTTCACTGTGTTGTGTGTGTGTGTGTGTGTGTGTACACAAATACTTAACACATTGCCTTTGAGATAAGCCTGACTGCTCGTGCCAAGCTACCAATGGGGTGATGCAGTGCTGATTGGATTGACATATACTAATGAAAATTACTTTACATTAAAAAAACGAAGACATTAATTGAACAAAAAAACAAAGGTTATGGGGATGTTATAGTTAGGAAATAGAATTGAAAAAAAATAACAATGCATTTAAAAAACCAAAGGTTACAAGAACGTTATAGTTAGGTTCACATTTTAACTGTACAAAACCACAGAAATTCACCTGTTATAGTTTGAATTTTTTCAAGTAACTATAAGACGTACCCTAAGGTAACTGAACTCAGACAGTTTTTTTGTCAACACTTTTACTGCAAATATTACATTGATATTATCAGTGATGTTATTAAAGATGTCACGAGTGCCGTAATTCCTGGGGCAGTGCATGGTGAAGGCATGAGTTAAATTTACCTAAGGGCACGAGTAATGTTAATTGAGATAACTGTAACTATAACAGGTAAATTTCGATTGTTTTGAACATTTAAAATGTGAGCCTAACTATAACGTCCCTGTAATGTTTTTTTTTTTAAGTGAATTTCTATGTGTTTGTAAATTCTATTTCCTAGCTATAATGTCCCCCGTGACCTTTGTTTTTTTTCAGTGAATTTCTATGGTTTTTTAACGTAAAGTAATTTTCATTACGATACGTTAACCCAATAACCGCCCTGCACGGCTTTCAGCCGTGCATGATGGCAGTTGACCGCGGGGCTTGGCCTGTGGCCATTCCCTGTGGCCAACCTCCCAAACATCCAACCCTATGTTGCACGTGGCTGCAGGTCTGCGTGGCTTTACTTCCCTGACTGATTTCAGCCCCAGGGATCCCATCCCCCGGGGCCTGGCATTAATATATTAATTTCCTTGTGTGAGGGTGGGCCACGTGCCCCCCCCCCTCCCTGGGTCGATCTCAGCCCCGGGGACCCCATCCTCCAGGGCCCAGCCATCTAATTTTCTTTTTTTGTGTGGGGGAGGGGGGCCACGTGGCCCCCTCCCCCACCCCAGGCTGATCTTGGCCCCAGGAACCTCATCCCCTAGGGCCCAGCCTAAATATTGTTTTGCTTTTGGGGAGTGGGGTTCAGCAGCCCCCATCCCTGGGCCGATATCGGCCCCGGGGACCTCATACCCCAGGGCCCAGCCATGTCATCTGGATGCCCCCCTGTCAAAATGGTTTGGGACCTCAGGGGGAGCCTGAAGGCCCCTGTGGTCCCAGCTGGCTCCTTGCCTCCTGCAGAAGTTAGTATTGCTGACACAGAATGGGAGCTGCTAAAGATGCAGCTCAGTCTACTTGAGAGCAATTGTTTCCTCTGTTTCCTTGCCTGCATCTCTACAGGGAGGGAAGCAGAGGAAACATCTGCTTCCAGCAAGTGAGATCTGTTTGACAGCTCTCACTTGCTGCAACCAGAGTGTTTGCTTTTGTCTTGGTGGGAGCTGTCAAATCTCCCGCCAAGTCAGAGCAAACAGCTATGTCCTGGGGGTGGGCACCACGACAGTGCAGGAGCCTGTCCTGGGAGGTGGAGGTCCCAAGGGCCATTACTGGCTCCACGAGGATGGCCGCATGCCCCCCCCCAATGTCATTTAACTTCGGGAAGGTGGTGGCCTCTGAGATTGCAGGGGGGCAGGTGCTGCGCCACATTCATTCAGTTCATGCACCGGAGAGGTTGCACTCCCCAAGGCTGCTGGGAGGGCCAGGCACCCCCCGCATTAATTCACTTTAAAGCCACAGGAGCTGATCCTTGAGGCTGCGGTGGGTGGGCAGTTCCCCCTCATTCATTTAATTATAAGTCCCGGGGAGGTGGTGGTCCCTAAGGTTTCAGGGGGGACCTGGTGGATCCCCTGCATTCATTTACTTTGAAGTCCCCGGGAGTTGGCGGTCTCTGGGTCTGTGGGGGAGCTCCCACCATTCAATTCATTTAAAGCGCCAGGGAGGCTGGGCAGCCCCTCGCTGCATTTAAAAGGTCTGTGCCCCCTGGACCAGGCCCACCCGGGGGCTGCTTTTAAACAAGCGCAGGAGCTCTCTGTTGTTTTTTTTTCTTCTTTTTTTAATTTCCGGTGGATCATCTGCGTCTCCCGCTGAAAACGTTAGGAAAAAAGCTATTTTGCTCGGGGGTGCTCTGAGCACACCAGCACCAGAGCTAAGGGGTCAGGGTGTCCCTACCCTGGCCCCTTTTCTCATTTTTAATCTTTTTTGGGGGGGGAACTCGGCTGTAGCTAAGTCCCAATGTGACTTCCAACACTTCCTTGATGAATTCTTGACAGCCAATCAGATCTCAGCACAAGATCGGGAGGGTTCGCTGAGCCTTCGCATCCCTGTACAGTATATACAAATTCATTTTTACTTTAATTTCTCAAAAACTACTGAATGGATTTACAGCATATAACAAAAAGGTTCCTCTCTGGACCAAGAGCTACCTTCCTGCCAAATTTGGTATAATTTCGTCAATTGGTTCGGCCACTATTACTGTTCAAAATGCCTACGGAAAAATGCTTTTGGGAAAAGCATTTTGAGGCCCCCACTTTTTCTTGACACCCACTTGTGGGATCACCCCAAAACTTTCCAGAGAGACAGTGAGCATCGTATTGTTTTGGAAAATTTTGTGAAGATTCATCATACAACACTAGAGTTATTAGCAAACTAAAAATGCTTTTTCTATAGAAAGTAGGTCCTAACTATATACTACCTACTGGTGACCGCCACTAGGTCTCATATAGATATAGATGTAGATATAGATATATAACTATACTTGCGCCCTCGCCATGCTCTGCTAATTACCCCAGATATTACAGCACTCATGACAATTGTTATAACGTCAATATAAATATTAATTAACATTAGAAGTTACATTAAGGAAGAAAGAACTGTGCATGATGGGGCACAACCTATAGCTACCTTAGGCACGAGTTATAGTTACTTGACACATCTCTAACTATAACTGCTGACTTTCTATGGTTTTGTGCGAGTAAATGCAGAACCTAACTGTAATATATGTATATATACACACGCCAGCACTATACATATATGTCAAGGAAAGTATAGTATATAATTAAATATATGCTTACCTTAACAGTATGTTGGTTCTTGATATTTAGATCTCAATATTTTAGCCCTGCTGTATTTTGTACTCAATAATCTAGTGCAATACTCATAGAGTCAAACTCAACAGAAAGAGCCCAAGCTGTTACAGCTCTCATTAGAGGACAAAAGGAACAAAATAGTACAGCCCATCAAGGAGGTAATTGATAGAGGTACAAGTAGGCAAAGGGACCTCAGCATGAAAAATGAGAGCGCAAGATTATCGCTCACCAGTGATCCAGCAGATGGTTTAAATCAAAGCCCCACATCCATGAAGCCACACACTCTGTGCACCACACATCAGATCTCGTCCCTCACCCCAACTAAGGACCCCGGGTGAAATTAAAAAAAATTTAAAAGATGTGGTGGGATAGAAATATGTGAGGTGGTGATCAACACGCTTACCGGTATTGCCCACGCAGAAATGGTCAAAGCAGATCCATACAAACCCAACACCTGGCATTTAAGGTTCTGTTGCACCTGATATACACCCCACCCCGCCATTTACCAGGCATACACTCCAGTGAAATGACCTGGAACAAGAAGACTGGGAGACGAGGTAACACCATAACACCATACCGGAAGTCGCTTCACTTTCCCCAGCACTCACTTAGTCTCTCAAATTCTATCAAGGAGCTCGAAAGTGGCAGGACGGACTCTTGCTACTTCGAGTTTCTGGCCCATTCCAGAGAAATGTCTTCAATTGTTTACGTGAACATGTGGAGCATTTGCATATGTCCCCTAATTTGTGCACCTATTGTGTTATAAAGAGAAAAGAGGGCAGAATCAGAGTATGTTGATGTGACATGGCTCTGTGCATCCCTGGTCGCTGGATATATTTCTTGATCTGGTAGAAGAGGATGGTTCACCTGCTGTCACAAGTGTTTGATAGAGGTTTCCTAGGATGTAGCTGAGCTCCAACGATGCTCAAATCCAGCGGTCTGCTGAAAAAGGTGAGAAAGAAGACCTTCTTGAGACGGCCTTCAGCTGCCTGAAAGTAGTACAGGATAAATTCAAAAGGCTTAACTTCTCCAGAGATGCTCGTGCAGGTAGAACAAAAAGGCACAGGCACACTAACTCATAACAATGTTTTTTTAATACTAAACACTACGAAATCATTGTAAAAATTGAACTCGGACAAAAAAAGTCTCAGACAGTCTAGTGGAATTTCTTTGTCAGAAATAGAAGAAACAGCTCTGACATTTAGTTTATTAAATATACTTGATTTCTAAAACGCAGACCTAACTTGTGCAGGTCTGTGAGTGCTGTCGAATAGATCCGTTTATATAAAGAGTAGATATCCTGTGCAGTTGTGTGAATGCCACACAGGACCCAGATCGGAACCAGGAAAGATACACTGAAGCTTAAAAATACAGAAAAGGTGGCGTCGATGGTGAAACCTTCATTTAGGCCCTTGGTAAATAGGCAAGTTGGAGCAAGCGGCCAGAAGCATGCACAAGAGTGCACTAAAGGATCAGCATATAGAAACGTTGCAAAGAAAGTGAATCATCGGTTAAATCAATATTCCCAGTACTAGTAAGAACACGTGGTGCTAGTCATCTAAAATCAAACAGAAGCTGAATCGTATACAAAATGCAAAGGGTAAATGTTGAATGATAAGAAAAACTGGCAGGAACCACAGAGAAGACATTAAGGGTTCAAAAGAAAGATGTTGTAAAGAAAGTGAACCAGCGATTAAGTCCTTAGTGCAAGCAAATGACGAGTAGCACAATAAATAACATCAAAGTTTCAACACACGAAATGTTAAAGAACAAGTGGATTTGTAATTAAATCATTTTTCGAGGTGCAGGCAAAATGATATGATGCTTATCATCTGACATCAAATAGAATCGATGTACATGAACGTTGCTCAAATGTCATTAATGGTTGCTGAGGTGTAGCTGGTTCATGCTTCAACGTAGGATATCGCTGCTTGAATTTCGGTGATTTTAAATAGGTGATCTTTGCTTGAATGTAGAGGTTTGCTGTTTAAACATAGGCAACATTTTCATGAGAAAGAAGAAATAATCTACCCTTCCTGGATGGATAACCTTTACCTGTTTAGGGCGTTTGCTTCCTGCAGTAGACACAATCCCTTCCCCAAATCCACCTAATTATATTATTTACACTATGTGGGTAAATTTCACTCCTATTTAAATATCTGAATACAGCAATCAACCAATGAAAGACGACCAGTTAACGTTTGAAAGTGTTTGCTGCGATGATGCTCATCGTGATCCATTATAGCTATTGATTCGTTTTAGCTAGAAACATTTTGTTAAAATGTACAAATTATGCAATAAATGGCAGATAATGTTCGAGTGCCATCTAATATAAGTGAATGTTGCTCAGATGTAGGTTGATTGGTGCTCAGATGTAGGTTTGTTGGTGCTCAGATGTAGGTTTGTTGCTGCCCGGATGTCGTTGATGCTGCTTTGAGTAAGTTGATTGCTGCTCAGATGTTGGTCATTGGACCCTAAAGTCAAAGACAACCACAAGCCCACCTTCCTCCTACCTGCATTAGGCACGACTGGCAAGACATTTCTTGCCCACTAGCTCTGTGGTTGCCTAAGAATGTCATTTGCTTGACATTAGTCAAATGTGCTTTAGGCCAACTTTAGGAACAAAAGTTGCATTGATTCCAGTGCTTAAGAAGTAGGCTCAGTGCATTTAGAAGTAGGCTTTCCCACCTGTTTCATACTGCTCGACCTGTCTGCCGGATTTGAAATGGTTTTCCACACCATGTTAAGTGGATTGAAGATGTGGGTTTATCAGGGAGATCCGTAAATGAGTTTGCATCCTTTCTCTAAGGGAGAAGTTAATCTTGAAATCTTCCCCATGCTGATCTAAATCCTGGCTGGCGTATTGTGATATTCCCCGTCACTTGTTGCTTTCCCCTATCCTTCATGATGACTATGTCCAACATCTAGCTAATATTATCAGATATTTTAGATGTAGAGCGTTGTCTTAAACACATGATACTCAGCTTACTTTAAAACTCAATAAGTCACTCTCTCAGATCCAAGAAGCATTGATTGGGTGTATGTCAGCCACGCTGCAATGGATGGATGTCAACTTCTGGACACCCAGTCGGTCAAAAATAAAGGTGCTGTTGCTTAGCTAGAACCACCCTTGGTCTCTGTTTTTTTTTGCTGTCCAACCTGGAAATGGTGCTTGTACCAGTGGAAATGGTCAATAATCTAGGATTCTGGCTTTAAAATGATCTTATGTTAGTTACTCAAATTAATAAAGTGTCTTCTTGCTTCCACTGAGAAATCTCCAGAAAATTATGGATTTTATCCCTTCTCGTTTTAGACCTCTTGTAGTGAATGCAGCTATCAATTCAAGGTAGGAGTATTCTAAAGCCTGTTATTTAGGCCTCCCTGCTGCATCATTATAAAGGCTGCAAAGGGTCTAAAACATACCAGTGAGGCTAGTATAGAAATCTTCAGAAGTGTAGAAGAATCTCTGAAGCCGGTAGAATTCTCCACTGACTCCTAGTAGAAAAGTGTATCCAATTTCAGGTGCTATGCTATTGTCTGAAAGCTTCATATATATCAGAAATTGTTACCAATATACTCTTCCTTGTGGTCCAGCATGTTACTTCTGCTGACTGCACCTCGGGTCACTACAGCCAGACTAGGAGGTCAAGCTTTTTCTACAGGTCACACACCTTTTGGAATGCTCTCCCTGTCTGTCGTCATCTGCAAAACAACACTTTCTCTCAAGACCCATCTTTTCTGCTAAGATCACCTTTTACTGTCTTTCAGTGTCTAGCCCCATGAAGCTCTGGAGAGATTGGATTGCGCTTTATAAGCACCTTGTTCATTCATTCATTGCTGAATGACTGTCGATAATCGATGCTTGATTATAAGGATTGTTACTCAGATGTGTGAATTCGGGTAAATCTCTCTTAGAAATACATAATCAGTGCTTTGATCTTAATGCCGATGCTCAGATGCAATGCATCACTTCTTTAGTATAGGTGATTGCTACTTCCAAACACAGTTGTTGGAGGCTGCTAGAAGGATCCCAGTCAACTAGGGGCTCCTAGTACAGGGAACTCCGCCCTCTGGCTGTCAAGCATTGTAGAAACATGTAGTAACATTTCCAACCTGCCAGAAGAGGAGTATTCTGTCTCTGCGCTTATGCTCGCTCTTTAAGTTGTCCAAAAGGGATGCCTTGACTGAAACTTGCCCCATATGTAGATCTAAAAATCACTAATTCCGTTTTGACAGGGAAAGCTTAGAGTATCATTCTGAGACAGCAGCATATTCCCCATTTACAGTTGCACACCGAGGCTGCGACGGTGCCCTGCGGCCGCCCCGTGACTGTGCTCCAGCAGCCAAGGGGTCTAAGCGTGCTTCCTGGGGGCGTGCAAGGCAAGACACTGCGGAGGACAAGGTGAGAGACCGTGCAGGCCGCAGCGCCTGCCTACCTGTGGGAGACCTCTTTGGCGGATTCGAGGGCCGGGAGCCTAAGGAACTGCTGTGTGGGGACGCAGACCGCAGTACCCAGGGAGGGTGCGGCCTCTGCTTTTGAACCCCCCCCCCGCGACAGGACCGAGCGCATTTACTGTATGTGGTAGCACGCAGCCTTGTCTTGTGAGGGACCCTGGGAGCTGAGGAGCGGGGCCGGCTGTGGGAATATGGTGGATGGGCCCGGCCGCTCTCCCGCTGCACCTGCCTGAAAATATCTTATGACCCGCTTGCAGACTAAAGTTGGTGGTGGTGTTGGGTGCAGGCGGACCGCGGAAATGATGTGCTAACCTTAAATGCCTCTTGCTGGTGGCTGAATGCAGGGAAGATGGAAACATATGTGGAAGAGATACTGATTTTTTTGTTCGGCGCGGACAATCTCTTCAGGCTGCTGGTGGTCGAGAGAACACATAGATCTCTCATGGCAAAGCCTCCGCCTGGAATGCCACTATGACCGATCGCAGCAAAACTGCTAAATTACAGAGACAGGGATGCGGTCATTCGTTTGGCACCAGCGCAAAGACCTAATATCAGGGCAATCGGATAACGTTTTATCTGGATTTTATGGTGGCATTTCAGGCGGCTCGGAAAGAATATCTGCAGGTGAAGCGAGACCTCCAAAAAGCGGACATCACAAATGCTAAGTTTTATCCTGCACGTCTGTGCATCGATTACAAAGGAAAACAAACCATTTTCACGCCTAAAGCTGCCACAGAGTTTGTTAAATAAATCACCCCGCGGAAAAAGAATCAAAGCACGTCTGAACTGGAGGATGAGGAGCCCTAGGCCGGGCGGGCCGCATCACTTACAGCTGCAACTGTACACATCTGATTCCTGCATGATACTGCGCGTCCACGGTGAGCGGTGCGCACACTCCCTCCTGCTGATGAGGGCAACCTACCGATGCTACACGGCGGACAACTTGATGACAAGACTTTGACTCCATACCTGGCCACCTCCGCCTACATGGAGGGAACCGGGAACCCGTCGGCCCCCATGAGAGCACCCCAGATGTTTGTACTAAGTAATATTGATTTAGTGTTATTCCTTTTTAGAGCAGGAGAATATCTTTGCAATGTTTGTAAGCTAAAGTGGGAGGGGAGTTATTTCGGAGCTGTTAGTTCACATGGCGCCCGCTTCATGCCTGTGTCACCGATCAATAGGTGCAATACACAGCGTGATGTGCGCACCCATGTGTTACGCCCAGGTGTACTCCCACTACATGGCTAACACCGGGGGGGGAGGGGAAATTGAATATACTTACATTGAATGTTCACAGGCTCAATCACCCCCCACCCCAAAAAAACGAGGCCGGTCTTCAGATACCTAGAACAACATAATATTCAAATAGCTCTTTTGCAGCAGACTGACTTGACGAAACATACAGATCAACTCATAGGTTCCAGATTGGCAGAACACTGCCTGATATCATCAAATTCCACACATGCCAGAGGGGTGTGAATCCTCATTAAGCATGGAGTCCCCTTTACACTCACAAATTCTTTGGTTGATGATCAGGGCAGACTGGCTATTACACAGGTTCTGCTATATGGCCTCCCTATTACATTGGTCAATACATACGCCCCCAATGTGGACAATCCAGATTTTTTCTCATCCACCTGGCGCCATATCCACTCCTTAGCATCTGACAATGTTTTATGGGGAGGGGACCTGAATACGTACCTGGGCCCTGTACTGGACCGGGCGGCTTCTGCGGAATGGCAGGGGAAACAGGCAGCGAGGGTGAACTGGGAAGGGCATGGAGGACCACGGCCTGGGTGATATATGGTGGTTTCACAACCCAACTTTGAAACAGGGCACATTCATATCCTCTGTTCACGGCACGTGGTGCAGATTGGACCAATGACTCATATCCACCGAAAACTGCCTGTGGGTAGATGAGGTGCTACACATGCCAAGAACATTATCAGACCATGCACTGGTGTTAATGTGCCTAGTAATGCCAGACATAACTCCTGCTCCATTCACTTGGCAATTTTGAGCGATGGCACTACTGGATGCTGCCTTTCGTGATACCAATCACAAATGGGTTATTGAATATTTGGAAAAAAACATCGGGACTGTAGCCGGGCGTGACACACTCTGGGAGGCTTTTAACGTTACATTCAGTGGACACTGTATTAATACACAGGCCGGAGTGCTAAAAGCGACTTATACTCAAATTTAAAAAACTGAAGATACACTGCATTTACTAGACCAAGAGTATGAGCGACGTCCAGCTATGGCCACTCTGGCATCCATCAGTGAACATCTGATGGAGTTTAATGACCTAGCGGCACAGGAGCTGCATTATGTATCCAAACTGCATTTTGTGGAAGCATACGATGAGGGGGCAGACCTGACGCAGTCTTGCTAATAAATTAAAGATGCGCAAATGCATTGGCCCAATCGCCAAAATAGTAGATGCAGAGGCACCTACACACCACAGTACCCAATCTGTGCAGTCAGCATGCAAAGACTTTTATGCTAAATTATACAGCCCCCGGGGTCCAGCCACACGAGCTGAAATAGAGGCCCATCTGCAGGATGTAGCACTAGCGTGGTTACCTCCAGGCCAGCAGGAGTACCTCCTGCAGCCTATAACAGTAGATGATACTAAAGACACTATTCGTACTCTCCCCACTGGTAAAGCCCCTGAACTTGATGGGCTGTTGAGAGACTTTTATAAGGAGTTCACAGATCTCCTTGCTCCGCACTTACATGCCATGTATGAGAAAACCTATCACAAAAAAATACTGCCTCCTTGCTGCGTGAGGCTGTTATAATTACCCTCTTGAAGGAGGATAAAGCCTCCTGAACATTGTGAGTTATACAGAAACCCTGTCCCTAATTAATATTGATGCCAAAATACTAGCTAAAATACGGGTGATGCATCTCCAACTGCTACTTTCTGGTCTGGTCAGGTCTTACCAGATCAATCTGGCTTCATTCCCTCTCATTCGACCACACACAATCTACGTACCATATTTGCTCTTCTTCATCATGTGTATTCTGGGGGTCAGGCAGCAGCAGTTTTGCTAGATGCTGCTAAAGCGTTCAATTCCATCACAAGGGAATACATGTTTACCACCCTGTTACGTATGGGACTACCAAAGCCCTTTATACGCTGGATACAACTCCTGTATACGGCTCCGGTAGACCAGGTTCGGGTGAATGGGCACATGTCGAGTATGTTCCCTATTGGAAGGGGGACGTAGCAGGGCTGCCCCCTGTCGTCCTTATTATTTGCAATTGCCCTGCACATCCTCCCGCAGCCCCTAACAGGTACGGATTGGAATTTCTGCTGTCAACAGTTGCACACACTCACTTTCGACTGCAATTTGAAAATAATGCACTTTTCTGTGAAACTTTACAAATACGGGCTTAGAGAGGATGATAACTGTTGGAGATGTGGGCTTGGGGAAGCGCATTTTCTGCATTTAGCTTGGTATTGCCCATCTGTCTTGCAATAGTGGCTGCATGTTACGCAGCCCTCACAAACATGGTGAGAGAGCGTAGTTTAAATATTATATTTTATAGACGTGAAATGCTTACATTTGACAATGCAAATTAATAAATTGAAATGTATTAATAAACGTGAAGATTTATTCGCTTGTGAACACTAATGCTGAATAACAGAAAATAATCTTTAATTTATTACCACGATTGAAACTGTATTCATTAGAACTCGTATGTCTTAAGTTAGCATGAGTAGCGAACTAGCTGTGTAACTCTCATTTAAAAGTGTATTTTTTCTGCTTCTCCAGTGTGCGGACTTGCAAACGACCATGACCCAGCTATTGTTCTTTCTGTATTTGTTAGCAACATCGCGGAATTCTCCCATCAGCATGCTAGTAGCTTCTAGTCTAAAAATTGTGGGATTTGAAACAAACATAGACACTTCCAAGGACATTAAAGCGAGGAGAAGAGAACTCTTGACCCGAGACGTGTGCCAAAATGGTGAAGTAACCCCGGATATGCCACCTACGAAAATGGCGATTATGAAGACCAATTAGAAGACAAACTAATATCATGAAATGACAAATGCATTACTTAATGTATAATTTGATTGGTTACCAATAATGGGGTATAGTTATTAACCAATAGAATTTTGGAGGAATGTATCACGGAAAAAGGGATAAAAACCCATGACACGAGAGACGAGACACATTAGGCAGGGGATGATATTGATTGCATCCAGAAACTCTGTCACTCTATTTGATGACTTGAGACTTAGAAAATAACCTTGTCCATAGATTGTCCGTTAGCTTTCCCCTTAAGGGAAAGTTTCCTTGCTTCCAACTTAGATAGACTGACGGTGACTCAACTAATGTCCTGAAGACGAAGACTGATCCTGAATGCTGACCTATCTCAAGGAGGGTAATTATAATGCTAACGGAATCTATTTGCCTTTCTTTCTAGGTACCAACTGCTGTATGTTTAATTAGGTAATATAGTTAGATGTTTTCCAAATTGATATTCTAAATTGTTTTGCATGAAGCCCAACATGCTAATGCTAATTTGAGGTTAGATGAGGTGTTCATTTGACTGACGGAACTGACGTGACTGACACATAGCTATGCTGAACTGATATCTTATGAATTATTATGCACCATGATCTATTCTTTGCTAACGTATCTATCTTATGTTCCTGATCATCGCATTATTGAAAGCTTATTGTAGTTGCCATTTTGTGATTATGCTCTTATGCTTCCTGGTTTTGAAACTAATGAGTTTATTATTAGATTGTAATCAATAGGGAATAAATTCACAAAATCTTCCTTCAAGGTGTGGTTATTTGAGTCTGAGAACTAATGAATGCGCTGAAGGTTCATTAATTGTTATTGTGAAATATATTCTGATGCTAACTTTTATAATACTATTGATTTAATAATTGTTAATCTCATTTTACGGAGACTCACCACTGGGCCCAAAGATTCATCGACCTAAAACGAGTCCTGATGTGTATAAATTGACATAGACGGACGCGTTAACAGTTCTGGTAGCAGAGCGACGGTTTGGCCCTTGGGGGCCCTAGGACGGAGTTTTCATTGTTAATTTTGTTTTCTGTGATAATGAAATTTGGCACAACGATGAGTGGCTAGGTTCGCCATGGGCTTTCCCGGGATCTCGGAGCCTGCCTAGATGAGTTGGGAATGTTCTCGGCGCCATAGTATGTGTGGTTAGGGTCTTTGCGCTTGCTTAAAGCTTATGCATCTTGCAGAAGATTGTGAAGACTTGTGTGTATTTAGGCCAAATTAAGGGGGTCATTCTGACCCTGGCGGTCTTTGACCGCCAGGGCGGAGGACCGCGGGAGCACCGCCGACAGGCCGGCGGTGCTCCAATGGGGATTCCGACCGCGGCGGTAAAGCCGCGGTCGGACCGGCACCACTGGCGGGGTCCCGCCAGTGTACCGCGGCCCCATTGAATCCTCCGCGGCGGCGCAGCTTGCTGCACCACCGCGGGGATTCCGACCCCCCCTACCGCCATCCAGATCCCGGCGGTCGGACCGCCGAGATCCGGATGGCGGTAGGGGGGGTCGCGGGGCCCCTGGGGGCCCCTGCAGTGCCCATGCCACTGGCATGGGCATTGCAGGGGCCCCCGTAAGAGGGCCCCTACATGTATTTCACTGTCTGCTGCGCAGACAGTGAAATACGCGACGGGTGCAACTGCACCCGTCGCACAGCTTCCACTCCGCCGGCTCGATTCCGAGCCGGCTTCATCGTGGAAGCCTCTTTCCCGCTGGGCTGGCGGGCGGTCTGAAGGCGACCGCCCGCCAGCCCAGCGGGAAAGTCAGAATTACCGCCGCGGTCTTTCGACCGCGGAACGGTAATCTGACGGCGGGACTTTGGCGGGCGGCCTCCGCCGCCCGCCAAGGTCAGAATGAGGGCCTAAGTGTTGTTTAGCAGGAGTGGGCGTACTCCACGGTATGAGAGTAGGGAAGTCGGCGTACTTCATGTGAATGCAGCGCTTATTGTTCAAAATTATCCACGTGGTTGGTTAGTATATACGGACCAGTTGAGGTCTAAGACTCCGGAGTAGGATGAGAAACATGGTTTATGTTGTAATCTGTGCGGTTTAATAGGTCAATCGGGCGTGGTTGACAAGTCAGATTTGAATCATAACGTATGTATGAAACCTTCGATGGGGATTTGACGAGCTCTAAAGTGCACTAGAAGGAGTCATTGACAAGCCGAGAGTAGAATTTGAGGGTCGAATTCTGCTTGCGCATGTGGGAGCTGAGAAGGAGAGAGTAGCGGCCGAGGCTTCAAGTGAAATCTCTGTAAAGTTCTGAAGCGAATGTGTTACCCTTCCTGTAGAAAACCGGCAGATTTGTATTGTCATTTAGGTGTCTGCAATAAATCGCATTAGTTTGTGTGAATTGTATGAGTTAGTAAGGTGTGGACAAGCCGCAAGACTTTGTCAGCTGCAGAGTGTGTGAGTGTGACGTCAGTAGTGCCGCGCTGAGATAGGTCAGATGTTAAGAGGGGTCGCGCACGGATTGGCTGACGTCTGTGAGAGACAACAGGCTGAGAAAAGGATAGGTGAAGAGTGTCCTGGGAATTAAGCCGTTTTTCTGAATAAAAGAATTGTAAAATGAATTTTGTTAAGGCATTCAAGAGCGCTTTGAGGGGAGATGTGTGCATTGTCGCAACTGATGGGGAACCTACACCACCCGAGGGTACTCCAGCTTATACGGTTATGGAGGAAAAAGGTGTTGCACCTTGTTTATGGATAAAACAATGGCGCAAGTTGACGGAAAAAGAAGGGTGTCTAGCGTTTCCGGAACATGGGACATTCAATCAAAAGGTATTAGAAAACTTGAGGTGGATGTTAAGTACGCAGAAACCACCTCCGAGACAGGCACAATATGAGGCTTTGGCGATTTGGGACCTGATGGCTCTTAAACATAGGCAAGAAAGGTTTCACAGGAGATTGACAAGGGCAGAAAAATCCTATGCAGAAGCTAGATGGGACAATGAGAATAAAATGTGGAGATGGGGAATAGTAGATGGGTTAAAGTTGTTCCCAGCGATAACACAGGGAGAAGAAACACAGGGAAAGAAAGCTTCTGGCAAAACTAACAAAGATTCAGGTAAAGTTAAAGAACAAAAAAGGTCCTGGGAAGAAGAGGATGATTCAGAGGATGAGGAGTTTATGGATAGATTGCTACATGATCGACCACCACCTTATGCGGTGAGCGATGATGTTCCGAGTACTAGCTTGAATCCTGGGAACCAGACGCAGGAGAAGGGAGTTACTGATACGGTACAGACTAGCGATACAGCCTTGATACAGAATGGTGACAGTGTACCCACTGCACCAGACGTGCCGACACAGTTGCAGCCTCCACCGCAGATAAAAAGAATCTAATCCGATGTTCCAGTGCTTGAGACTACTACAAACTTGGTGGTGCCGCCAGACCCGATATACACAAAGCCAAGACTGATACAGATTGAGTCAACTCCAAAGCTAGTGTCACAACCGCCACAGCTGATACCAGGATATAACCCTGTAGCAGGACCTCCGTTAGTACCTGTACCAGGTACATTAGAACAGACCTATGGTGTTGGAGCTCCAAGAAGTCTGGGGGCACGTCAGACACCTGCCGCTATATCACTACCTATCACTGTCATTCCTCCAGTACCGTTATATGCCCAAGAGAAAACAAGAACCTGTGAACAGGGAGTTATGACTCACGAAGCGATAAGAGGAGGGTCTATTAGAACTCCACAGATAATGGCCCGGGAAGGACAGGTATGTGAGCAACAGAGACCCTTAATGGACCTCAGTCCAATAGGGGCACCTCTAGAAGCAATGCGACAATCAGGGTTGGGAGTCTTGACTCCCCAAACTATGAGTACGAATACCTCACATACTCCAATGATACATGCAGGAAACATCTCACTGCAAGGTTTTACAGTACAGCAATTAAACGAGTGGTTAGAGAAAACTTCTGCTTCTCGAAAAACTACAGTAACCGAAATTGATCCTGAAAAGGAAATACAAGATGAATATCTGAATCTTGTATGCCTAGGGGCAGAAGCTGCTGAGTGAGTGGAAGGAACAATGGGAGTGAATAGGTTGGAATCCTACACTGAGGCAGAACTGAGATACTTATGTCCTAAAATTACCAAAGAAGTAGGGAAGATACACCAGAGATTAGCAAACCTGGCAGACAAATACAATATTGATATTGGTAACACAAAGCATTTGAAAAGAAGCTACAGATTAGATTTTGACACCAAAGATTTTGATCACATGAGATCTGCAGGCATGAAGACACACCTGAAAGAATTACTGCAGAGTGCACAGATTTGGGGAGCATTAGAAAAATGGGAAGGCCGGTGGGCAAAGAAAAGAGACAAAGGGAAAAAGGATAGCCCAGGGTGTATTGAAACAACAACCACACCCAATTTAGATTCAGTAAAAATCCTGCCCATGAGAGAAACGGCTGGTGGTGTTTTAGTCCATGTGCCTTGGTCCAGGGGAGATATTTTGTCCTTTACGAATGATTACCCGAGGTTAAGAGAAAAACCGATCGAGTGGTATCAACAGACAGACAGATTTGTGAAGCTTGCAAAATGTCTTTGGGAAGACTTAAATACCTTGTTTTAGATTATTGTTCCACCGGATTTGTGGCTCGAGTGCAAAAGAGGGGTAGATTGGCCCACGAAGGAACCAGCAAGGGATAAGGTGACTGGAGCACCTTCTGAAGAGGTGATGAAATATTATCATAAGGTTATTGAGTTTTTGAAACAAAAGGTGTCACCGAAGGTGACCGATTGGCAGAAAATCGACCGGACTTCGCAAGAGGTTAAGGAATCAATACATGCCTATTATGAGAGATTGTTAAAGGCATTTAAGCATTACAGTGGTACTGAGACGATCGAACCAAAAGACATGAATCATCTTATGTTTAGATTTGTTGAAGGGCTGAGACCAGAGGTTGGTCAGATGATTAAGAATCACTTGATTTGTTGGCAATCTAAACAGATTGATGAGGTGTTACAGTATGCGAAATACTGTAGTGATGAAATTGAGTTGAAGCAGAAAAAGCTGAAAGAGAAAGTGATGGTGATGCAGATAAGAGCTGCACAAGCTGGAATTCAGGGAAATGGTGTTCAGCAAATGATGCACCAGCAACCGCAAATGAACGGTGGGTTTCAGGCACAGCCGAGAAGTAGAGGTCGAGGTTTTGTGAATCGTAATTTGGACATGAATAATGTCGTCGTTCAAAATGACGGGCAGGTAGTGAAGAGGATGTCACCATGCCATGCGTGCGGGGGCATGGGACATTGGAAGCGGGATTGTCCAAATATGGTGCATGATGGTGCAGTTCAGCAGAGCATTAATGTTGGTACACAACAGAATCCGCGAGGTCCAAGAATGAGACATCAGAACCCAAACTTACAGAATAACTTGATGCAAATGCCAGGGGTACAACCTATGCAACAAATGTTAATGCCGCGTTTTCAAAACGTGCCAGTATAATCGATGCAACAGCAGATTCCTATGGTACCTAGACAGCAAATGCAGGTACCCTTAGCTCCGATGGGACAGCAACAGGTGACGCTTCCTCAGCAGGTCACAGGTCAGGTGACAAGTCAAAACAACACTGTACAACAATTCCCATTACAAGGTGAAAATGAGATGAATGAGGAATAGTCAGATGACAGTTCAGACAGTGAAGAGTGCAGGCTAGAAGTAGATCAGAGAGGCCCATATGTAGAAGGAAAGGTGATGGGCTATAAGGTTTCGTTTTTAGTTGACACTGGAGCTACACGCTCTACAGTCCGCAGCGTAGAAGTACCGAGACTACCCCTATCAGGGCGCACCATACGAGTGGTTGGTGTGGCTAACCAGTATCTGACAAATCCAATTACTGACCCAGTACGGTTGAAATCAGAAGTTTCCAAGGCCTGCATAGATTTGTCGTATGCGACTCAAGTCCAGTATCCCTACTGGGAAGGGACTTACTATGTAAGACTAAATGTTCAATTACCTGTTCCAACGATGGAATAAAAGTCCAGACAAACAGTGATGATGAAGGAGATGAGGGTCCGTTCATAGAAGGGGGTGAGACGAGTGAAGATTACCCTCTAATCACTCTATTCCCAGTGTTCACCCTAATCGACTTACCTGCTGACCTGCAAGGGTCTGTAACAGAGAGAGTGTGGGATTTGACAGGAAAGGGGTCGGATTAATTAAAGGGGTTAAACCAGTCAAGGTGCAAATAAGACCGAATGCAGTATTCCCACAAGTACCACAATATCACATGACTCAAGATGTACTCATTGAAGTGACACAGATAATTGCAGATTTTCTCAGACAAGGAGTTTTGAAAGAAGTTTTGAGTAGTCCATGTAATTCACCTATCATGGGTTTGAAGAAGCCCTGTGGGAAGGTTCGAATTGTGCAGGATTTGAGAAAAATAAATGAAATCGTGATAAAATGTTGCCCTGTGGTATCTAACCCGGCGGTAATAATGTTCCAAGTTCCTTGTGATGCTGAATGGTTTACTGTGGTAGACCTATCACAGGCATTTTTCTCAATACCACTACATGAAGATAGCCAATTTTTGTTCAGTTTCAAATTCCTGGATAAGGTGTACAGTTGGTGCAGAATCCCTCAAGGTTTTTCTGAGTCACCATCCATCTTCAATCAGATATTGAAGAAAGATCTGGAACCTCTTGTGCTGCCTTTTAACTCAACTCTTGTGCAGTACATTGATGACTTGTTAATTGCATCCAAAACCAGAGACAGTTGTAAATATGACACCATTGCATTACTGAACCATTTGGGACAGAACGGGCATAAGGTGTCACCTAAGTAACTGCAATATTGTCAGAAAGAAGTAAAATATTTGGGGCATCTAATTGAGAAAGGATACCGAAGGATATCAAAGGAAAGAATAACAGCTGTCTTACAAATGAATCCCCCAACAACAAAGAGAGATGTCAGGATGTTTTTGGGAATGGTGGGTTACTGCCGTCAATGGATACCCAACTTCTCAATCATCGCAAAACCCCTAATAAAATTGACAGGGAAAGATGTCAAAGATGAACCATACACAATCACTTTGACAAAAGAAGAGCTTGAGTCATTCTTAGAGCTGAAGGAGTGCATGTGCAGGGCACCAGCATTAGGAATGCCCGATTATGAGAAACCTTTTCTGTTGTTTTGTCATGAACGTGATGCTTGTTCTTTGTCTGTTTTAACACAGGTCCACGGAGATGCAAATCGCCCTGTAGCATATTTTTCAGCTACTTTGGACCCTGTCGCAGCAGCCTTACCAGGTTGTTTGCGAGCAGTTGCAGCAGTTGGTCAAAGCCTTTCACAATGTGAGGGCATAGTCATGGGATACCCTTTGACAGTATTAGTCCCACATTCTGTTGAAATCTTGTTGACAAGAACGAAAACACAACACATGACAAATGCACGACTTACCAAATATGAGACGATTATTTTGGGGTCACCAAATGTTACACTGAAAAGATGCACAGTACTGAACCCGGCAACTTTAATTCCCAATGAGAATACAGAAATCAAAGATGGGGAAGAATTTGAGCATGATTGTCTTGAGGTGACTGACCTCTGTACCAAACCTCGCCCAGACATACAGGACACCCAGCTAAAAGAAAACAACTGCATTATGTTTGTGGATGGGTCCTGTTTAAGAGATTCAACAGGGACATTAAGAGCTGGTTACGCAGTATGTACTATATCTGGCATAGTTGAGGCCTCTTGGCTTGAAAAGGTATTCTCTGCACAGGTGGCAGAATTAATAGCTCTTACAAAGGCCTGCCATGCTGCTGTGAATCTGAAAGTTACAATCTATACTGACAGCAGATACGGATTTGGAATTGTACATGATTTCGGTCAAATCTGGTCGCAGAGGGGTTTTATGACTTCCTCTGGATCAAAAGTGAAAAATGGAGAACAAATAAGAGATTTGTTACATGCAATTCAGTTACCTCTTGAAATTGCCGTGGAAAAGTGCAGTGCTCACACCAGATCACAAGATTTTGTGTCAATGGGAAATGGTTATGCAGATCAGGTTGCAAGGTTTTGTGCATTGAATTGTATATCATTTAAAGAACAGTGGGAATTGCTACCACAGCCTGAAAACGACACAACTTTGAGTCTAGCATTACGAGTGGTTGATACTTTAGATGAATTAAAGACATTACAAAATCGTGCTAGCAAAGAAGAAAAACGTTCCTGGCAGAAAATGCAATGTGTACAAAGAGCAGATGATATATGGGTCTCAGATGATGGAAAGTTGGTTTTACCAAATAGTCTTCTATCACAATTTGCCCGATTATATCATGGGCAAGCACATTTAGGAAGAGATGCCATGATCAGATCTTTTAAAGTTGATTGTTTCAATTCAAAATTCAGACATGCCGCAGAAATTACTTGTCACAGGTGCATCATCTGTCAACAGATGAATGCTGGAAAAGGAACAGTGGTAAATTTGAGCCACATTGGAAGAGCTGGAGGTCCATTTAATAGAATACAAATGGATTTCATTGAAATGCCTGTTTGTGGAGGATTGAAGTACGTGTTGGTGTGTGTTTTCACTCATTGGATTGAGGCATATCCTACACGTAGAAATGACAGTCTCACAGTTGCAAAACTACTACTCAGGGAGTTAATACCAAGATTCGGGTTTACGGTTTCTATAGAATCAGATAGGGGAAGACACTTCGACAATGAGGTGATCAAGCTTCTGTGTGCAGCACTTAACATTGAGCAGAAATTGCACTGTAGCTATCGCCCTGAAGCATCAGGACTAGTTGAACAGATTAATGGTACCTTAAAGTCAAGGATAGCGAAAATATGTGCAGCAACAAACATGAAGTGGCCAGATGCATTACCGCTAGTACTGATGTCCATGAGAAACACACCATATAAGAAAACGGGACTGTCCCCCCATGAAATCCTCATGGGTAGAGCAATGAGGTTACCAGCGGTTCCTGCAAATGCTCTAGTGAATATTACAGATGATATGGTGTTGGATTACTGCAAAGGTTTGGCTGACGTGATTCGCTCTTTCTCTCACCAGGTGGAAGCTAACACATTGCCACCAATCGGTGAACCAGGACATTCTTTGCAAGCTGGCGACTGGGTGGTTGTCAAGAAGCACGTGAGGAAATCGTGTCTTGAACCACGCTGGAAGGGGCCATATCAAATAATACTGACTACTGCTACTGCTGTGAAGTGTGCCGGAATTCCCAACTGGATACATGCCAGTCATACAAAGAGAGTAACGTGTCCTGTCGAAGAGGAACTTGAAGAATCCGGTACAGTAACTTCAGGTGGAGAGACCACAGAAACAGAGATCAACCAAGAAAGATCTGAGACTGCAGATGAGCCCACTGAGGACAGCCTTGTCACTCAAGCTGACAGTGAGATCGAGAGGGGTGACAGAGTGCCTATCTCAGTTGAGGCAGCAGGAGAACTAAGACAAGGAGAGGTTCTCCCAGAAGCAGACGAATACAATTCTGAGTCTGAATACAGTATAGAAGCGGAGGTTGGCAGAGAAAGAGAAACTGTAGATTTAAACCAGAACGAATCAGAGTCTTCTGAATTGGTTACAGGTCCGTCAAGAGAAAACAACACATCACAAGAGGAGGGTGCTATCCAACGTCTAGAAGGAAGACACCGAAACAAGACACATAGAGGTGATAAATGGCCAGATAAGTCACATCTTAGAATAAGAGAAATAGCAAATGAAACAATAATTGAGGAAAGTGATACTTAACAGGCAGATGATCTGAGTGAAGGAGAACAGCAAGGTGAACGAAGATTAAAAAGAAAGAGAATAGCAAACCGAAGATACACAGGTCCTGAATGGGCATATGCTACAACTTCTGAATGGCAACAAGAATTCTTAGCATTCTGTTTTGATCGAGAAATACCAGGCCAGTACTACGGTACCTGAGGATAAACTACAGGAGAAAATTTTGAACTATCGTGAAAACTGAAAAGAAAGAGACTTTATAAACTTACCGGAAAGAGACATTAAACCTGGATTTGACATCAAGAAACAGAATTACGACAAGCTGCTAACCTGAATTGACGAGAAAAGGGTCCCGGAGTGAGAGAAGACGCTGTAAATACGCAGAAAGAGTTTGCCATCTTGAGTTGATTGTTGATCTGCTATTCTGATTCTATACCAACATGGCTTATAGTAACAAAGGAAGTAAGATGTGTGGCTGGTTAGGATTTATGGTAGGTGTTGTATGTGCAGTAATGATTGTGGGAGTGATTGTAGGAATGCCGTGGAAAGAGAGGGAAACTATTAACGCAACTTCAAAACCAGAGACTACTACTATTGCTAATAAATTATCACCATGGGAGAAATTTGAACAAGATACTAGGCATCTGCATGAGGGAACTAATACAAAAGGGGAACTTTCTACTAATGTCTTCTATCGCTTATTAAATGAGTATGTGGAAACTATGGATACGAAAGATTGTTATGTGTGTACTAAAATTCCTTCATCTGTGCAGGAGGGAGTTACTTATCATAGCCTCCCTCTTACTTATGGGATTAGCTGCAGCTTGCTATTAACAAGATTCTATAATCAAGAGCATGTGCAATACTTTTATTCAAATCTGGATGTTGTGTTTTCTTTTGTGCCTGTGATTGAATTTTTGAATAAGCTAGCTAAAGAACATGATATTAAAATAGCTAGAGGATTCTTTGAGCCGACACTTACATTTGGAACTGCTTATGCACATCGCAATAATCTAACTTGCTTACTGTCTTCTGTAGAGAAGAGCTTTTTAGACCACACAGATGATAGACACAAAGCATTAAAGGAGAAGTAAGAGAAAGGCTTAGAAAAACATACTTATGCAAATGATTATGCTTACACAGCCATTAAAACTCAAGGCAAATTAGCTATAGATGGATTACACGTAGGTAGGCTATGTATATATAGGCCAAAATCTGATCAAGACAATTTATTTGTGGGTACGAATGAATGTAGACATGTGTTTTTGTTTCAGAGTAAATCACCTTCATGTTAAATGGACAAGACCCAGCGATTCCTGGAATCTATTACATCTGTGGGTTAAATGCATATTACCGTCTCCCAAAGGGATGGTATGGGACATGTTATTTGGGAATAGTTTTCCCAAAGATATACCAGATTGATGACTTAAAATAAATACCTAAATCTTCTGAAATACAACATACTAGACAAAAACGAGAATCAGTGGCGGCTGTCATTGGTGACATATTTGGAGCAATAATCCCATCAGTTGGGGTTATCTTAAATTCTATGAAAATTCAAAAGTTGTCTACTTTTGTGGATAACATGCTGACAAATTTTACAGGAGCAATATTACTGATGGATACTGAACTTGCTGCAGAAAGAGCAATGACTCTTCAAAATCGGCTTGCTTTAGACATTCTTTTAGCAAAGAATGGAGGTGTGTGCAAAATGCTTAATGAACGTCACTGCTGTTCATTTATACCTGATAATAGTAAGAAAATTAGAAGTATGCTTACTAACCTTACTAGGGATAGTGCAGATTTGAAGGATTTAAAAGAACCCGGAGTTTGGGAAAAATTTGGAAAAGGAATTGCTCGAGTAGGAAGCTGGTTTACCAACATTTGGAATGGAGTTCTTGCAAAAATCATGTTGGGTCTATTAATTATTTTAATTTGTTTATTAGGATTATGGGGAGCATGCAAAATTAATGACAAAATTAAAAGAAACCTGTCAAAAAGAGCCAGACTGAACGAAGAAAGTGAAAGAGAGAAAATGTTCAATGAAATATGGGAAAGTTCACATAAAGGGCAAGATGTTGAAATGCGTATTATGCGCAAGGTGAAAAATTGAAAAAATTGTGTGATGACGAGCGTCATCAGAGGAGGGACTGAGAGAGCGTAGTTTAAATATTATATTTTATAGACGTGAAATGCTTACATTTGACAATGCAAATTAATAAATTGAAATGTATTAATAAACGTGAAGATTTATTCGCTTGTGAACACTAATGCTGAATAACAGAAAATAATCTTTAATTTATTACCACGATTGAAACTGTATTCATTAGAACTCGTATGTCTTAAGTTATCATGAGTCGCAAACTAGCTGTGTAACTCTCATTTAAAAGTGTATTTTTTCTGCTTCTCCAGTGTGCGGACTTGCAAACGACCATGACCCAGCTATTGTTCTTTCTGTATTTGTTAGCAACATCGCGGAATTCTACCATCCGCATGCTAGTAGCTTCTAGTCTAAAAATTGTGGGATTTGAAACAAACATAGACACTTCCAAGGACATTAAAGCGAGGAGAAGAGAACTCTTGACCCGAGACGTGTGCCAAAATGGTGAAGTAACCCCGGATATGCCACCTACGAAAATGGCAATTATGAAGACCAATTAGAAGACGAACTAATATCATGAAATGACAAATGCATTACTTAATGTATAATTTGATTGGTTACCAATAATGGGGTATAGTTATTAACCAATAGAATTTTGGGGGAATGGATCACGGAAAAAGGGATAAAAACCCATGACACGAGAGACGAGACACATTAGGCAGGGGATGATATTGATTGCATCCAGAAACTCTGTCACTCTATTTGATGACTTGAGACTTAGAAAATAACCTTGTCCATAGATTGTCCGTTAGCTTTCCCCTTAAGGGAAAGTTTCCTTGCTTCCAACTTAGATAGACTGACGGTGACTTAACTGATGTCCTGAAGACGAAGACTGATCCTGAATGCTGACCTATCTCGAGGAGGGTAATTATAATGCTAACGGAATCTATTTGCCTTTCTTTCTAGGTACCAACTGCTGTATGTTTAATTATTAGGTAATATAGTTAGATGTTTTCCAAATTGATATTCTAAATTGTTTTGCATGAAGCCCAACATGCTAATGCTAATTTGAGGTTAGATGAGGTGTTCATTTGACTGACGGAACTGACGTGACTGACACATACCTATGCTGAACTGATATCTTATGAATTATTATGCACCATGATCTATTCTTTGCTAACGTATCTATCGTATGTTCCTGATCATCGCATTATTGAAAGCTTATTGTAGTTGCCATTTTGTGATTATGCTCTTATGCTTCTTGGTTTTGAAACTAATGCGTTTATTATTAGATTGTAATTAATAGGGAATAAATTCACAAAATCTTCCTTCAAGGTGTGGTTATTTGAGTCTGAGAACTAATGAATGCGCCGAAGGTTCATTAATGGTTATTGTGAAATATACTCTGATGCTAACTTTTATAATACTATTGATTTAATAATTGGTAATCTCGTTTTACGGAGACTCACCACTGGGCCCAAAGATTCATCGACCTAAAACGAGTCCTGATGTGTATAAATTGACATAGACGAAATTCTGCTGTCAACAGTTTCACACACTCACTTTCGACTGCAATTTGAAAATAATGCACTTTTCTGTGAAACTTTACAAATACGGGCTTAGAGAGGATGATAACTGTTGGAGATGTGGGCTTGGGGAAGCAGATTTTCTGCATTTAGCTTGGTATTGCCCATCTGTCTTGCAATAGTGGCTGCATGTTACGCAGCCCTCACAAACATGGTATCAGAGAATGTTAGATGTGACCCAGCGGTCTGCCTTCTGTGATTGATTAATGACCTTCAATCTATAAACTGTAGATTTGTGTTAGTGGGCATCCTGCTAGCCAAGAGGCGAGTCACACTACATTGGGGCGGTATAGGGCCAGACCTACTCAAAAGGCCTGGCTGTCAGATATGGCCTACTGTCAGTCCCAGATGAAACTTTACTCAGAGGAACGGCCAACAGCATCGAGGCCTAAAGATAAATGGGGCCCTCTGACCACATACTTAATATCACTGCTGACTGACACTTATGCAGGGGAGGCAGAAGATGACATATAGCCATGTGAGCGGGGGAGCTGTGGGTGTTATGCAGACACTCTTAATGAGACAATGTTCCTCTTTTCATATGAGCTTTGAGGGCACAGGGGACAAGCAGTAAGTTCTTTTGACATTAACATGCACATCCCCTCAGTTACTGAGATACTGTGGCGTCAGTAGGGGAAGGTCGTATGGGGCTTGTCCCTCTTGCGCCCCACCAGAACAAAAACAAAAGACGTTGAATGTGCAAAGAGTCAACAGAGTCCATCTATCTTTCAATGTCTGTTTTAGGCAATGCATGAACCTTTTTTTTTTAATAAAGTATTTAAATCAGACTTTATATGCATGTGTGTTAGTTACAGAGACGTTATAGTTAGGTTCTGGATTTACTCGTACAAAACCATAAAAACTCTGCATTTACAATTAGAGTTATTTCAAGAAAGAGCGAGAGAGAGAGAGTGTGTGTGTGTATATATATATATATATATATATATATATATATATACACACACACACACACACGCGCTCCTTACGATTGCCCTTTGCAGGTGGACCCCCCAGTTTTGTGTGTGTGTGGTACAGCGTGTGCACCACCTAAAAATGACTTCTAGAAACGCCACTGTTGAGCTAGACGGGCAAATACGAGCGGATAGACGCTTACATTAGAAGCATCGGCCCGCCGCCGCCATGACGTAGTTGGCTCCTATCTGAAGAATCCTGAGACGCAGGGCGCGGGAGAAGGTATAGTGTGACGTGATCCCAGGTGGCCAGGCATGAAGTGAAGTGGCTGCATGCTGCCATTCGCCCCTTAGCAGGGCACCGATGGGTGAAGACTGTTTTCGAAGAAGCTGGCGTGCTAGCGGGGCCTCCAGCGCTGACATATACAACTCTTTCCATATGCTGGAGTCTATTTGAGATTTGTAAAGTAAATATTCCTGCGGCAGAGCCTGGCTGCGGCTCAATCCCACAGAAAGTGAGAATGTTCTCTGGGAGGAAGGCCCGCCGCCAGCGAGGCTCCTATTCTCGTGGGAGCGACAACCCGAGGCCGCGCTAGGCCAAGGCGCTTTGATCTGGCTGCAAGTAGAGAGGGGTCCAAAATACGGGGCTGGCACATGCGCCCCCTAAAAACCACAGGTACCCACCACCCACACACAACTACCTATTATATCTGCATAAACCACTGCCACCCTGCGATATTTGAACAGCCACAAACACCTATCAAAATACGACCCACCGCAGATGCGCATGTAAGAGAATAACACAATACAGGCAAGCAGGTCTCATACACGCAGAGCACATGTGTAGTCACAGACCCCGAGACGACGGACAGACTTCCGTATGCTATGCAAAGGCTGACACAAACATGCACACCTGCCCACGCGCGCGCACGCACATATACCCCCCTACCCACACACACACACACTCCTCCGTAAGAACATACAAACACCCATCGAGCCTTACTACACCAGACAAAAGCAAGAACTGCAGTCTTGAACATACATCCACAACTTCTTCTCACGGCATACGTGCAAACAGCCACGAGCACGCATAATAAGCACACAACTATACAAGAAGGAGAACAGACAAAACTTGCATCTGTATGCATGCATGTCGACTTATCTTCGACAGAAAATCCCCCCTCAGTACATAAACGAGGAATAAAGTTATAAAAGCCTGCACCACTAATCCACTACATATGTATAAACAGGCCGTCACAGCCATACATTCTTTTTGCCCTCACACGACCATTACCAGCAAACGAACTAATTCAGACACCCTGACTACAAACAAATGCGACCTGACCACGGATTAACAGGCATGCCTGCACATCTACATGCCAACGAATCCTCCGCACACAAGCATCCCTAGCACAGGAGCACCCACAGTCTGCCTCGCCAATCCATGCACAGCCGAACACGATATGCGCGCTTCCGGCACTCACACAAGCGGGGCCCGCTAGCACTCAGTTATGGAGACCTGCACTTTACTTTGGATCATCAAATTTGGACCCAAAACCAGAGCGAGAAAGGCAGAAAAGGAGGGGGAGGTTGTGGAGAAGGAACAAGGACATGAAGGAAGAAAAGTGCAAAGGCAGAAAACAGATGAAAAATAACCCGCAGTCGCGAAGTAAAGGGGCAGGAAGTGTTTTGACGGCTCGGTATTCGGCAACTCCGCCGAGCTGGCATCTGGTTTTTAAGAAAAAACTTAGGGCATGGAAGTGCGCACTGCATACAAGGGCCGGGTCCGGCCCACACACAGCTCCCAGAGAGACTTGAGGGCAGCCAGCTCTGGAACACGATGAACCAACAAGCCACCGCCACCCTGGTCTTAATTTCCCCATTTACACTAGTTCCCTTAATAAATAAGTACCCCACGCAACCATCTAAAAGTGTCTCCCTGTCACAGGTGTCGTGTCTGAATACATGATGCTGCGCTTCAATATAAACAAACGCAGTTGCTTTTTTGTACGAGCGCTCAAACGGATGGTCGTGGTCTCCGGCTCATCGGACCTATACTCTCTTGACCACACCTCTCGTTTGAGCCTCATTTATTACTTACATCACATGACCCTTGGGCCACGCTACAATATACAAAGGGAAAGGGGTTGCGTCCGCAACACCCCTCTTGACAGGTCATTAATAGTAGTGCCCACGTTCCCATTCAGTCCCGGGCGCAACACTACATCGCTCCCAAAATTGCAAAACAAAGCAAAACAAACTAATTCTGAAACAACAACAACATTCACAATTGTCACTTAGTTATTCCAAATAATCTCACAGCCTCGTAGGTGAGGGGTTGCTTCTCAACTGATATCATGACTGGGGCGCTCCCCCTTAGGTGATAGCACCTCACCCGGCTGATGACTGGCATATTGTCGGGCCTCAATGGTACCTGGTCATTATCACCGAGTCATTATCAGTCAGAGAATTCTCGTGTTCATTGTCTGCCATAAGGGAATCCTTTGCTAAGCCGTCACCAGGTGCCACCCTAGGAGGTTGAAACTTTTTAAACCAGGAGACATTTTGAGCAATCTGCTCCGATCCTCTTTCCGCCACCACTAGGGATCTTTGGCGCATAGTAACTGTCCAGGGCTTATCCTCAAACGGCAAATGAAATTTCCTACCAGGGAACCTGTCTCGGATAAGTACACAATCTCCAACTCGGACATTCGATGGCCGTGATCGCTGGTGACGGCTCGCCATCTCGTTAGATCGCTTCCTCTTAGAATATTCTCGATCTTCATTCATAGGGATGGGCTGTCAAGACTCATGATGTGGTATGACGTCTGTCACCACTCTGCCCATTGACATGTGACTAGGAGCTACTCCAGCCGTGGAAGGTGGAGTCATGCGATAATCACGGAGAAAGGAATACACTGCTCTCTCCGGTGTTTCACTTTTGGCTAGTGCAATACGGACCACTTTATTCAAAGTTCTCATAAATCTTTCGACCTCTCCATTGGCTTGAGGCCATCGGGTGTGATCTTTTGGTGTTTGATGCCCAATGACCCCAAGTATTCTGTGAATTCATTTCCATGAAATGGCGGTCCATTGTCAGTCTTAACCTCTTTGACCAGCCCATGGGTGGCAAATACCTTCTCCATCTTCGGGATCACTTCGGCTGCTGTCAGGGTTCTGACTAGTTCCACTTCCGGGTAGCGAGAATAGTCGTCAATCATTACCATCATATGATTTCCATTGGGTAAGCTTCCAAAGTCAAGACTAACTGATACCCAAGGCTTGTGAGGTCGTTTCTATATCTCTATTGGGACAGGCGCATTAGTTTCTCCGGTCGCTTGACACCAATGGCAGGAACGCACCAACTCTTCGACCCTCTCATCCATCATCGGAAACCACACTTTTGTTCTTAGTCTGCTCTTGGTCTTTATCATTCCTTGGTGGCCAGCATGAGCTAGCTGACCCACTCGGTTAGCAAGGCTGGAAGGGATCACTAACCGATGACCTCGGAGAAGGCACCCATCATCACTGACTGTCAATTCTTGTTGAACTCTGTGCAGCCCTTACATGGTCAACCGTGCTTCAGGGGTGAGAAACCGCCACTGTTTCTGCCAAGCGTGCCAAGCGTTATTCTTCACAGCTTGCACCGCTCGCTGGAGGTTGTCATCTGCCTCAGTAGCTTGCCTTATAGTTTCCATCGAGATGGGCAGAGGCCTGGACCTCTCTGCCACACACTTTATGTACTCTTCGGTCTCTAAGGCTTCACCTTCTTCAGCGGGGGTGGCAGGCCTGGGGTGTCTTGAGAGATAATCCGCCAGGTTACCTGTCCCAGGGCGATACTCCACCTTGCAGTTTTATTCTTGCAGCTGTAGCATTCGATGCGCGGTGGCAGTTTGGAAGCAGTGCCTTGGAATAACAGGATGAGTGGTTTATGGTCAGTGGTGACAATGAACGGGTGCCCATACACATACAGATGAAAATGTTTGCACCCCAATGAAAGGCGATCGCTTCTCGCTCAATTTGGGAATATCTTCTTACAGTATCTGTCAGTGACCTGCTCGCGTATGCTACTGGAGCACATTCTTCTGCTTGAATTTTCTGGAGGAGGACAGATCCTGTCGGACTGGCATCTACTGCGATTGTGGTCTCCCGTTGGGGGTTGAATTACTGCAGTGTGCTATCTGCCGACAACGCCTCTTTCATCGCTTGAATGGCATTTTCCTTCGCCGGACCCCATGACCAGGTCGTCGCAGCTTTGGTGAGGTCCCTCATGGGTTGGGTTAGTGACGTGAGGTCCTTGATAAAGCGACCACAGTAATTTACCATGCCGAAGAAGCTTCGTACCTCAGTCACAGTCATCGGCAGGGAGAGCGTTCTTTATGTCTGACACTTTATCAGGGTCAGGAGCAACGCCATTTAATGAAAATGTGTACCCAAGGAACTGTATTTTTCTTTAAAAAATTCACATTTCTCCTTGTGAAGGGTGAGACCAGAGTAATGGATGCGTTGAAAAACTTTCTTGCGCTGGGTATGATGTTCCTGAATGGTCTTAGCATAAATTAGAATATCGTCACTGACTTTGATGACACCTGTCAGGTCTCTCAGTAGCTCTCGTATGGTGTTTTGAAAAACTTATGCCGCACTTGAGATCCCAAAATTCAACCTCTTGTATTGGCAAAGTCCAATATGAGTGGAAAAAGTGGTAATATACTTAGACTCCTCTGCCAGGACTAACTGGTGATATCCAGACCTTAAATCCAGTTTCGAAAAACACCTTGCTTCACTCAACTCTCCAATGAGATCGTCAATAGTAGGTGTATTGTGTCGTTCTCTTTTTATAGCGGCATTTGGTAGTCTCATATCGACACAAATCCTGACCTCCCCCAGTTGTTAAGGTTTCTTGGCCACTACAATCGGGGATACCCATTGTGTGAGGCAGTCTACCTTTTCAATGATCCCTGCAGTCTCTAGTTTGGTTAGTTCTCTCTCCACGAGGGGTCTGAGGTGAAACGCTATCCGTCGGTGTCTTAGAGCCACTGGTTGGACTTATCGGTCAATATGCAAGGTGATTTCTTTGTTCTTTAAACACCCTATGCCTTCAAAGACGTGGGCGAACGACTCTAGAATGTCACTAACAGACCCAACATAGACCCAGAAGGCGAATGTCACAATACCTAAGGCTTCAGCTGTGTGACACCCTAAAAGAGTGCGCTGGCCTTCCTCAGCCACATATATGTACGCCTCCGTTTCTTGAGACCCATGTGATACGGTGGTGTGGAATCTCCCTTTCATGGTAAGTGGTTGCGCTTGTCCATATGCAAACACCTTGATATGTGTTGGCGTCAGTGGCAGTAGCGGTTTCAAAGTTTGGTTAGGTCACCTGTGACATGACGTTGATGGACGCTCCGGTGTCCACTATAACTACCACCAGACATCCTGCTACTTTCACCTTGCATTTGGGCAACCTTTCACGTCTCTGTGTGGCAGTGCTGACGGTGAAGAGTGAATGAACCACTTGTGTTTCATCTTCATCATCGTCCATGTCACTACCATGAGATTGTACTTCAATTGCAGTATTCACTGTGGTTTGGGTCACTACTCCTTTTGCTGACCGGCACACTTTGACAAAGTGGTTGAGCTTTCTGCATCCTGCACACTTCTTACCTTTAGCTGGACAACTAGCCATGGGATTAGTCAGTCCCCGGCATCTCCCACATGTTCTCCTTGACTGTATAGGCCTCTGAGGTCTCAGCTTGGAGGAGGTTAGCATCACTGCAGCTGCCTGTTCCGTTTTGATCGGGGTCTGGAGGGCAGCTTCCATGTGGGAAGCTTTTGTCCTTCCCATTGACAGGATGTCTGCAAGAGAGCGCCCTGATTCCTCGAGGATGCATTCTCTCAACTTAGAGGACGCACACTCCTGAATGATTTGGCCTCGGATTTCATCATTCTCGTTGTGGAATGCACACGTAGTCATGAGTTCTTTTAGCTTCATATAGAACATGTCAATTGACTATTCTGTGTTTTGGCGAGCTTGCCTAAATACGAACCTCTCATAGTCAACATTGACCACTGGCGCAAAGTGTGCTCGCAGCGCTCTAATGAGTGTTAAGTGCGTCTTCAGCTCTGCCTCAACTATTGTTTTGGATATGCAAAAGATGTCCTTTCCACCTAAGTGCACCAGCATTGCCCATTTTTGTTCATCTTCAGTCTATGTGGCCTCAAAGTAGAACACTAAGCGCTCCACCCAATCATTCCAACGAGAGGCTTGTGCAGACGGGGCCCCCTCCACTATGAATGGCTCAATGGGGGGTAGTGAGTTCATCATGTGGCCGGTGTGTGCTTGGTGGCTGGTAGTCTCTCTCTCATGAGTCCAAAAGTCCTCCTATATGCCTCTCTTACCGTGTGGGACAAGGCATCAGCACAGGAGTATTTCTCTATTGGCCTGGGACAGGTAATTAATGGATCAGGGCTCTTCCCAACTATGTGCCAGTGTTTCTGGTCCCAAAAGTGCACTGTGCCTTTAAGACAGGCCTGGGGGCGTGGCCAGCCACAACACAGCCTTTAATGAAACCGGCCTGTGTGCCTTTAAGAGAATCCAGGGGGGCATGGCTAGCCTTCTACAGCCGAGAGAGTTCCTGAACTAGGCCTGTGTGCCTTGAGGACGATCCATGGGGGCGTGGCCAGCCGGCCTGCAGTGAAGGGCAGCCTCCTTCCCTGGAAACGCTGAACAGGGAGTATGAGGGCGTGGCCTGCCGCTCCTTACCGGCAGAAGTTGCAGAGGACCGAGAGGCTCGAGACTGGAACCGAGGCAGTTCCCAAGTTGTCACATGCTTGGGAGCGAGCAGCAGGAGCAGCCGAGGCATGAGCACCACGCTACAGGAGCAACTAGCGGCTGCCTCGCCGAATGCAGGTGGGTGGTGACCTCCTCGACGCCAATGTCGTGTCTGAATACATGATGCTGCCCTACACTTCAATAATAACACACGCAGTTCCTTTTTTGTATGAGCGCTCAAACAGATGGTCGTGGTCTCCGGCTCATCAGACCTATACTCTCTTGACCACACCACCTCTCGTTCGAGCCTCATTTATTACTTACATCATGTGACCCTTGGGCCACACTATAATATACAAAAGGAAAGGGGTTGCGTCCGCAACACCCCTCTTGACAGGTCATTAATAGTAGTGCCCACTTTCCCGTTCCGTCACAGGCGCAACACTACAACAGGCACCCCTAACACCCAGACACCCATTAAACCACTAACTACAGAAAAGTCAGCACCTCAGGAGTACGTGTACCTGGCATACGACTCTGTCATTATATCCGGCTGAGGGATGCATAATTGTCCTCCGATGGTCACCGCATACTAAACCCGTCCTGCACAAATACCCATTACTCTCACTTGAACAGACACCAAACAACCTCCTTGCACACACAAATGTGATCCACAGACAACACACTATTTTTACTTGCATGCGCAGCACCCCAATACACAGGCTGCCTTGTTGACTTAGTAACATGTAAAGCCTCTGATACCTTTCCAGAACAAGAGAGGTCCCTCCTCCTCAAAGCCCTCCCATCAGGCGTTCATCTTTACTTGACCTCCCATCATCCTCATTGTTAAAGGCACCCACAATATAGAGGCCAGGCTTACGCTCCAACCCCAAGTGGCTCATACACTGGAATTATGTGACTGTGCGGTTGTGGCATTTTTCACAGAATTATAGATTTGCTGCATTTGCCATGTAATCCATTATCTGCTGCATGATCGGTAGATTTTAGCAAACGTTTCTAGCTCAACACACATTGCAACTCAGTAGAAGGCTCTTTGCAAATGTTGACTGGCCACCTTTCTGTTGCTTATTGCTATATTTGAGTGTTAAACTAATACTAATAGGGCGTAACCAATACCCATACAGTGTTAACATGTGTAAAAATGACAAAATAATGAACTAGTACTATTACAAAATGTGTTGATTACACTACATAATTTGCCTTTTCTTGTGGCATAATTTACTCAACCCTGCCACATAATTAGGCCTTCCCCTGCTACATAACTCCAGTGGCCCTGCTCATACCCCAAATAGGCAACGTATCCAGAATTCCGCAGCCAGGCTACTATTACATGTAAAGCCGCAAGCCCACATCTCCCCTGCCTTGAGAGCACTACACTGGTTACCACTTGCCAGAAGATGTACTTTCAAGCTGCTTTGTATCACCCACAAAGCTATACATGGAACAGGACCGCTTTTTATCAGAAACAAAATTACCAAATACATCCAACAAAGAAACCTCTGCTCAAGATTGGCACCTCGCCTTAGAACACCACCATACAAGAAAAAGACTATAGGTGGTACATCCTTCTCCGTCCAAGCAGCCAAACTATGGAATTCATTACCCCCAACTATAAGAGCCACAGATAACTTTCTTGTCTTCAGAAAACTACTCAAGAGTTGGCTCTTTCCTTCATAACCAGCATATTCAAACAACTATGAACTGCATATGCCTATGTTGATAAATATTTTTTACAGATTATGTGTATATTTCTATTTATTTATAGTTTCTTTAGAAAATATGCATCGCTACTATGTCATAACAATAAAATACACACACACTCTTTAAACCTGTTTGACTGAGTATATTTTACCCATGGTTCTAATTATGTATTGTATGTGCATATGTGTGTGTATTCATGTGTGTGTGTGTGTGTGTATATATATATATATGTGTATATGTTGTTTCTGTGCTTGGCATGTTCGTGGATCATTGCATGGCTCCTGGGTGGGTTGTTATACTAGATATCTATGAATTCCTGCTCTCATCTTATCACACTTATCTACTCATCATCATATGTCATGTCTCTATCAAACTATCCTCCATTCTCACTCTGACTCATCCCACATCCCTTCTACTACTTTCATCTCCTAAATAACTCTGCCTAAGCTCTTCCCTCCGCTTCCACATCTAACTCACCAAACCTCACTCTACTACTGTGACCTCCCACACAGACCTACTGAATTCTCCCACATTTATCTCACCCTGCTACTATGCTCTCCCTAACCCTTCCACATACTCTTCCCTCCTCCACCCCCCTTTACTCATCCCAAGCCTTTGGGTGGAGTAAATGAAGGATATACTCCCAATTAACACTTCTGGATTTCTTTCCTCCTCCACCTCTCCATTACTCCAGTCAATCTAACTAACAAACTCTCATATCCGCGGCTAAAGTTAACTCATAATAATACTAAAATCATTATCTCCCGATACTAATCCATCACTAATTCTTGTTGGGTTCCAGAGTAGCGTGCTACTCATCGAAAAGCGCTTCAACGCCTCATCAGGGGTAGTAAGCGCTATATAAATACGATTACAATACAATACAATACAATACAATAGCAATGACACAATGTGCTCTCCATAAATATGTGGAGCATAACATCTTCCTAACCACCAACAGCTCATGTCCGACCCTCCCCTCCACTATCCTACATACTTCATCACAGAAAGCCCACTTCACCACTATAACAACGTCACAGATTCCAGCATTTCAAGACATAGTAAACCAACAAAAGCACTCATCTAGGTGGTACAAGCTAACAAGACAGCTCAGTGGGTAGTGATCTATGTGTACACTGCAAGCCATGTGCTGCAGGACAAATAGGTGCCCAATAACCGTTCATCCTTCTGAAGTCGACAAACAGAGGTACCTTTGAGTTGGGTAAATATAAAAGCCCATTGTTTAAGAATCAAGAGACATTATGTTGGTTGATGTAAGTTGTACAAACAATAAACAGTACCATTAAACCACCAACAGCCAGTAGGTTCTCATTGCACACCAACACAATTCCCTCCCAAGAGGAGCACGTGGTGTTACCACAGCTCCACGCCACCAGGAACCACGTATCGCAGTTCTGGCCTTCTGTTTACACCCAGTGCATTTGGGTGGGAGGGGTGGTTAGTCATGTTAGTTTCACAAGCACCACATGGACCAGCAAACTCAAAAATAATAGTAGGAAGATTCAGAACTAAGCCACATTCCTCCCAGGAATTGGAACATGTGATTATTCTCGTGGAATTGGGCGTTATAGGTTGGTTATTATCAAAAATTGCAGTTTTTTTTATTGATTCCTACACATAGAGACAGAAGACATTGGTTTCCTGTCAGAATTTTTTTTTAACTTGAAAAAAAGACAATTGGTCTTCTTTGGAGTGAATCTCAATACTGTCAGTCATGAAGGCAAAGCCCATTCCTGTGCAGACTGACAGGAACAAGCGTTTAAACAACTACTGACAAAGCCAACAAGTTTGGCTTTAATGTGATAATGCATACAAACTGCATTTGTGCTTGCCTGGGTTAGAATACATTACCACATTAAAGCCAGGCCTACGAGCTTTGCCTCTGCTTCATTTGTTTTAAGCAGCTGGGTCGTGCTCCCTTTCACACGTGTGTGGCAAAGACTTATGTGTACATGTTTATGTGACTCGTATTTGCTTCCTGGCTAAAACATTAAAAACACCTACTGCAGTGAAAAAACAAAAAGTATTGCATGTGCGAGTTAGAGCGTTTCCCGTGTTACGATTCAGTATTTTTTGGCTCTAACAACAATCTCATGAATTTCTAAGCAGGCAGTCCATAGAAGACAGAATGAGACACAATACAGACAGTGGCATGATGAATGAGAAAAACCATCCTCTGGATGGAGCCAAACCAACTCTAGATCCATTTTAAAATATTGCTAAGAATAAGTAATGCAAACAGCTGTGCTGTCAAGCCAGGCCTTCTGAAAAGGCAGAGGGGGTTAAGAAGCTGCAGATCAGCACATATATGAACTACAGTGTGAACATTTTCAGATGAGTGTATTGCATATGGCTGCTTTTGTTGCTAGAGTTTGTCACAGCTCCAAGTGGCAGAGCACATTTACAGATCAAATAAATGTAAACAAATATTAGCTGTGGCTTCCTTTTTCCTCAAAATAAATATGGATGAATATAGATAAAATAAGTACAATTTTAGTTAAATGCATACACACGTTACAAAATAAGCACAATAAAAAGGAAGCCTTGCTTATTATGAAGGGTGCAAAGTTTAGGGTTTTCATGGAAACAGGATGCACAAACGTGAACCGCTGTGGTTATCGTGTTTTCATTTTTCATTACATACTTAAAACAATGGTTCACCTGGAATTAATTTGTAAATAAGCAAATAAAACATTCTAAGCATACAATTCATATAGTAAAACCACTAATGTACTCTACCCTTATCGGTACTTTTAATTAAACCAAAAAAGTATAGTAACTACATGTATAGTGTAGTAATTTGTAGATCACGTAGAAATTGTACAATGGCCACATACCAGGTGCAAAAACCAGACAAATCAACAAATGTGTACTGTGTCCCAAGGTGAAACAACACACAGAAGTGAAGAGGTGACAATTTTCCATATGTGTTTATAAATGCACACATATGTGAATCAATGGAATTGCAAATTCTTTTAAGATAGCAATAATTAGTGTGCTTTGATACGAATGATGTTTCAAACTCTTTAGAAATGTCAAGTTCTCTTCAGCACAGTGCGATAACGGGGATACCTGATAACAGGGAAGTCATGAGGTTGTGATTGGATGAAAGAACCTGTTGGAATGGTAGGTATGATAGATAAAGGTATTGTCACAAAGGGCGAACAATGAAATGGGCTTGTGACAACTGAGAACTCACCAGGATATGTAAGAGTTCCAGTGACACCCAAATTGAGATGGATAGAATGTACTCACTCAGTTGTGCTTTAAAGCGAGTGGTGTAATCACAGGCAACTGTTGTGTCCTATCACCCCTTCAGTCAGATAGTAAGGGACAAATGTCCTCTTAATAACAAATGTATCATTTATCATTTAGCTAGTGCAGAATCTGGCTGCTGCTGGCTAGATAGGTCCAAAGGCCGGAAGTGGGAAATCAGTGCTCCATCACTATCCCCGGCAGTGATTTCACAAGAGCACTGGCAAGCCCAGAACTGCAACCTTTGGAGTGATGTACCCAACAGCCGATGAATTGTGCCCCGGCTTTGCATGGGATACATTCATTACTAAGAGGACATTTGCCTTTTACTAACCGACCAAAGGGTTGTAGCGCACCTCATTTGCCCAAAGTTAGGTTGGGTGCCAAAAAATGCTGCGCACTGCCGATGGTAGGGTGTTTACAGGGGTTGAGTGCAAGGCTTGGTCTCACAGTGGAACCAACATCTTACTTTGTGTTTGAATAAAGCATAGAACTTCACTAAAAAAAACAAAGATTAAAGTGATGTTATAGTTGAGAATTTCTTCACATTTCAAAAAACCTAACAAATTCACAAAAAAACTAAAGGTTAAAGCGATGCTATAGTTAGGTGGAAATGTCAGCTAAAACATACTGTTTTAAACAAACAAAACCACTGGAATTCACAACCTATAGTTACCTTAAGTAACTATAACTTGTGCCCTAAAGTAACTGGTGGTCCCCTCCGTTTTCTGCTGAATTTGTTATTGTTGGCCTCAGGACTCTCTGTACTTTGCCACTGCTAACCAGTGCTAAAGTGCTTGAGCTCTCTCTCCATAAAACATGATTTGATTGGCTTACAACTGACTGGCATATTTAACTTACTGGTAAGTCCCTTGTAGAGTGGTATACCATATACCCAGGGCCTGTAAATTAAATGCTACTAGTGGGCCTACAGCACTTGTTCTGCCCCACACTTAAGTAGCCCTTTAAACTTACCCCAGACCTGCCTTTGCAGCCAGAATGCAGTGTTAAATTGCCATGTTGACATTGCATTAAAACCATCTTGCCAAGCACTAAGCTCCCCTTTTATTATATATGTGACCCCTAAGGCAGGCCCTAGGTAGCCCATAAGTCACAGGGCTGAGTAATTAAAAGACTGTATATGTACTTTTAAGTCTTACATGTCCTGGTAGTGAAAAACCCATACATTAATTTTTCACTATTGAAAGGCCTACCACTCCAAGAGGATAACATTGGGGATTCCTCATTTCCCTTAATAAGCTGTAATTTCCAATTGGAAGCTGGTAGGCATGTCATATTGGGAGTCTTGGGAATTGGGGTTAAGAGTCCTATTTAATAGTAAAGTAGGGTTTTTGATCATGATTATAAAGATGCCACTTTTAGAAAGTTGCCATATTTCTACTGTTAGCCCTTTTGTGCCTTTGGCCTGGCCTGGATCACATGAATGGGTGTAACTGGTAGCTAGACTTTGTGAATTCATCCCCAACAGTCACATAAGCAAGGATTAGGTGTGCCTGAATTGGCCATCTACTGGCAGGATGGCAGGAGGGGGCGATCTGAGCACAGATCCACTTGCAACTAAATAGCCTGTGTTCTGCCTTCACACAAAGGGCCTAATGTCCCTGCATTTTCACTTCAGCCAGCACGGAGCCAGGGCAGGGGAGGAAAGGAATTCCATGCACTTCAAAGCCTCAGTCTAGAAGTCTCTCCCATTTTCCAGAACCAGGACTCCAAGGTATGTAGAACCTCAGACACCAACTCTTCAGTACACTTATGGACCTGTGAATACTCTGTCAGGAAGCAGGACTGCTGTGCTGCTACAAGGACTGTCACTCTGCTGGACTGCTGCTCTAAAGGAACCTCTCCAATGCTGTGCTGATCCGCTGGCTGCTTACCTCATGCCTGGGGAAGAACTGGCCTTTCTACTTCATCTTGAATCGAGAAGCCCTGAGTGACTTAAAGGGCAAGTCTGCTGGTCTGATCTGAGCCTCAGAGACATAAAAGACTCCACAACGAGCTCCTGGACCCAGCTGCAGAAAATTCCTGACACCCCAAATGGTGCCTCCTGGACTCTTGGTGCAGCTCACAGGCTCATGAAATCAAATTCTTGTGCTCTTCGCAACCGGTCTCTTCCCACAGCAAGTGCCGGTCACCCGTGGAGGGCTACCACTGCGAAGCTCCAGCCCGCCTGTCTGTGATCCCAGCCTGCTCTTCACGCTAAACTGCCTACAACACTCTTCGTGCTCCTTGAAATCCTCTCCAATCCGAACTGAACTCTTGGCACAAAACTTGATAAGGTAAAACTTCTGTGGGATTAATCTGGAACTTGATCTGACCTGCGCTCAATTGAGGTCTGCCTGAATTTTTTACTTTGTCCAGGTCCAGCGCGACCAGATAGCCACGATTACGCTTTATGATTTTGGGCACTATATTGAAGTTTATTCTTTAAAATTCCTAACTCCAGTTCTACTGATTGTATTTTTGTCGTTTTGGTCTGTTTATATTTATTAAATTGAGCTCTATTTTTCTAACCTCACGTATTATCTTTTTGTTTGGTGTTTTCACTGTTTTGCTGTTTGAAGTGTTGAACAAATACTTTACATATGTCCTCTAAGTTAAGCCTGACTGCTCTCTGCCAAGCTACCAGGGGGTTGAGCACATATTAATTGGGATTTGCTAGTGCGTTACCCTGACTAGGATTGTGGTTGTTGCTTGACCAGGGCTCACACCCCAGTCATCCAGTAACTTAGTTTCTAACAATAACCATAAGTTGCATCCTCGCTATGCACTGCTAATTATCTCACATATTGCATAACTCATGACATGTTCTACGACATCATTGATAATATCACTACAGCAACTGAAATTATATCATTCTCAACAACACTATGCACATGCAGGGGCATGAGTTATAGTTAATTTAGGTGATGAATAATAGTTACATTTTGCTGTGCAGTGCCCCTTTCAGGTTAGATTTAGAGACTGGCCACCAAGGTGCACCCAATTCCAGCTGTGCAAAGCCTATGAAATTCACTGAAATAAAACACAGTCAAAAACTAGGATATGGGCATAACTGAAACAGTTAAACCACTGAAATTCACCCATTATGGTTACGTGCAGGCACATCGTGTGACATAACCACTGTGTAGTTATAGTAAGTTCAGATTTTCCATAGGAACAGCTTTTGTTTGTTTTGTCAATAACTTTGGCACTGTTTGGCAAATCTTCACAAAACTTTCCAAAAAAAAGTACACCCATCTCAGCTCCTTCCTGGAAAGTTTCAGGGTGATTTGTCAGGCGGGGACCGAGAATAGGGGTGGACCCAAAACACATTTTTCCCATGCAATTTCTCACAGGAATATTGGGAAGCAATACAGAAAAATTGGCTTAAAAAATTACACCAAATGTGGCTTAAAGCTAGATCTTTACTCTAAAAGACTCAGGAAGTGTGCTTATTGTGATTTGATGTAAATCTGTTCAGACATTTTAGAGAAATTCAGCTTCAAAATATAGTGATATCTGAACGATGATCCAGTGAGAGTCCTGCGGTACTCCAGTGGTACCACAAACTTAAAAAATAGAGCAATCAGATCCGGTGAGAGTTTTTCCTCCGTAAGTCCTTTTGGTCCCACAGGAACAGTACTGCTGGACCAAGAGATCTGATTGACCAGCTGCAACATGAAGAGAAATGTTGTAGCTGCCTTTTCAGGGCTTGGGACCCGGCTCCCATGTCCTGTGCTTACAAAAATATAGAGAGCACACAAGGAGGCAGGGTAGTGGTACTCTGACCCCCTGCCTGTTTTGTGGCCCAAATTAAAAAAAATCATGCTGCAGGTACCCTGGTACTCCAATGGCCCTTGCATGTGGTCCCGCTGGAGTATGAAAGTGAGAAAAAGTGAACTCTGCACCATCTTGCAGTAATGTAGAGTGCCAGTAATATGCCAGTTTCACAGGAGTATTGTAGGGGTAAAAGGAAAATGTGGTGTTGGTGTTCATGGGGGGTGCCCAACTGTGGGGGGTTGGTTAGAAATGGGGCATTGGCTGCTCCTTAGAACGTGGGGTACAGTGCTGGCCCCAGGCAAAACCCTATGACCGACCCGAGCTGCGCATGGCCAAAGGCAGTGCACAGAGGAGGGTTGGTTATTTGCACAGGTAGGTCCAAACCCCTACTGTGCACGATCAAATGATCAAAAGGTATGCTTAGTGAGGAGTTGGGTAAATATGATCAAAATCCCGAGAAACTCACTGAAAACACAAAGGTTAAGGTGACATTATAGTTAAATACAGTGATAAGATTTTGCTTTAGGTTAAAAAAAAAATCCTAGAATTTCATTGAAAAGAACCTAGGTTAAAGTGAAGTTGTAGTTTGTGTGTAATAATATCTTACTTTACGTTAAAAAAAACTCAGATATTCACTGAGAAGCAAAGGCTAAAGTGAAGGTATATTCAGGTAAAGTACTAAGATTTTAGCTTGGTAAAGTGGTGTTATAGTTATGTCTTGAAAACATCAAAAAATAAATGTTTAAAACACAAACAAAATAAATTTACCAGTTAGAGTATACTGAGCTAACTATAACGTGAGTCTCCACCGTGCACTTCTTATGGGCTCACTTATTACATCGCCTATGACATGTTAAATGATGTCATCAACAATATGTGCGTATATATATATATATATATATATGTGTATATATATATATATATTCAATTAAAAAAAACAAAGGTTACAGGGACTCGTGCCCTAAGGTAACTGTAACTCACGCCCTCTCCATTTTTCATCAAAACTTTTACTGCAAATATTACATTGATATTATCAATGATGTTATGAAAGATGGCATGAGTGCCATAATTTGTGGGGTAATTAGTAGTGCATGGTGAGGGCACGAGTTATAGTTACCTTCGGGCACGAGTTATAGTTACTTGAGGTAAAGCTTACCATAACTGGTGACTTTCTATGGATTTGTACATTTATAATGTGAGCCTAACTATAATGTCTCTGTAACCTTTGCTTTTTTAAGTGAATTTCTATGTTTTTTTTAACGTATAGTAATTTTGATTCCAGTACGTTAATCGAATCTCTGCCACGCACAACCCGGCCAGGCCTTGAGGCAAACCCCCTATAAGCACCCAACCTTGTGCCGTGCACGACCTTCACCCATGTGCAGGGTAGGTTGCCCGCAAGACCAGGCCTGCAGCCAGACCCTGCGCCCCAACACCCACTAACCCCCAAACCTATGCTGAGCACAGCCCTTGGGCTGTGCCTGGCGGGAGTTGGCCACGGCTACTCTTGGTGTGAGAATAGGTGTGAGAGGGTGTATCTGGGGGTGAGAGTGCTTGTCAGATTCTGTGTGGGTATGAAAGTGCGTGCATCAGTGTTTTAGTGGGTACGTCAGTGTGTGTGTGGGTCTGTGAGTGGGTGCATGAGGGTGTCAGTGGGTCTGTGAGTGGTTGGGTCAGTGAATGGGTTTGTGAGTGGGTGTGCGAGTGTCTGACTGGGGGAAATTGGTTGAAAGAGAGACAGAAAGAGAGAAAGAAAGCGAGAGCGAAATGTGAATTTTCTTAGGCTTTACTATCTCATATGCTTAGAGTCAGATATTTGTGTTCAATTGAAAATAAAAAATGTATTTGTTATTTAAAAAGAAAACTATAATAATTTTTTTTATTAAAAAAATAAAAAAGAGGGGAATTAGTCCAGGTGGACTCGAACATCCAAAGCTCAGTGGAAAGGTCTGCGACCTTCACACAGAGCTATGTTTTTTTTAACCCTTTATGGGCTATCTGGGACCGTGAGGGAGCCCTCAAGTGCTTCCCTCACAGTCCCTATATATTTATATATTTATTTAATTTAAAAAATATATATAATCTTTTTTTAATTAAAGTGGTCTTTACGGGCTATCTTGCACTGCGGGGGAAGCCTCAAGGCCTCCCCCGTGGTGACATTGCTTCAACGAGCACAAACCTGCTTTGACAGCAGCTCTGTGCTTGCTGAACCATTTGATCTCTGTTCCCTGCACGCGTGCAGGTGACAGAGATGAATGCTTTGGATTTTTTCAGCGGGACCTGATTTACAGGTCCCGCTGTCAAAACCCAAAGTGTTTGATGTGCTTGGCTATATAAATATATATATATATATATAGCCACTAGGCAGTTATAGTTAGGACCATGTTTCCATCGAAAAAGCACTTGACTTGCCTATATCTTTGGCACAGTTTGATGAACCTTCACAAAATGTTCCCAAAAAAAGTGTGCTTGTGATTCTTGTTGCGCATGGGAAGTTTGGGGGTAATCCGTCAAGTGGGGGCCAAGAAAAAGGTAGGGTCAAAAAACATCTGCTTCCCATGTTAATTTTCATAGTAGATTTGAACACAACGGCAGCCTGAACAGCTGGACGGAATTACACTAAATTTGCCAGAAAGGTAACATTCAGTACCCATATTGTGTTTTTGGTTACTTGGTGTAAATCCGTTCATTAGTTTTCAAAAATAATAAAGGGAATAAATTTGTATATCTGAGGTTGCAACAACTTTGGGAATATTAACAAGCTTGTGCAGGGAAATGCAGAGCTCTGATTGGCAGCCATCTTGGGAATCGGCTTCAGCCAAGTTACAGAAAAAAATTAAAAGAATAAGACAAGGGGCCAAGTTAGAATCACCCTGACCCCTTAGCTCTGGTGCTGGGGTCCCAGAGGCAACCCACCAGAACTAAAAAAGAGACTCCTGCACTTCTTTTTACGAAGCCCCAGGGTGGGCCAGGTCCCAGGGCTATGTAAAGAGTAAGGAGGGGGGCGCATAGGGCCCCCCTCCCAGGGCAGTTTTATGCCTGAGGACCGCCACCTCCCAGGGCTTATTAAAAATGTATTGCAGTGTGGGCCCACTGAGCCTGCCCACAGCCCTGGGGCAGCCACTTCCCCGAGGCCAATGTGATATGCTATGCAGGGGTTACGTGGCTCACCCGCAGCGTCGGGGACTGCCATCTCCTAGGGTCCAATGTGATATGCTATCAGGGGGGCTGTGCATACCCCCGCAGATCCGGGGACCATCACCTCCCCAGAGCAAAAATAAAACAATGAGAGGGGCCTGTTTCAGTCCCCTGGCCCCAGGGACCACCACCTGCCCAGGGTAAAACACATTGAAGGGGACCCATACGGCCCCCCTTGAGGAGCCAATGATGGCCCTCGAGACGGGCCGGCTCCTGCTATGTCCCGGGGTGCCCACCCCTGAGTCATAGCTGTTTGCTTTTGCTTGGTGAGTGCTAACGGCTCCTAGCAAACAAAGTCTGCTTTCTGCCAGCAGGAGTTGTCAAACAGCTCCCGCTGGCAGAAAGCAGAGTTTTCATCTGTTTCATCAAATATGCGTGCAGGGAAACAGATGAAAACATTGCTCCTGCAAGCAGGGAGCTGCAATTTGAAGCAGCTCATTGCTTGCAGGAGTAAAGCCAGCTCCCACAGGCCGTAAACTGTGGCATAGTGGTTAAGGTCTCAGACCGTCACACTAAAGGTTGTGGTTCCTAGTCTGGGTGTGACTAATGTAATTTCCGTATTACAATTTTTTTTCCTTCAAATACTTAAGGTACATACCGAAAGGTGATCTCACTCTACTTACTTGACAAATGCATTTATTTTCATTTTGTCTGGAAATATCTCATTCTAAGTATATCATTCATCAAAGCCTGAAAAAGCGCTTTCTCAATTTTTCTCTGAGTGGTTATAGGGTCTTGACCACAGGGTCTCGCTGCAGGCCAGGGCCTGTAGCCAACCCCCTTACTGCACGTCCAAAGGCCATGCTCGGCGCTCACTTGGGTGCCTATAGGAACGTGGCCGACCCCTGTTGTTCACAGTGCAGTGTTGGGTGGCTATAGGGGCTTGGCTGAAGGGACTGGCCGCAGGACTGGCCTTGGAAAGAAAGGACAACACAGGCACATCTGCACATTGTTGTATATTGTTAATGGGGTAGTGCTTATATACTTTTGGTATATTGTTAATGGGGTAGTGCAAGCAGCTATCAGCAGATCTATTATACTAGTAGTGGAGGCTACAAGTACTCCTCATAAGGGCTGCTATACTAGTAGTGGAGAGTACCAGCACTTCTCAGTAGGGCTGTGATACCTTTAATGGAATAGTGCAGGCAGGTCTCAGCAGAGATGTTATACTATTGGTGGAGAGTACCAGTACTTCTCAGCAGGGCTGTTATACTTTTAATGCTTCTCAATAGGGCTTTTACAGTATTAATGTTGAGTACCAGTATTTCTCAGCAGTGCTTATATACTTTTGATAGGACAGTGCATATATGTTTCAGCCGGGTTGTTATGCTACTATTGGAGAATACTAGTTTTTCTCAGTTAGGATGTTATACTAGTAGCAGACAGTACCAGCAGTTCTCAGCAGGGCTGTTACACGTTTAATGGGACAGTGAAAGCAGGTCTCAGCAGAACTGTTACACTAGTAGTGCGGAGTACCAGTGTTTCCTACCAGGACTGGTATATTAGTAGCGGAGACCAGAAGTATTTTTAAGTAGAGCTGTTTTAGTGGGGCAAAGCCAGAAGCTCTCAGTGGAGTGACAACACTTTTAATGGGAATTTGCCAGCAATTAACTGCAGTTAGCAAATATTTTGCGACTTGCACCAGCCTCTCATTTTTATTTAGCGTGGAAATCAACAAAGATATAAAATAATATATTAAGAGGCATGAATGAATAGGTCATTTGTAAAGTGGGACAGTTACTTGCATAATTGAAAGAATCACAACTAAAGATATGTATTGCAGACAGCCCCTTTGTACAACTAAATGTATAAATGCATAGTTGGCATGTCACTGTTGCTGAAGAAGCAGAAAAGAAAAGGGGTTGGAGGCCATCCAGAACTAGTGGGTGGGTCTTTACAGGGGTGTAACAAAGGTCCCTGAAGCCCCTGCAATGCGGGGCCGAGCTCCGCCCCCCCTCAGCACAGCACCAGTCCTGAATGAGTCTGGAGGGCCCCACTCCCTCTATGTTCTGTGCAGGGTGGTCCCCTTCCGGGTTTCCTTACACCACTGGGTCTTTGCCTGGGATTGTCAATCATTCCTCTAGCATGAAAGGTTCTGGTTACATGCTGTACGCATTCAGCTACAATGCATGTATAACCTGGCACCATTCGCCTTATCTCCCCATTCCACCCATATAAACCTGAACTATCCCTAATAGCAATATTGAGTTCCTTGTAGCCGCCCCCTATTTCAAACTTTCTTCAAAAGTAGGTCAGTTTTTCGGTTCTAGGAGCTAAAATCTCAAACAGCCTTCAGTACAATTTAAGATGTCTAAATTCTTGGAGCAATTGAAAAGACAACTAGAATGGTACTTATTATATATTGGCTTGCACAGATGTAGGTTGGAATTTCTGATGTTGACCAGCATCTACAGACTCCAGGGTATTAAACATTATACAAATGTAGTTAGTAGCCGCAGTAGTAGGGATGAACAAAAGGTGGGGTGCCGCTAAAAGTGTAACTAGAAATCCTTTCCAAGGCGCATGGGCAATGAAATTAAGGATGTGGTGTAAAACATGTAAACTAAAATCCATTGCTTCACATAGCGTGCCACCTCACCAGTATTTGGGTGCTTCTCTGTGATATTTCTGTTGTTTGCATCCAGACACATACCACAATAACGGACAGATGCCTAAAACAAGCCAGACCCATTGACTTTGCCAATGTTTCTTAAAAGTATCAAATAAATGAATAACAACAATGATTTCATTGTGAATAATCAGAATTTACGAGACTTCATTTCTGAAGCTGTGAGACTATTAAGTTCTATGTGTGGTAGTGTTCTTCAGGTATCTCAATCTTTCCAGTTTTTCCACTTTCTTCTGCAGTTTCTTAGTCTGTTAGGCACTTAAGCCCCTTTTTATCTCTACAGTTTTCTGAAGTTCTCCATCTGGATACTTCACACATCATTCTTTCCTCTTCAGCACCCTTTTTGTTCTCCCTTTCTTAATTTACTTTCCTTTATTTACTCCATTCGCCATCCCTCACGCACAACCCACCCACTCACCTATAAACAGTGCATTTTCTTTTCCTTTTTTGGTGTCTATATTTTGACATCTGTGTACCTTCTTCACACACTTTCCAATAATTAAACTTGGTACATATGGGACAATCGTAATATCTGCTCTAAAAAGAGGCCCGGGATCCGATGTGCATGTAGCCGGACTATCTTTATGGCCACTAAAAGGCACTGTGAGAAACTAGCATTGCCTTCAGCCTCGACTCCAAAGCTCTCAATCATGGCCCGTCATAAACACCACCCGCAACCTGAACTCACAGAGACTCCTATAGGCATTTCACAGCATGCACTACACTAGATTTATATGTTGCATGAAAAAAACTACAGAAACAAACATCTATAAGAAGCAAATATGTTAAGGGAATGCAAGAGAAAGCAAAATGTAAAATGTAAACATTCAAGGTATCGGTGACATTGATTACCTTAAGGGTTTTCAGTAAGTGTTGAGAAATTTATCAGTTTTTTGACATGTAATTTAAATTTAATGAATATAAAGACCTGTTACAACACGTTTCGAAATGAGTTTTTAATTCCTGCTGGGTCTAAAACCCAGTAGATCCCACCCCACATAAAGCTCTGACTGAAGTAGTGGCCTGCTGCTCAAAACCAAAGGCTCAGGATGCTTCAGGTCCTGGACTCCCATGATCTCAATCTAACACCATATTTTAGCCTGTTGAAGGGGCTTTGCTGGACCAGTAGAGAAGAAGCCACCCAGAAGGTCCCGTCTGGTATTCAATGACCAGCTAGCTTATGGCGGTAGGCCCTGTGCGCCAGTAAGCTTGAATGATGCAATAGAGTGCTTCGAGGACTGGCTTGACATATTTCCATCTCTATAAATGTAGCACACTTTGGATCCCTGGCCTTGCACTCTTTGACATCTATTTCTAAATTTTTTGGGTGATGTGGCATAGACTGCAGTGTAATAATCCTGGTGAATTACGTTGTATTTGTTCATATTTTAAGTGCTTACATTAAACTTCAGAATACAGGAAATGAGAGTTCCACCACCTCATTTCACATTCACACTCACTTGTTTATTGAATGAACCTAAAATAAAATCAATGTAATCAAAGCTATGTGCCAGCAGGTGCTGTTTTGGGCAGGGCCACCTACAGTGAAAACCAAGGGAAGGTCACAATATTTTGTGTGTTATGTTATATTGGTTCATATAGCGCACTAATCACCTGAGAGGGTATCGATGGCGCATGGGCAGGAGTGTAGTTTTATGGTTCCCCAAAATGCTTCTACGAAGAGCCAATTCTTCAGGTTCCTGCAGAACTCAGGAAGTGAGGAGGAAGCTCTGATGTGTAGAGGGAGGTTGATCTATGTCTTGGGTGCTATGTGGGAGAATAAGTGACCTCCAGTTTTGATTTTGCAGATGCAGGGAATGTGTGCGAGTGAGTGTGAGGCAGAGCATACATGTCTGGTGGGTTGGTGAAAATGTATGCAGCTGTTCATGTATTCTGGTCCTATGTTCTGTAAGACTTTTTATTTGTCCATGTAAAGTTTGAATTGGCTGCGCTTGTGATTGGGGAGCCTCCTGAGGTGCAGTATGATGTGGGTGTGGCGTGGGAGGTCAAGTATGAATCTTGCAGCGGTGTTCTGGGTGGTCTGGAGTCTGTGTAAGAGTTATTTGGAGGTTCCAGCGTAGTTCAGTTTGCTGGTGATGAGTGCTTCTGTGACATTCTGTCTGGTGTTCTGAGGCAACCATGTGAAGATTTTTAGTAGCATGCGTAAGATGTATTTGTGAGAACATCAGGTTTGAAGTGAAACTATTCAGATTTCACCAAGATAAAGGTTGTGTGTGCTCCATGATGCCCTAGAACACTCCTTGTGACACGAGTGCCCCCACCAGGTAGCATCAGGGTAGGCGCTACCGAGGACCTTTTACATCTCATAGTTGTTCCAGTCTCTGTGAGTGCCCGAGATGTGCCCTCTAAGCACACTGCACAGGGACAATTCGGGTCCGATGGATGCCAGCCCAGAGTGCCATTCTAGGAAGAGAACTAGGCCTCGTCCTGCCTGCCAGCTTCCAGTGTTTCAAAGTATTTCTTATGACTGATTCCGATTTCTGTACTAAGCTGTCCTACCCTCCTTTTGAAATACGGAAGGCTCCGAATACTCAGCATTAGCCCCTGCCATTCCATTTTAGGGTCTCCCAAGAATTGATATCACCTCATGCTAGTCCACTCCTGCAGCCTCATGGCTCTCATGGACATCATGATAAGGTGCTTGCCTCGTCATTATCATCACCTCCAGTCACATCTTCCTGTTCAGCATCTGCCCAGCTCAACCATCTTCTGCTCTAACAAGACCACGGCAGCAGCCTCCTGGTAGGCGCCGGCATTACTGTGTCATCCCCAGAGAATCCTTCACATACGATACCTATACACAATTCAACAATCCCAGATACACCCCACCCACAGACACCAGGCTGGCGTCCAGAGCTTCATGGGTCCCTTTACGAGTTCCTCGGTTGAGTCTTCAAGTCTGCCCTTGCTCTCACCATCTTACACTTTTTTAGAACTAGTCCCTCGAAGCAACCCCTTTAGCTCAAATGCAAAGCTCAGTTCTATTACAAAAAACCTGCACCTCTCTGGATCAGCACCTCCAAACTCATACACCACTGCCTTCATTTCAAGTCCCCACCACCCGATCTCCTGGCCCCCCAAGGAGAACGTTAGGCAGGCGGATTAGCCTTTGGTCAACCCTGGATTTGAATGTATAAAGTTCATTGTATCTGAGCGACTTGCCCTGCAATGCCTCACTCACCACCATTACTCTTTCCTAAACACTGGCTTTCAGTTACCAACCACCAATTCCTACGCAACCTGTTTAATGTAAACTCTATGCAGCATTTCAGTTAGAAACATTCTGCAAATAAATACACATAAGGCCCCTTTCAGTATCTGCTTGGCTCTGCTGTCAGCCCGACTGATCGAGCATCCTGTCTCCATCCACCGACATGCAGAGTCTGGAGGGCGCGGACACAGCTGAAGGGAGGAAACCTACTTTTCTTCACTGTCCACCATTGAAAACACTGATGAGGTCTGGGAAAGAGGTGGACCCCGACAGTGTATACTCGAGACACCGCTCCCCACAAGTAAGAGGCCGGACATCAGTCATGGGCACCAGGGTCCACTCTTTATTGGTGGGGCCAGGTCATGTCAGCAGTTCCTTGAAGGCGCAAGGCCGAGCGTGTCCTCCCGCATTCCCTCACTCAAACACACGATGGTCCAAGGAAAAGACCAGGAGTGAAGTAATTCACCCTGACTCAAGAACAATAAATAACGTATGAATCCATTTTTGTGCAGCATCAAACCGGTACTGGATGACTAAGCTTTCCATCCCTTGAAACCTGAAAGTAGGGACCAGGTCCCAGAACAAATAGGTAGTGAATAATTAGCTTACGCAGTGTGCATCGATGACATTTCACCATTGGAAGCGATGTCACAGTCTTATTGACACCCCCTTTAAAGTCATAGGATAGGTAAAAACGTAGCAGTGTTTATTATGTATTCAAGTAAATATACGGTTTCCGGGGTATATTTTCACATATGAATCATATGCAGGGATCTCAGAGGTTTATGATCAGATTTTGTTTTATTGGATCACTTTACGGACCTCTTTTTTAATTCTATTAAAAACAAACTAGTTATTGTCCCAAATGATAACGTTAACAGTTGTTAATTTACCTCTTGTAAGTCACACGCATATTTTCCACGTATTAAAGAGTTGAACTTGTAAGAAAAAATACATTTAAAAAAGGGGGTCACTTCTTGGTGCTTTGCAGTTTTTCAATAAGGAAATGCTCTGCTTCGAAATGAAAAGAAATAAGAGTTGGCTTTGAAACGCACCCTTAAGTTCGTCTCCCACACACCACCTCAGTCCCGTTGGAAACGTTGAATACTTGTTCATTCCTTGTCTGTCAGAAAGCAGGCGCCTGGTAACACACGACCCTTGGGTTCTTACTTTAAATGATTGACGGGCCTAAGCTCTGCAAGTCCCGATATCCTGGTGCCTCTGGGGCAAAGGCTGCACAAGCTGCACTCACACGTGCCTCTGACTTCACCACAACCGGCAGTGACGCAGGAGGGCTGGAGGCAGCACCGGCAGTGACGCAGGAGGCCGCATCTGCAGTGTCCCACCCTGAGAGGGGCATAGGTTGCTTGGCTGCTGGTGTGCAGGTGTTGGTTACTTCACTGACCCATTTAAAGATGCAAAAAGGTCGCAGACATCAGGCTCTTTGGATTTAGTACCATCTAGAGCTCCCCACCGATGTATCCTCCACTCCACCGCTAGCAGCAGTTAAAGGTTTATAGGCAAGACGAGGGAAAGAGGGAGGAGGCTTGCAAGGGCATCACTTTTAAGGGAATGGCTTGGAGAAGGGTAATGCGTGTATTATAAAGTCCACTCCAAAGCTTCTTTACTTCAAATTCAGACTTTATTGTTTCTTCTCCACTCTGTGCCTTCCTTCTCCTCCTTCATCACCTTCTCTCACAACTCCAACATTCTATCATGCACTCCAGATCCCAACCACCTACAGATCATTCCATCTTTAATCTCCCAGTAGGGGAAGGCGGATCATACCATTATGAACTAAATCTTATCAGTACCTAATACAGTTTGATGTCAATGATATTAATAACCAGATAACCATACTTATCTACCGACTATACCTTCATGGAACTACACACATATAATTTGGTCTACATACGTATAATTTGGTAAGTATAACATTGAATTAAAATATAACACATCTTCCCCTCACAATAAAATAACCAAAAACTGGAAGAGGAAGAGTTTACACTAACAAGGAGTCAATTAAATTTAAATTGTGATATTTGCAAGAATTTGAACATAGGATAGATCCCGGAATTCAGATGTGTTTCATGAGATTGCTGGACTATCTTACATAATCCTTGCTCCATGCAGGCGGCTTGGTCACTCGACTACTGGGTGATCTCTGTACGTTGTCCCGGACCTTTAACCGTGATGGTTCCTTCCAAGTTGGAACTTTGTCTGCAACCTTAACAGTGATCGGTACATATTTTGCAACTCTGTCCATGCTCCAGCATTGTCCATTTTCTAAAATAACAACATTTTTTTTTACTTTTGAAATGCAATATGGTCCCATGAATTTGGACTCTCTCAACCCCTTTCTCGAGCAACCTGCTGGTTTCCTGATCATCACATCATCTCCCACCCTCCAGCATTGTTTTTTAACACCGAATTTGGCGTTATACCTTTCTCTATACTTTTCCTGGTACATTGCTACTTTTGTTTTAGCCCCTGGAGATGTATTTTTGCATTGTCTTCCCCCCCCCAACCATGAGGGAAAGAATTTGGTACATGGTACTCTGCCTCGTAATGCTGAGAAAGGTGATATTTTCGTTATAGAGTTAGGAGAGGTGTGATAGGCCCATAGCATTTCTCTAATGGCATTCTCAATGTTCAACCTGTTAATACTTGCTAACTGGATACACTCCTTTATCATTCTGTTAGCTCGTTCTGCTAAGCCATTGGCTCTAGGACAATATAAGGCTGTGGTATAATGTTTTACCCCAATAGAATCCAAAAACTGTTTCATTGGGCTTGAAGTTAATTGGACCCCATTATCCGTTATAAGAAATTCTGGAATTCCTTCTATGCTAAACACATCTTTCAGGAAGTTGATGACTGATTTGGTAGTAATTATGTTAACTAATTTGGTTGTGATCCAGTGCGATTGATAGTCTATAAGTACAATTACAAATTTCGTAGGCAGACCAGTATAATTAAGGGGCCCAATGATGTCTAACGCTAACTTAGTCCATGGCTTGTCAGGAACCTGTACTGGGGAAATGGGTGTCTTGCGTGTAATCTTGGACTTGTCACTTAACGCACAAAAGGTGCATTCTTTAACTTCATTCTCAATTGTGGAATCCATATTGGGAAACCAAAATCTTTCTCTTACTCGGGCCTTCGTAAGACTTCTCCCTAAATGACCCTCGTGAGCAAGTTTTATTATTTTTTGTCTGAGATTCTGAGGAGGTATTATTTTGTCATTCCTGAGAATATAGTTGTCTTTTCCATTAATTTCCAATCTCACCTCCCAATAGTCTTTGATGATGTCCTCTAAGTCTTTTTTCATCTTAGGCCACCCCTCTCTCGCCTTCACCCTCAAAAGAGCTAAAGACTCATCTTGTTGATATGCAGATTTCCACTCCTCATCACTAATGGATGGTACGTCAACTGCTAAAATAGGGTGCTCTATGGTGTCAAAGTTTTCGATACAGTCAATTGGGCTTCTCGAGAGAAAATCAGCTGCACAGTTCTTATACCCTGGAAGATATTCCACTGTAAAACAGAAGTTTTCTAAGGCTAGAATCCATCTAGCTATCCGGGGTGTGCTACTATTAAACCCCTTTGTAGAAAATACATACACCAATGGCTTATGGTCAGTGCGTAATATGAACTGAGTGCCCCACAGTAAAAATTTAAAATGTTTCACTGCCCAGAAGCATGCGAGAGTCTCCCTTTCGATTACCGAATAATTAGCCTCAGCCTTGCTCAAAGTCCTCGATGCAAACGCTACTATTCTTTCCTCTCCATTGATAATCTGCGATAAGGTGGCACCCAAACCTAACTTGCTGGCATCGGTTGTAAGGAAGGTTTTCCTACGGTGGTCAAAATTGCACAAATATGGGGCATTCACAATGGCTGACTTGATATTCTTAAACGCTTCGTCCTGGACATCCTTCCATTCATAAGGAGCTTTGTTTTTCAACAGCTCTCTAAGACTCGCAGAGACCGCTGAGAATTTTTTTACATATTTTGCCATAAACTCGGCAAGGCCCAGGAAGGATTTTAGCTCATCTTTGTTTTTAGGTGCACTGGCATTCTCTACTGCGTCAACAAGAGAAACTTTGGGTTTAAAGCCATCTTTTGATATAACATGCCCTAAGTATTCTACCGAATTTACCTTCAGCCTACACTTTTCTTTCTTTAATGTGAGTCCTGCTGCTTTTAATTTTCCTAGGACAATCCTAAGTATTTTGTCATGCTCTATTTCAGTCGCTCCGTATATAAGTTCATCATCTTGGAAGTACAGAGTGTTGGACACATTGCCCAGAATGTTCTGCATAATTTTTGGGAAAACTGCTGCAGCTGATGCCAGCCCGAAAGGCATTCTATTGAACATGTAGGATCCAAATGGAGTGGTGAATGCTGTAAGCCATTTAGACTCCGGGTGCAGTTCCACTTGATGGTATGCACTCGAAAGATCTAACACAGAAAAGTATGAAGCTTCCCCCATAGTGCTCAGTATTTCGTGTATTCTTGGAAGAGGATGCCTCTCAACCCAGATATTCTTGTTTAGGTCTCTTAAATCCACGCAAATTCTAATTTCATTTTTGTTATTTTTCTTGGCCACCACAATGGGGGCCAACCATTCGGAGCATTCGATGGGTTGAATAATTCCCTGTAACTCTAGCTTTTCTAATTCTTCTTTGACTAATTGCTTCAGCAGGTGTGGAACAGGTCTGGTTTTATGCACCGTGGGCTTATTTTTTGGTTTGAGTTTGATTTTATGCTGGAAGTTTTTTAGTAATCCTAACCGCTCACAAAAAATATCTGGGAATTCTTGAACGAAAGCTTCTCCCAAATTAGAATTATCAATACACAGAACTTGTTCAGAATTGTTAGGATCTAATGTTATCCCCAGTTCTCTTTGGTGTTGCCAACCTAATAGATTGGAACCTTCCTCTACCACATATACTTTACCAACCGTGGATCTCTCCTTAAAGGAAATTATGCTTTTAAACATGCCTTTCAAGATTATTGGATCTCTGTTGTAACCTTTTGGACTTATATCTGGATTCTGTAGTTCAATTATACCATTCTTTTGAATTTTGTGAAAGTTCATTGCATCTATTATGGTGAATGGAGAACATGAGTCAGCAAACATTCTTATGTTCTCTTTATCAATTGCGATTGTACACACAGGGTATTGAGTATTGATTTTATCCTCACTGTTCACCTGTAGAATAATTTTTTTAATTAATTGCGGTGGTTCTTCAGATTTTTTGTTATCCCCATTCTTGGAACTATCTTTACACACCCTTGCAAAGTGACCTCTACGATTGCACTTCCTGCAAATTGCGGATCTAGCTTGGCAGGATGTGGAATTGGCAAGGTGATTGCTGCTGCCACAGCGATAACAAGTGAAATTTGTTTTGTTACTATTATACCTTTGGTTTTGTTTCTCATTACCCTTAATTTTTAGAATTTTCTCCTCTTTTACTTCCTCCACTATTTCATTTACCTGTGTTTCAGAGGAAGTGGAATTAATTTCCTGTAGACAAATAGCCCTATGTTCAATTGATTTGGCTAATTCAACTGCTTCTACCAACCCTGGTTGCTTCTGCAGAAGCTTTTCTTGTATTTTAATATTGTTAGTACAACGGACTAACTGATCCCTAATTAGAGAATCATTCAAATCTCCGAACTCGCATAACGTACTCAATCCTCTTAAAGCCGCAATATAGTTTATTACACTCTCCTGCTTGCCTTGACATCGGCAAAAACATTCGCAAAACATTCGCTTTGGCTGACGAACAATTTTGTCTGAGAGAATTCCCTCGCAAATTGCCGCGGTGCTGCTTCGCTTCCAAATTTCACCCCCGAATGCCGTTCACCATGGTTCTGTGTAAAATTACCAGAAACACGGCTTGACTTCCTGACACTAAACACACTCTGAACGCGCTTAGTTTCTTACTCCATATCTTTTCTTTGTAAGCATTTGCCGCTCCAAAACATTGCGGTGCAGATTACACTTAGTTTTTTAGTCAGATGACAGGACTTTCTACATGCGTGTTTACTGTCAATTATGAAGGTATATTTAACTCGAATACTTGAAAGAGTATTTACATTTTCGAGTTGTTTGTTATGTAGATTACTTATTCCAGAGTCAAATAGAAGGACACAGGATAGGTGGAGTGTCACCAACCTGAAAAAAGGGGTGAAGAAGAATGTGCCCCCTTACGCACTCCTCGTCGCCAGTATTATAAAGTCCACTCCAAAACTTCTTTACTTCAAATTCAGACTTTATTGTTTCTTCTCCACTCTGTGCCTTCCTTCTCCTCCTTCATCACCTTCTCTCACAACTCCAACATTCTATCATGCACTCCAGATCCCAACCACCTACAGATCATTCCATCTTTAATCTCCCAGTAGGGGAAGGCGGATCATACCATTATGAACTAAATCTTATCAGTACCTAATACAGTTTGATGTCAATGATATTAATAACCAGATAACCATACTTATCTACCGACTATACCTTCATGGAACTACACACATATAATTTGGTCTACATACGTATAATTTGGTAAGTATAACATTGAATTAAAATATAACAGCGTGTCTTCTGCGGCATCAAGGAAACTGCAATGTGTGTGAACTGAGCATCACCTGCAGACTGGAGCCTTCTGAAAGTAGCAACGAGCGTAGAGTGGGGCACTGTGGAAGCAGGCCAGGTTTTTAACGGTGGCATTATGTAAACTGTCAATGTGTGTTAAATGGGACACTTGGAAAAGTTGGGATGTGAGCGTCCTGGAGCATTAATGAAATGACCTCTCTGTGTATACCGCGGGCCTCTAAAATAAATCAGCGTGCGTACACACAGGAATCCTGAGCAAAGGCAAAGCATTAACATCTAACATTACGGAACCTAGCACAATGTGCCAATTGGGATGATTCGGAGATTGGCACTGGGCACAGGCTGATGCTGAATGGAACCTGGAAATGTATGTGTTCACGACAATAAGCAAAAGATGAAATGTACTTAGACTGGGGCACAATGGGGACTGGGCACACTACGGGTACTGGTGGGGATGGCTGGGGTCTGAGTTTATCCTACTCACGGTAGAACCTTTGTAGGAACTGATGCTAATCCTCCTCACTGTATGTGCACTTCAGTCCAGAGCCCTTTCAGTACTGCACAAAGCACTCTCATTTGATGCCAGGCACTCATGGCTATGAAATAAAACAGTCACTCTTCTACACTAAGCTCGCCATCCTTCCCACTGCTTTGGTCTACCACAGGCACACAGTTTGTTGAGTCTTGCACATGAGGCTGCGTGGGCCATCAATCCTCTGACTCACAAGAAGGGCTGTCATTCAGTTGTGGCTGCCTGTCCCAGGCAGCACGGTCCATTCACCGTCCCATCATGGCTACATTGTTTGCCCCCCAGTAGATTCTGAAAAAAATCATCTTTGCAGCTTTTAGGCCTGCGCCTTCCAGTCAGGGGCGTCTTGTTTCTCCAAAATACATGCAGCCTTGAAGCTGTGCTTCAGTGCTTTACAACGCCTTCAGCCTGCTCCCGTGAACCATCGGGTTTTAAGCTTCAAAATCTTTCTACATCTTCTGTCTGATTTCACCGACCAAGTGTTTACTTAATCTGTACTTCAGTAGAAGGGCTCTGTAAAAAGTCCACTGTTTTAAATTGTAGTTTTGCAATAAATTCTGCTTGAAGTGCAACAGCCAGGTCTGTATGTGGTATTTGTATAGTGCTTATGTAGCCAAAAGTAGGGTCAGAGGCAGAGAAGAAGTGCACTTGTGATTGAACAATTGCTGGTTTATAAGGGCAAGAGTGGGCTGTTCGTGTTCTTTAAAAAGGTGCATCTTTAACTCTTTACTAAACTGGAGCAGCTTTGGAGCAGTCATGGTTGATACAGGGATGTTGTTGCATATCCTGCGTGGATAGATTGAAAATGACTGCTGCTTGTTTTCAATTTTCATCATTTCTTGGTCTCCAGCCCGATGGTGTCCTGGCTGCTGGTGCCGAGAGCTACTGCAGATGGTGCTGACTGTGATAGCTTTGTAAATGATACAGAAGGTCTTGAAGATGGTGCAGGCCGGCAAGTGGAGTTCCATCAGGGTGATGTGGTTGTGTCTCTTCAAGCCTTTGATGGTGCTGGCTGTAGGGGTGGGATGTCCGGGGGTGAGGATGGTGCAGGCCCCCTGGGCTCACTGTGGCATTTCCGTCATCTAGATGTGAGAGCTCAAAAGCTTGAACGGCAATTCTGAAGTCACTTCTATAAGGAAGAGTTTTACTTTTTTAGTACACAAGTGAGTCTCATATTCTTACATCATACGGTTTTTACAACATAATTACGCCAATTCAGAACTGAGGGAGTAGCAATAATTTACTAATAGGAAATATCTTTGCAAGTGCAAGCTGTCAAACATTCAGTTCCCTGGTACAAATCAACTGGGAGTATGAAGTGAATCACACATCATGAATTAATGAAAAATATAGGGTGAAATTAGACAAATATGCCAGCAAGTTTAGTTTCATATACAAAAATGATGTAGAATAACTAACGTACTTTTTCTTCTCTAATTACTTATGAGCTCTGTAAAGGGCTGCACACTGCTAAGGCAACTTCAGAGCACTGGAAAAGAAAGAAAAATCAAAAACTCAAGCATACCAGGAACAGGGGAGTTGGCATCCAGCCAGATGCATAGAACTAGCTTAGATCATCTGGAATTCCTTTGACACTTGCAAAGTCGAATTTCGAGTCAGTTGAACGTCTGTGTGAAAGTCAATTTTTTGAGCAGTTTCCTAAAATCACTGTAACTAGCTTCAGTTTAGAGTCGGGGGCTAATGCAGCTTTATAGATTCGGAACCCAATGATCTTCTGCCATACGCCAGGCGTTTAAAGGGGCATTGCTGGACCGGACCATATGGGTCACAGAGGAACGCAGGTTTCGGGCTAGAACATAGTGGCGTGCCAGATTCTGAAGGTGACCAGGGCCTCTGTCCAAGTCTGCTTTGTGCAACATGTTGTGAATTCAGCTGAGAGCCAGTGGAGAGTGTAATGTGGCCACACCATGGGAATGTAGACACAAACTAGCTGTCTAATTTCCTGCACTTTGCAGTTTGAGGATGAGTTTTTACGGATACGCACATAAACAACACTACTACATTATCGTAGTGCAAACAGAGCATCTGTTTTTTCTATTCTGTGGTTGGCTTGGAGCCACGTGAGGCTTTTCTAAAAGGTTAAGAGTTAGTTAATGTGACAAATGCTATGATACATAAAGCAAAGTTGAGGTCCAATTCAAAAAAGGTGCCTGGATTAATGATCTTTTGAGAGGGGAACAAGTTTGGTTGGGCATTCCAAGTCGAGAAACCACGAGTCAAATCATCCTTCATTTCAGACATCAGTCAAATAAAAGATACTTTCTTCATCCAGAAGTAAACACAGTCACTGCACTCTAAAAAAGAAGTGTGCTTCCATAAACGGTTCTCTGGGTGGACGTGCCCTTGGGTAACATCTCCCAAGAGCTATTGTGGAAGGATCATTGCTTAATTTGTGCTTGTTGTTTCTGGTGCAGAGCACTGGCACTTTTTTTGAGGACCGGCACTTATTTTTCTGTCTCAAGCATTTACTGCAAGCAAAAGACACATATGGGAAAGATGGAGGAAGAGAAAAACGAAAAAGCGTCACAAAGGGAGAAAGCAGAAAGCTGCAAGAATGAGCTGAAGGGGAAGGGAGTGGCTGTAAATGAATTGAAGAGGTCCGAGATGACTTCAGGATTATGCTGCCTCGGTATTCTGTGTTTACATATTTAATTGCAGCAGCTGCATGTTTAAGAGGAGGGCTTTGGGTACCTACACCTTTTTATTTACATTTTGAGTATAGGGAGGGATGTATGCTACTCTCCTGATCACTTGTGTATCTTCTCCGTACAACTGCAACTTTACCTGGTGTTGGTCTAGTACTGCAGCCAATGGCTGCATGTTGATATTGGGGAGTAGGGAGGAAAAAGAGAGTCTCGAGAACAGGGAGGAAAAAGAGAGTCTTGAGAACTTCCACAGTACACTTTACGATAGGTTAAATCATAAGATCCACTCAGGCGCATCCCAGACACCTTGACCAATCCATATACCTGCTGAAGAGGATTTCTGGCTGTGAAGTAGGTGACCAAGAGGTCAAGAATCATCAGGCCTGCTTGTTGACCTTCATGAAGAGCAACGAGGAAGTCATCCTGAAAGTTTGCCAGAGCTGCTTCTGTCCTTCAAGAGGGCTTGAAACAGACTGGTGATTGTTCTGGATAAGGGTCTGCTCTACGTGATCCTCTACTTGATTGACTAATTGAGATATTTGTATAGCACTTGTACACCAATATAGTCATCATGGCACTAAGAACCAAGAATATAAAGGAGAAAAGAGTAGATAGCCAAAGCAAAGGCATACAAAAGTAAAGTTTGTAAAGTATCTCTAAAGGCATGGTGAGAAAAGAACATTTCTATTTGTAGACACAAATCATTTAAACCTTGGGATGAGATAAGGGAGAGAGCGACAGCCTAAACAAGAACATTTCACACACTGAAAACATAAACAGATGCGCTGTGGATCGATCTAGTGGTAACCTACTGAACAAAGTGTTGTAATTGGAGATTTCTCCGTTTCATAGAAAATAGTCAAACAGAGGGGTTTGAACATAACTATTTGTTTTACTGGAAGCCAGTGCAGCCCAATTTGGGGTTATGTGACATGATCAAAAAGTTTGAATACTTTGGAGTTTGGTCAACGAGGACTCTGTGCATCCTGGATCTAGAATGTTAGTATATTGTAGCCTGGAACCGATACAAGCAGAAACTACTTTGTCATGCAAGTTGCTAGATAAACATGGAAATACCTGTCTCAGCAACTGTAACAAATAAAAACAAGATGAGACAGCATTGGTTTGGGCTGAGAGGCAGAGACCAACCAAGTCCGACTTCTAAGCATTTTATTTTATTTGCAGGGGAATTTCCCAGCAGCTGGGCAACAGAGGATGGTGCCAATGATCTCTGTGATTCACACAGTTTAAGGTCTTTGTTTTGTTGACATTAAGCTCAAAAATTGCAAAAAACAATTGCTTTGCAAACACGTCGATAGGTATGTAGCTGAGATTGGAGCAGAATGATCTAGGCGGATAATCCACTGAGTAACATCAGCATAAAAAATGGGCGTACAGCAAGATGACCTGATTAAGGAGAGCAAAAGCTAGGTACAAAGAATAGGAGATAGAGACAATTCTTGGGGGACCCCAAATGTGATAGGACCGATAGGTCAAAAATGGAAAAGGATTAAGTATAACAGATTGAGTACATGCGCCAAGAAGTAATAGATCCAGGCTGCTACTGAGTCTTTGATACCAATGTCAGAAAATCGATTTAAAAGTATGGAGGGAATTGATCACATCGAAGGCTGCCAATAAATCAATTAAAATAAGGACAGCAAATACTGCTTGATCAGAAATAAATCTGAATGAATCGATGCAAAAACCAAGGTGACAAGAGTCTAGAAGGTTGTAATATTCTAGATACTTGGAAAGTTGTTTTGCAATCACATCCTCAGGGAGCTTTTTCAAACAAAGTAGCAACTTAATGGATCTACAGTTCTCTAAAACCGTTCTGTCCTGATTGCTCTTTTTTTTAAAACAAAAGTGTAACTACGCCAGCCTTCCACTCAACCGGGACCATGCCACAGGAGACAGATTTGTGACTGGAGTTATCAGAGGGCCCATGGCCTGTATGCAAGATGTAGAATGGAAACTGGACTGTTATCATCTGGAGAACTAGACTCAATCGGATGAAGCAAAGAGGTAAAAAAAACTGCCAACTGACATGGTGCCACCGTGTCACACAGTTTCGGCTCCCCACACACAGTCACATGATGAGGAGCCGAAATCACATGATGGCAGGAAAGGCAAGCTGAAAAACCACTGCATATAGTGGATTTCCAGCTCGTCATTTGTGGCTGTGAGTAGACGATGTACATTGAAAGGTGTGAAAACACCCCATGACATTGGCAGCGACAGCCTCAGACACACTTTGTGGTTTCCTTGGGGTAGAGGGCAAAGTGCCTCTTAGGTTAGGGTTACTTGTTTTGGAGATGCAAAAACCAGGACAGGTTGAAAATAAAAGTAGTCTTATTTCTATATCTGGCATGTGTCATTTTTGCGTAGCCCTGTAAATTTGTGTCTGTATGCATATATATGCATAGACATGCATGTAAATATATATAAATATATATATATATATATATATATATATATATATATGCATGCATACTATGTATGCATGCAAGGCTTCTAAATCTTCTAATTGTGTACATATTTACACACACACATACAGCTATGTTTACATACCCTTAGCAATGGCAGGACCTCGACCTGCGCCTCCCCTGCACCCCACTTGATCTCTCTGCTGGGAGCAGATAGCAACCTCCTCCAGTGCTGTGTGGCCGAAACCAATACATTCACAGAGACATCTGTGAAAGGTGACCATACCTCTCAATTTTGCGTCATAGGATGGCCTGGCCATTGTCCCAAAAACCAGACATGTATTTAAAATGAACAAAAGTTTTGGGACACTTAGAGAGTACTCTGAAAACATTGGGACTGTCCTGGGAAATCCGGGACTTAAAGAGCACGATGGCATAGAAAAAGGGGGATTGGTGAAGTTATGGTGTGATTCACTTTGAAAGACCTCGCTATTTCAGTATTTTTTTAATTTGTGATGTAAAAAACGTGCCAGACCTTCAGAAAATGCACAAGTTGATGGGGCAGACACATTGGTACAGGAAAGTGTGCAAATGGGATTTAGAGTTTTGAATAGTGTTTTTGCAGAGTCAATGGCACGAAGAATTTGATTAAGAAGGAATTCACATTTGGAAGTAGAAGTGGATTTTTATATGGTTGCCTATTTCCATTCCATTCCAAGAGTTTGCTTGGATATGAGAAGGTTGAATTTAGTCAACAGCTGGAAGGAGTGGCTTGGACAAGCTTGACTATAGCTGCAGTCTGAGAGTCCATAACCGTCCAGATAATAATCGTCCTCAGTGCTAGAGCTAATCTCAGGACAGGTGCTGTGAACAGCCTCGGATAAGAGGAAGATAAGGCTGCATCAAGGGGTGTGTCTGACCAGATGGACCAAGAGACCTTCAGTCTAGCAGACGACAGCAAAGGCTTTGGTGAAGTGGACTGACTTATAGATGTATCACTCCCATGGGAAAGAGGTGTCTTTACCCTAGCATATAGGGCCGGACAACACTTACCAGTGATGGAGCTTGGGAATCAGCCATAAGATGCTCTGCTGGATGATGTTGTCAAATCTTAAAGGTTCTGTCTGATGGAAAACTTTGGATAGTGGTGTTTGCATGCACACGTTTCAGAAAGAATTAGGAGGAGTAGATTGAGGGGCTGAGAGGTTTCTAGGGGCTGCATAAAGTGTTTCTCAACCATCTTCTGCTCCCTGTGCAAATGGAGGTGCATTACTGGAGAGTGTTTGAGCCCACTAGACCTAGGATGGTAGAAATAGTTCATCTGGTCATTGGTCCCAACAGCACAGTCTACGAGTGCCACAATTAATCAATCAATCAATCAGGATATATAAAGCACGGCTAATCACCCAATAGAGTATCCAGGTTCTTGCAGGTCCCTAAAGCTTATTCAAACAGCCAGGTCTTGAGGGCCATTTAGAATTCCAGAAGTGAGGTGCCTGGGGAGGCTGCCCCAGGTTTTTTCTGCAGTGTGAAAGGAGCATCCTCCACTTCTGCTTCAGTAGATGAGAGGAGTATGGGCAAGTGAAAGGGTGGCAGGGTGTAGTCTTCTCGAAGGTTGCCAAAGATCAGTACTTCCATCTTGTCTGTGCTCAGCTGCAGGCAGTTGTTCTCATCCAGTCAACGAGGCTTGTCATGCATCCGTGGAAGTTGGTTCTGGTGGTGGAGAGATCATCGGTAAGTGAGAGGATCAGTTGGGTGTCGTCTGAGTAGGAAATTATATTGAGACCATGGGATCTGATGACTATGGCCAGCATGGGGTCATATGTGCACATAATCTCAGTGCCCAGGTTAGAAAAACGAAATGCAACTCTGGGGGCAACAGAATGTGCCAGTGTGGAGTTATTTGAGTGTCAGTTTGGACAGATTATATACTAAATTACAAATGTGGTGAAATTAATAGGTTTTGTTAGGATATGTTGATTTGTATAGCACACTAATCACCCCTAAGGGTATCCATGTGCTCTGGCAGGTGTGTAGTTATGAGGTCCCCAAAGTGCTTACACAACAAGCCAGTTCTTCAGCTTCTTATGGAACTCAAGAAGAGAGGAGGCTCCGATGTGTTGATGATCTAGACGGTAATCTTACCTTCTCCTTTTGCCATCACTGTTTGATCCTGAACAGATTACTTAATCTCCATGAGCTTCAGTTCCTTTACCTTTAAACATCTATAGTGTTTAGAAATAGGGTGTTATCAAGCATCATATACCCAACATAACATTTATATTTCTCTTCAGCAATCTCAGAGTGGCCAAGGACTGTTAGGTTTTTGATCTTCTCCCCCACACCCTCCTTCTTAAACAGGTATGTTGCAGTACAGTGATGGAATGAAGCTAGCAGCGCTTCTCATGAGGTCAAGTACATATCAGCTGGCAAGTTGGTTAAGCTCTTTGGGGCTCACATAGGCATTCGGTGTGACCTCCAAGTGACACTGCACATGGGCTCTGACCCAATCAGCACAGTGGCTCTCTTTACAGTGGCCCCCTCCCCCCGGCATACAGGGTCGCTGGCTTATCACCGCACACAGGCTACAGCCCCCGGCACAGCAGTACTCTTCACAGTGACCTCATGTGGCATAACGAGTCACCAATTTAACCTACACATGCAGGCCGACCAGTTCAGTGCAGCAACAATCACAGCTCACATCATGGTGGCCCTCCTCTGGAATATGAGGGTAGCAGACTTCCCCTGCATACGGGCAACAACCAGACCAATGTAGCAGCCATCTCCTGACAGGGATCCACTTGTAAGGAATCTCCTCTGGTCCTCACTCCCTCTAAAGCTCTCTTCTTCCTCAAAGGGCAAGCAGGCAGGCTCTGGGGCTCCAGGGCAGGTGGTCTTGGATTCCCTGGGTGATGTCCCTCACCAACAGGGAGACTACCAGGCTTTAGCCCCCATTTCCGGTCACAATCAGAAATCTTGCATAACTTCTCCATCTTGTAAAGTCCAACTGGTGCTTGATAGCTGACATTTTTTGGGGTCACAAGCTCCCCTTCTTATATTCCATTTCCGAGCACCACAGTTGATTCAGAGTCTAAGTCTATGAAATTTATGTTTGGGGCCTGCTTCCTTTTAAAGTACCCACCTCTTTGTTCTCTCTTCCTCCTCATAGCAGGTGCAAATCAAAATCTGATAGATCCACAACACAGGTCATGGGAGTGAATAAAGGTTCACACCTGGATGTCAGCCACAGTGATATGTGTATCAAAAAGTTGCCCTAAGGCCACAGCACTACTCTTTCTGTTTCTCTAATCAGTGCCATTCTTCTTCCGGAGATGTACCCAGGCCCTGTCTTTGTGACCCCTTCCTCTGAATAAAAGAGTACCCTTTAAAGTGTACTTGAGAGCCTGGCTCTCCCTTCCTCCAGTGTGTCCCACCCAGCTTATAGGAATGCAGAAATACACAAAGCTGACGGGGGGAGATTCCTCTACCTCCTCCCCTCATGTTTCACTATGCAGCCCTGGGACTCCCAACATGGAATCTAGAGAATTATGTGTATAGTACCATTCACAGGCACATATAAACCCAGCACATGCATACAGCATACATGCACTGCACAGCACTACATGCTTCATGTATTGTACCATTAGCAGGCACACATATACCAATCACTTACATAAAACATACACAAAATGGTCAGCACAACATCCTTTTGCATTGTACCACTCATAGACACACATAAACCCAGCACATGCAAATAACATTCCCACACTGCACAGGTACAGCATTGCCTCTGTATTTTACCATTCTAAGGCACCACACACCCAGAACGGGTAGTAGTCCTGACCTTTTGGTCCGTGTGCCACTCACCCCACTGCCAGCTCCTCCTGTCAAGGCACTGCACACTCACAGCACGAGCATCCGGATCGAGTCAGCTGTCAGGCCCCTCCACCGGTATCTGCTGATCCATTTTGGGCTACTTTTAGATGTTTCTGCAGGTTACTTTAGTATTTGCTCTTCATATTGCACAGGTTAATCTTGTGGTTTTTGGTCCTTTTCTGCACCTTGTCCCACCCGTTTTCTGCAGTTTTTCAGACTCCCTGTGGCTTTCCACTTCGGCTCCCCACCTCCCAGACAGCCCCTCCTATGTCTCAGGACTAATTATGCAGGCCGCTGCGTGGCCTCAGTGAGTAGCCCCAACCTTTCCGTCTGCGTGCGGCTCTCCCCATTGCCAGCTCCTCCTGTCAAGGAACGCGAGCCTCCGGATTGAGCCAGCTGTCAAGGCCCTCCGCTGGTACCTGCTGAGCCATTTTGGCAATTTTTTGTAGTTATTTGTGAAGGTTAGCTGAGTATTTGCTCTTCATTTTGCTCAGGTTAGTCTTATGGTTTTTAGCGCTTTTCTGCACCATATCGTGCCCGTTTCCTGCCGTTTTTCTCACTTCCTGTGGCTTTCCGCCTTCAGCCCGCCTGTCTCCCTGACAGCCCCTCCCATATCCCAGGACTACTTATTCAGAGCGCTGCGCAGCTGCACGCTGCAGGCGTGCCACTGAGGCAAGCCCATCTGCACCAGTTCGCACTCAGCAGCAGGAACCCTAGATCTACCACTATCTTTCACTACTCAAGCTCAGAACTCATTGCCCTCAAACTAACCCAACTCTCCCCCCAAAGAGGAATGCTGCCGCACCTCACCACAGATATTTTTGCCTGCTGCCACTGCCACTTTACCTGCCACTCTGACCCACCTTCACCCAACAAGTCAACCACTTAAAAACACCTTCTACTACAATGTATCCAGCTCAACGTCCGATCCCTCTGCAGGCACTTAATCAGGATATGGGGCACAGTCTATTCCCTCAAGCCTGGCCTCACCTTTCAAACTGAGACGCGGCACATTGCCTCCTCCACACAGGATATCACCACAGCCATTCCTTATGGTTACAAGATCAGCCACCGCAACCACCCGACAAACCAGGAGTCAGCATCACCATCATTTACAAAGTTACTCTCCAGTGCACCATTTGTACGGTCCATGACACACAGCTCATGAAATACCTCAATTTTTAGATCTGCATAGATCCCAAGACCACCCTTAAAGGCACCCTCGTCTACAGGCCTCCTGGACTATGAGCCAACTTTTGCAACACCATCCCAGGACTCATTGCCACCACTGCCATCGACACTGAACACTACAGCTTCCTAGGAAACCTCAATTTTCTCCTTGATGACCATAATGACACTAACACCAAAAACCTCCTAGACGGCATGAACATCATTGGTCTCAATCAAATAGTCACAAACGCATTGCACACCGGAGGACACACACTTGACGCCATCTTGACCTCCAGCAACCACATCAAATCTAGTCACACCAAGGAAGTCACCTGGTTAGACCACTCCATTGTCCATTTCACCTATGTCACCACTTCAGTCGCCGCCCCATGCACCACCCAGCGGAGCTAGAGCAAGATCTCTGAGAATTAATGGACAGACACCCTCAGATGCCATCCCCCCAGAGATCTCTTTCAACATCAACATTGCTGTTAACATTTTTAACACCTTGATCTCAGACTGCGCCGACAGATTAGCACCCTGCAAAATGGTCATACACAACAGAACCACCAAATGAGCAAAATCGGTACACCCCAGAGCTCTGGCGTACCACCAAAGCTCTCAGTGACAGAGCTGCCTTCAAACACTCACTCAACCAATACCACAACACCTGAAAGAAGCCAACAAGCTAGACCTGCTAACATGAATCCAATCCAGCACCAATGGAAGCAAGGACGTTTTCAAGATCGTCAAAGAACTCTCCAACCCGTCAGCAACAGAAAACAGCATTTCACCATTAGAAGACCTCTGCCACTCCCACGTCAACTACTTCCATTGCACAATCTCCACCATATACAGAAACTTTGCACCCCAACCAACGGCCACCGACACTCAACCTAATCAACTCCAACAACCCCCCAACCAACTCCACTCTCCACAACTGGAGCCTACTCACCACACAATCCACCAGCAACATCTTGAGATCCATCCACTCAGGCTCCCCCATGGACCCATGTCTACATCACATGTTCAATCAAGGCAACAACACCATCAACATCAAACTCACTGACATCCTCAACATCTCCATCCGAACATCCAGACACCCCGAAGACTGGAAACATGCCAGAGTCAAGCCCCTCCTCAAAAAACCATCTGCGGACCCAAACAATTTAAAAAACTACTGTCCTATCGCCTTGCTTCCTTTACCAGCTAAGGTAAAAAAATAAGCAGCTCACCACCTACTTGGAAGACCACCAACCTCTGGACACCACCCAATCTGGATTCAGGGCCAACCACAGCACCGAATCTTCACTAATCACTACCGCAGATGACATTAGAACCCTTCTTGGCCAAGGAGAATCAGCGTCACTCATTCTCCTCAACCTCTCAGCTGCATTTGACACTGTGTCCCAACACACTCTGATCAAGAGACTCCACTAGATAGGAATCAGAGGCATTGCCCTGCAGTGGATTGCCTCCTTCCTCTCCGGCAGAACTGAGACAGTCTTTCTCCTCCCCTTCACCTCACAACCTAATGACATCATATGCAATGTACCCCACAGCTCTTCCCTCAGCCCCTCCCTCTTTAATGCCTATATGACCGCCTTGGCCAACACTGTCAGAAATCATGGCCTAAAAATAATCTCCTATGCAGGTGACACCCAACTTATTCTCTTGCTTGCCATAGAGTACCTTCCAACTCTGCACGAATTCTATTGCCAAATGGATGAAGGACACCTGCCTCAAACTCAACACCGACAAACCAGACGTCCTCCTACTCCTAGTGATCTGCTGATCTAGGACCACCCCACACAACCTCAAACTTCACCAGTAATCTGGGCATCATCATTGACAATGCAGTATCTGCCACCTTCTTCCTCACTCTTCGAATGCTACAGAAAATCTTCAAGTAGCTCTCCTTCATCACAATAAGAACAGTCACACACTAACTCATCACCAGCTTTCTGGACTATGACATTGCTTGCTCTCTACGCGGGAATCTCAGCACACCTCATGAAACTCCAAGTCATCCAGAACTTAGCCGGTAGACTCATCTGGATCTCCCTAGACGGACCCACATCTCCCCCATCCAAAGAACCTCTACTGGCTGCCTACATACAAGCGCTGCCAGTTCAAAATCCTGACCTATGCATACAAGGCCTTGCACAACCTAAGACCCACCTACCTTAACCATCAACTGGTCTTCTACCAACACTCCAGATACCTGTGCTGTGCAGCACTCTCTCTTGCTCACACCCCGCATATGTTGCAGCTCCTGCAGAAGACACACTTTCTCCTTCATGGCAGCCAAAGCTGAGAACAGCCTCCCATCCCACCAGAGAGCACCTCCGTCCCTCCAGGACTTCAGGAAGGACCTCAAGACCTGGCTATTCGAATAGAGCACAGCAACTGCCCAGTGCTTGGATACCCTCACAGGTGACAAGTGCGCTGTACAAATCCACTGATTCTTTGATTGATTGATGTAGATCATACATGCACTGTGCAGCAATACACACCAAACTGATGTAGGCAAAAGGTGATTTAAGCACACAGAAATGGTAACTTAAATGGGGCAAGCGCGCAGGCCTCACTCCAGCGACACAGGTAAAAGGCATCTGTTCACCCCTACTGATCAATACCCAGTATTCTGCCACCATTGCACTCGTGCTGCTAATTTAACTCTTAAAGGCAATAACCTTTCACCACTACAAGGGTAGTGCTTTGGGTGACCTTCCAGGTCAAACAACACTGCAATCCGTGAGACAGGCCTATGTCATGGTGCACACACTTAATCCATGTTGGCCTATCACAAGAAATCAGCATTAGGGATCCAGACATCTGTACAGTTAGGGCACTCCGGGAAGGGGTTCACATCCATCATTATGCTAGGGACTTTTCCGTACCAACAGGATTACAATTTGTTTTAGAACTGAGTGTATAGTAAAGGACAATCTTCAGAGGACAGGTAGCATATATGTATTTCATGTGCTCCTTTTTGATACCTTCTATTACCGACCGACTAGATCTGATACACTGTAGGAGATTTTAAGATGGATTGACTATCCAGATGGTAGCTACTTTAACAGACAACATATTGGAGGTGACATGAAATGATTTTGCAGCTAGCCCTGCAAAAAAAGTGTAGTCTTTGTAACTATTGCCTCCTGGAGACAACTGATACTGGCTTTTAAGTATACGAGCACCTGCTTAATTTTGTAATGTTTCAGTCAAGCATTTAGACCTTTAATGTTAAGAGTAGCTACTCTCGGGAAACTAGGTATGTAGTGGCCCTCATAGGATATGGAACTTGTGCATAGAGATGCCCAATGTTCATTTTCTACATTTGTCCATTTTCCCATATTCCCCACTGTCTGCAACCCCATCATCACTGCAGTTCATCACCTTGTTACTACCCCTTACTCCTTTTCAGCTGTTCCTGCTTTGCCAATAAGGAAAAATTCCCACCTTCTACCCATTTAGCATATATTCACTACTGTGCATCTTGAAACTGTAAGACTCCTCTCAAAATTCCCTAACCTTCAGAGAGCTCCAACAACAATATAACCTCCTAGATATAGATTTTTATGACTTCCTCAGGCTCAAATCGAGCATTGCCAAAATCAAGTACAGCAATAGAGACCCCTCCCTCCTAAAAAATATTTCTCACTTTTAAAAAAACGGTCACCGATCCTCTAAGTTCTACCATCTTCTAAAGCCAAACGCAACCTGCTTAACACCCAAGGTATTGAGAAAGTGGGATCCCCAGGAAACAATTTCTCCAAAAGCCTGGAACTCAATATGGAAGTCAGTAGTTTTGTACAAAATCACCCGCTCCTTATCTCAAATAAAATGCTGGCTTCTACACAGAGCACTCTGGACTCCATCAAGCAATCCATAGTATGTCCTTTAGACCACCCCAACATGTTGAAATTGTAATAAAGAAATTGGTGACTTTCCATACCTGCTGTTCCAATGCAGATTTGTCTCCTATTTTTGGAACTGTATCTTTAACTTCCTCTTCACTCTTTTCGGCTTCCATTTAAAAAAAAGACTTCCAATCACTCGTCACTGGATTTCTGCATCCACAAACCAAATCAAACAACAACAGCCTCCTGATAGACATGCTTCAGTTGTAAGTTAGTCCTTAACAATGGCAAGAACACCGCAGCAACCTCATTTAAAACTTGGCTGAACTGGGTATCCTTTCTACGAGGTGCAGATAACATTTCACTTAACAATTCTCCCTGACGCCCACAGATCAGGTCCTTCTGGAGGACACTAGGGCCCATATTTCAACTTTTTTAGAGCCGAATTTGCGCCGCTGTTTGACGCAAAAATGGCGCAAATTTACAAAATACAATTGTATTTTGCAAGTTTGCTCCATTTTTGCGTCAAAAAAATGACGTAAATGCCGTGCTAAAAAAGTATAAGTATGGGCCTAGATAACTACTGTGCCAACGCCAAACTACCATAAGAATGAGTTACCCAACGCTATACCCTGTGGCAGCCATTTGAGATATTCCACTATCTTCCCTCACCTAAATCCAGGCTGTTCTACCATTGTCCTGCTATCTCTACTTTTATGATTTACATAGACTTTGAATAGCTTAATTGACCATATACCCTTTTTCTTTTTTACTTTCCTCCCCCTTTTATTACTGCTTCTGTTCTTTTAGGTATTCATTTGTTGTGATTAATCTCATGTACAGAAACCTAAGAATCTTGTACTCCATTTTCATCCAACAGCTTGGATTGTGACATCAGGACATATCCTTGTTTGTATTGTTTTCTTTATTCTAAACATTCTTCATTAAAACACTTTAAAATAGAAAAAGCACCATACATGATGCAGCAAAACAGCAGACCATTTGCCAAGGTTAACTGCCACCTTAAAGCTCCTGTTTGCTGTATTTAGGTGTTAACCTGGTAGCAAAACTAAACTTTTACTCAGGCAGTGTTAATGTGTGTTAAAGTGACAAAATCTCAAAATCATAGTACCACAGAATGTGCTGCATAATTTACCTTTTCTTGATGCATAATTTATCAACCCAGCCACATAATTTGGTATTCCGTTGCTGCATGCCATTGGCACTATCTAAGAATGAACGAGCGAAGCATGCTTGGAGCGTGCACAAGTCCTCTCTTTAACTAGAGGGATCAACTTCTTTGATCTTAAATAGCTTATTTTAAATAGTGTATGTGAAGTGAGAGGCTCTTTCACTTGTCAGTGACCTCCTTACATGAACTACACATTTATGAAGAATTTAGGCGAATAGAAATTCACTTTTCCTGTATTAGTAGTTTCCTAATGTCCATTTTCAACCTTGATTTTCAACACTGTTATTTCCAGAAATATGTATAGACATGTACACTTTCACATCAGATTTGTTTTCACAATCCTTGCTTTATTTTTATAGCTCTTTAAGCAATAGTCATTTGATTCAATATCCCTATGTGCCAGTTATTCTCCTAGTTTTATCGTTTTGTATAGTTATTTAGGTTCAAAACTCAGGCCCAAATTTATACTTTTTTAGCGCCGCATTTGCGCTGCTTTTTGATGCAAAAACGGCGCAAACTCACAAAATACAATTGTATTTTGTGAGTTTGCGCCGCTTTTGCGTCAAAAAATGGCGCAAATGCAGTGCTAAAAAAGGATAAATATGGGCCTCAGTGTTTTCCAAGTGCTGACACTCCCTACAATGAAGTAAACAAAAGACTGTGGACTAAAGTGAGTGTTTATTATGCACTGCATTAGCCACAATGGATCTGGGCAAACTGTGTGCTGGAATGCCAGGTAGTGTACTCCCGCCTCCTTCTGTGATTGGCTCCTTGTTGCGTTGGTGAGCTAGTACGCTCTGGAACGCACCTGCACTCTGGGAGTGGTATAGAAAGTTGAGAAGACCGCGAGCAAACATTGTCAGCACCTCCAAGTTTAACTTGTTACTCTTACTGAAGAAGAACAAATGTCCTGAAACACATCCCTATACTCACAGCACTAGCTGCATCAACAATAATGAAAAATAAAGAAATTCAACTAAAATGAGTGTTAATATGCACTGCATTTACCACAGTGCATCTGAGCGAATTTTGTGCTGGTATGCCAGGAAATGTGTTCCTTCTTTCATTTGTGTTTAGCTCGTTGCTGAGTTATTGTGATGACGAGGTCTGGGATGCACCTCTGCTCTGGGAGTGGTACTAAACCTGAGAAGACTGTGAGCAGCATTGCCGGACCCCTCTCCCCAAACTTAACTGATTACTCTCTACTGAAGAAGGACAACAATTGTAAAACACATGTCTAGAGATACACAGCACTGGCTTCACCAACTATGGTGAATGCTAAAGACTTTGAACAGAATTGAGTGTTATTATGCTATGCATTTACTGCAATGTATCTGGACAAACTCTGTGGTGGTATGCCAGGCAGTGTGCACACTCCCCCGTCTGTGAAAGCGAAATATGGACACCAGGGCTGGAAGACATGGTCATAGGGAAACAGTCAGTCCATGAAACAGGAAGGTACTATTGGGCATATTTTTGATGCCCCTAAGACCACTTTACGCCACGTTTGTGCCACCTTTTTTATGCAAATGTGGAATTAAGGTATTATTTCCCACACGCCATATTTATAAAGTGGCACAATGCAAGAATTGCCCCACTTTGTAAACCTTTGCGCTACTTTATTCCTGCAACCAGGCATGATGTATGCAAGGGGGCGTTTCCGCGTATGGAGGTCTAGAAAAATGGTGCACTGAAATTTGCTAGATTTCACTGTGCCATTTTTAGAGACAGTATTAATGCCTGCCTAAGGCCGGCGTTAAGATGACGCTCCCATTGAAAACAGTGGGCCTCCCTGTGCTTTGCTGCATTAGCGCCATAATTCATGGCTCAAATCCAGCAAAGCGCCACATTGGCGACATAAATTATGACGCTAATGTGGACACGACCACCATGGTGTGCCGTATTATAAGTACAGCACACACATGGTGTCATTAGGGGGACGCAATGGGACGCTAGAAAAGTGGCACATCATGAATGATGCACCACTTTTCCATAGATATGGCCCGTTGAGTGGTACAGTGAGACATGAACAGATGGACAGAAAAATACAATCACAGATAACAGAGTTATAGGAGAACCATACATTGGAAATGGCAACACTAGAAGACACACACTGTGTGTTTGTGTGTGCATACAGTCATTATTGTAGGGAGATAAAGACCCTGGGGAGGGAGGCGTATACACTAGAACAGAAAGCCAAGTACACCACAGTAAGAAGACACTGACACGAAGACAGAGAAACACAGGCATGCAAACTGCTGACAAGGAGACAGACATGGACACTGGTAGAGGGAGATACTGACATACGCAGCTAGTCAGGGACACAGAGCAGGCTGTCAGGGACAAGAAGACACTGTTATACACAAACTATATACTAGGAGAGCAAAACACTGAAATGCACACTTAAATGGGGAGGCAGAAGGAAAGAAGAAGACACTCACACATACATAGTGAAAAGGACACTATAATAGGGAGATACAGGCATTGTGTGAGGGAAATCTTCCCACTTCTAATGAAAATGAATATTCTGCCTGACATCACCAAGGCACTACCACCTCCAGCTCTTTCGAGCCTAACCGCACTGTGCAAAATTAGGCAAGGCACGAGTATATGAGTGCCACGATATGGTGTGTCTCTCCCCAGTGCTATGAGGGAATGCCAAAGGAAGATATGGGCGATATTTGCCATACAAATACCCAAATAATATAGCATTACATACCCATATGCCAATGCTGGATTGACAAAAATAATTTGCCACCTGGCAACGTGACTGCCACCTGGTTAAAGCCCCACAGTGCAGAAGATATTGTAGAGAGTGGTAGGTCATTTGCCATTACCACACTGGTGTATTGGCTCCCGGTTGTCAGCTTTGGGCCTCTTCCCAGTTTACAGAAATAAATAATCATCAAAAAACTCAAGCTGTGTTTCTCCATTTTTAGGTCAAGCACTCAAGCGCTTTGACCTGTTGTAAGTATTGTGGGCTTTTAACCATGCCCTCCTCACGCCCTTCACTTTCTCTTGTTCGTGGGCTTACATTTCAAAAAACCCTTGATGTCATTGGTAACTGCTTTACGTTTGTCCCACCTTGGGGCGGTTTTGTTACCGCCTTGCAGACTGACCCTGTTACATAGATAATTGAACAATTGGCAATATACTTCTGCGTGGCGAACTATTATTTTCTTTAGTCTCTGCCCTTTGTGCTCCATGGCAGCCATGGCCCTCACAGCGCGAAAAGCGTAAACTCCATCAGCGGTATACACACTGTTTCTTAATCAGAGTAACTTCTTTTGGCTCTCACCGTCACGCTCCATCGCTCTCTGAAAACACTTAGAATTGATAAATGCTTTACCAAACAAAAACAGAAATCCCAAACGCGGCTCTCCTGACACAGTGGGAGAGCTGATACTACAATAGTCACTGCACTCTGGAAAAGTCGCCCTATAATACTTTGCAAGCATCCTTTTTTAAAAACATGTTTGCCTATAACACAACCTGTGGTGGTCCTGGGACAATGGGACTACCACCAAAACGTTCAACGTGATGCACTCTTTCTATTTAGGTCATCTCTGGTTAGTGGGGACCCAAAAATAATAACCTCTCCCACCATTCAGGTGCTTTTTAAGCTCTGTTATGGCTGGAACGTTTGTTTTACAGCTTGGACTAGTTAATGTTGTAAGGGCCTTAGTATTGCAGTAGATCTGCTAGGCTTGAAAATATGTAAAGCACTATGCCTTTTAGGGGCTAAATATATGGTTGTACTACATTTCTTTGTGCCTTTCTATTTTCATTAACTCTAGGAGTTAATTATATGGTTAAATGACCATAAGCCAGATGTATGTCCATTTCATTTTGTGACTCTCTAGTCGCAATTACAGACTCACAAAATGAAATGTACAAATGTGTCTCAGACACACTTAGCGATTCCCAATGGGGTTGCAAATACCTAACTCATCAATATTCACGAGGTAGGTCGCAATTTGAGACCCCTTTGGGAATGGTCACACTCACAGGAATGGTGGCCTGCAGTTTATATTTTTTTAAATGCATCCCGTTTTCTTTTAAGGAAATCGGGATGCATTTCAAATGAAAAAATGAAAACAATTATTTAAATTTTTTCAGAGTAGACAGTGATCAGTGGGACCACTCCCTGCTCGGAACAAATATTTATGCTTCCGTTCACAAAGGGTAAGGGCTTACCACCAGTGCTTTTAATGGGAAAAAATAAGTGCAGGTACTCACCACATTAAGCCATAGACTGAGGGTGGGGTTTTGGGCAGAGTTTAGGGTGGAGCTAGGGGTGGGGCTAAGAGGAAAGGACTTATTAACAAAACTAAGACTTTCTCAGTACACAATTGTGCATGAGGATACAGAAACATGTCTACTATCTGTATTATTATTTTTGCATGTGCAAAAGGGTACATTTAGCATGGTTTTTAAAATTTCATATGCGTGCAGATTGTTTCTGCACTTATGGCTTCTGAACAACTTTTGAATTTTCACTTATCCACTATAATGGATACTGTTTGCAGTATGAGAAAGAAACCTAGACAAGAACATACCATGATCCCGTTCTTGTTGACAGATTTTGCCTCTCCTTATCTAGATTGTTACTATTTATTCAGCTTTGGTGCTGCCTTTAAAGAACCTTTTGTAAATCTCTTGAATTCATTAATAATGTTTATTCACCTAACATGGTAGTTTTACGAAATAATGATGCACATTAATGTAAAGTATTTAAAGAACAAAAAACGAAGGTTGTGGAACTCTATGTGGTGACTAAGAAAATAAGCATTGATGATTTATGTATTTTTTCATTTCTTTACTTACTTATTTATTTATTTATCTGTCCTATTATGTTGCAAGCCAATTGACTTCCTGGCAAAGTTGAAATTGTTCTCACAGTTCCTCCTGTGTGGTTTTATTTGTATTTAAAGGCCCCAAGAGCCTCTTTTTAATATTTAACATGAATAGACGTAACTGTTTCATTTTTCCTTCATTTCAGGATGTAACTTTGAAAGAGGACAAATAGTACTTCAATAAATGTTGGTCCAAGCTACTTCTTCAGAAAGTGGTACCCCCTTAAAGGGATGCACTTTAATTCATTTTGAAATCAAAAACTGTAGGTTTCCCATCTCCTTTTCCCTCATTCTTCCTTTTCTTTCTGCTCTCTCATCCTTTCCATCAGTCCCTTCCATCCTCCTTTCTCTAAGTATATTTCTGTGACTCCCTGTCTGAATCCTTCTGTCTTCTACTTAATAATGCTTGTCTTCACCCCTCATTCTTTCTTCTATCACTTTTTCTCATCTATATCTTTCTCTTTCTTTAGTTCCTTCCCTTTTCACCTTCTCCAACCCTTATCTTCATTCCTGTTCCTCCATTTCACCTTATCTCCAGACTGTTTCTCCTCTCCTTTCTATCTTCATCTGCTTTCAAATGGTATAAATGTGCACGTGCAAAACTCGACTGACAATAATATATATCATATACCAGAAAGAGCTATCTGCCAGAGAATTAGTGGCAAACAGAATTAGCCTTGTCACAGAGGTCAAACCCCGGCACATGCATTTCAGGGCACTGGTTTGTAACCCTATTTTCAGGGACACTGGAATTATGGAATTCTGCAGCTCAGGCATTTTCCGCATTGTAATGGAATTGCTGCATTTGTCACATAAACCATTATCTTCTGCGTAATCTGCAGATTATACCCAAAATAATTGTTTCCAATTTAAAGTGTTCAGAAGTTGCTAAAAACATGGTGACAACTGCTCCTGTGCAGTGGAAGGCCCTTCGCAAAGGTTTGCTGATCATCTTTGAGTTTCTTATCGCTGTATCAGGGTAGTAAACTGGTACTAATAAGGTGAAATCCTTTCCCATACAGTGCTACTATATGTAAAAATATCAAATTGTCTAATAATACTATCATAAAATGTGCTGCATTAGCTCTCCTAATTTGCCTTTTCTTGCTGCATAATTTAGTCATTTCCGCCTCATAATTTGGTCCTACATTGCAGCATAATTCCAGTGGCCCGGGTTATAGTGCAAAAAATCCTTCTAAAAAACACTAGGGCTGGACACAGAATGAAATGCACCATGCTGCAGCAGAACCAATTTAAAGCATGACTATGGCTTAATTTGGGCGCAAGTGCATCTCATGTATAACGTTTGAAATATCTGAAAATAAAAGAATGGTGCTGGAAGGGAGCTTAATTGATATTTCACAGAGAGTTACTGTTTGATTAAATCGTGCCTTATTAGGTGTTGATAAATTCCATCAATGTGGATTTGGTTATATCAATGTCTCTTGCTCTCCCTGTCTGCACTCTGCACACTTTTTATCTCTTTCTCCTTTCATGCTCTTCTCTCACATATTTCTCTCCTTCTCTTCCGGGGCGCTGAGGAAAACTAAATGCAGCTTCATTATTTGCCCTTGTAAAGTTGCGTCCACACAGAACTGGAATGTATTTTTCACCCTGTCTCTTACCTTCCAAACTCTACTGTGGCACAAACCACTTAGATCTGCTAAAAAACATAACATTGCACACGTTGGATTTAATGTGCTGTTTCACATGGGACAGGCAACAGGCCCTGCATCGCACATGTACAATAGGATTAACTGCACAGGATCAATGGTCCCTGCAGTGTGAATCACTTTACGATGAAAGCTGTCTGAACCGCATGGAGCCCTGACAATGCAAATGAGCTGCTGATGGTTCATCAGCAGCTCGGCTTTGAAAAACACTGATACGTAACTGTGGACTGTCACGCTCACGTTCTCACTGTTCCTCTGAGTACCTGTACTCTCCTTTGTGAAGGAGAAGTTCCAGTACTCAGAGGATGAAAACTGAAAAGTGCCGGTACTTAGTTCTGGTGAGTACCGGCCCATTTAAAGCACTGGTTGCCACCAACTTGAATTTGGTGGTAACTGCGAATGTTTTGCAACCGCATTCCCTGTCGCAAAACTTTCCTACATGCCAGTGCGATTGGGTATTAGGAAGGGACACCCTAAACACGATCCTTCCTAATACTGATTCGCAAAAACAAAATGCGATTTGGTAAACAAATTACCAAGTCACATTTTGCTTTGGTACATAGAAAAAAGCATTTTTCTGGTTGCATCGGCCAACATTGCCAATGGGCCGCTTGCGACCGGAAAAATGTTTCGTACATCTGGCCCTATGTTTCTTTCAAATTATATTTTTATTGTGGTGTCTTCTAGGGGCTGTTCTGAGCATTACAGTCAACATGATACAATATGTGCTGCACTTGGTCGACCCATAATGCTTTGCAGGGCATTCTTTTATAAAACATTTTTGCTCATAACTCAGCCATTGACGGTTTTAGGACAATGGGACCACCTTCAAAATGTTCACCGCAACCTGTTCTTCCTTTCTAGATCCTTGGGGTCCCCACATTAGGTTAGTGGGTTTCCCAAAATAATAAACCTCCCTCCATGCACTTTTTTTTTTTTTTTTTTTACTTTTCTCATGGCTGAAACTTTTGTTTTATAGTTGAGAGCAGTTTGTGTTTTAAGGGTTTTGTTTGTAATATCATTGCAGTAGGCCTTCTAGCCTTGAAAAGTTGTGATGTACTACAATTTCTAGGGGCTAAATATATGGTTACACTGTAATACTTTCAGTCATGTTTTTCATGTGGTAATGCTCTCTAGGGGCTAATTATATGGTAACATGATAATGTTTCTTACAAATGCCTTTTTTCATTGTGGCATCATCTAGAAGCTGATGTGAGCACTACAGTCTAATGCCAAATGTCTGTTTCAGAAAAAAGTTTTTATTGGTTTTATATGATAATTGTATATGTTTTATTAATCTCTCCTTATTGCAATTATGACCATGATTCAGGGCAACTTAACATCCTTGTTACACTATGACTGTTTAAACACTCTTGATATGTTTGGGTGACCCTTATAATTTATTTCTCTTGTTACTCCCCCGTGGCTGTCTTGTTTTGGGAATTGTGTTAGCCAGCCAGAAACTCTGATGGTGGGGTGGTGAGAGTGGTATTCTATTGGAATGAGCATGGCAGATTTAAATTAGGATGCTAAATGGCAACATTTTCATTTTTGGCAGCAGATAGAAGAAGAAGGTAAATGGAAGTGCTTTAGTTATATGCACAGCCACTGGAATTATGTGGTAGGAAAATACCTAATTATGAGGCAGGGTTGACCAATTTATGTTGCAAGAAAAGTCCAGTTATGAATTTACGACGCCAATATCTGTAACTCAAGCAAATGTGAGACCCATTGCATTGCAAATGCTTGTTATTCTCTTCTCTGCCGCACACCATGCACACTCTTCCATCTCTACGTCGCTCTTCGCTTATACGTGATTGCCCACTGTGATGAGGCCCAGTTTAAGATTCTGCATGAGTGCGCAGTGTTTTTCCTTCATATTTAAAGAAAAGTGTGCCCAAACTAGAAGATGCACTTTTGTTTCAGCTTTCTCCTCCGTGCATTGGTGCGTTGAGTTGGTGGGTAATCACTGCAACTCGCTGTTGGAAGGTCGCAGGCATGTGCGCATGCGCCTCATTCACAGTTACTTTTACTGTCCTGCCTGTCTCTTAGCGGATGTAGTGTTGTGACCAAAGATGCTGTCTTTGGAGCTGGGGAGCCAGATTCAAGTTTCTGCGTCAGTTCAAGATCTCTGATTTTTGTCAAATCATTAATCTCTCCTTGCCAACAAAAAACAAACTGATCACAGAAATATTCCCAGAACTGGTAAAGGGCTGTGTACACAGACCAACCACAAGAGCTGTATTGCACAAGCAATGATGTGTCTGGGTTGTACTCCGTGCTGTGGGGTGTATCCGGTGAGGCTCATTGGTCAGAGTGTGTACTATAAGCATTTTTATTAAGGGGTAGAGTGGGTAAAATGATGACGCTGGCCTACTGGGCCCTAGTACACACTGGGGTTCAAGGGACCCACCTTCACAGTGTTTCAGGGTTCTTCTACTTGCCCTGTGTGTCCTTGTGTTTAGTGAACACTGAACAGACTCACCCAAAGGGCTACATCAAGTTTTGCTGTTCCTGAAATGAGCTAGTACATTAAAAGCAAAAAGAATGCTGCTTGGAGGGAGAGAATCCTCGGCTGCTATAGTGCCTTGAAGTTTGATTCTTCTTGCCCCGCTTTATCATCGAGTTCTGAAGGTCATATTTATACTATACAGCAGTGGTTCCCAACCTTTTGAATTCTGGAACCCGGTGACCCCCACTGGATCATTATTTGAATCCAGGAATCCCCCACTGAGTCACTGCTGGAAGCAGGGGACGCCAGCCTAAACATTGTTGATGATTTGAACTGCAAAACAATACACAAAAAATACAGAAACAAGCATTCATAAAACACATACACAAATAATAACACTTTTAAATTAATACCAAACAAATATAAATAAAAAAAATACAAATGTTAATTTGGAGCTTTTTTTAAAATGTAATTAAAGCCACACATCGTCCATGCTCTATAGTGTTTGATGCAACTGCACTGCACCCACGCTTCAATCTCAGGATACTAATTTTAAATTGCTTGACATTTATAGTATGCTTTAAAATTCTCATTTGTACATTTAGCCACTTTATTAATATACACTTTATTAATCTGTTAATATTATTATTAATCTGTTAATATTATTTAATTTTCTAAGCACGCGGACCACAAGTTGGTCAGCACTGTATACAGGTCTCTGTGCCAATGGTAATCCATTTAGGGTGACGTGGGTGGAACCCAGGGGCGTAACTCCAGGAGGGTGTTTGGGGTGTTACACCCCACTAACAAATGTACTATGCAATAAATTGTTGGCTACAAGTGCTTTGGAGTGTCTCTCGAATTTTACCCAGGAATTTTACATGCCCACACTCACGAAAAGCACACGCACACACTTTCTCGTCTATGCTTTGAAATTCTTGAAAATGTTGACTAATTTGAAAAATATTGTATATTAAGTACCCCTAACAATTTGCACTTCTCTCTTTCCCCTCTCTTTCCCCTGTCCTTTAAGCCCCCCACATGTCATGTTTCTCATATAATGTGCTTTAACAAGCTGTCCCTGTGTGATTATTGGGAAATCTGAATCTCACACCCAAATTCAGCAAACTCTTGACTGTTGAATGGAGGGCCGTTGTCTGCGCCACTTTGTAACCTTTTGCACCAGGCATAATGTATGCAAAGGGGGCATTCACCCATTAGGTGGTCTGAAAAAATGCAGTGAGGAAATCTCTTAGATTTCCTTCCATCATTTTTCTCTGCACTTTTAATGCCTGCTCAGAGCAGGTGTTAAAAGGGGGCATACCATTGAATACAGTGAGCTCCTATTGGCACTACTCCTATAGAGTACATCAATAGCGTAAAAATTATGCTATTGCCCCCTACCCTGCGCCATGGTATGCAGTAATTTAAATATGGCGCACACATCATGGTGATAGGGGGTTGCTTGGGGGCGAAAGGAAAGTGGTGCTGTACTGGGTGCCCCTCTGTCCGGTAGTTCGGCCATTTGCAACTGTGCAGGAGGTTCTTCTCGGCTAACCAGTTGACATTGTGGACAGTACTTTACTGTAGCTTCAACCATCATGTCCACGGAAGGGAACCAGACATGCTCCCGTAGGACTCTTTTGGTGGCTACTATGCCTCGATGTCCCTCCTGGGGTAGGTTGACCACGCCTTGACGTAGATTCTTCAGAATTACATTTATTTTTTATCTGAGCAGTAGACCATCCTCTGCAGTGGACAGTTCATCCTTTATGTGTCAAAATGATGTTAGCTCTTTGAGTCTGTGAGTTGGTTGTTTCTGGATTCTTCTATGTGGCCCCACCAATTTGTTCTTATGCGTTGCGTCATGTCTTGTAGTGTGGCGTCCGCTGCTGTGGCCTCAATGATGGCTTCAAGGGGGACTGCCAGTGGTCTTGCTTGAGCAATGACAAAGTGAATGTACTCTTCTACTAGTTATGGGCTTGTTGTAGCGGATGCTCCAGGCTTATGTATGATGGTGTATGTGTATTGTTGCAGTAAAATTCTCCATCGCTCGATCCTGAGAGACATCTTGGCTCTGGGATTTCTGAATATGGTTATCAACGCCTGATGGTCCATGATGAGTGTGAAGTGTTTCCCGTATATGAATATGTGGAAGTGCTCACAGGCCCAGACAATGGCCACACGTTCCTATTCCGGCTGCGAGTATGCTCTCACAGAATCAGTCAGGCCACGGCAGGCATATGCTACCATGTGACTTTGATCTCTATCTTTGTCATCCTGTCCTAAGATGGCACCGAGTCCCACCGGACTGGCATCTACAGTGATCTCGGTCTTCCTACGGGGATTGGAATACGCCAGATTGCTGGTTGACTCAACAGTGTCCTTGATTGCATTGAACGCTTGATCACATCTCTCTGACCTCTGAAATGGTTGACCTTTTTTGGTCAGCTCCCTGAAGGGATAGCTGATGGTAGCGTAGTCCTTGATGTACCAGGCATAGTAGCTGGCCATTCCCAGAAATGACCAAACATCCCCCACGTCCTGGGGATGAGAAGTGTCTGTGAGAGCCCTGACTTTCTCGGGATCTAGCCTCATCTTGTCACCTGACAATATATGCCCATAAAACTTCAGAGTGGACCTGTGAAATTCACACTTGTCCTTATTGAGAGTCAGGTTGGCCTCCAGAAGAGCCTGACATTCCTGATCCAGGGCTTTGTCATTTTCTTTGACCATGGCTCGAAATATAAGGATGTCATCGCTATATTTTAGGGTGTTGGGAATGTGTCAGATTACTCTCCTGATCACTTCTTTAAATATCTCAGCTGCCGATGAGATGCCTAAGCTGAGCCCTTTGTACCGTAATAGCTCTTGATGTGTTGAAAACGTGGTGATGTAACGCAAACTTTCATGCAGTACGAACTGGTGATAGCCCTTGTTTAGATCCAGCTTGGAGAATATTTTTGCCTCATTGAGTAGTGTGATCATGTTGCTGATGTGGGCTCCTGGATGTCTTTCTCATTCAATGGCGGTGTTTGGAGCTATCATGTCCACACATATATGCACTTTGCTGCCAGATCCTTGTTTGGGCACCACCACCACCAGGGACACTCACAGGGTGGGTCCCGCAGTTCTCTCTATGATGTCGGCCCTGAGGAGGTCTCTTAGTTTGTCCTCGACCACCTGTTGAAGGTGAATGGTAACCTTTCTGTGATGCTGAGCCGCTAGTGTTATTTGTTCCTTTATGTGCAGGTGGACTTGGAAGTGAGCCAGCTTTCCTAGTCCCGTGAATAGCTTTAAAAACCTATGTACAATGTGTGATTCGTCCTCCACTCAATATAGTATCTCCACCAGCCTCAGTCATTCCGCAGTGGGCAAGCTGAGGAGGAAATCTGCTTCAGACCCTTTGATCACGTGAATCTGTGCTTATATGATCCTGTCTTTGTAAGTGAGAGGTGTTTGAAACTGTCCTAGACATGGCAAAGGAACTTTGGACATCCACGTGTAGACTTGCACAGTCGCTTTGTGTAGTTTGGGCTTCAGGTTCATCCTGTTGTACTCTGTGACACTGATATAGTTGAAGGATGCACAAATGTGGTAGAGAGTGTTCCCATTCAGAGATTCACCCTTGGCTATTTCTTTAGTCTTTTGTGGTTGGCGACCATGCAAATGTACTACTCGCTGTCTTGTGAGATTGGTGTGAGAGATCGTGACTCACAGGAGTCAGAGCATCTTGATTCGTATGTGTCATGCGCGTAACAGCTTGATCTGGATGAGCTGATGAAACAGTCTCATCGGTCACACACAGCTTTCGTATGATGACGCAACATGTGTTCCGGGATTTTCATTGTATGCTCTTCTGTGAGGCCTGGCACACCTTTTTGAAGTGGTTTCCTTTGCCGCAGCAGCGACACTGCTGACCCATCCCTGGGCACGAATCAGTGTGCGGGAATTCTTGGCTGCATTGATATCATTTCAACTGGGACTCCATTTGGCTCCGTTTGTCGGGCTGTGGCGATGTCCTGTTGGTCAGGGATAATTTGTGGATATGGCATCCTCTGGCATTCTGGTGACTGGCATTCCTTCTGACGACTTTGAAGCCTGAATGCCTGTTCTCGTTTCTCTAGATTTCCTACTTCTATTTTCTTTGCATGTTCCTAAGCTTGCTCGTTAACTCTCATCATTTCCTCTATTTCGTCCAACAAGTATTGTTTCTTTAAGAGGCGTCTGTGCAGGGACGTGGATTGGCATCCTTTAATGATCTGCAGGCGAAGAGCGTCTTCAGTTGTGAACGTGTCAAACACACAGTATTGGGCTAAGCATTTTAGTCACAACATGGATTCATTCCTCTCCTGGGATGCTATGCTGAAACTGTAACGTTCATAATCGATGGTCCTTTTGTAAAGAAATTTCCTGTTAGGTGCCTTGTGGATCCCTTGTTATGATGACACAGTGTCTGTCGGCATTTCCTTGATGATCTGCCCATCCTCTTTCCCAATGAGATTACGTAGAGCAATGAGCTGTTGCACAGGGTCAGTGATTTGTGACCCTTTCATAAAGTCTTCGAAATCTTCCAGCTAGTCATGCTAGCGGAGGCCCTTTCCCCTCCAGAAGAAAAGGCAAGCGGTTCCGGTGGGCGTAGAAATGAAACCCCCAGTATGGCTGGTCTGAGCATGGCATGAGTTGGAGAGCTAGGCGCCACCGTGGCCCCATCCGTGTTGTGGCTCGTGCGTCTCCTGGAATCTGATGACGTGAACATGGTGTGCACATTAGCGGTTGCGTCAGTCAGTTGCGGAGCAAGGTAGGTCATGTGGGAAGTTGCACGGGTGGCTTGAGACCTGCAGGCAGCGCAGTGATCGCAGTGGCACACTGGCAGTGTCGGGTTGGGCCTGCACGTTTGTATGCCTCTTTAGTGCCCTTCTGTGGGCATTGTATGGCATCTGTACATCCATCCAGCGGGTCTCCTGTGGGTTTTGTATGGGCACCTGATCTCAAAATGGCCGCCCTCTAGTTCTTGCAGCCGCCTGACTTCAACATGGCCACTGGGGAAAGCTGTAGTCTTGTGGGAGTTTCTGTGAGATTTGCAGCATATTTGTCCAGGAGATGTGGAGGTCGGTCCTCTTACCTCCTGCTGGGCGCTGCTGCCGTGGGCCGGATCCCAGTAAGTAGAGGTAGCTGGGGTGGGCTCCCGGTGCCTCTTCCTGGAGCCTGTAGGAAAGCATCTTCAGCACGATCTAAGTGGGCTCCCGATTCTGTGCTATAGTCAGCAGTGTGAACGACAGACTGCGAGCCACGCCGTATGCAGATGTGACCGGGGTGGGCTCCAGAAGTCGCGGACTCCGTGTTAGTTTACCTTCGTAGCCAGCTGTCAAGTCGGCGAGAAACCACCGCACACGAAGGTAGGATAAATATTTCTTTATTCAGTGCTCAGACGCGCGCATGTGACCATCCCCAACCTTCTTGCTTTCCCCAAGTACCTCCCCTTTCTCTTCCTGCGCTTGGCCCTCATTGAACATATCCTGGTCCCCGAGGTCCTAGCGCACTTGTGTCGTCGCTTTCACCACAACACTACACAAGCTACGCCCCTGGTGAAACCTTGGGTACAGCCCTCTCTGAGATGCAATATGGCATTGATTCTCCAGGAAACAGACACTTTCAACAATAAAACCACCAGCTAAAAGCAGGCAGATTGAAAATGCACTCTCTCAGCTTTGTACAAGATTTTCCTTCTTCCGTAAATAGCCGGAAAGAGGATAATGTGAGGAAAGACTGCGGGGTCTTGGAGTCAGCGTCCATCGTTTCTCCAGACATTATCCCCCCACGTTTTACTCCAACATACCTCAAGTTTTGGAACATAAAAAACACCCATTTAGTGCAGCAGTGGAGTGACTGAGATTGTGAGGAAAAACTGTGAATCCAAACTGTATTTTTCCTCGTATTCTCCATGTGTGTTCTGCAAAGGGTGTCAGTGTTTTCAGAATCTTCAATCATGATGAATCGTGCCTTCCTCCCATAAAGGCTCTACCAGTGCCTTCCCAGTACAGAAAGTACTCCAGATCACTCCTGCCCCACCCTTTTAAATTAATTAAAATCTCTTCCAACACACCCATTCATGTTTGCAGTACAATAGAAAGTGTGTAGTTGGCATAGTAAATGAGACCGATATTGCCAAAGTAAATACCTCTACTAAATAAAAATACTGGAATTAAAATTGTACACTTCACTGTACACCATATTGTTGAGAGCTCTGTATGAGTGAGGCAGACTTTGCCTCCCTTTTAGATATTGCCTACACACAGCTTTAACTATATGTGGATTTACTAAGCCACGTACAGCCACCTTGCCTGGCTCTGCGTGGATTTATTTGTCCTGAGTAACGCAAGGTAGCGCAAATCGCTGCAAACTCTGCACAAACTAATAGAAGAGGCAAACTGGGGTGACATTACCAAAAAGAACTACGACATTCTTAATAAATTGATTGATGAATATGAGGAAGACATAAGCCAATGTAAAAATAGAAAATTTAGAAGAGATCTTACAGATTATCAGCAGGGCAGAGTGTACACGTTTGGGAAGAAATATGATAATATTAAAATTTAGTTTATGATAACTTGACTTGGGTGGACTATTGCATTGGAGATATTAACGATTTATTGTTAGATTTGGACTATTTTTCTGATTTCTGACAGAATGTCAATGTTATTATCTACAGGGGATGGTGCTGCCAGCCTTGAGCACAATATTGTATTCTCCTTTATCTCTTGGGATTATTTCTTGCTTGTCCAATTCACTGTTCTGCTTGTTTATTTTATTCGCTAGCACCATCATTTTGAACTATATTGATTTTAAATTTGCAGCGGTGTTCACTTCGTTTAGTAATTTTTTATACTATTTTATGAGATGGCTTCTCACTAGTCAGACTTTTGGCAATTGTTTTTTTTCCTTTTCTTCTTTTTTTTGTTGTCTGCACTTGGGTGATACTCCGTAATTTTCTCTCTTGCCTCTTGACAAGAAGAATGTTTGTTCTCAATTTTTTCTTGTATTCTTACAGCCTTGAGAAAGCCCCAGGTGTATATACCACTAGGGGGCAAAACACGTGTTGGCGTTTGTTCATCTCTTATGCAGGTTATAATGACTCTTCATCATCTACGTACATCAAAATAAATTTTCGTTGGATGTACCGACCTGGCTGGATATGTTAATTTAAACTGGAACTGTGAAAGTGAAGATATGAACTAATTAATTGATATATGGGTTCACCAATACTCTGTTGCTAAACTTTATATACTGAGGCCAACATAAGGGGTCCACACCTCTTTGATAGCCCATACCCCTCGAAATAGGGCATCTAGAAAGAGGGTGCTGGACCCTCCTTGAAGTATACATGTTACTCTGCATTGTGTAGGCGTTCCATGGATGGAGCGTGGGTGTTCCCATACCTCCACCCATGGTTCTTGGCTTTACTAGGACCAGAAAACCTGGGAATGAGTCAGAATGGAATGCATCCCAATAGAGAAAGGAGAAATATCTTTAGAAAGAGAAAAATTCCACTATGACGTATTTTTGTGCAGACATTTCTTCCTGTAACTCAGGTACCCTTGCACCATGGCACAAGGTTACTTGTGTTGGCATAAGGCAGCACAGAGGGCGCCAGCACCGAGAGAGCAGGAATGCACCATATCTTAGTAAATATGGCACATTTCTGCTCTCTCCATTTGACGCAGTGCAGCAAGCTGTCTTGTTGCGCCGCATTGAGCCAAATCTTCAGAAATGTGGGCCTTATTCTCAACAATGGAATATGCATATAATAGGATTTGGGTCAGACATTTGCTCATGATTTCATGGCGTTCCTATCTACTCCAGTTCCCTGATCCTTATTCAATGGCTTTCCTGCCTGTTCTTGTGCGACACCTGGAGCATTACAGCTTTACGTTGTTTCTGTTGGATCACTTGCATCCTTCCACTCCTAATGTACGGGGACTACTTTGTATTTGTCTTTCAGCCCTCCATTGGAGTCCCTGATTTTCCTTTTGCCCTCCCCGTCCGTTCACTATCCCCTTGCCCCTATTGTCATCCATTGCGCTTCCATCCCTCTTGTTCCCACACCTGCCTCATTATTTTATACTTTTTCACATTGCCTTTGTGAGGTGCTTCTGGGCCACTCGTTTACCTGCTCGCCCAATTCAGTGCTTTGTTCCCCTCCCCTTCCTGCCCCACTTAATGTTTGTTATCATTGTTAATATTTGTTTTTTGGAGTACCTGCACACTGCTTCAGAACAATGTCTTTTGGTTCTCAGCCACACGGGTTTGTGGTTTTTCATTTACCATTTGATAATATGGTCAGCCATTTGCAACAATAAAATGCCAAAATTGCCACTAGTACAACACCAAGTAGATATAGGAGGTTATCTTGCTTTTCAATAATAAAAACATTAATGATGGCTACTAGTGTGTGAGCATACACAGTGATCAATGTTCCCTCTAACTTTATTTCCCCATGTGCAGCACAATACCGTCTGTGTTTGAATATCTCTTGTCCACGTACAAAACTGAGGCGCAGTTTGGGTCACTATGTCAGCGACCTACTCCTCTTTGAGGAGGCTAGGTGTGCGGTTTGGAGAAAGATAAGAGGGGCAAGTCAGAACTATTTTTTCCTTCTTTGTGCAAAACTGCAATTTTAAAGTATTGTTAGTTTGTCAAACCAGTATACTTTTTAAACAAATTCTTTGACATATCATAAAAGAGCATTCAGTTCTAATTGGTATGCCTTTTTGTTTCACAAACATTGTTGGGGGTCCTCACCTCAAACATACAATTGCGATTTATTTTTTTAATTGTTTCAGCGCTGTTAGTATCTACCATTTGTGGTTTGCAGCATGTCAGCAATCGGCAATCATTACAGCGCGCTGACAATGCACCCAAGCCAGGGGATGCCTTCACTCTTCATTCAGACTCCCCTGAAACTGCACGTCACTGACAGAGCCCCCCTCGGTCTGCATTCACACAGCTCTGCGGGTGCTCCTCATTAGAGGTCCACCCTCTGCCGGTTCTCATACAGCTTTAATGATGCACCTCGTTCATGTCATTCGTGGAGCTACCCTTGATCTCCATTCGCACACACAAGGCCATTCATGTACCTTATTCACAGAAATGCCTCAGACAGTGTTCAGGTGATGCACCTTTCTCATAGAACTGCCATCAGTTGTCTCACTTGTTCCTGTCACTTTGACGCAAGCCAAAGTACATTGGTATATATCCTGTAGTCACAGAGCAGGGCTGCTCTAGTTTCATTGGTGTGTGGACCTTCACACCAGTTCATGATTTTGGGGCTTTGGGTGCCTGTAATCAGAGCAGGCCTGGGGGTAGTTTTACTGTCACCACTGGATCATCTCTGAAGAGCATTTAAATCACTGCATTCATCATGTGCAAGGCATGCGCACTTAAGCAATTGACATGAAACACAATGATACCTTGAACTGGCCTGACTGTGACTTGCAAAGTTTATAGAAGGGGGAACATTCGAACAGGACTGGCCTGAGCATGAATACGAAATTTCCTAGCTATCGTGAAGGAAAGTTTCAATTCTATTAAGGACACGGAGGCGAGGATTATGCAAATCTTTCTTCACTCTTTATTCAACAGCAAGTTCAAAGTTAAACAAAACATGAACAGAAAAACTACAAGTTCCATGAGCCCGCCGCCATGGTAACGAGTATCCAATGAGGTGCCCTCCTTCACGTCAGTATAAATGGCCCGAGACACGTCACACTTCCTCGACTTCACTGCGGAAGGAATCCTGGTAGAGTCAATTGGTCGTAGTTTCGGAACCTAAAAAATAGGTGTAATTAGATGCAAGTCCGATAGAACACAGGAAACCTACCAAAGGCAACAAAGTTATGAACTCTAAAACACATATAAATGAAAATATATCTGAATCAAGTGTTTACCTGAAAAATTAAAAATATGAGCAGAATAACCAATAAACAAAGGCATAAACGCAAGTATACCACCTTGCTACGCAGATAGATGTAATCGGGAGGGAACATATCCGCGAAATGTATGTGGGTGGGATAATCCTCGCCTCCGTGTCCTTAATAGAATTGAAACTTTCCTTCACGATAGCTAGGAAATTTCGTATTCTATCACAGGACCGGAGGCGAGGATTATGCAAGTTCAAAGCTTACTTACCACCAGTGCGGCTGCGTCGTGAATTGGTTTAAAGTAAAACTTCTTAAAAGTAGACTCTGAAGACCAATCAGCAGCATGCATGATGTCCTCCAACCTGCCCCCCACTTGTATGGCTTTGGAAGCCATAGCTCCCCGAGTAGAATGAGCCCCAAAAACTCGAATATCTATACCTGCCTCAGAGAGAATCCACCGAATCCATCTGGCAATGGAGGGAGAAGAAACCGCCCTAAACGGCTTCTTAATAGAAATCAACAATTGAGTCTCACCTGGAGGTCTACAAGAACTGGTCACTTCCTCATAGACTTTGAGACATCTAACCACACATAGCCTCGGGGAATCAGGAAAAACGGGATAGGACACCGACCTGGTATTATTCTTTGTTCTCCTTGCAATAGTAAACGTGACTCCTTCTGGAGTAAAGACTCGAGCGGAAACATCCAGTGCTCTGATATCTGACACACGCTTACAGGAAATGAGGCAGAGAAGCATGGCTAATTTTGCCGACAATTCCTTCATCGACAAATATTGGTTGTCCCGCCAAGAGGATAAGAGATTAAGAACCAAGTTCACATCCCAGAGCTCCGAATATCTAGGTTGTGGAGGTCTGGAGAGTCTAATACCCCTAAGAAGTTTACAAACCCAGGGATGCCCCCCAATCGGGAGATTATTCAGGGGAGGATGGCCCGCAGAGATGGCCGAGCGAAAAGAATTGATGGTGCGATACGCTAAGCCGGATGCAGCTAATTCCGCCAGGAAATTGATGATGTCGGCAATGCTGGCCCCCATGGGATCGCAGTGTTTGCCCACACACCAACTAGACCACCTATTCCATGCTGATCTATATCGTTTGCATGTACCAGGGGCCCAGGCCTGTGCGATGAAGTTATTAGCTTCCTGCGAAAGCCGGTTGTTTTGCCAATGATGCCGGAAATCTTCCAAGCTATGAGGGGAAGATGACCTTGAAGGATTAGAGGGTGGCAGAACCCCGACGGATCCAGGAGTATCGAGGGAAAATCCGGGAGGCGAAGAGGACACTCGCACGAGAGTTCCAGCAGAGTCGGGAACCATGCCTGTGATCTCCACCAGGGGGTTATTAGAATCACCGTCGCCTCTTGGCGGCGAACTTGAGCAGCAACCCGCGGGATAAGAAGAAACGGGGGAAAAGCATAACCCTGAAGAGTGCCCCAATGTTGGAGAAACGCATCTACTGCCATCGCTCCCGGATCCGGACGCCAGCTGAAGTATAGGGGAAGCTGGGCATTCCAACGAGACGCAAAGAGATCCACTGAACAGGGACCCCAATGATCCATGATCGCCTGAAAAACCGAGCGATGTAGTCGCCAATCGCTGGGATCCCGGAGAAACCGAGAATTCCAGTCTGCCCACACATTCTGGGTTCCCGGAAGATACTCCGCTGTGACTGAGATTTGGTGTTGAAGGCAAAAATGCCAAAAATCTATCGCTAGCCCCGCTAGGGCTCTTGATCTTGTTCCCCCTAAACGATTTATGTATTGCACTGCCGATACGTTGTCCATCCGTAGTAGAACTACGCATGAGACCTTGTTTCTCGTGAGAGACTTGATTGCAAAAGAACCCGCCAGGAGCTCCAGGCAGTTGATATGCATGGTTAGTTCCTGCGGGGTCCAGCGTCCCCCCAACGAGATGTCCCCGCAACGAGCCCCCCATCCCTGGCGACTGGCATCTGACTCGATCACCAGATCCGGGGCCGCCCCAAAGATGGCCCTGCCATTCCATGCCTGCATGTGGTCCAGCCACCAACACAACTCCGTCCTTGCCTCTTGAGACAGGGAGATCAACTCGGAGTACGTCACCCCTCGGCGAAGGTGAAATGCTTTCAAGCGTTGCAGGGCTCTGTAGTGTAGGGGACCCGGAAAAATGGCTTGAATCGAAGACGAAAGCAGGCCTACCACTCTGGCTAACTGGCGTAGAGAGATCTGGTCCCGTTGCAGGACCTTTCTCAGTTCCTTCTTTATTTTGGAAATCTTCGTCGCCGGGAGACTGAGAGACGCTGAGCGGGAATCCACTAGAAACCCTAGGAAGACTAACGATTGAGTCGGAGTAAGTTGCGACTTCTGTTGGTTGATCACAAAACCAAGGTCCTGGAAAAGCGCAATAGTTGTGTTCAGATTGAACATCAACCGAGACCTGGACTGATCCATCAAAAGGATGTCGTCCAGATAAATTATGAGGCGAATGCCTTGTAACCTCAGAGTTTCCACTACTGGTTTGAGAAGTTTTGTGACGCACCACGGCGCCGACGACAGGCCGAAGGGGAGTGTGGTGAATTCGAACACCTGGTTGTTCCATAAGAATTGCAGGAATCTGCGATGGGGTGGAAAAATAGGGACCGTGAGGTACGCGTCCTTGAGATCTAGACGAACCATCCAGTCCTCTTGTAAGAGGAGGTCGCGGAGCATGTGAATACCCTCCATTTTGAAATGTCTGTAAACCACCCACTCGTTGAAAGCACGAAGATTGATAACGGGACGAAACCCTTTGTCCTTCTTTTCCACCAAGAAGATGTTGCTTACGAAGCCTGTGGGGTGAAGGGAAGTAAAGGAAATGGCACCTTTGTGAAGAAGGGCCTGAACCTCTAAATCTATGAGTTCTGTAGGGGAGTGTTTGCTTGCTTGGCCCGCTCCGCCAATTGAATAATCTGTGTGAGGGGACCTAACACATCAAGAAGTTTATCCTGGCATGCCCTCCAGGAGCGATCAATCCCTTTTTTGGGATCCTTGGTGTACTTGGAAAAAAACGTACACATTTTTGGGTCAATAACTGGCGTGAAAGCGACCTTATCTGATAAAGACGGGCGTGGGCACTCCGCCCGTAGACGAGCGCGCACCTCTTTGTCCAGAGGTTGCCTAATTTTACTGGCGACATATTCAGCCACCTTGTGGTCTGGACGCCACTCCGAGGAACGCGGATGGTAGATACCCTCCGGCTCAAACATATCGGAGTCAGAATCGGCGTGATCCGAAGGATCTGGTAGGGTAGCACCCGGACGCCAAGGGCGACCCGAGTCGTCATCTAAAGATGATGAGTCCTCATCTGAACCTCCCATGAAGCCTTTGGGGGATCCCAGATCAGGGTTCCATAGGTGGTGAAGCTTGTCACCCAGTACTCCGGGCAAACGGTCCTCCCGGGAGGGTACGCGCTTATGCGCGCGCGCACTCTTGGGATTGGGTGAAAATACACCATCCCCCAGGTGCCCCGCGTCGCGCTTGCGCATTTTCCTGGGGGCCGAAAGGGTAGAGGAATCACCCTCTGCTCCCGTCACACCAAACATGCCCGTACCTCTGGACACCTGTTCAGTAAGCTTAGCTACAGTATCCCTAAGAGGGGCTAAAGCGTGAGAAATAGCCTGGGAAAACAAAGTGTCCACTCCGGGGGGAAGGGTACGGTGAGAGGGACCCTCACCTGGGGACATGTTGGTAAAAGGTTCATTCTCTTGGGAGGAATGCATAATGAGGACTATGACAGAGTGTACACCCAACAAAAAATATACAATATATAGGGTAAAATCCCTACCCTCTCTGTCACTGATAGTAAGTCAAGAAGTAATGCCTTCCCTAATGGGGTAATTCTTACCCAAACGGGTGTCAGGGTAGGGAAGAGAAAAAATGCACCAGGGTGCCAAACATGCAATAGAGGAGAAACCCTCAATTCTGGGAAGAAAAAGCAAAGTGATTAATGCAGATATGCCTGCTGAGAGACTGAGTGTGTCATCTGGCAGGCCTGGGAATTGAACCCTGCTTGTCTGGGTGAAAGGCAGGAACCTAACCCCCTGGACCAAACAGGCTTCCCTAGAAAGAAGCAAACGCGAAGCGCGAGCCACGCACTGAAAGAGGCACGCTCTCCGATAACGAAGAACACAGCGCGCGCTCCCTCTGGTGGGCCCGACGTGTATTAAACACGCCGAGGGCCGAAAGGAAATTAAACGCTCGAGCGGCCCGTCCGTTCCGGACCGCTCATGGCGATAAAGCTGCTACAACAACAGAAAGCCCCGCAAAACAATTGAGCGGCAGCGCGCCAAGTTTAGGAAAACAAACTCCCAACGGAGGCAGAAAAGGCACTTATCTGAGCAGTGAAGAAAGAGGAAGTGTGACGTGTCTCGGGCCATTTATACTGACGTGAAGGAGGGCACCTCATTGGATACTCGTTACCATGGCGGCGGGCTCATGGAACTTGTAGTTTTTCTGTTCATGTTTTGTTTAACTTTGAACTTGCTGTTGAATAAAGAGTGAAGAAAGATTTGCATAATCCTCGCCTCCGGTCCTGTGATAGAATTTACATCCTCTGAAAGGAGATGGGAAACAAGCTAAATTGATCCTCTTCCCTTCTACCGTCAGTCATTCTTCATAATAATACTGTGTATTTTATACAGTGTTACATATCTCACTGGTGGCACCCTAAATAATAGATGTTAACCGTACCTCTCTAATATTACTGGATTTACTTTTCTGGGGATGTTCCCTTCTTAAAGGCACTCTTCTCGCCTTTATAACCAGCACTGAATGCAGTCAGTACCTTCTTTCTGAGCTTAACACAGTTAGGAAAGGGATGTAGGCGATGTGAAAGGTGTCAAAGGGTTTGTTTTTATATTATCAATCAATTTTAGTGGATTCCTCCTGCAGAAAGTGAACTAAAAAGAGACTCCAATGTGGACAAATGTGACGTCACCCACAAATTATAGAGCAAAATGTACCTTTTCCCTTCTCCCACATACTGGACCCTCCCTTCTTTCTCTCTCGCTCTGCAACCTCAGTCCGTCCCTACCTTTTGTTGTACTTAGCTTAGACTTCATAGACTGTGTCACTTAACTTCACACTGGCACCGACCTTGAAAGTGCCTGGAGTTTGCAACACCTCTGGTGAACAGGAGCTGAGTAAATTTAGGAGCATTTTGGGAAGAAAGGGCTCTTGCTGCCTGCCAGAAATCTCTAGGTCTTTTATCCTGCTGTCAAACTACACTCCTCTATCTCCCTCCCAAATAAAATGAAAGGATTGCTAAATAGGAAAAAACTGATGTTTCTGCTGTTCTCCCCCTTCCCAAAACAGCAAGAATATTTTTTATTGCGTGGTTAAGAGCTTTGGAGTGTGCACAATGATGTCATCAATTATATCATTTCAGTGTCATTGGTAATATTACAAATGATGATGTAAAACATGTCATGATTGCTGTAATATGTGAGTTCATAAGCAGTGCATGGTGCTCCCCGGCGGGAGTAGTGGTGTAAAATGAGCAGCTACTCCAATCATTTTTTAAAAAGGTATTTTATATTTGGGTGCCCCGGTTCCAGTGAATGTTGGGCGCTGCAGGGTGGAGGCATATGACCCATAACCGGTGCGCAGTGGGGCATGAGTTATAGTTACCTCAATTAACTATCATTGGTAAAGTTCAGAGTTATTATTTAGTGCTAAACGTTTTAGCCCAGAAGCAGCGTGCAGCTGACAGAACCTCACAAGAGCAATTGTGAACAAATATAAAATAATGAGGCAAGTGTGGGAACAAGAGGGGTGGAAGAGCACGGGGTGGCCAGAGGGGCAATGGGGTGTTACTATTTAGCTGACATTTTCACATAACTATAACGTTGCTTTATTCTTTGTTTTTGTCAGTGAATTTCTGATTCAACACCGTCAAAACTGAGGGGTCATGTCTTTCAGCAACTGACACAGAGCTCCTGGCATTGCTAATGCTTGCTTGACTTAGCAACACCTTAAGTTTTAAAAGAAAGAATTCCAAAATCACCCCCACTTGCTGATGCTCATAAGGTCATTCTGCAAATCTTTTCCAGAAAAACCATTCCAAAATGGCCGCTGGTGCATCATCAACTATGTTCCAATTTCTTTACAGTCTGTGAACATCCTTGCATTACTTGTACCAAGGCCGCAGTACAAATAGTGCAGTGCTTCTAGGCGACGTGAATGTGCGACTGCACTAGACGTGACCAATCCCCCGGACTGCACTAAGCACAGAGCACAAATGGATGTGTTTGAGCATCTTTTCTCGGACTGCTGTTGCTAGGTAAAGCCTCCCGATCTTCGGAGCGTCTCCTTTTTTTGATGTTAGCCCATTTGTGTTCCTCCTACACCACTAGGTCACTGACGGTGTTCCAGCACTCTCGCACTACAAAGCTGTTGACAAGTGCTGGAAAGCCGCACTTAGGCACCCCTCCCTTGTGTCTGTTTGTGGGTAGCTCGGGCCCTGCTGATCTCAGTCAGTCAAGCTAGGTTGCCCTGAAGTGAGGCGCAGGGCCTCCGTGAGCTATCCCTTTCTTCTGAGAAATGTCACCCTGGGCTTCTGGGCCCGGCAGATCCTATTCCCAGGTGGCTGCACCGGTTGGGGACAGGGTGCTCATTGTCTGCCGCCTTATGCAATATGTTCTCTTCCAAGTGAGCGCCCTCCTGACAGCGACCTTGAAGGGGTGGGGTGTTGGGCGGGGAGTAGGCGAAGCGGATTCCGGGAGAGGTTGGAGCGCACGTGTGTGCGCCTGGATCCGCAGCTGTGGAGGCAAGGCGCAGGGTTCAGCTAGAGATTGTACTCATTTTGCACCATTAAGTATGAAGGCTCTTTTATTGCACAAATGCCTCCAGTGGGCCTTAGGATGCTAGAAAAGGCTGTGCTGAATTTTCCATCACTCCTACGTCTAGTGTAGTTACAGCATAGCGCCTTGGAGCGTCACATTCGTAGGCGACTGGCTATTTATTGGTTTCGCACTTTTACGACGTGAAAGTGTTAATTAATAGTGAGTGTGCACGGCATATCAGCAGCCTGTATGCAGTGCTGCTCCTTTGCTTGTCTCACGAACAGTAATAATAAGTGACCATTCATAGACGGCAAAGCACAAAGTTGTCTCGTGGGACCAAATCAGGAAACAGATTTTTGTCAGCGGTATTCGCATTACTCGAATGGTATACTTACAAGTGAATGTAGAAAACAGGAGACTGTACTCGTATCACCGTTCGCCATCGGCATTTACTGTAGGCTTTCACAAGGATTAGAGACACTGAAGTATTTGTATAGTGTGATTAGTGTAACAAGGCGCACAAACTGTAAACACTGCATGCTTTGTATTATGCACTTAGTATAAACGGTCACAAATAAAAACATGCACTTTGTGTATGCAAACAGAGAGCCTGCAAGCACTACTCTGCTCGTATAATAATTACAGCGTTGGCCAGCACTCTGATAGGCTGCAAAACCAGTACTGTTTGTATCATGCTTAATGTGCAGGGTTTTGGGGATGGATGCTTTGTAAACGTTGCCGCCCTGTGCACAAACTGCACTTTATGGTGCGGTTACTACAGTAGTACTACCCACGTATTACAAAGTGCTATTCACAAACCCACACATGGAGGTCTCTGCCTCCGCCTCTCATGACTTTTCAGTGTGGAGCCCCCGCAAACATGCACCTATGTGTTAGTAATAAATATGGGGTACAGTGGAGTGTCTTGAAAATGGGAGTGCCTATTACTAAATACATGGGGTTTAGGGAGAATTTAGATGGGGTTAAGGAAGGTCTAGGAGGAGTGTAGGGAGCTACACCCAAAAAAAAGGAAGCCCATTGCTGTTCACAAATCATACTAGTCAAAAAACGACCCAGAACATAAGTACGTGTACTCCAGTTCAGACCTAGAGTAAGGCCAGCACCACACATGGTCAACCAATGGTACTGCAACACCCTCCCATAGAAAACAAGCATTTGCAGTGCAATGGGTCTTGCGTTTGCTTGAGTTAGAGCTATTAGCATTGTAAATTCCTAACTGGACTTTTCTTGACACTTAAATTGAAAATAAAAAGTAAAACAGTTGATGTAAGTGTGTCAATTCAAAGCGCCATGGCCACCATGAGTATGAGGCAAAGGAGAGACACAAAAGGAAAAAGAAGTTTGCTCACGGTCAAACACATTGGCAATTGACCAATTATCCATGTAACAGGGCAGCCTGCAAGGTGGTAACAAATCTGCCCCAAGGAGGGACAAACATAAAGCATTTAACAATAATAACAAAGGATTTTTGAAAGGCAAGTCCGGGAACGAGTGGAAGTGATGGGTGTGTGGTAGACATGGTTAAAAGCCCGCAATACTTACAACAGGTCGAAGCTATTACGCGCTCGACCTAAAAATGGAGGCAAAGACTTCAAATAGAACCCCAGAGGAACTAATGTCAAAATAAATCAATGTATTATGGCTCCTTAAAAATGTATATAAATTTAATTTCATGTTAAAAAAAATTAGATATAGAATAAAAACACTATTTCATTTAAATTATTTTAATAACCTTTTTTGATTTAAAAATGAATGTCCATATTTTTTAAATTAAGTTAATTTAAAATAATTCTATATGTAACATTTAATACTGTTAATACATAGTAAATAATAACAAACATATTACTTTAGGTGTTTTTTGTTAATACATATTTAAAAAGATAATGTTAATTTAATTTAACATTTAATTCAAAATTAATTTAACGCCTAAAGTAGTACATTTACTACACAGTGTAAGAGTATACTTACAAATGTAGATTTATGTATCTGCAAGTTTACCTCTGTCACTAGCCCCCTGCCTATTTTGTACTGTCACCCTAGTGTAGGTGAGTACAGTGATTAACTTTAATCTGCACTATTCGCTTGTAGCTCTCAACTTGCTTGTGTCATGATGTGGGGGACATCCAGTCAGTACTGATAGGCACATAAATACATCACTACATGTGCTAGGAACATACAAAATGCAAAGTCTGAATGCTAGTACAATATGCAGAGTGTAGGTAGACATGCTGACATCCTATAAACACTACAATTATCATGTGTTGAATTTATGCAGAAACATGGATATTCTACAAACAAAGCTTCATTTCTATCTCATGATTAGGGTAGGAAGGCTCATAGAATGCACCCTTGATGGAGTAAACACAGGTAAAACACTGCAGTTCTTTTGACTTTTTAGAGTATACAGAAACGTAAAATAAAAATACTTTACTCTTTATCGCATGTGAATAATGTAATCAGGCGCATCAACAGACTTTTAAAAATCCACTGTATAACTCATGTGCACATGGTAGTATGATGAATGCAGCCTGATACAGACTTCATCCAATGTAATTGGAGTAAAGGCATTTCCATAGACAGACAAAAGACTAAAACACTTCACAGTTCGTATGATGTATTTAGTAGAACCAGGTACATACATATTTTAAAGACTGCACTTTTACTAATACCTGCACCGTGTAGGTAAATGCTCAGAGCCCTATTCACATATGGAAATCTACAGGCAGCAACATCCCCACATGTAAATTTTTATCTCGGCCTGGGCAGAAATTTCTGCCTGCATGGTATTCTCCATTACCAGTTCAACTAATGTGCCCCGTAGGAGGACTTTTAAGTCCCAACCCCCTTACACTAGTAGCTTTATGATCAGATTTTAGATGTACATCTATAGGTGGAGACCCTAGGGAGAGGCCGAGATTTTGGCCTCAGCTATGGAAAAAGTATAAAGGAAAAGTATAGAAGAATAGCATTCACCTTACTTAAATTACAGAAAATTGATAAACATGAACCCTGCAAGCACTTAAATGAAGCCTATGTCCGAGACTCTGACATCCACCCCATGGACTCCATTACTTTAACGACTTCAGAGACCTACTAAAGCCTCCATGATATAGCCTGCACCACTCTAGAGAAAGACAAATTTTAATAAGGAGAAGACAGACCTTGAAGGTACCTTTGTTGTTGATCACTATAAGCAACTACATGCTCTGTCTCCGTATTCTTTCTGTGGAGCAGAGAAAAGAGCCACATGGCAGGAGCTGACAGACTCTGTAAGTGCATTGTGGATGGGTTACGTTCTATGGTGGACCTAAAAATAAGTAGCAAGATACAATAAGGGTGAGGGGCAAAGTGCAAAGGCTCTTCCTGGAAGCAGATCAGGATCTGTGAGAAAGTAGCCTCTTTCTAGCATGGTTACCCACACTTTGTGACCTGTTTGTCAGTGTGTTTGACTGTGTTCATTGGGATTCTGCTAACCAGGACCCCAGTAATTATGCTCTCTCCTTTAATCCTGGTTGCTGGAACCTTTTCCCCCAACATTTGGCAAACTGGGACCCCCATGCAAGTCCCTAATATATGGTACTTAGGTGCTCAGTGCATTGGGGTACCAGGGGATCCCTATGGGCTGCAGCATGTATTATGCCACCCATAGGAAGCCAATGCAAAGTGTTCTGCAGGCCTGCCATTGCAGCCTGCGTGAAAGGGTACATGCACCTTTTCACCAACAGGTCAAGTCACCTCTATGGCAGGCCTTCCTAGCCCAGAGGGCAGGGTGCAAGTACCTGTGTGTGAGGGCACCCCTGCACTAGCAGAGGTGCCCCCACAAACTCCAGTGCCATTCTCCTGGACTTAGTGAGTGGGGGACACACCATTTTAATGTGTAAACTGGACATAGGTCACTACCTATGTCCAGCTACATAATGGTAACTCCAAACCTAGGCATGTTTGGCATCAAACATGTCAGAATCATACACCAATACTGTTGCAAGTATTGGAAGAATGATTCCATGCATTCTGGAGGCTCCTTAGAGAACCCCCAGCATTGCTACCACCAGTCTTACAGGGTTTTCCAGACAGCCCACGCTGCTGCCACCCCTCAGACAGGTGTCTGCCCTCCTGCCGCTTGATCTTATCAAGCCCAGGAAGGTAGAACAAAGGATTTCCTTTGGGAAAGGGAGATAACACCCTCTCTCTTTGGAAATAAGTATGACTGGCCTGGAAGGGGTAGCCTCCCCAAGTCACTGGAATGTTTTGAAGGGCACATTTGGTACCCTCTGTGCATAAACCAGTGCACACCAGTTCACGGACCCCCCAGTCCCTGCTCTGGTGCAAAACTGGACAGTGGAAAGGGGAGTGGCCACTCCCCTGTCCATCACCACCCCACGGGTGGTACTCAGAGCTCTTCCAGAGTGTCCCTGGTTTTTGCCAGCTTGTTTCCAAGGTTGTCAGGAAACTCTGGGAGCATCTGAGTGGCCAGGCCAGGCAGGTGACATCAGAGCCTCCTCCTGATAAGTGCTTCCCCGGCTAGGTGATCAATCCCCCTTTCAGGGCTATTTAGGGTCTCTCTCTTGGGTGGGTCCTCAGATTCAACTTGCAAGATTCCAGCAGGACTCCTCTGCAACCTCCACTTCAACTTCTGGCCTCCGGAACTGCAATGGGAACCTCCAGGACCCAACAAGCTGCCTCTATGAAGAAGAACTCTTCTGCAACATTGTTTCCAGGGCTCCTGCCAGTAATTGCAATGGCTGTGCATCTACTGAGGGTGGTGTGTCTTCAGTCTTCACTAGAAGAAAGAAGGAATCTCCCTTGAAGTGAAGGAGTCACTCCCCTGCATCTGCAGGCACCTGCTGCAACGACGATCGGCTGCGTGGATCTCCTCTCATCCTGAGCTGCGTGGATCCTGAATTACAGGTGGTTGTCCGGAGTAGTTCTCTTGGTCCTCTCTACTAGCTATCCAATGGTGGTGGAGGTAAGCCCTTGCCTTCCCATGCAGGACAGTACCCCCATGCATTGCATCTCATGCAGCTGCCAAGAGCTGTTTGCATCTCCTCCAAGGGATCTTCAGGCGACATGTAGCTCCAGTCCCCAGCACTCTTTCCTGTGATGCACAGGCCTCTGTGTGGTTCTCCTGCAGCGTGGGATCCCTTTCTGTAGTGCTGCGTGAGCTCCTTTTGCAACTTCTGTGTCCCCGTCCTATGGGTGCTGCCTCTGCTCCTGTGGGACATCTCTGCAGCTGAGGGCCCCCTCTGACTTCCCATCCTGGGTTGAGTCCTCCTGGGCCTTGCTGGTCCGCGGCAGCTCCACTTTCCACTAACCATGAATTTGCCTTTGCAAATTCATGGTTAGTGGAAATGGGTGTTTCTGCGCCTACACCTATCTGCAATCTTCACTCCAGCATGGGACATCTTCTGTATCTATCAGGAACTCTTCTCCTGCTCCAGGGCTGCAGTGCTGACCTGTTCTTCCTCACCATTTACCAACTCCTGCAAGTACAGCTGGGTGGGTAGTAGCTCCTACTCCTCCTGGACTCCACTGACACTTTTGGACTTGGTCACCTCTCTCCACAGGTCTTCTTCTCCAGGAATCCACCGCTGGTTTCTTGCGGTCTTGTCTGGGTGTCTTCTTTTCCTTCCTTTTGGGTGGTTTGGGGAAATTCCAGTGATTTACTCCTGCTTTCCTGGCCGCTGGGGGGGTACTGTGTTACTTACCTCTGTGGTTTTCTAGTACTCCCATCTCCCTTCTATACATTCCACTTAACCTAGGCGGGAGTCCTGTGTTCACATTCAATTTTTAAAGTATATGGTTTGGACTCCATTTGCACTGTTTTCTAACCTTTTTAATGCTTATTTCTGTTTACTAGTGTATATAATTAGTGTATTACTTACCTCCTATTGGAGGGTTGCCCTTTTAATACTTTGTGGTATTGTGTAACCAAAAATAAAGTACCTTTATTTTTGTACAACTGAGTGTTTTCTTTCATGTGTGTAAGTGGTTTTGCATAAGATTTGCATGTTTCCTAGATAAGCCTTGGCTGCTCATCCAGAGCTACCACTAGAGAGCCTGGCTTCTAGAAACTGCACTTCACTAAGAGGGGATACCTGGACCTGCTATAGGGTCTAAGTAGTTTGGGTACCCACCACACACCAGGCCAGCTTCCTACAGGATCCCATCTCCATCACAACCTCCTTGACAAAATTATCTTCTCCACCATGCACTCTCACCTGCTGCATGGCCTGCTTGATCCAGGATATCCCAATGTTCTGGTCAAATGAGAACCTAAACCCCTCTCTTTTCACTATATTGCAACAATACACTCACGTCTCACTCTCCTCCCTCCTCACAGATAGTAACACATCTCACCCACATTCAGCCTTATCACCCTTTTAGAGTGTACATTGATTGTAATTATTTTCATGCACTCCAATAACTTTGTTATGTTCAGACTCATATCAAGTGCATTGGTAACAGCAACAGAAACAGGAGTATTCTCTAATTTGTCAGTGCGAGAATCAGAACCCACAACTAAATGCATCTCTAACACATTCATGTATGCCACACTGTTATCAATGTCACTAACATATTCTCCAGAATTGTATGACTTTGTTTGTTGTGCCACAACGCTAACATTAATGTACTTTTTATTTTTATAAATGGTGACACAAAATGTACTCAACACAGACATATATTAGAACATAGTAAGACTGTGATATGTTAAAAAATGTCTGCCCATCCACAAGCTGCCACCGCCTCCTCGTCTGCTCCAGCCAGTGAACCAACATGTGGACTGGCCACTGACATCAAACATTTGACAGAGCCTGATAAGTCTTCAGCAATATCAACTCAAATAGGTATAATCATATTTCTCTCTGCATAAGTGCTAGGATATTTAAAATATTATTCCGTAACATAATCAGTATGTTCAGCAAGTGTCAAAACAATTTCTAAGGGGTGAACTTAAAAATCTAGTCTCTCCACATGTCACTAAATATATCCATGTGTACTATCACTTCATAGGTAAGTATATGTACATACCTCTTATCACCCACGCTATCCACCTATGTACATATTGCATTAATTTGTTGAGTGGTATATTTTGTTATAGTGGTTCACAGTCTGTCACAGCATGTCAGTGTATGCTTACAAATAATGACTTTATCCTACTAAGTGTGATCCAGGAGACATTTATCTTGTTGTTTATGGTATCAGTAATATTGGACTATCCCCTTATACTCTTTGTGAAGTGAAATCTCAGTAGTATATGTATGTCTTTCTCAATAGCCTCAGTGATAAAACAGCACCTGGGACTACCTGACACTAATAGCCCCAGGAGCACCATTAGCTTATGTAAATGGGGGACTTTAATATTACAGAAGGGGCCACATGTAGTACCAGTGCAATAACAAGTGGCCTTCCCATGTAAATGAGGGAACATGTTGCCTTGTGCCATATTATAGATGTGGACACAGAGGCAAAGAGTCTGTCAGGCAGCTCACTGAGTGTGTGCCACATAGAGGTGTCACACACGCAGCGTGCCTCTGAGGGTTACACTAAGGAGTGGTGCCCTTCACACCTATTTAAAGTTGTGCCATAGCACAAACAGGGACAGGGAACCCTAAAAGCAAAGAGGGTTGTGGTGTCCATTGTACATTCCACCAATGTGTAAAGGAAAACGAGCTGCACTTAAAAAAAAAAACGAAACCTTTAGTTTCGGTATTTTTTCAGGGCAGGCAGTCCCTTGGACCACTACCTGCCCTGAAAAAAATGTTTTGGGTCCATTCACAAAGGGGAAGGGGTCCCGTGGGGGCCCCTTCCAATTTGCGAGTGGGTTACCATCCACTTGAAGTGGATGGTAACTGCGACACCATTTGCGACCGCATATGCGGTCGCAAATGGTATTGCATACCACTCCGAATCGCAAATAGGCAGGGAACACCCCTTCCTATTTGCGATTCTGGAATGCATATTGCGAGTCGGTCCCAACTCGCAATATGCATTTCTGCATGGCAAAGAGGCATTTGCGCCTTGCAAACGGTGATTTTCGCAGTTTGCGACGCGCAAATCCTTTGCTACATCTGGCCCCATATCTACTAAGAAATGGCATTATCCAACTCTCTGCTTTGTGTTGGCGCACAACTAGGGTGCTGAGTGCCACCACACTCATTTGTGCCACAGTGCAAATGTGTCTGAACAAGTCTAGCATAAGTTTTGTACTAGAAAAAGACCCTTCCAGTGCAAAATACTATGAAACTTTAAAACACATGCACATTAGAAAAGCTTAGAAGAAATAAAAGCATTCTCCTTTTCACACCAGCTTTCAAGTATTGTTTGGTGCAAAACACTGTCCACAATTGTTTGTAGATAGGTTTTTGTGTCAAAAAACATGGGTGACTGTATGGCAGTGCCCATATATCACCCACAAAACACATATTACTGCAATGCAGTGACTTGCTCTGCTTTGCATTACTTTCAGGCTACTTTCCAGCATGAAAGTAGATTAAAAAACTTTGTGCAAGTTGAAAAAAATCACTTTGTACATTAAATCGCCCTGTATGGCAATGCATCACCAAAATAACCTCACCAGAAAACCTAGAGCATCAGGACCTTCTTAGGCTTCTTTGAAACCATTAACTTTCTTATTATTACACCACGACACATTACCTGAATTCACTCACTTGATCACAGCTGCGGGCAAAGGTGCTACTGATTTCCTTCACATTGATCTCCTTTATCCTGAACTCCTGTACACTATTACCTCTCTGTGAGGTTTTTGCACTGGAGATAAGGGAGCGATCATGCACCTCTGGTGTAGCTGCAAAGGCCACATGAAAGCGATTCTTCTGGGTGGAGACAACCTCTTTTTCCAAACGCCAAATGTTGGTTATGTAGACCTATGCCTAGGTGAATTATCTGAGATTTTAGTTTCACAATGAAATCCACTCATGGATTTTAAAAGCATCAGTAAATAGTATTTCTTGAGCAGCATGAGTCCAATATTTTTGGAAATATTTGAGAGTTGATTAAAACCAGTTACAATTAATTATTGCTAAACATTGGTAAACTTTAAACGAGATGGGAAGAATCACATTTGGGTTTTGTTGAGAGGGTTGCATTAGCCAGAATGATAACATTACCTAGTGTGTTACTTCTTTTTCAAAATGTATTCTTCCGCAGCAAACTATTTACAAATAGTCCTTTAGATTATCTGCTAGTGAACTAATGTGTTGCAGGGAGAAATGGGATGGGATCCAAGAACATTACTATTTATTGCCATGGCTATTGGCGTTGCTGGACCTGTCCGCCACTTTTAATATGTTTCAAAATTAGATTTTGACGGACGTTTGAAGACAGCATTAGGGAAACCTGGTGGATTTCTGGGTTGGTTAGGCTTAGGTCATTTTTGAGACAAAGGTCAACCCTGGTCCATTGAGAGAGCACCAATGCATCACCAGTGAAATGTAATTGGGGTGCTTCCCTAGGCTCCCTGTGGTCACGGTGCTTTTCAAAATACATGTTGAACTGATGCGATCTAACAGGAGTAGGTGAAACCTGGTCTTTTATAGACTATTTAGTTTCTGCCCAGGTTGCTAACCTGGATTGCGTTTCCATGTCTGCAGCATCCCTGCCTTTGAAAAGGTTCTTGGCCACTGCTCAAGTTACAGGTTTTCATGTATGCCCATTTGCCATCTCTCTTCTCATTTGATGTATCTCTGCCTTGTTCATGTTGCCAAATAGATCACTGGGCCTTCTCTTATTACGCAACTGTTTGTGGACAGGCTCAAAACACCCTGCTGCCGCTTTACCTATGTTGCTACTATGTCGCTGCCTAGATATTCCATTTACCTCCTCCTCCGCCACCAAACTGGAGCACCAATGCCTGTAACACAGGCCATCTCCTAGATTTCTGCCTCCTTCTGCTACCTCTTTCTCTTTTCTTCCTTCCTCCTCCTGTCCTCCTCTCAGACGCACAGCACTGCACAGAGTGGCCGGCCACATCGGTGCAGTCAGAACGGGACATCAACTGAAAGCATCATAGAAGCCATGAAGTATACCACAGGATCTGCAGCGTAAAATACATCCGCCAGCTAATTACAAGTATAATTTGCACCCCTGTCTCACCTTTCCTTCTCCATTATGCTGCTATGCATTGCACCCCTAAACAAGCACCTCAACGATCACGTATTCATGGCACCAAGACTCTTCATACATAGATTCACAACAAATGAAATTTTACCAGCCATGGACTCCCCCACTGTGTAAAGTTCTTCCCGTCCGAACATTACACACAGGGACAATGGGCTATGTGGTGCTATATAAATCCCATACTAAACACCAATAGTTTATGATATTTTTTACCTCATGAAAGAAAGTTACTTGATATCTGTAGTCAAATGTTGACTTACAGTACGTTTTCATACGGTTGTTTTTTTTTATGTACGATTATATAAAAATGGGAAATAAAAAAGACATAAAATCTGGGCACTGCTCCTTATTTCTTTAGTGATTCAAGTGCAACGCGTGATCCTCGCTCTCCTACCAAAGGGAGAGTGTTTTTTTTGGAGCTGAATTTATAAGTATGATTTCATCAGCCATTACATCACTCAATTTTGGCGGGACACCCAACCAGTTTATTACTAAAAACATGCTATCCTCTACTCTCATTTGAAATGAGGGATATTCTATTCCCAAATTAAGTTACTGAAAGTGTTGTGTTAGTTGCCAATTCCCACACAATACTGTACAACACATGCTTAGTGTACCCTTTGCACACGATATACACATACGAGCATGGTTCACAATGGTGACTTTTGCCCCTTTTCCATTTCCTCTTACTGCCTCGTGCATCCGATATGAACATTATGCACGTATGGGGTTTATAAAATGCAATAATTTAAGTATTTGTACTTTACATGTTTTTTCTAAGAAAATTCCTTAAAGGGCTCTCCTTTCTACAAATATCCTGTATATATTCTTATTTATATAGCGCAGTTTTAGTTGAGAAAGAAGAGTGTTCTTTAGGAGAATATGGCCTGATTGAGCATCATGTATTTAAGACAGGACAACGTGCCTTGTAGGCGTGGCAGGACTGTCCTCTTACTTCAGAATAGGTGTGGAGGAACAAAAGGCAAAGGATCTAGAAATATCATCAACAGTGAATGCGGTACCGCCTTAAAAGGTGAGCTTTCAATTTATTAGGTCCAGCTTTAGTCAAGACCTTTTTGTTTTTACTAAAATTATATGTATATTATGCTTAGTTAGAAAGGTTTTCAGCCAGCCCTCTTCATCTATTGATCTCTTGTGTTATTCACATTTTCCTTCTGCCCACTACAGCATACAGCATGAGGCAAAGGGTCAGCCTATGCCAACCTCTGGTGAACTTCACTGAGAGTGAGGGCATTCTGCTCTTTTACAAGACCCACGTCTGCACGCAAAGTAGTTCCCTTTCTTGTCAGGGACTACTATGGTAATGTGTGCTTTTTACATCAAAAAATTATGTTTGCTTATAAACATTTTTTTAAATAAATTGATGAGGCTTCGGCATCTCTCCTAACCAGTGTCACATTTAGGATTTGTCAGGCCCTGGGTAATATGTATTTTGGGAGCCTTATAAGGCACAAAAACAGTGCAAATGTCTTATCTGGGACACCAAAAACCCTAAGATGACACTGGTAAGAGAGAAATAGTCAAAGGTGGATATAGGGAAAGGGGTTTAGATAAAGAAATAGAATAGACGGAGGTCAAAGACTTTGTCCATGCCTTAAAATGTCTCTGCCTCCAACAACAAAAACTTTTACAAAACGTATGACAAAACAAAACAAGCTTTGATACAGATTGGCCCACACCACTTCTATTAGCTTTGCCAGCGGTTGCAGGACTGATGGGGCAATCATTCTGAGTGCTCGGATGATGCTCTACATTCAGAGCACATAAGACATCCTTCATGTTTGCCATGGATATTTTAACTCTCATTGTGGAGATGTGTATCATTATAAGTTCAGGAGCACAGACCATACACAATGTTTTTAGGGCTGTTTCAGTTGTTAAAAGTGTAGTTCAGTTGGAGTTTGGCAGAGAGGACCTCTGTCATAAATCAGCAGAGAGCGCACCCACCATGCTCACGAAGACTTCTCCTTTCAATGAGAGGTGGGGGAGTCACTAGGGGGCCTATTTATGAGCCCCGTGTGCAGCAGAGCATCACTTTTTCTGACGCTCCAGCAGAGCATACTACATAATCATATCTATGAAGCCACGCAAAGCCATAGGTATGGAGTAAGGCAAGGCAGTGCAAGCCACTGCCTTGCCTTACTCTGCACCAGGGAGGCATTCCATGGGCATTGCACTGGGTTTTCCCATGTAACACCCATGGACATTGATACTGCCCAGATTTACAAAATCATGTAAACCTAGGGAAGCGCCAAAATCTTATACCTCCGGAGTTGAGGTGTAACGAGGAGAAATATTTATATTTCTTCTCATTTTTCCATCTTGCCATGTGTCCTGCATTCTACGGCACACATAGACACAAGAAAACACATCATATGATTGTTTTTGTGCAGAAAGGTGCCCCTTCCTGCACAAAAACAATCCTGCATGCAACATAGGCACCCTTACACCATGGTGCAAGGGGGCCTGTGTTGGCAATAAGCTGCCGAAACAGCACCAGGGCAGGGGGAAAGGATAGGCATGCACCATATTGCATAAATACGGTGCATTGCTGCCCTTTCACTTTGGCGGACAGCACCACAGCAAGATGACTTGCTGTGCTGCCCTGCGCCAAATCCCCATAAATATGTCCCCTGGTTTCCAATGTCAGATCCTTAGCATGCCCCATAATCAGAAACTCATGACCCAGTGGCCCGTCCACTGTATGACTGCTCGGTCCATGCATTGGAAGGTCTACCATTTTTAGGATGAGTCTCCCAAAACATCTGTTTCCTGACCAGAGCTATCATGCGAGGCACGGCAGACCTGACAAGGAAAGATGATCAATGGACCCCACACACTTGAAAAACAACCCCTGCTTCCCAGGGCCATTGATTTGTTTGTATTTTCAAATCAAACCGCAGCTTGTGGGGTTTGTCTCTGAAATTCCAAAAAAGTGCCAACCAGCCAAAGTGGTGGCTGGAATTTGGGGGAGAGGGGTCGATGAAAGTGCTCCCTCCATGCTAGTGGAATCACTTTCAGATAAAACGATCGCTGACCTGCCAGAGGGGATCTCTAGATCGGGCGTGATGGTCAGCTTGGCAAGAGGGTGCAGGGCACCGGCGGACTGGCAGGTCACTGGCCAGTCAATAAATGACCTAAATAGATACATGTTTATAATTCAAACTAAATCCCTCCTACTGCGGATCTGTAGTCACAAGGCAAGCCAAAAGGCACGATTCATCGAGAATACATAGAGCATGCAACTAACAAACGTGGCAGATATTTTTAAGTGACAGGTAGGAAGTAGAAAAATTATGGAAACCGTAAAAATGACAGGCAGAATGGATGAAGTGCTTCATCCTTTCCATGACGACTGCAGTGCTGGCCCAGACAGAGGATGAGTTATGCCCGCCATGCCCATCGCTGTAGCAACCCTGTTTCCAAAGAGAAAACATGGTCTGGCGAGAAGTCCTCACCGAGCGAGCAGAAAGTCCGTCAAGATGCACCCTGGCCAGCAAGGCTTCCGAAGAGCCCGTCGTCTCCCGCTCTCATTTTTGAGGCACTAGCTTTCAAACTAATCTTGTGCCAAAATCCTCATTGCCTTTTATGTGGCTGGCTTTGCACCAGCCCTTCTGACCTCTCAGGTGTACTGACCTGTGTGGAAATCTCCCAAATTCCATGCACCCCAAGAAGTGTCAAAGCCTAATCCAGCGCTTCTGAAATTTTAGGCCCATATTTATACTTTTTTAGCCCCGCATTTGCGTCATTTTTTTACGCAAAAGTGGCGCAAACTGACAAAATACAATTGTATTTTGTAAGTTTGTGACGCTTTTGCGTCAAACTGCGGCGCTAAAAAAGTATAAATATAGGCCTTAAAGTCTGCACCATGCATGGGCGAGCTTCCGTTAGTGCAGCAGGGGCAGAGGCACCGGAGCACAGAGGCATGAAGGCCCACTGAACTCTGATCATTGCTGTATGTCACAGTTCAAAGAGCGGCCGGAGAGGCTTGTCCTTCCTTGCACTAGGGCCCATGACACGCTGGCTACATCACTGGCACCTTGTCTAAAAATGTTCCGAATTCCCTACATAGCAGTTCAAAGCTACCACACTTTGTTCCTGTTATTTGTTCCTATTGACAACTTTTTCCCTCAGACATAGGGGGTCATTACAAGCGCCGTGCGGCAGCCAATGCGGCCGCACTCCCGCGGACCCCATTACAACATCCCCACTGGGCCGGCGGGCGCAAACCTAGTTTACGCCCGCCGGCCCAGCGGGGATGCGACCACAACATAGGAGCCGGCTCCTAATGGAGCCGGCGGTGTTGCGGCCGTGCGACGGGTGCAGTAGCACCCGTCGCGCTTATCACTGTCTGCTATGCAGACAGTGAAAAGCTGCATGGGGCCCTGTTAGGGGGCCCCTGCACTGTGCTGCCCTGGCGGATTATCACCGCCGGGGCTAAAACGGCGGAAAACCTCCGGCCCCGGCGGTGCGACCGAGGCGCTACCGCCGCGGTAGTAATATGGGTCTCCGTACCGCCAGCCTGTTGGCGGTACGGACGCCACATTACCCCAGGCGGTCTCCGACCGCCAGGGTCGTAATGACCCCCATAGTCTTTTCATCGATCACTTGCAGTTGTTCAAAGTTTTTTAGCCGCATAACATGATGCCAGGATCCGACTGAGACAAAAATAGGCTCCAGCACCAAAATAAAAGTGGCCAACATTAACAAAGCCTTTAGTTTTAAAAAAGTGGCAATATTTAAGGGGAATCAACAGTGAAAAGCGGCCCATCTGTCTATAAAACCGGCCCAAAACTGCTAAAGAAAAAACAGCTCAGACACTGATCTGTCAGACCAGCCCTTCAGGCACTGCCTGATTGCCTTGTAGGCTAGTCCGTGCCCTGAACATGGCACATTGACTATACCAATGTCGGTGTAACTTAGATTGCATGTACTGGTGTTGTGTTCTCTAAAAGCACATTTCAAGACTTGTTAGCATCTAATGGACCTACATGCATATTTGGGATTCCTGTCATTTTGTATTGGGAGGTTTGGTTTAGGTGTGTCAATTCCTTTTGGATTTCCTTGAGGTATGTAGCGAATGCACGTGCATTGTGAAAATAAGTTTTCACTTTGCTTTCAAAGACGGGGTGCCATGTTCCTCTTGTCGATTGTTTTTTCACCCACAATCCTATTGTACCTGACTCTGTCTGGACTCCAGGTGGCCTCTCTTATTGGCAGCTTTATCCTGTAGCGTGGACACATCTCTCCCTGAATAGATGATGGTAGCCCACTACTCTCAAGAAATTAGGAAAATAGCACAAACCTTGCATTGAAATTTGGAAAAAATTCACCAGGGCTCTCTAAAACACAGTATGACCATATTGTTGAGGTTACATTATGACATAAACGTGCCTTGTCTTTCCTGAAGCTCATTATAAACTCTGACAAGAGATTTCTGAGTTTGTAAGGTGTAGGTTATTATTCAAAGAAAGAAAAGACACAAAAATACTACAACAATATTTCAGAACGGTCGACCCCGCTGTTTGAAAACATGCAAAACTTTGACATTCGCCTCACTTAGCCGTCGAAGTGTTTTGTTCAAATCCTCTCTAAAATATATCAGTGCACTTCCAGGTCTCCCAGGAAATTGACCGAAATCGCCATGAAACTGACACCTTTGTTGGCAATAACAGCTTCCTCTGGAGATGAATTAATAGTGCGGTTCAGTGACTACCTCATAGTTACCATAATTATGGCGAAACAAGGCCCTAGTCTCGAGAAGCTGCATTCAACTTCCCGAACTCAAAGTTTACTCAATTTGCCTTAAAATGTTCCGATTTCCTGCTCCTGCTCGTGCACAGGACGGATATTTTGGAATATTTCCCCCATGTGGTTTCCATTTCCAGCACTGTAACAGGAGCCTGTGTGGGAGACCCCTCCACCCCGTGCTGTCTGCCCCCACTGCATGCTTTAGGAGAGGACATACTTTCTCCCAAACTGAGTGGTTTTGTGTGATCCTTTGAAGTCATGCAACAGGAAGGGTGGGTTGCCCGGGATAACGTGGGCACTGCTCGCCCATTCACCGGCTTCCAATGCGGACCCTTCAGCAGGATATTTCACCCGGAAACTAAACTCAAGGAGAGGGAGCGCGTGTGGAAGTTCTAGCCAGAGAAGCAATCCTAACTTCCTTTTTTATGTTTACATTTTAATCAAGTATTGGCCATTCCTTAGATGATGCGTGCCTCTTCATGGTACCAATGATTAAGTTTAAATTTAAAGAGAGTGCCCAGTAAAACAATCTCTGTGAGCCAAAGTCAGACGTCACTCAGAAGCTCAACAACCACAGTATTGTTTGTCCCATTTAAGTCTCATCAGCTCGAGACTTCTGTTGACAACTATTCTCCAGTGGGGTCTCCAACATTTTTTGTATACTTATGTTGGTGAAAAACATCCAGTGCTAAAAACATTATTAGAATTTTAATACTGACCACATCAAACAAGTTTACATGTTTGTTTTATACATAAACTTTTCAGTTTTAGTAGGCTGGGCTATACACAGGAGAGCTATTTATGGGTAGCTCAAGAGCTATTAGTAGCTCACAAGCTACTCGTTGGAGGCCTCCAAGACCCTTTCTGTCTCCAGATTGTCCACCACGCAGCATCCAGTCTGGTTTAAGAATATTTCAGATATGAACATTTTACTCCAGTTCTCTGATCATGTAATTGATTACCTATCCACAGCCGAGGCTACGACTATGTTACACAAAACTATCAGAAATCCCCTGCAAGGTTAGCCTTTAAATATTCATCGTATGCTCTCACCACCATATGTTTACACACAAAAGAGAACACTTGGTACATATTCCCAAATCCAAATGGGTCTTTTATGGAGACAAAGCCTTCTTAGCCACAGCACCAAGAATTTGGAACTCTATGTTGTTGCATTTCTGTTCCGACTTTTGCATTACCTCCTGCAAGAAACGTACGAGAACCTGTCTTTTTATACAATAGTTATTTTATTTCATTTCTGCTCTAGGCACCTGCAGCTCTTTATTGACCGAAGTTACAGCGCCAAGATGCCCATGTGTGCATGCACTTACAAATACACTTAAGAAAGAAAGGCATTGTTTGTGCTCTCCTTTTAGTAAGAAAAAGGTGCAGGTATACACCATACTTACTAGGGGTGATCTGATGAAGGTGGATTGTAAGGCTGCTTTCAATAGAGGTGAAGCATGTAACGAGCTTACAGATTTTCTACTTGTACATGCTGGCTAACAAAATTACATTTCTACTGCAGTACACTTGGGATCTATGCACAATAAATCATCTGCTTGTCAAGAAAGCATTTCCAAAATGGCTTTGTTATGTTTGTCAACCTTGTTGCCATTCATTTTGTTGAAAGTTTAGGTTGTTTTTTTGGTTATGGGGTAGAGATTTTCACATAATGTTGTGCACATGGAACTACCTTTGTGCACTTGCTTGTGCAGGGAACACCAATTAACTATTCTCTTTGCTCTGCTCAGCATAGACACACCCCTGCTCACCATTTCTTCAGAGTAGGAAAAAGCTGAGTGTTATATTAGTCTTTCATTTTTTTCTACCTTTGACTGGGGAGATCCCTTTCACCGTGTGTCCCTCAAAGGTCAGCATATGCTTGTTTTGTTAGATAGGATACAGGCAACACCCATTTTCCCATGCTCACAAGTGTGAGTCCTAAATCAAGGCATTTGGAGTGTTTTCTCAGATTGCCCTCTCTATTCTGTAGGCCTTCCTACTTAGGTCCTGATAGCTTTTGGCCTGGTCAATTAAGAAATGTGTGGTAACTCCTGTTTCCACACCCGGCACAATTACTAGTGGTGAGATATGCACCGCACCCTCACATACATTTCGGAGGCCAAACCTGACCAAATTTCCTGGGCGAAAAATGCATAATAAATAATAGAACTTGTGTTTTTTGGCGCAGTAAGGCCTCAAGCCCACATTATTTGCCCCCATTTTGAGGTCAATATTTGTAATTGGGTGCTATTTATTGCACCAGAAAACCTGTGATCCCTCCAGTGTGGAAACAGAGCAGATGGGATAAATATTGCACCTTTTCGATGCCGACAATTATCAGAGCCAACATTTCTCTATTGCTATCGGTGCTGTATTGCAGTGAGCAGTTTTCTTTATTACTTTAATGCTGTTCATGTTCTTGATCTCATCTCGAAGTCCCGGGTCTCACAACAATGCCATTAGTGAACTAAGAGTCAAGTCAGTTGTCATGTGAAACTTACATATGCCCTACCTTCTTGTAATACATAGAGCAACCTTATAGTGTATTAAAGCACAGAGGGTTTTGTACAGCACACATCCTAAACCTGCGTATTTCGAGGTACTCTCATACGCAAAAATGAAGAAAAAGGAGAAACAGTGAAATAAAAATATTTGGCTAGGAACACATAAATTGATTACACAGTGACACTGGGACTGATTCCAGGTGGTTTTCTGGTATCACACTGTGGAACTCAGCCAGTCAAGGGGTTTCTCTTTCTCTCACCTTTTTTCCGTCAAAGGTTAATGCTTTATCTTTAATTATTGGTGAATTATGTTTGAGCATGGGTGGCAAGCAGAAGCCACATGAAAGCGCGATTCGTTTTGGGCTCAATGTTTCAAGAAGATACCGGGAGCCTGGCTAGAGTTTTCAGTGGCTTGTCCACCTCTAATTGAAGCATGAAGATTTACCTCTGGTGTACAGGCCTTAGTTGAAGAACCCTTGAAGTTGGAATCTTTGTTTCCTCATCTCCACCCACTCCTGATGCTTTTGCACATTGCATTTTTAACTATCTTCTGGTCAGTGTCATAAACTTGCATTTTATTGGTTATAGTCTGGAACTTCAAGAACTGATTATCAATTTACCAGAATATCACAAGCAAAATAATGGCAACCAAAATACTGATGATAGAGGAGTGAGATGTCAAGGGAGTGCATGGGAGCAGCGGTGAGGAGGGAGTAAAGCTTCATGAGAGTGCACAGGACCAGTGACGTGCATATAGATAAGTATAAATTTACTATTCCCCACTCAAAATCTATGGACCTATACTTAACTGTTGATATTTTGGTCCTCCATATTTTGGCAATTATTTTCTGCTAAAACAACATTCCCCACTCAGCCTACTTGAATTACATTTAGGGCAAATCAAATAAATAAAACTCCTTTAAGAAAGGTTTTGTTCGTTTTTGTAATTTTATCTCTACGTTCTTGACAGGAATTCTACTTCTCTAATAACTTGAATACATTGTGTGACTTTTTTATTATTTGTCATGTATTCTGATGCCTTGGTTTGTTTCTTTGATATTTTTTTCGAGCGCCGTCAACGTGAATTCTGTTAAACTGTGGCATCTTACTAATAAACAAAATGTAAACAGCATTAAAAGCGCTTGACAACTTTGCATATTGCATGTCACAGCATATACATCATGCATTCATTAACAGGACAATTAATATAATTGTACGATGGAAGTCCCTTGCTTCATAATTGTGTTAAACCAAGTTAGCACTTTCTTTTACAATACTTCAATCAATCAAATGATTTTGACCCGTTTGTGGGAGTTATACGTCAATGAGTGATAAATGTTTCTAAATTAGATTTGGCAGAGTTTTCATTCAATTTCACAGACTTGAATAGGTTGCTATGGCCGCTCCTTAAATAAATGCTTTGATTCTGAGAGTGATGAGTTTCAATACTTTGTCACATCATTTTCTTCTGCACAGATTCAACGCATATTCATTATAGATTGCACATTGCAATGCATACTCAAATAACTAGTCAGCTCCTTGCTTTACACAATTAAGTTCACATTTACTAAAGATTTGTGCTGGCGCTCATCCTACACAATGCTATGCAAAAGGCTTTCAGGGTGATTTAGACTTTGGCAGAGAGAGAACTCAGTCACAATGGTGACAGAGTTCCCTCTCCACCAAACTGAAGGTCTGCCCACCTGACTTACAGTCAGGAGAATGTTAAGTATGTTAGTGACGGAGCCTACTCTACTTTTGTTGCGGACATAGTGCTCTGACAGCCTGACGAAGTAAGAGCCATGGTGGGTTCGGCCATTCGACCCCCGGCCCTATCTAGAGTGGGAAGTTGAGTGGCTAGTTTTCATTACTCTTTACCCTCATGAAGAAGCCTGGCAGCAATGGGCAGCAAAAATGTTTAAATGACCGACCCACCCACCCCCACACCATGAGACAAAACTTCAGTGGTATGGGATCACACTCAATACAAAATACCACTTTCAGATTTTGTTTACTAAGAAATTAAAACAAATTAAAAGTTTAAAGGGCTGCAGTCGTGTTTGATGGAGACATCTGTCAAATTTTCAACTCCGTGATAGGAACCACCAAGACAGCAGTTCCTGTCAATGAGGTAAATAACGACCTCTAAACTCTAAATCAGGCACTTTGTCTATTTAATAACCATGTAAAGTCTAGCATTCTCAGTGTTAAATTGAGTTGCACTGCATTAGTACCCACTAAAGCTATAGTAAATATGGTCCTTACTTTCAGTGCAGTTTTTAGTCTACTCAAGAGTTTTGTGTGGCAGTGATATTTCTTGCCTGCCTTGGCATTATTGTGATGGAAAGAGCTTTGGTTAGTAATCAGATACAATCCTAGGTACACTTGTGCCACACACCACATATTTAGAGCACAATCCCTCACTGCCCACACATGCCACCTGTGCAGAACCAGTGGGAGAGATAAGCTGGACTTGACGTCAAAAAGTAATAGTCTGAGGCGCAAATATTCTTTCCATAGAAACAATTTTATTGCCAGTACAAAAGTTAACAGATTTTAATACTTTGTTGTTTTAATTTCCAAACAGCTGCCCTGAGCAGGGAGAAAGAGAGATCCACAAGGGAGAAGGAGAGTTACATGGACCCAGGTAGGAGTGAGCTCCCTTCGGAATGCATGAGACCCACTAAGAATGGGAAGGAGTGAAACTCCATAGAAGTGCATGAGATCTGTGTGGGTGAAAGATGGGAAGTGCAAGGAACCAGTGATGAATGTGGAACTAAACTTTATGGGAGTGCATGGGAGCAGTGATGATGGGGGGGGCGGGGAAGGGCGAGACTTCATACAGGACAGTGATGATGGGGATGTGAGACATCATAGGAGTGCATGGGAGCAGTGGGGGGTGAAGCTTTGTGGGCATACACAGGATTAGTGATGAGGGGGAGCGAAGCTTCAGGCGGGACAGTAATGTGGGAGTGGGGCGTCATGAAGTCCACAAGACCACTGATAAAGGGGAGTGAGATGTCAAGGGAGTGCATGGGAACAGCGGTGAGGGGGGAGTAAAGCTTCATGAGAGTGCACAGGACCCGTGACGATGGGAGGGTGAGATGCCACAGAAGTGCATGCGAACAATGATGAGCGAGGAGTCGGACTTCATGGGGGTGCACAAGACTAGAGATGATGGGCAGGAGATGAGACTCAATTGGAGCGCACAAAACCAATTACCAGGTAGGATTAAGGCCAGAGATGAGAAAAAAGTACTTTTCAAGTGCATGGGACCAGCAGAGAATGAACATGTGACAGTCCACGGAAGTGAAAGTGCTTCAATGGTCAAAGACTGCATGAACTTTGGGTTGATCTAAGAGGTTCCATTGACGTGTACGTGGTCAGCGACGGGGACAGGTTCAGAGTCACAGGATGTGGGACCTGCTGGCAGGTGTGACTCCGTGGATCAGAAGCCGAACGGCCTATGGGTAGAATTAGGTTTCTTGGGTGTCTTGTGCTTCTGAAATTTTAGCAGACTGTGACCGCTGTGCTGGCCCCCCCCCCCAGCTTACCACCCCTGAAACACTTAATACTCACAACATATGCTGGCAAAGAGATTCTGGGGTGTCTGGGTGTAACCTGGGTTACTCACAATTAACCATAACTTAGTTTCACAACACTGCAGTTTCAAATGTGTGCTAGATTACTTTTTTGGCAGTGATCGGGATAGGCCAGCTCTTCATTACATTTTATTCCAGAGATGTTTCAGCACCATTAGCTGTATGGTTGGGTGAATTTCCTGTAATTGTCACACTGTGTGAACCCCTTACAGGGGACCCCACACCTAGAAACGGAAAGGGCAGTCCCACCCAAGAAGGCGAATTCCCACTACCTGCCAACATTCCTCTTGAATTAAGTTACATTACTTATTTAGGAGTTACAGCTTGATTTGCTTACTAAAAAGTCATACATAGTTCTCTTATCAAACAAGTCCAAACATTTGGAAGTTATTTTCAACTTTAACAAATAATGCAACATTTTTAAAACTCACAAATATGTTACCCAAAACGTTGCCAAACAAGTGTTTTTGCAGTTATATAAGTAATGTGTAGCTTCCGCACAAAAAAGTCAAAAGATGCATAAAGTTATTTATAACTTTTAACAAATCAACCCCATGGATTTTAAGTTTGTACGTGACGTTTATGCAAACAATTTCAACTTTTAAAAATCTCCAAAAAACGTTGATAACTTTATAAAAGTCAGTAGGGGTTAGTTAAAAAAAAGTACACATTTGTTTTATAAACTGTCCCCATGATAATATCAATCCTGCAGGAGGGAAGTAATCTATGGATAATCACATTTTCTCGAACATGGATGGTCAACGTTCCCCATTATCGCTTTTGGGTGGGAAATTCACCCCCCAGGTTAGGGCATACACAAGTCATTCTTCACAGCTTCCACTGGCTTCCTTGATACCAAGAGAGGTGGCTCACATCACCTCCCAACTTCACAAGGAACAAGGCGCAGCCCTTAAAGCAGTCATCAAAGGTAGACCCTATCAGTCTGCTGCCGAACATTCTCATATGGTACGAGACATCATTCACTTCATGAAGTACCCTTGTACCATCAGTAAGAGCACTCTGTCAATCAGCGCAAGATGACATTTGTTAGACCACAGAGATGTCACCCCCAGAAGCCTTTAACCTCCAGCCAACACAAGTCTAACAGAATAGGAGAGGTCAGCCGCCACCTACCACTGCAGCACATGGGATCGTTGATCACAATGAATTCAGAGGCCAGTGCCCCCTCCATACTGCACTTATGATACAAGTGCTCCTGGTACCTAACTATTTAAAGCAAGCATGGCTTTCGATGTTGCCAGTTTTGGTAGCTGAGGGTATGTGCAAAGAATCAACCACTGATCATTAACATTGAGTGCCTGAGTTTCCAAGCAAAGTGCCTCTTCCTGTGATGGGGTCAGAGGGCACCTGATGTCGTCTCTGCTGCCCCTCTGATGAAACGACACTTCAGGCTTTATGTGCAACATGGCAGTTTGAACACATTAGTAGGTCTCTCGGAAAGCGAAAAAGTAAGCTAGGTTCGCTGTCACCAGATATGACGAGAATGTCTTTCAAAAAACAGATAAGTCACTGTTAATCGTACCTTACTTAATAAATTAATTCGATACCGTTTTCCCTGAAACTAAAACCTGACATCTTTCCTTTCTTTCCAGAGAGGTCTAGGGAGGAGGGGTAGTTTGGGTGGGCGTGGAAAAATTTGCAAGGTGTTTGAGGAAGAAAGGGACTAAGTATGCCCCTCCCCACCCCATGTGCGCACTTAACACACTGGCTGTACTCCTCAAATGACTGTTAAAAAAGAATCTCCGAGATGCATTTTGAAATATCACTTTCTTTTAAATCAATACAAAAAATAATTCATTGTAAATATATAATATATATTTATACATATCTTGAGTATATTTACATACATCCAGCGCCATACTTTGCCTGTGCTCTGTGAGTGTGTGCTGGCATAGAATATCTCCCAAATCTTACATAATTCACAAGAAAGTCCCAGTCCGTATCTGCCTCCGGTGCAGCAGGCCTGGGCAACGCCCCGCTAGCCAGGACTTGGGGGCAAAGGCTGGAGCAGTCCGTCCGCCCTCTGAAGGGCGTCAGTCACCATCTTTTGGTGACGTTTAAGAGCTTGAAACAGTGGGGTGCAACCCACTAGTGGACTCTGTCCTCATCCCCCATATGTACAATCCAAGAAGCTGGGGGATCCATGGCAGAGGCTCCCACACTCCCTGGCTGTTGGAGGCACCACCAGGAAGTAAGAAGTTCCAAGTTAGTTTTCTTCTGTTTTTATATATTTTTTGGGCAAAAAATATATACGGTTCTTGGTGGGACGGGAAGTCTATGCTGGTTGTGTGGCCTCATGTTTTAATGGTGCCATTTGTGTGTTGGGATTTGGGAAGGCAAGGTTCATAGGACATTGGATCCGGGGAGAAGACAGAGTCGTCCCCAGAAGAGCAGGAACTTCTGGTGTCCGGATAGCTTGGCGAGTACTGCTCCAAGGGGTTGTTGAGGTCCAGGTACTCCTGTTGATGAGAATGAAAGAATGAGAAAAAATGAATGATTATTTCAGTCCCAATAAAACCAGTTGCTGCTTGCGCAGTCTGTGCTACAGCAGTGTGTGATGACTTCATAGAGGCAGAGTGATACAAAACAGGCCTAGTTAGCGTTTAATAACCTAATGAAAACCAACTGAAGAAAGGAAGTTTCTGAAAACACTGAAAAGAAAGCAAGTCAGATTCATGGAATGAAGGCTGCAAGAGAGGTGCCGATATCATAGAAAGTACTTGGGGATGGCCAATATGTGGTGTTCACCACAATTGTTCCAACGACGCATGATAAGTGTGTCTCAGGGATAGTGTGACCCATCTGTCACACTCTTCACGAGAGGATGGTGTGCATCACAGGGACTTGAATAATTATGTTACTAATTTTAAAGTGATGCTTTGGTTTCACTTGTGTCTCAGCGATGATGCGCGTCACTCACATCCTATAGATGATATATGTCAGCCATGTCCACAGCACTGTGTGTGTCACTTGTGCATCATTAGCATCTTAATGGATGTGTATGTGTCCCATGCTCTAGCTCAGGTGTGTGTGTGTGCTATTTTCCAGCCATAGTTTATGTTCATCAGTTACCACGGGTAGTGTGTCACTTTTGCCCCATGTAATGAGAGTGTAACTAGTGTCTCACATATTGTGTGTGCTGCTCTTGTATCATGGATGATGTGTGCCAGTGCTGCCACTCCGGGAGGTGGGTGACTTGTGTCCCAGGGAATGAACTCTCACCTCATTGGTCGTTTGTGTGAGGATTCGGTCTAGATCCTCAACAAGCTGTTTGAAAGTGGGTCTTTGCGAGGGCACAGCACGCCAGCAGTCCGTCATCATCGTGTACCTAGAAGAAAAGAAGAGCATAGAGTGACCCTTGGCTCAGCCTTCCTATCTTCTTCCCCACGCCCGAGTGATCTATCACTACAACATGGACAAGACTTCTATTTCCACATTGTTATATCGTCGGCCAAAAACCCTCATCTCAACCATCCTCTTAACCAGCTCATTCCCCTTCCAAACTATCATCTGTCCATCCGCCACTTCCTTTCTGCCTCGTGTTTCACATATAAAATAGATCCCTTTTTTCCTCCCGGTCTACTGTCCCTGCACACCCCATCAATATCTTCAGTTCAGTCCCCTCTCGCTGCCACCTCAGAAGCAGAGCTCTCTTCCTTCCTGAAAGAGACCACCACCTCTACAGCTCCTATGGACTCACTACCTACCTCTGTGATCACTGGGATATGTCCTCTCATTCTAACATGGTTATGGCCATGATCTAGAATGTTCTTGGTCGTCCTACTCTGAGCAGGGCATACATGCTACAATTCAACCTCTCCCTAAAAAAGCTTCTTTCAGTCTCTCTGTCCCTGCTGAGCCTGGTCCCTTCATCCTTCTTGACTCCCTAACTTATCAGCTATCATTGATGCCTGGTTTTAAATCTGTCATTTTTCACTTTCCGATCTGCGTTCTGTCCCACAGTGCATTACAAGAGCGTTCATTGTAACCAGCCCCATCTCAAACTCGCCTCTTCATGCATACCCCTATCAGCTGGGCTTGGAACTGCTGGGAAGGTTATTGTCATAAAAACACAGCTCTCTGGATGTTACCCTCTCTGCTCCCCTGTGCGAACCCCTCTACTCACTTCTACTCTGTGCCTTGGCCTGGTGAAACCTATCCATCTCCTCCTTTACCCTTTGGTGTCCCTAGTGGTTGTTTTAAGTCCTTCTGCTTTTCCGTGTGCACCTCTCCTTGAGCTGCCATTGACAAGTCTTGGATTCCTGACACTTCTTGGCTGATGGTTCACAACTGTTTTTTTCCAGCTCTTCATGGTAAATCTTGAGGCGTCTGGTACAATCGTAGATGTCTACTCACTTCATACATCCAAACCCACATACCCCTGAAAACCTGTTCTTATGCTCAAAAATCTGTGACTTTCTGTGATACCCCTCTGCCCATCCACCCAGCACCAGATTTTGTAATGAGTTTTCACCCATTCCTGGTCTTTTTCGTTCTCTTTTCTTCCACCTCCACATTCGACACCATCACTTTCACAATATTATTAAGATTCATCCCCTCTTTACCTTTCATGCTCCAAGATCTTCTTGTGCTTTGATTACTGCCCCTCTGATCTCACTCGGAGCTCCTGCCAGCTCCATGAGTCACCTCAAATCTAATCTTTAATACGGACTTCTTTTTCTTCTCAAGCTCCTATTCCCTCCAGTATCTTAGTTGCCCTGATTTTGCTTCATTTGCTCCACTTTCCCTATCGACAACAGTATTTCCACTGTATAATATTAAACTGTACTCAGGGTGTGGCTCTACCCTGCCATTCCTGATAACCATTGATGGTCACCCTCTCCCAATTGGCTACGCGTTCAAAATCCTACCAATAGACCCTACAACACCATACCCCCTCTTCCGGGTCTATTACTTCTGCCATTGTGCCACTGGTATATGGAACCCAGTACCATGTACTCATTCGCATCCTATCAACCTTCTCTGAAATGTTATCACCTTCCAGTCACCTTTCTTGACCAAATTCCTCCTCTGATGTAATTCTTGCTTCTCTCCCCCTCCAATATTACATTTAAATTGTACTTACTCATGATATAAAATGTTTTATGTGAAAGTGATGAATAAATACTAATGAGTGAATACCCCTGACCTCCCACAGCTGTTACCTGCATCGCTGCATACCTATGCAGTGACATGTAAATTATCAAATCAAGGCACCCAATCAACTGCTCCGGGAGCATGTACCAGCATGCGGCTGTGTATTAGGCTTTCTTCCCACTGAGTCACTGTCATCTGATATCCTCCTTCCTCTCAGGGTAACAGACACCTGAAGGTTCTACTTCAAACCGCATCTGATGGCCTTCTTCCCTTTAGCAGCATTGGTCAAATGTGGGCGTTCCTCTCACAAGGCCATGGACAAGATGTACCTTTTAATTGTTCTGTGCTACTGGTCTCTATACCCTCAGGGTCGACGACAGCTGAAAGCCTTCATTTCCACTCGACCACAGGTACCTGATCTCTGTCCCAGTCACAGGCATGTGGTCTTCCCTCCAAATCAGGCACATCTTCTAGTCTTCCAACAGTTTGCTTTACTACTTTAGGTCAGTTTGTTGTCAGGCATCAGGGTAAATCTCTTGGTCAGAGGCACCTCTGGATCAGTGGTAACTTGGAAGCTTCCACTCCCCTCGGTCACTGGCATCGTGTTTCCTTTCCTGTTTGAGACATGGCTTCCTCCTGGTCCATGGCACCTAAAGGTCCTCTCCTCCCTAATCTGTCACCTACATTGGAATCGTGACACTGGGTCATGCCCCCCCCCCCAACCCGGTCTCCCTGGTCAGTGGATCCTAGACTTCCAAAGTTAGAACAGTCTGTTCCGCTGTCAGGGGTTCTTGGTCTTGCCCACCTCTTTCTGTTATTGGCGGTCATTTTCCACAAAGGGCAGTGAAAACTGGCCCTACATTCACCCAGGTTAGAAATATTTGGGCTTTTTCCTTCTTTCAGGGTCAGTGTGCATCTTGTTCCACCCCTGAGTTAGTGACACCTGGTCTTGCTGAGTCTGTGGTATCCAGTGTCTCTGAGTCTGTCGCAACTGGTCTCACACTGAGACAGTCAACTGCCACCACCACATCAGCATCATTGGCACCTGGCCCCTCCCAGAGTCAATTTCAGCTGTTCTCTCCTAAAAAAAACACAACTAGGTCTCCCCAGACACTCTAGCAATCCCTGACTAAACTACACCAGTTGAGCAAGCAAACAGCATGGATCCTTACAGCTCATTGGTGCAGTTGCCAGGTTTGTCCATTCGGTGGCCTTCCTTAAGGAGCTTGAAAAGTTCTTCCACAGGAATTCCTGGGTATGGAGAACCCCCCAGTGTGAAGATCTCCCACATAAGCACGCCAAAAGACCATCTGCAGAGAAAAAGAGAGGAAAGAGACTGGCGTTAGATGAGGGACCTGTTGAGCACAGCGCGACCCTAGAGAACAAGATAAAGCAGGGAAAAGGAACACAACATCACAAAGCCAGTTCTGATTGAGAAATTGCCACACTCCAAAGACTGAAAGGCACAAACCCCTTACCACCAGAGACAAGGACATTTTGGTAGGATGTTTTCAACCATCCATCTAAACTGCCTGTGCTCTTAACACCTCTTCTTGTTCCAGGCCCAACACTGCTGTTCACACCTTGCAACAGTGACTACTCTCACCTCAGCACTGGTCTTTCAGTTAATTTTCTCAAAATATAGAGTTTCTCCCATATCTTACATAATTCACAAGAAAGTCCTAGTCCAGTCAACAAGGCTTCCCATGCAACGTCCCATCACTGTTCTTCTGAATATGGAGGCAAAATCCTAAGCCCATAAGTGCCTGTGCAGAAGCTACTACCACTTAGTGGCACTTACATAGAGGAAGCATAGTGGGTTGTCTTGGTCCTCGATGTGGCCCATCGAAACCTCATGAGTTTTCTATAACTGCTCTCTGAAGCATTAGCACAGGGCTTACCACACCCAACCAAATCTTCATCTAAGGGCCGTCCGGGATACCAGCACATCTCTGCAAAGAGCGACTGAAAGGAGCAAGGATTGCTATGCATTCCACCTCAAACCTAAACAGATGCCATCCCATTGCTAAAAGACTTCTCTAGTGTGTGAGCTATCATTTCTTCCTTCACCTCACAGCCCCAGCAATAATACATTCAGAGATGCTTTCATAGCTTCCGAAGATTAAACACATGCAAATGCGAATCACACAATGTGCTTCAGGAGCTACCACCAATATCCCTACTCTACAAGGACCAAACCGAGGAGTCTTCAGCCTTGTGAGCCCCATTGCACAGCCACCCCACACCCAAGAGATACTCAACAAAGATTTAAAAAAGCAGCATGACTCCTTTTCTATGCGCAGACACCCCAGGGAACCCCCCCCCCCCCCCCCCCCCCGTTACCACTGGTACTCTCCAGTGATTCCCAGACTAATGAAGCAATCATCACCTCGTGGATTCGTGACATGTACTGGTTTTGAGCTTGCCAAGAAAACCAAAACTGAGAGCACTCACGCACAGACACAGCCCCAGACAATCCCCATTCGTTAAAAATAGGAGCAGACACAGGAGAGCGCGCCCATGGATTAGGTCTGCCCACCAGGAAGAGGGCCACATTCTGTCTGCATAAGACCTTGGGGAAAGGCGGATGCATGGCAGACCGTGGGGACTTCCGCTCGGACTCAAGGGTTTTAGCGTTTGGGTCCCACTGACGTGCTTTGAAGTCGAGCAGATTAGTAACGGGGCATTAGGTAGCAGTCTAGCAGAAAATCATGGCCGTCTAAGCGCGGCACCCCCGGTGCGTGTGCGCAGTCCGTATGGGCACCCTGTCATGTCTGCCCTGGTGCTTTTGTTCTTTCAGTCGGCGATTACAGAGCGTAAGGAGTTGCGTACACGTCACTCTGATGTGTGTAGACTCTGTCAAACAGCGCCTCGGGAGCCATCCACTTCACGGGGAGCCGGCCCTGCGGAGGAAGGGAACAAAGCAGCGCTGTTTACCATAACTTCGACAAGTGCGCCAGGCCTGCGCCCTCACAGAGCAGCTAAAGCGATGGGCTGCCCCATGGAAGCCACACGAAGCCATGGCTGCTCGTCATACCTCGTGCAGAGGGCAGTCGAAACAGGTGAACAACACAATGCAGCCGTGTAGCGCGCTAGGGCGTAGCTTCATTCAGCAAGATTGTGAGGGGTGGGGGGAGCGTCAGATTTCCCAGCAATCACACTCTGGTATCTTGATAAAACACATTATATGAGAAGCAGGTAATGAGGGGCATGAGAGGTGGTAGAAAGAGAGAAGGGCGGATTTTTAGGGGCACTTAAAACACAAAAATTTTCAAACTAATCAACATTTGTTAAGACCTTCGAAACAGGGACGAGTGTGTCTGCTTTTGTCAGTGTGGACATGTAAAATCCCATGTGAAAAAAAGCGACCAACTGAAAGCACTTGTACTCAACTATTTACAAAGGAATAACATTTTCAGGAGAGGGGTGTAACACTCCAAACATGCCTCCTGAAGACAGGCCCCTGATAGCGCGACTCAAAGGGCCCAGAAGGCATACATCACAAGCTGCTAAAGCAAGGGACAAATGCACCAACCCAATGTGTCTTTTTACCATACGATCAACATGGGCATCAGATGCAACCTTAAAGCGGCCTAGCCAACAGCACTGCATCAGAGATTAAACAGCAACAGCACAGCAGTGGTCACCACAAGCTTGTCAAAACAAACGGCCACTCCACGGACATGGGAGTAAAAAAATGGCTTCTTAACAACATTTCAACAATTTTTCTCAAGTAACTGAAACAAAGTACTACAGCCAGAAAGATAAAACCTCTCAATAACACTAGTGGGCAGAGGATTGCTGTATTCACATGGCGGCTGAAGGAAGGGCAGCTACTTACAATAACACAGTTAGAGCACCAGGCCTAGAGCTCTAGAAAGCAGACAGGAAGAGAAACTGCACCATGAACACAGAAAAAGAATAAATAATGAAAATGTCACTTACCCAGTGTACATCTGTTCGTGGCATCAGTCGCAGTAGATTCGCATGTTCTGCAATAGCTCGCCATCTGGTGTTGGGCCGGAGTGTTACAAGTTGTTTTTCTTCGAAGAAGTCTTTCGAGTCACGGGACCGAGTGACTCCTCCTTTTGTCTCCATTGCGCATGGGCGTCGACTCCATCTTCGATTGTTTTTCCCCACAGAGGGTGAGGTAGGAGTTGAATTGTAGTAATAGTGCCCATGCAATGGAGTGACTAAGTATGCACTTATTTAAGGTTGAGATGATACATATATAAATAATTGAAGGTAACTTCCAAACTGCTACAGGCTCCCGGGGAGGCGGGTGGGCACATGCGAATCTACTGCGACTGATGCCACGAACAGATGTACACTGGGTAAGTGACATTTTCAGTTCGATGGCATCTGTCGCTGTAGATACGCATGTTCTGCAATAGACTAGTAAGCAGTTATTTCCCCAAAAGCGGTGGATCAGCCTGTAGGAGTGGAAGTAGTCTGAAATAATGTCCTTAATACAGCTTGACCTACTGTGGCTTGTTGTGCGGATAACACGTCTACACAGTAATGCTTGGTGAATGTGTGAGGCGTAGACCATGTGGCTGCCTTACATATTTCTTGCATTGGGATGTTTCCTAGAAAGGCCATGGTAGCACCTTTCTTTCTGGTTGAGTGTGCCCTTGGTGTAATGGGCAGCTGTCGTTTAGCTTTAAGGTAGCAGATTTGGATGCATTTAACTATCCATCTGGCTATACCTTGTTTTGAAATTGGGTTTCCTGCATGAGGTTTTTGAAATGCAATAAAGAGTTGTTTAGTCTTTCTGATGTTCTTTGTTCTGTCAATGTAATACATTAATGCTCTTTTGACATCTAATGTATGTAGTGCCCTTTCAGCTACGGTATCTGGCTGTGGAAAGAACACCGGAAGTTCCACTGTTTGATTTAGATGGAACGGTGAAATAACCTTTGGCAAAAATTTAGGATTGGTCCTTAGGACGACTTTATTTTTGTGTAGTTGTATAAAAGGTTCCTGTATAGTAAACGCCTGAATCTCGCTTACTCTTCTCAGGGAAGTAATGGCGATGAGAAATGCCACCTTCCAGGTTAGGAACTGTATGTCGCAGGAGTGCATGGGTTCAAAAGGTGGACCCATAAGTCTAGTTAGGACAACATTTAGGTTCCATGAAGGAACAGGTAGTGTTCTTGGTGGTATAATTCTCCTAAGGCCCTCCATGAATGCTTTAATGACTGGTATTTTATATAGGGAAGTTGAATAGGTAGTCTGCAGGTATGCAGATATTGCTGCAAGGTGAATCTTAATGGAAGAGAAAGCTAGGTTAGATTTTTGTAAGTGAAGCAAGTAACCCACTACATGTTCTGGAGTTGTGTGTAATGGTTGTATTTGATTAATATGGCAGTAGCAAACAAACCTCTTCCATTTACTTGCATAGCAGTGCCTGGTGGATGGCCTTCTTGCTTGTTTTATGACTTCCATACATTCTTGGGTAAGTTGTAAGTGCCCGAATTCTAGGATTTCAGGAGCCAGATTGCTAGATTCAGCGATGCTGGATCTGGGTGTCTGATCTTTTGGTTGTGCTGTGTCAACAGATCTGGCCTGTTGGGCAATTTGATGCAGGGTACCACTGATAGGTCTAGCAGCGTTGTGTACCAGGGTTGCCTTGCCCAAGTTGGTGCTATCAATATGAGTTTGAGTTTGCTTTGACTGAGTTTGTTTACCAGGTAAGGAAGGAGAGGGAGAGGAGGAAAAGCGTAAGCAAATATCCCTGACCAGTTCATCCATAGGGCATTGCCTTGGGATTGTTTGTGTGGGTATCTGGATGCGAAGTTTTGGCATTTTGCGTTCTCCCTTGTCGCAAACAAGTCTATCTGAGGTGTTCCCCAGAGTTTGAAATAAGTGTTCAGTATTTGGGGGTGAATTTCCCATTCGTGGACCTGTTGGTGATCTCGAGAGAGATTGTCTGCGAGTTGATTTTGTATCCCTGGTATAAACTGTGCAATTAGGCGAATTTGGTTGTGAATTGCCCAATGCCAAATTTTTTGTGCTAACAGGCTTAACTGCGTGGAGTGCGTCCCTCCCTGCTTGTTTAGATAATACATTGTTGTCATGTTGTCTGTTTTGACGAGAATGTATTTGTGAACTATTATTGGTTGGAAAGCTTTTAGTGCTTGAAAAACTGCAAGAAGTTCTAGGTGATTGATATGCAGTTTTGTTTGATGTACGTTCCATTGTCCTTGTATGCTGTGTTGATCGAGGTGTGCTCCCCACCCTGTCATGGAAGCATCTGTTGTTATTACGTATTGTGGCACTGGGTCTTGGAAAGGCCGCCCCTTGTTTAAATTTATGTTGTTCCACCACAGAAGCGAGAGGTAAGTTTGGCGGTCTATTAACACCAGATCTAGAAGGTGACCCTGTGCTTGAGACCACTGTGATGCTAGGCATTGTTGTAAGGGCCTCATGTGCAGTCTTGCGTTTGGGACAATGGCTATGCATGATGACATCATGCCTAGGAGTTGTAATACCATCTTTGCTTGTATCTTTTGTGTTGGATACATGCGTTGTATGATGGTGTTGAAATTTTGAATTCTTTGTGGACTTGGAGTGGCTACTCCTTTTGATGTGTCTATTATGGCTCCCAGGTATTGTTGTACCTTGCGTGGCAGAATTTTGGATTTTGTGAAATTGACGGTGAACCCTAGTTTGAAGAGGGTTTGTATGATATGATTCGTGTGATTTGAGCACTCTATTAACGAATGGGCCTTGATTAGCCAGTCGTCTAGATATGGGAACACATGTATTTGCTGTCTTCTGATGTGTGCAGCGACTACCGCTAGACATTTGGTAAAGACTCTTGGTGCGGTTGTTAATCCGAAAGGCAGTACCTTGAATTGGTAATGTATTCCTTTGAATACAAACCTTAGGTATTTCCTGTGCGATGGGTGTATTGGTATATGGAAATAAGCATCCTTGAGGTCTAAAGTTGCCATGTAGTCGTGCAGCTTTAGCAATGGCAATACTTCTTGTAGTGTGACCATGTGGAAGTGGTCTGATTTGATGAAAGTGTTGACTACTCTGAGGTCTAGGATTGGTCTCAGTGTTTTGTCCTTCTTTGGTATCAGAAAGTACAGTGAGTAAACTCCTGTGTTTATTTGTGTGTTTGGCACTAATTCGATTGCATTCTTTTGCAATAGTGCCTGCACTTCTATCTCTAGGAGATTGGAATGGTGTGTTGTTAAATTTTGTGCTTTTGGTGGTATGTTTGGAGGGAACTGTAGAAATTCTATGCAGTAACCATGTTGGATAATTGCTAGAACCCAAGTGTCTGTAGTGATTTTCTCCCATGCTCTGTAATAATGACCTATTCGTCCCCCCACTGGTGTTGTGTGGAGGGGGTGAGTGACATGTGAGTCACTGTTTAGTAGTAGGGGTTTTGGGGCTTTGGAATCTTCCTCTATTTCTAGGGAATTGCCCTCCTCTATATTGTCCCCGAAAACCTCCTCTATACTGTCCTTGGTAACTGGACGGTGTGGCTTGTGAGGTGCTGGCTTGTGTGCTTTGACCCCGAAACCCCCCTCGAAAGGGCGTTTTACGGAATGAGCTGTAATTCCCTCTGCTCTGCGGGGAGTAGAGTGCGCCCATGGCTTTGGCAGTGTCCGTATCTTTTTTGAGTTTCTCAATTGCTGTGTCCACTTCTGGACCGAACAGTTCTTTTTCATTAAAAGGCATATTGAGAACTGCTTGTTGAATCTCTGGTTTAAATCCAGACGTTCGGAGCCATGCATGCCTTCTGATAGTTATAGATGTATTAATTGTCCGTGCAGCTGTATCTGCAGCGTCCATGGAGGAGCGGATCTGGTTGTTGGAGATGGCCTGTCCCTCCTCAACCAATTGTTTTGCCCTATTTTGGAAGTCTTTGGGCAGATGTTCAATGAGATGTTGCATCTCGTCCCAGTGGGCTCTGTCATAGCGCGCAAGTAGTGCCTGGGAGTTCGCGATGCGCCACTGGTTTGCAGCTTGTGCTGCGACTCTCTTACCAGCTGCATCAAACTTGCGGCTTTCTTTATCTGGGGGTGGTGCATCTCCAGATGTGTGAGAGTTGGCCCTTTTTCTAGCTGCTCCTACAACAACAGAGTCTGGTGGCAGCTGTGTTGTGATGAAAGCCGGGTCCGTAGGAGGCGGCTTATACTTTTTTTCCACCCTTGGTGTGATTGCCCTACTTTTGACCGGGTCCTTAAATATGTCTTTTGCGTGCCGGAGCATACCAGGGAGCATAGGCAGGCTTTGGTAGGAGCTGTGGGTGGAGGAGAGTGTGTTGAACAAGAAATCATCCTCGACCTGTTCTGAGTGGAGGCTTACGTTGTGAAATTGTGCTGCTCTAGCCACCACCTGAGAGTACGCGGTGCTGTCTTCTGGTGGAGATGGTTTTGTAGGGTATGCCTCTGGGCTGTTATCTGACACTGGGGCGTCGTATAGGTCCCATGCGTCCTGGTCTTGGTCACCCTGGCTCATGGTGGTGTGAGCTGGGGAGTGTGATGGCGTTTGTGCTGGTGAAACGTTAATCACGGGCGGAGGAGAGGGTGGTGGTGTAACTCTTTTCACCACTTTTGGTTGTGGTGCTTGTTCCGTCTGGAACTCCAACCTTCTCTTTCTCCTAATGGGGGGAAGGGTGCTTATTTTCCCTGTCCCCTGCTGAATGAAGATACGCTTTTGCGTATGGTCCGCATCAGTTGCTTGTAGCTCTTCCTCAAACCTATGCTTCTGCATTTGGGAGGTTAGCGAGTGCTCTTCTGTATAAGAGCCTGAAGCTGGGTCGCTTGCAGTTTGTTTCGGCATCGAAACTTTGTCTGCGTGTTTTTTCGGCTCCGAGGTGACTTTTTTCCTTTTCGGGGCCGAAACCTCTCGGCGTCGATCTGTTTCGGTGCCGCTGTCTCGGCGTCGAGCCGTGTCCACACCGGCATCTCGGTGTCGAGGCTTCTCTCCAGCACTTTCTCAGTCCCGAGAAGGCTGCGTGCCGGTGTCTCGACCGGAGTCGGACGATCTCGGCACCGTTTGGGCCTTTTTCGGTGCCGACGGTCGGTCACCGATTTTATGGGTTGAGCCATGGCCTGGTGGCAGTGGCGTCCCCTGGGCCTTGTAAATGTTTCTTTGTGTGGTTTTCGACGTCTTACTCACGGTTTGTGTATCGTCGAATCCTTCGGAGTCTGAGTCTTGGATCGAGAAGGTACCTTCCTCTTCCTGTTCCTCGAACTCCCGTCGGGCTGTCGGTGCGGACGCCATTTGAAGTCTTCTGGCTCGACGGTCTCGGAGTGTTTTTCGGGACCGGAACGCACGACAGGCCTCGCAGGTGTCTTCGCTGTGCTCAGGTGACAGGCACAGGTTGCAGACCAAGTGTTGGTCTGTGTAGGGGTATTTATTGTGGCATTTGGGGCAGAAACGGAAAGGGGTCCGTTCCATCGGCGTTCCTCAGCACGCGGTCGGGCCGACCAGGCCCCGACGGAGGATCGAAAAACTACCCCGAAGGGCACCGGAGCTCTTCGATCTTCGATGCGGTGTTGAATGTAAGTACGCCGATCCCGAACGCAACAATACCGACGAAAATCTTCCGAAATTAACTATTTTTTCTGTTCCGAAACTCGGAGCGACAGGAACACGTCCGAACCCGATGGCGGAAAAAAAACAATCGAAGATGGAGTCGACGCCCATGCGCAATGGAGACAAAAGGAGGAGTCACTCGGTCCCGTGACTCGAAAGACTTCTTCGAAGAAAAACAACTTGTAACACTCCGGCCCAACACCAGATGGCGAGCTATTGCAGAACATGCGTATCTACAGCGACAGATGCCATCGAACATACAGTTTTACCTAACCCAGCACCAGGCTTCAATAAAGGATGACGACAAGGAAAGCAACAAAATACCAACCACTGTGCGCCCTACCTGTAGAAATGGCAGTTACCAGACCACTGCCTTCATAGACATACTGGGGTGCAGAACAACAACAAAATGGCAACAAAGCACAACTCCTTATAGTAGTTAAACAAAGGAGTCAAACCTGCAGCTTTTCAGTGCAGCTGAATCAAGATAGAGTAGGAGGTGTGAAACTAAACAATAGTGCTTGGCCAATTCCTTTACAGTGCAACAAAGACAGGTAACACAACACTAGACTTCAGTGGAGTTAAAGGCATGCATTGAGACCAGCTAGTGTGGGATACAAGCATATTAGAACACCAGATCATGGAAAGTTATATGTACATCAAGGCAACGACCTGGTCTTGTTTAAAGCTACAGGCAAATCTTGATATCAGAAGTTAATAGAGATGAAATTATGTTGGGCACCAAAAGCACTGCAGTCACCCACAAAGCTGCAGGTCAGTCACATCGGTGCTTTCAGAGGACATTTACGTTATTAAACGAGACTCCAGTAAAGTTGCAAACGTGAAACACAAGAAATGCAATAGTTTCCAGTGGAGCTGCCAGTATCACAGTTCTCTAAATATGCAAGTATGTCATGACACTGGAGCTTTGAGCAACACTTGCTACAAATCCCTGCATCGCAGATTAACCATAGAACCTAAATCCAACTCACACGTCACTTGAGACTCAACTCACATTGGTTGTTTTTTTGTAGTAGTCGATGTTGTTGATGTCTCTGGCCAAACCGAAATCTGCAATTTTCATGACATTGGTTTCTGTCACCAAGACATTCCGAGCTGCCAAGTCCCGATGGATGCACTGCAGAGGGAGAGACCAAGGCGGACAGTGAAGAAGGGGTACAGCGAGAAAGGGAACTATGAAATGTACTCTCAAGATACCATCCAACAGTGTCCTTGTAAAACCGGCAGAAAGCAGGCATCTGAGCCAGTGGAAAAGGGTAACACGTACTATACTCACTTGTTGGATTTTTTAGTTTTAGGAACAAAATGCAATAGAATATGTCTGAATGTTCCAAGTTAATCATTAGTGAAATCTAAGACTTCTAAAAAGACCAACCATGGTTGCAACAAGGGACAGCAATTATAGCCAGTGGTCGCAGTTGTGACAGCTGGCCTCCTTCATGGCAACTTGCTGTTTGTTGGAAATGTCCCTTTCTTCAGCGTTATCCCCAAACTTTCTGCCTTTCTCCTCCTGCTTTTCAGACCCTCTTTCTGTTGGCTTTAGGACTCTAGGCACTTTACCACTGCTAATCAGTGCTAAAGGTCACGTGCTCTTCCCCTAAAATTTGGTATGATTGTCTTACACCTGTTTGGCATATTTCATTTACGTGTAAGTCCCTTGTAAAGTGGTATACCATATACCCAAAGCCAGTCAATTAAATGCTATAATTGGCCTGCAGAGCTGATTGTGCCACCCACAAAAGTAGCCTTTCAAACTGGTCTCAGGCCTGCCACTGCAGTGCCTGTGTGTGCAGTTTAATGCCACATTGATTTGGCAATTCAAGCTAATTGCCAAGGCCTACACTCTCCTTCATTACACCTAAGTCACCCCTAAGGCAGTCCCTAGGTAGCCCTATGGGCAGGGTGCTGTGCAAGTAGAAGGTAGGACATGTACCTTTATGTTTTACATGTTTTAGTAGTGACAAACAGCCCATTTCGTTTTTCACTACCACGAGAGCTGCTTCTCTCATAGGCTAACATAAAGAATTCCCTTATATATTTTTAAGTGGTAATCTCTGATGTGAGATAAATGGCATGGGCATGTTTGGCATGTCTGGAATGGTAGAGAAAAATCCTGCTTACTGCTGTATTTGGATTTTACATTACTGTTTCAGAAATGCCACTTTAGAAAGTGGGGATTTCTCTGATGCTTATAACTCAGTGTGCCTTGCAGCCTGACTCCAATCCATGTCTAGGGCAGAGTGACAGCTACACTTTGTGAATACTTGCTAGACAGCCATAACACAGGAGGGGCTAGGTGTGACAAAAGAGGAGTCTGCATCCACACTGCATACTAATAGTCTTCCTGGGCTGGGGAGAGGTAGGGTCGTTCACACCTTACATGTCAATAGGCTGTGTCCTTCCCTGACACAATGGGCTGATTATCGCCTACTGATGTCTGGAGATACGGCTGGGTTGGAATGGGGTTGTGTTTCACTTGAAAGGGTTCCTTCTAAGTCACCCCATGAACAAATACATTTTTTTAGTATAAGTACAGGGGCTCTGACCCCATGATTTTAGAGCACTTTTGGGAACTGGGACTGAACATCTGTCAGAAGGACTGCTGGACTGCACAAAGGACACATCTGGACTGCTCTTCTGTTGTTGCACTGCTGTCTGGCATTAAGGACTCACTAGATTACTTTTCTGCTGGTTGACCTGCTGCCAGCTGCTCCCTGACTCTGTTCTTCCAAGGCACTGGGGTGCAGACAAAAGGGACCGCCATTGGAACTACCCACTTGGTTGGGCTGCGAAAAGGACTGTCACCTTGTTACAGGGACCCTGATGTCTTGGTCTGCCTGCTACCCCTTCTATGCCCTCTGCCCAGAGTTCGCCAGGGCGTGGTTGGCCTGACCCCCACTCCTGTAATTTCAGGGCCCTAATAGATTGCCTGGAACCCCCTCTGCTGTGGGACCATACCCGGTGGAGGTCCAACAGCAGTGTGTTAATTGGGGAGCCGTAATTGCCTACTACTCACTATAATTCCCCAGGCCAGCTCAGGGCAAGCACTGCTTCATTGTACTAGATAGCGTGTGTCGAGCGCTTCTAGCTTCAGAGACAGCGGCAGGTGCTTCCCTCAAGGCAGGCCATCCAGCAAAGGAAATTATGACATGCAGTAGTCCTGAGCAGGGTGTTGTGCCAAGGCACCCTCCCCTGCCAGCACTGTTGTAGCAGGAAAGAAGCTGTCAGGTGGTTGCTAGGCAATGGCGCAACACCTCCAGCCCTGTGGGTCTGCATGATAGAGACAGTCACCTCAGATCACCGAGGCCGCTGGGCTCCTCTCTTCTCCTGAGGTATTCCTGTCCAACGAGGTCCAGTATGGAGTGCAGCCGCACCCCTCTTTGGAGCGGAGGAGGTGGGTCCCATCCCCAAGGGCACCGGGGTCCCTACAGAGCCTTCCCCTACCAGCTGTACCGGGTTCCATGGGAAGTTGCCCTTCCTTCATTCTGGCCACGGTGGAGCCAGAACGGTCTACCTGCCTTTGCCCGCGGTTTGTGTCGTTCTCCCACTCTTCCTCGCGTGGGACCGCTCCCCGAGACAGGTTTTACATACAAGGAATTCCACTTGTGGCAGAGTGCACCATGTAATACCTTGCCCTAATCCATCTAATAGATGTGCAAATACTCTAGCAACACACCCTCCGATATCCACTACACACTCAGTAGTGGACGCCCAGAGGACCTGCTGTAATTGCCCTGCTAGGAGCACGGGTGTCCTAGTGCCCAATAAGTGTATGTAGAGATTTGTGTGTCTACATGGCCATGGCACATTATGCATGCTAACCTTTGGAGATTGATGTATTTTACCCACTACCCATTGCATTTTAGGTGTTTTGGGAAGTTATATGGTCATTAATATATCCTCTGGCTCAGAGGTACAATGTGACACATAGGCTCCTGTGTTATGTAACAAACTACTATATTTCCTGGCATACAAATTCAGTGATGTTAGGGAGTAACTGATGAATCCTGCACTCATGTGGTACTGTCTGTGATGATACTTATGCTTTATTACTTCATGTCCCACTGTGGATATGGGGGGGGTTTCTGATTCCGCACAGTACAGTATCGATGGATCATGTCACTTTGGGTGATATCTAAATGCAATATAGGAACATATTTGTTTATATAATTCCATGTGACGTCCCTTTTATGGTGTAGTTATTGTGTCACTGGTGTGTGTGTGCAGTGCAAACGCTTTACACATGACCTCTGGAGAGAAGCCAGACTGCTGTGCCAAGCTACCAGGGGTGAGCGCAGGTTATCTTTGGTGTGTCATTTACTTGCCCTGACTAGAGTGGTGGGTCCTGCCTGGCTTAGGTGCATATCCTTGCCAACAAGAAACCCAATTTCTAACACTACCCCTAGTCTCAGTGTCATGAAAGTAGCAGTAAGAACAGAGAAGATCTTGGGCTTCAGAAACCCTGCTTATTTTCAGTAGGTTCTACTCCTTGCCAATCCACTGACCCCTTAACAGCAACAAGAAGGCTACTAAGTGGCTACATGTGGAGGAAGAGTTCAAGACTGTGAAGTAGAGTATCAAGGGGTGCAGGATGTCACTTCCATGTCCCTAGCATTTTAGTAAACGGACATTCATATTTAAAATTGTGGAGAATTCCATATTCAAGGAGCAGGAACAAAAGCCCCACTAGCGCCTCTGCTTTTGTTCTGCAGCTAGGATGAACCGAAGCTCCTGTGAATATTGCAAGACATTATTGTGGCACCCAAGCCATTGTGCCAAAGCTTCAGGCACAAGGACCTACAATTTTCAGCATCCAAACTTCTTTATCTGACTGATAGATCGCTTCATCTAGACCTGAGGGAGCAGACTAGGAATGGGATCCATGGGTCTTTATGTCAAGAAACTGGAAGTGACACAGCCAGAGGCCTAGCAAGTGTGTGGATAATCCTAAAGAATTCTGAGCAAATGGCCTCCTCACTGCTTAGATAGTAATATAGAATGATAATTCTTGTGCTGTGGGCCCTGCCTACTAAGTAGGTCACAGTGGATCTGCCCCTGCTGCATTAATGACTGCTGCGCCTCAGGGTGAAGGGATGATCTCTATGCTATTGTACTTGTTTCTTTCCTTAAATATTCTAGACCTCAGGTCCAAGAAGGATGGGTGCCTCCTTCCTCCTCTTAAATGATGATGGGTGGGGTAGGGTGGTTTCTTGGAGACAGCTGTAGGGGTCTTTTGTGAAGAGGCTTCAGGAGCTGTCCTACAGGTGATGCAGAGTTGTGGTTGGGAGAGTATGATGTCTTTGGTAATTGAATTTTCATCTATTCTCCATTGAGAATGGCCCAGAGTGTATGCTTCTAGGACCCCTTTACCTCAAAGAAGCATCTTAGAGGTGGTGGTAATTGAGATGCCTGTACACCCGCGGTTGTGAGCTACTGAGAGCCTGATGGACCCCCTGGATGCAGGTCCCCCTGTTTCCAGGTCCATTATTACCTACAATTTGGGGTCTGTCCATAGAACAGGGCCAAGAGCCCCCCAGCATGGTGGCAGTCTGGTGGAAGCTGCTCATGTTTTCAGAGTGGAGGTGTTCAGGTTTGTCAATGGCTGTAGTCGGGGTCAATGTTTTACTGCAGATAAAGTATTGTGCAATTCTAATCCCACTTCCTAACACTCTACTTGAGTAGTTGTGTGCAGCATTTTTCATATAATCAGGATTTGTGAAATCAAATATTTACCCTTCAGTAATATTTCTGATTATACCACTTATTTAACTGTGTGTACCTTTCTCAACCCAGAGGCAGGCCAGAAGCCTCTTGCGGGTGCAAGGGTGTATACATACTCCTGGAACCTGAAATGTTCAGGAGTACATAAACAGTTTGCACAAGTGGCTCCTTGAGAGTGAGGCTATTTTTCACCTTAGGGACTGCACCTTGGAACAAAAGGGTGCGTAGTCTTCTTACCCCATGGCACTCCAGAACATACATGCACAGTGACAAATCCATATTGGAAAGGACAGGAGTGGTCAGGTTAACAGCTTGACAAGTTCAATGCTATCATACACACTCATAAAAGGGGAGCATGCCCAACTCCTCACCTTCTGGGATGCTAGGTACTCCATGCCCCTGGCGAGTTGGTACGTGCAAGACACTAGGTCCTTGAAGGTCATCTGCTCTTCAGGAATTCTGTTGATGTCAAACGAGTACTCCATGCCAGGTGGGCGGCGGGTGCGCAGGTACTCACGCAGGTTCCCCTTGGAAGCATATTCGACTATCACATACAGTGGGCCTAAGAAACAATGAATAAGGTTCTTGTTAACAGTCTCAATGTGGCGAATAAACAGTCAGGAGAAAATTAGCATTTTAGGACAATAGCAGATCACATGAACAAGCACACCTAGTTTGGTGCATGTAGGTAATTGGGCACATTACCATACAATCAGGTCCGATGCACAGACTGTTGCAGGTTCATATGACAGAAGTAGAGGCGCGAGCAGAGAAAAGTAGTTCTTGGAAGAACTGTGACACTGGCAGTAGCTCAAGACATGAATTAATTTGAAGCACACTTTGCCATAGTCCTTGCCGCAATGTCTTTCTACTGTAGCCAGAAGAGTGATCGCACCTGGTAGGCCCGTCCGTGAAATTAACGTATGCTATGATCCTGGGTTTATGATTTAAGAGCTAAACTCCATGGAGCGAGCCTGACTTACCATCTTGGGTGCACGCTCCAAGAAGATTGATGATATTTTTATGCTTTCCGATCATCTTCATCATTTCCATCTCAGACACCAGATCAGAAAGATCCTTCTCAGTTGCATCGTCTGTGGAAGGAAAAGGAGAGGGTCAGTGATGACATTCTGCACAAGAGGGTGTCCTTATCACTCCACGCTGCAAAGAGTGCATTAACAGCGAGCATACCAGTAGCATGGTGTGTCCCAATCTTAGACCCAAGTCCCTGCTGCCACATGGTGAGCCTTAACGTTCCTACCCAGTTATAACAACTACTCCTTTTAAAATACTTTTTTTGTGGTTTTAATGGGTGAGGTAACCCTTCAGGCTAAATTGTTCTAGAAGATTAAACAAAATCAGGATACACTTGTGTTTTTTCAAACAAACTCCATAAAAATGGATTGACTATTCAAAAAGAGACGACATACTTACCTAGTCTGCATCAGATCGGCCATAGTGAATAAAATACACACTAATACCAAGAAAAACAGACAGAAGAAGAGAATAACAGAATGACACAAAGAAAGGAAAAGAAATGAAGAGGAAAGGCTGTCAAAGGAAGAGAGACACAAGAGATGGAGACACTAACAGGGAGAGAAATAGAGAGACACAGAGGCACTGAAAGTGGAAATCCAGCTGGCCACCTTACCTCCATGCCGACATAGGGGGACAGCATCTTTAAGTTGCTCCCCTGCTAGACCAGGATGGGCAGTATGTCCTAGTAGGGCTACCATAGCTCCTCTCCCTCTGCTTATTGCCTCACAGCGTCACAGTGTCAGAAATGGGGGGGTGAAGGCCACAGGGTGGTCAGCAAGTAGGGCATGGCCTCTTTTGTGCTCAACATCTGGTGGTGATCCATTTTAGTAGCGTTCAATATTTGAGCAGTGATCAGATCAGAAATTTTGAGCACGTGGTGAGGTTTCGTTGAGATGTGAACCTGGGGTTTGCATACTCCAGGCACCTAAGGGGCACCCATTGATCCCCCAACCACAGCCCCGGTGGCTGGGTCTAGAGGTGCAACGTGTGTCTTTCACCCCCACCCCAACGCCACCACCACCGCATCCCTCAGTACAACTGTGCTCTTCGCTGCTAAAAGGGGGAGGGGGTTAGGGTTATTAGTGGCAGAGTGCATGTGTGGTGACATAACGTCCTGGGGGTGGTGCCTGGAATGCAGTGACCATCCAAGGGGCATGAGCAGATTTTCGCGCGCCACAAGGATTAGCAGTGGATAAGCGAGGGAGCCATTTTTGGTGCACAAAAAGGGGATGGTGTCAGAAAGAACCTTCATGCAACTTTTCAAATGCTACACCAAAATACAAACTAAGCCATTCTACTGCCATAAACGTCTGTCCCGTCTTCCTATCTGAGCCCTGGAACACATCACTGTCAAGATTGTTAATGTATTCATGTCAACCCCGGAGGTCAGCTATGTGACCTCTGAACCCAGGTCATGACAAGGATCAGCTGGCAGCGACGGCCTGCCTCCATACCTTTCAGCATCTTTACTGCCACGGTCACTGCATCTTTGGGCCGGTCCTTGTCGATGCCTACCGCCTCTGCCATCACCACCTGCCCGAAGCAACCTTCGCCCAGGGGCTTCCCCAGCGTGAGCCTGTGGAGAAAAAGTCTGGTCAGCCACTCAGGAGAGGGACGGCACAATAGCCTCGACAGAGTCGGAGGGTGTGGAGGACATGGTGAGCAGGTGAGTCACAGCGGACACAGAGGATGTATCAGCACAAGGCACGGCTGCAAGAGACAACCACAGCAGAGCGAGAGCGCCCACAAGCCAAGATGGAGAGACAGGAGGTGCATCAGGTATGGCGGGGAGAAGGTGACATTGAGAAAAGAAGACGCATCAGTGCTGACGGACAGGGAGGGGCACGTCAGACACTGCAGGGAGAGAGGACACGTAGCAGAAGGGAGGGAGGCATCACGCCTAATGCAGAAAGAAAACACACCCCTCTCACCTATAATAGTTTGGAGGTTGACCAAATGACATAAATCTCTTTATGTGTTGTGCATAATTCAGCCACACTGAGCTCGACTCTGCTCAGTATCTTGCTTGCTTTTTTTACAACGTGGAAGTTAACCATAGCCATTTCTCCAATGATGTTGACCTAATGCATTCACGTATTACTCGTTACTTGTTAAATCAGGTTTCTGCAATGGCAAACGGGGGAGCAAGTCAGGCACTAAAGGGGGCATCGGCCACCAGGAATGGAAGGAGTACATCCTACAGGTGACGGTTGGCAGTGAGAACACAACAAAGGGAGGGCACATCCGACGTGGTGGGAAACAACAGCAGACATCAGCCACAAGCAGTAGGACACGTCGGCCATGATGGGGAACCAGGGTGCACATAAGCACCGCAGACGGAGAAGACACGTCATCCATGGTGGGCGCATCATACATTGCAGCCACTGGAAGACGGCACTTGGCATGGGAGAGGAAGTGCAAACGAGCAGATAGCCATCTCTGAGAGGGCGCACAAGCCATACTGGGCAATCACAGGAATTATCAGCCACTGTGGAGAGAGAGGGCAGGGTGCAGATGAAGAGGAAACTTCAGACATGAAGGAGGAAATCAACTTTTCTAGAAGAGAACAAGTGGGCATGGATCATCATAGACAGAGTGAGAGAGGGGCCAGGATGAGCACAGAGGGAGCGTGGCATTCAGTGAAGAGAGAAGTGGCTCGTTGACCATGTAGGGTCAGTGTCCGTCCGCTATCCTGAGCGGAAAACAAAGCCACATCAGTTAGAGAGGGCAATTACATCACTGCGGTCAGAGAGTATCCACATGCCAGCAGCCATAGAGAGAGGGCAAATGGGCCATGGAGGGAATATCAGGTACCAGACAGAGAGGGGCATGTCAGCCACGACAGGCAGAAAGCGAGCACATGTCAGTCCCTATGGAGGAAGTAGCCAAGCATAATTGCAAAACAAGGTAAATGGCCCCATTCAGCATGCCCAATCCATCAGTGACCTTCTCCGGTCCAGGCCTCAACGTCCCTCAACATATCGGTCCACACTATCCAGGTACCTCAACATCAACCATCTCCTCATGCACTGAATAATTGCAAGAGAGATTCTGAGATCTTGTACCAAGGAATGAACCATAGCCTTTTGACCACTGGTAACCATGGCCAAGTAGCAGGAATGGATATGTTATGGAAGGGGACCTCAGAACATTGTGTAATAAAGCTGTCCCTTTCCAATGTGTCAACAACAACCAAACTTTAAGAACTTTTAGGTCAAGAAGTGTCAAAAGATACATCTTAAGATAGGACTGCAGTGAATACGCGCATTTTTGGTCAGAAAGAGGGACATTTTCTCAATTACAAATAACACATTTTGAAGATTTTATTTTTCTGTTACACAGTTGCTTGTCAGCAGAACAGCCATTGACACAAATTCTGCACTTGAATCCCTGGCACATGCTCTCTTATCTCCCAGCACAAAGGTAGAGATGGCACCACACGTGCTGACAGTAGTGGTCCAATACACTTCACTTCTGTTAACTAGTGCTAATGACTGAGCTTTTACCAACAGACATTGCCATGATGATTGAGTCAGTTGTGTTCTGCGCTCAGGCATAGTGAGAAGTTTTGTGATTGAAAGTAGTGCACCGTCATCCAATTACAAAGTGATGAACAGCAGTGTATTCCCTGTGCCGCGTGAGTATATCACCACCCTTGATTCGTGACGGGCTCTGGGGCTAGTGTACACGATCCCTGCACACATTTGGTAATGCAAGTTCTGCTTTGAGTCTGGCTCTGTCACTGACATTTAGACCCTCAACTAGTACTTCCAAAACACAAAGACGTCGAGCCAGGACAAAGACAGCAACTATCACAACATAATCTAAGAAGGAGGCTCAGTAACTACGGCACTTGGGCCATGGACATTCTAGGGTCCCTCCATCCTCTGGTCCCTGGTGCCACTGCACCAAATGACTAATGAGAGCTCTCGTCCTGGGCACAGTGCTGAAGTGTGTCCATCCTTCTTAAGCCTAAATCTGGGAATTTGCCAATCTTTCATGGGCACAGACAAAGGCGAGTCCTGTTTTCCCACCCGGCTTGATCATAGGATGCCTTTCCTCCAGGGTGTTCTCTTCCTCGATTGACATGTGCCTGCGGTGTGTCTATCCTTACTGGAAAGAAAGCAGGAAAGAACCATAATAGTTTATGTTCGTCCTTGGCACAGGCCCATGGTGTGCCACTCCTGCTTTAATATAGGCACAGATGTCCTGTCTTCCCTTGGCAGAGATCTGAAGTGCGACCCTTGAGAGAGACCACAGGTGCACTAGTTCTCTGTTTGTGGGCTTGTCATCCGATCAGCTCCATCGACAGACGTTTACCTTAGAAAATCCCCCATGTACCAACCAGGAGCACCCAGCTGTGTGCCATCAATGCACGTTATTGTATTCAGTCCTCTCTTCCTGGGACCTCCACCTCTGCTCCCCATCCTCGATCAATGGTTCTCCAAGGTTGGCTTCTCTGGCTTCAATGCTCACCATTCATCAGCTCTCCCCATCACCCTCCCTGCCCAGACACAGTGTGTCAATGTTTACCCAATCTCATACTTTCTACATTTGTTACATAACAATTTAAGTGAACTGACCCTGACAGCATCCTCCAACGAACCCCTCTATAGACAAGGGCGGAAGAGAACAGACCTACACTAACCACCGTCTGCACCATTCACACCACCCCATCAAGTGGGCATACAGCCCCTCCCAGTACCTGCATCACTCACTCGATGTTCAGTACCCTCCCCCTGAAGCACGTACTTGCTGTATCACTGATTACAGCTGAGTGCCCCTTCTCCGCACGCAGTGCTATACTCACTTGTCCCTTGGATACTCCCACTTGGGGTCCTCTGGCAGCTCGTACTCGGATACCCCGGCCAGCAGGTGGGTGTCAGTGTTGGACGACAGACGAGTGGTGATCCGGACCAGTGGAGTGTTGGAGTTCATAGAAGAGCTGGAGTCAGCAGACACCTGTTCACCAGGAGGAAAGAGCAGAAGAGGCAGATGTGATCACAGCCCCAAGCTCAGAGCATGACAAGGATTGATCCAGAATGCCAGCCAGGGCCTTGGACCCAAGAAGAAAGGTGTGAAAAAGTCCCATCTCATCTCATCTGGACTGCCCCCATCTTCAACCTTTATCAAGGACTGCAATCCCTCCCACTGCATATCAAGTTCGCCCAGTCCTACCATTACTTACAAAAAGACCTCAAACTGGCACTACTTTCAGAGCATCATCAGAACAATATTAAAGAAATCAGCGATTATGGAATTTGGGGGGGGGGACTAGAATGGGATGTGTATTCAAGCCATCTCAATGCTGGAGAATGCATCAGAGTGTTACAAACATGCCCTCAAAACAAAAAGCCTAAAGTATCGGACTAGAGAGGAACATATCCCTGTGGCCTCAAACCATTGTGCACCCTAGAGCCAGCATCCTATAATGGAAGGGGTGAAACCGGTGAGATCATTACACGCTAGAGAAACTTATTTAACTATGTTACTTTAAAAGACCAAAGCCACCAAAATCATGTGGGCCATGGCTATGTTCTAGGGAAGAGGGAGTTGTTATTGTGGGAATATGGTGTTTTCAGATACACATATATTACAAACTTTGCTGGCGATACAGTGTTCTGCTCCATACGATGATGCTTTTTGTATCATAATGTAAACCGCATAACACGCAAGTTGGAGGTACTGAACAAGCGACTTGAATAAGTGAGCCTCCCTCATTGAGGGGCGATACCTACATCCTTACTTGTATTTTGTATGACAAACTGTGAAAACAAAATCAATAAAGTTTTAGTATGATATTTGTACAGTGGCGTGCCTGTATTGCACTTGCTCTAATGCACTGGTGATTTCAAGCTTAGAGGTCTGCACTGTCAGACCAAGAGCTACACCATGTACGCAACGAGGGCAAAATTCAGTGGCACACGATTAAGATCAACCATGATGAGCTTTTAAGACCCTTGATTGAGCCTCTCCCATTAGATGACCCAGCACCTTTTACCTACATGGGATGTATGAGTCAGCAATCCCTCCCAAGGAAAGCTTTCCCTCTTATAGCACCACAGACCCTGGAGGAGTCAGTTGGTGGAACAAATGGGGATCGAGGAACAAATGGTGATCGAGGAACATATCAAAGCTGCCCACATGTCACAAACTTGCTTATTAGAGGGTAAATTCAAGCTCTACTCAAATGGCAAGGAAATTAAGACTTTGACAGCAAGCCACTCACCAGAGGCACCGTTGGATGTGCACCTTTTTCAATTAAATGGCTCCATTAAAATTGACACTGCATGGGTCAGCTCTACTGACATCCTCTTTGGATTGGTCAATCCATGACCAGAGATTTCAAGTTGTGGGGTGTCATGTGTTGGGGCACAGTAGCAAAATAATATTGTTAAACATCTCCTGACATAAATGTTGTGTACTAAATATAATTTACAAAATATCGCCCCATTGAAGTTAATAATAGGAAATCAACACTCAATGGGATGATATGTTTGTAAATATTTCCAGGGCACAATATAGTTACAAGTTAGACATGTATTAGCTACAATAACTTGCAAAGCAATCGTGCATTATTTCCTGATTCTTTCCACCTGTACTCTTGAATGCCTCCTGTCTGGTAGTACAGCACCATGCTTCTTCTGGGATGGCACACTTCTTTTCAGCTGGTGAGGCTAGGCATATATACTAGGCCCTATGCACAATAAACAAGACTCATCGCTGACTAACCCAATCCGATATCCATATGCCCAGTCACCCTTAAAAGTTGGAAAAATGTCTACTGTCCCAGTTACCCGCTGACTTTCTTAGGTAAATTATGTCACTCCCTTTGTTAATTTCCGGAATGGCCCGCAATGGTATCTTTATTTCCTCCCCTACCTCTCTGATACCAGTTGAGCCAACACTGGTATCCTATCTCACCCCTTCTCCTTTTAAACTCTGTGCCCGAAACCCGCAAGTATTCTTCTTTCGCCTTGTCAAGCCCAGCCTAGGCCAGATAAGCCAGCATTATCATTCCCCCTTCTCTTCACAGCTCCTACTCTCAGTTCACCTCCATCCCCTTATCTGCTTCAGTGATGACCAGATAAACAAGCATTTACAATGCAACGGGTCACGCGTTTGCTCATGTTAGAGCTGATCGCGTTGAAAACTCCTAACCCGACTTTTCACCTATCGGGCAAAAGTGGATTTATGTACTTAACCCGAAAAAGTGAAATCAACTATGTAAAGCGCTCGACTTCTGCCAAACGAGATCGCGCTCATAAATTAGAGAAAAAGAAGTCCACGAGCCCGAAGAAAACAGCAAGCCTTGCATGTTTTCTGTACTTGGTCGCTGCGCTTGAGGAGGGCTAGCCACCGGAAAAGGCATGACGTATGCGTGCCTTCGACTAATGAAAGCAAGCAGATTTTATTAGGCAAGCCCACGAACCAATAAAAAACACTGACGTGAAGTTGACAGGGCTCCGAGCCCTTTTCCAAATACTAAAGCGTCTCGCTGCAATACACATGTGCGAGCGCATGCAACGCAGGCTCGACCCTAAAAAGGACTGGTACACTCTCGCCTCCTCGTCAGCCCAAATCTTGTCAGATCCTCCTTCTGTTTCTGGGAAGGTGAACATGATACCTTCAACATTGTTCAAGTCTGAATCGCCCTAATCACATAGGAAACAGTGCATGTTTGCGGCAAAACTGGCAGAAGTCGACAGGGCAGTAAGTTTGTGTATTTGAACTAACTACCCCAGAGGGAAAAAACCCTATATATGGTCACTATTTGGCAGTGGTTCTGGAGAGCTAAGAAGAGAATCATACCAAAGTAAGACATATCAGTCCCAAACAAGGGAAGCTGCTCTTAAAAACAGATCACACTCTTATGGTACCACATGTATAACCTATGAAATTCGGCATCATATCATAAGCTACATTAGTGATACACATTGCAAATTAACTCCTCGAAATTGACTTTTTCATATTGAATGGATTAAGCAATTTCCGTTCTGCATTTTTTTTTAGATGAGTACCAGATTTTGTTAGTTTTGCTCGCTGTGGAGTCATTATGATATTCATACTAAGTTAGCTAAAGCATCCACCATGTTTTTCATCATACTTTTAGCAATTGTTCAAATGATGTTAAAATGTCAAGTGTGCTTGAGAGGCTGATCTTCTTTGTATACTTTACATTTGTGTTCACACTGTAGATGTGCTGGTAGGTTAGCTTGGGAGTAGTAAGGTTCTCAAAGCAGAGAAGCCTTAGGAGCCTCTCTTACTCCACTGGTTTCCAGAGGGACGTGGGCTGTACCTGCGGTGCAAGGAGCCCTAGTACAGTAATGACTCCTGTTCCACAGCAGGGTTGTGACATAATGGTTCAATGACTCCATTCATTTGGTCAAAAATGGCTGCTCTACCACAGCAACTGCTTGGACACAGGGATGCACAGGATCTTCGTTGTCTAGTCCAGCCGTAGTTACTGCACCATGATACAGGAGGCTCTAGAAAATTGCTTGGTCTTACATCACAGCGGGGTGGACAGAATGGTGGATTCTAGGTCAGTTGCACAGTGATGCCTCCTGCCCCACAGCAGAGGACGGGACATTATGGTAGAGGGCCCTGTGGGACAATACGGTGAAGCTTCCCGCACCACAGCTGAGCACTGGACATGAGGATAGACAACCTTTGGTACATAATGCAGCGATGATTTTTGCATCACAACAGGACATTTGACAGGTACTCCACACTGTTATAAATCCATGCCCTTCTCCTTTACTCTAACGTCTTCCTAAGTCTATACCCACTGCTACCCACAGACTTTGAGGCCCGGTGCGGCCCGGGTGGGGCGTGCCCTTGGAGAAGTCGGCCTGTACAGGTGAGAATGAAAGGCTGGCTGTTAGTAAGTAAGGGGTTTTGAACCCTCTATCTACTTTCTGTTACCTGTCTGCGCAGTGGGAGGCGCTTGCTCAGCTTGTGCACAGCTGGTTGGCTGCTGAAGTCAGACTTCTTGCCTCTGCCCTTCATATGGCACATCATGATGGTACCAATCATGCAGGCGATCAGGAAGCCTCCCACACAGTAGATGGCGATTTCTGTATACTCCGAGGATGATGAGTCCAGTTGCCGTTCTTCATCTGCAGGGCAGGTATAAGGAATGAAGGTAGAGTCAGGGGTGCATGTCTGGGTGGCGTGTCAGAGAACATGAGGGCCGGACAGAGGTAAGGCTGACAGTTATGGGACGCAGGCACACACTAAGCACAGGCCAGTTCATTCACAGGCCAATCATATGCAAGGCAAGCCTGGTCGCTCTGCCAGATGCAACCTAATGCCTTGGGAGTTTCACATCTGACCTGAAGATAGCTTCACGTTGCTTCTCATTCTAACTAGTTTGTGGCGAATTCCCAATGTATCCGAACGCAAGCTCACCATTCATATTCAGGCAATAACAAAATGTATCTCAAATCACATCCCAGGACGCATTCTCATTCTAGCTTTGGGGAGTCTCGCTGCTGTTTTAGGGGTTATTATAGCACTCTCACGGTTTATCTACAGACAATTTAACATATTGTCTCAGGGCAGTAACACATCTTACCTCAAGTAAGTCAACATTTTATCAAAGCATTTCATCTCAGGGTATTCTCCCTTTTTCGGTGGAATCTGAGTTACGTCAAGAGAATCTCACACTGTATCTTCCAACCATGTCATAATGTATCTTGCTGTAATAGCACATCCTATCTCGGAACAATCATGCATCTTTACACATATTTTGTCAAGAAAATCATTGGATCTTATTATCTCAGGGCACTCGTGGATCTCATTTGGATGCAATGGCTCATCTAATCTCAGGCAATCGTGCATATTACCTTCAAGCAATCGCACATCATTTACAGTGACAATCACGTGTAATATCTCAGGAAAACTTCACATCTAACCTCGTGGGATCATCACAGTTGAGTTTAGGGCAGTCTCGCAGCTCATCTTCCAGCAGTCTCCCATCTTATCTCTCGACAAACTCACATTTTATTTCAGGCCAAGCTCACTGAGTAATCCTGGATTTTTAAGGTGCAATCTCACACTACAGCTCTGGTATTCTTATCTCTGGGCATTCTCACGTCTTATCTGCACATTATTAAATATCGTATCACATTTCCGTTTCTATTTTAGATGAACATTGGTCTATACGGTCCCTGTTTATATGAACATCACATCTCACCAGTGACAATCTCACATCTTATCCAATCAGTAAGATTATTCACAGCAAGCACATAATCAACCCCTGTACGCTCCAGTACACACAACGCTTCCAGTTAACATACGAAAGATAAGAAACCTCTACAACAGCAGGAGGAGAGAAGTGTGAGACATGACATAGAGGCAAGAGACTGACACTGACATAGAACATTCACAGAGACAAGACAAAGAAACATGCAATGATAAATCAGAGGGCACAGAGATTTGCAGAGAGGGCAACACCAGAACAACAAAGAGCAACAGCAGCAGAGGATACTTGAGACAATATGTAGGAAATAATTATTACAACACGCAGAGCTGAGATACAGATGCTACCTGAGACAGAGGCCCACACATCTGGAGAAACATGGAACTGAAAAGAAACATGAAGACCTACAGAAATAATATACAAAAACCACGGTGACAAGATGCTGAGGCAAGAAGCACCGATCCACAGAGCAAATACACCAACCAACCAGAGACTCAGACACAATTATGTAGTGACAGGGACTGTACATAGAGATCAACAGATTAGACAGGTGACATTGCTCCCCATGAAGCAACGTCCCCCCCAACAAATACTGAAAATAATGCAGTAGAAGAGACAATGTACTGTTTCATAGATAGGCAGAAAACACCAAGGCCTGGCATGGCATCCATCAAGAGACCAGCATAGAATGCCATGGTCATGTTATAAACGGCTTTCACTCATTGATCATGTCCTAAAATGCACTGAAGACCCATGGCAAGAACCAAAAGAAATGCCTCAGACCAGCCGTCAAGCCAACCGGACTTCAGGGAAACCTCAGTGAGTTCAAAGTCATCTTATAGCCTCTTGTGAACCTGGAAGTTCTACCCCAGTAGCAAGGTGTAGTGCATGTCTATGTGAAGAAGAGATGCCAGATATAGAGCATGTATGCCAGAGGCAAACCTCTGGGAATGAGTGGCATGCTTGAACAGTGAAGTGTTCATAGCTGGAAAACAGAATGAACCACCTTCCCTGTTTAATGGTGTGGGTACATGTTTTACTCTTCAAGAGAAGGACTCTACCTCTCGAGTGTGCAGCACACCACACAGATCTCTAGAGCTGCAGTGGGAACTCATACTTTTGCCTTCGCTAATGGTTTGTGCAGTCGTGTACCCATTGCTATACTTTTGACTGCGGTAATAATTTAGTTCAGTGTTGAGTTCACCCCACACATTTCCAGGTGGATCCGGTTGGCAGTGGTGCTGGCCTGATTTGGCTCTTGTGTCTTCAATGTGCTGCTTCTGCATCTCTCCGAAATCATTAAATTGAGATTTTAAGGGTCCAGCTTACAAAGTTCATCAGCAAGGCACATGCTGTGAGGTCAGTGCGGATATGGAATATATGGTCAAAAGAACACACAGAATATGCTGTTTGATGGATGCCGAGATTAGAGAAATAAGAGGTTGCCTTATTAAAAAGGGCCAAATAATGTATACTGAGAGGGGGCACTGAAACCGTGCTTAGTTGGATCACAGATGTCATGACTCTAAAGGGCATGTACTGCATGGTAGTGAAGGACCCATATGGTCTCCCAGAGGGCATAGAGTGACTGGTTAATGTGGGCATAGAGTCTTAAGCGAGAAAGCACACTGTACCTTTGCAGCCCTCTGAAAGGGAATGGGTTATTTTGCTAGGGGGCTGCATTGACTGAGTGACCACATGCACCAGCAAGGGCAAAGGTTGTCTTGTGATTGGTCAAACCTGATATTAACATTAAAAGTGAGGTAGAAATCTCATTGACAGAATATTGACTGCTAGCCCTGTAATCGAAAGGACCGGTGGCTACTGGAAGGATGCAGAAGCAACAACAGTTGTAATGAATTGAGCAGAGGAAGAGGAGGGGATTGGGAGTTAAGGGAAGCAATTGGAGGGTGTGAGACGTAGAGGGTACTCGGGCTGAGAGAGACACAACATAAATACCTGGCAGAACGGTCAACCATGCAGAGTGATAGGAGATCCCGATAGAATTACCCGCCAAGCACGTATACTCCCCAGCATCCTCAAAAGAGACATTGCGCACATAGAGGACTTCGATCTCTTTGTCCGTGGTGTTAACACCCGCCGCCTGGAAGGAAAAGGAGCGAGAAAACAGAAAGTAGGCACCATAGTGGCAGAGGTTGTGGACGGAGAACCATGAGCTCCACAAGGAAACGCCAGCTTACATCTAGACTGCTTAAAGGTTGTTTTTATGTAGCTTTTAGGGATGTTACATGTGTATAATGCCAATTTAAATATGTGGAGTGCTATGTTTAGTAATGTCTTTTCAATCCACTATGGGGTGGTGCCCCTGAAATTTCATTAAGCTGAGATGGGACAGTGTCAGTCATGTATTACGTATAGCTTGACTTGATTGACTCTGCTCCAGCTCAACCGACCTTTCAGATGCCCAGTCTGTCAGGGAAGTCAGGTGATGTTGCTAGAGGTATATCAGCTTCTGAGTAAGCCAGCGTTAGCACTCAGGTTCTTTGGCGTCCATAAATCCTTCCACCAAAAGACAGATTTCACCCAACAGGTTCCCCACTCACCACCCAAGATCAAGGGAAGGAGAATCTTAGCCCCACCACCAGCATGGAACAGACCACTTCAATATACATGCAATCACAAGAGGGAGATCATGGAGAAACACCTCACGCCGGGAGTTCTGTACCGGGCTGCAGGAGAATGTGAAAAACAGAAGACGGTGGAGAAATATTCAAAGACGAGACAGAAGATAGAAACTGGGGGGAATCAATAAGTAAAAATAGAGTGAATCAGAGGACAGCATCTAAGGGCTGAGAGGACTGCTACTAGAGGTTCAGGGAAGCATTGTCTAGGTGAGAGGATCATCATCAGTGGGGAAGTGGGTTCCAGTAGAAAGAATTATACTTTGTTTGAATTGTCAATGGAAATATAAAGGTATAAATTAAGCTGCATTTTTTATGTGTATTTGTTATTACTTAAGTAGTTTGGGTTATATAACATCAGAAACATGTCATCATATGTTTAAAATGTTATTTATCCCTTCTAGAAAAAGAGTTTTGGTTAAAAAAAAATTAGAACACACATTTGTGGCTTTATAAAATTTGGATAGTTTGCATGTTAAATGTAAACTAATAAAGTGTATAAACAATCAATATTAAGATTATTAGTTACACTGTATGTGAAATGTAAACTAAGAAAATGTATAAACAGTAAATATTAGGATTATTAGTTACAACGTTATAATGGATATTTAAAAGTTTTAAAATGCTAGAGTTGTGAATTGTCTGAATTCACAATTTTTATATCCTGGAATTGTTAAGCAGAGAATTACCAAATATTTTTTAAAGTTGGTATTCACTATAATTGATTAGTTTAATAAACTTTGGCATTATTAATTGAAAATAAGATAATATTGCGTCAAAATAATTTACGATTTGTAATTTAAATTAATACAAAAAATGTTGTTACAAATAGTGGATCTGATTTCTTATGAAATGTGATCACTTGGTGAAGAACCACCTAAAACTAAAACTACCTGATTGTGAAAGCCATCTTCATGATAACAGTAATTCTAGCTCCCTTTAAGTCTGTCTTCCACTGTCATCAAGGTGACCCATGGCTTTATTAGAGGTCGGTGTATGAAAGAAAATTCCTGAAAACATCTCAATTCTGAAGACGTGGAGAGGAATAGAGAGAGCTTAGACAAGAAGAAGTTAAAGAGACAGAAAGAGAGAGAGGTGGGGTGAGGTGGGGTACAGCAGAGGCACGTCCGGCGTAGGCAGTATTTTTCCATGGCTGCTGGCCACCCCGACCAACAGCAATACCATGAGGAAACCAGGAACCCTATTGACACCAGATGAGGCATAAGAACCAAGACGATCTTTCAAACCACCGCAGCCTGCGGTGGGCGTGCCTGTGGACCACCACACAGTGGCATTACCTTTCTCTGATGCAGGCAGTACCGTGAGCCAGGCAGACTGGTTGGCCTCCCCAATATAATTGGAGACTTTGCATGTGTACTGGCCCTCGTCCGCCTCAGTCACGTTATGCAGGGTCAAAACTTCGGCATTGGAGCTATTAATTCCAGAGCGCTAGAAACAGAGCAACACAGGACATGGTCACGGCAGCCTTGTGGCAGCACATGTATCAACGGCCCCGTCACCAGATCACCAGCGCATGCGCAGGACACGCGGTGCCAGCAGGCGCCGCGTACTGGGGAAAGGATGAAGAATAAGTCCAATGCTGCATGGGAGTGACTGCTGCTGCAAAGCGATGGAATACCTGTTCTACAGGAGAACCGCTGCTCTACCGTAGAATATTGTCTTACAGATCCTTTTGGGTATCCTGATAATAGATAAACATAGGTCCAAAGCTCCCTCCAAATGCCCCCGTTTCAGATAAATATTGTTAGAACTAATTTTGGACCCAGCCATTTCCAATGTCAAAGCCAGCTGGAGCCATATCTTTTACCCACGTCCCTTCTCTCTCGCCCACGTCTACATTTTCCCTTAGCTTCAGCTTTCCAAGGTCTCTGTCAAGTTTTTCTTCTAATGGTTACTTACAGCTATCTTAGCGATTGCTGTCAGGGTCGAAGGAGGCTTTGGATGTTTTTGTGATATTCCGGCAATCATATAATGAATCTATACCCCTTCTTGCGTTTTCACGTCCCTGTCATTCAACAATTGATTTTCTGGATTTGGCTCTAATAAACTTTAACTTTTCAAATTAAAAGTCTAAGTTATTCTTCCTTTGCTGCGTTTAAGTCCCCCCACCCTTATTTATATGTGTCCTTAATATTCTACAGGATGTGATGCTTTGCATTCTGCCTGCTACTAAAAGGAGATCAGAAGTTGTTTTGGGCACTGCTTTCCCACTTTGTGAAAGATTAGAACAGCCAGATTGGCCAAGAGACATGTCTTGGGGTTGCTGTGCCTCAATTAACTTTAACTGAAGACTGGCTTTAAGCCTCACAATAGGCTCCCATGCAATTACCTGATTTCGATAAACGTTCGTCCACAGGTCACTTTAGTGGTCCTTATCGTAGATAAAAGTGTTAAAATGCTACTGATAAGATTCCTATTTTAGATGAACATTGGTCTATAGGTGACTCATAAGGTCCCCGCTTGTATGAACATTGAACTATAGGCTAATCTGGATGTCACTGTTCTAAACAATCATTGGTCAACTGAACAGGGACCTATGTCCAGGATGCCTGAAGTGCTGCATTGGGAGGAAAGTAGTCAAACTGGACTTGCATAGTGTTGTGTTTAAACCTTCTTAGCGTTCAACGTGACTTTCTTTGTATCAGTTCCGACACACGCTCTTACCTTTAACACTTTCAGGTATGGATTCCCATCAGGTCCAATTTTACTGCCATTCAGCTCAATATGTCTAATCCATTGGATATGAGGCTGTGCGTCACTGTAGACTTTGCAGACAAACTCTGCATCACCCCCAACTTTTGTGGTTGTGTTTGCTGGAAGCCCAGCTTGGAGTATTGGCCGGTGGGGTGACCTCTCTAGAAAGCGGGGGAAAGAGAATCAATACTGGCACTTTTTATATCTCTCAATACAAACCAAACTGTTTCGTTGACAGAAGAGGTTATTAATTACCAGCTTAATAGTACTTATTTCATCAAACATAGAAGAAGGACAGACTAAGTCAGTTCTACCATGATTCGAATTTGTGCTTTGCGGGAGACACACGGATCAGCCCTGGTTTTGAGATTATACAAAAACAAAGTCCCATTGCAGCCCAGTTTTCCATTGCTCTGGCATTTCCTTCATCCATCAACGTACGGGAAATAAATGCCCTTAAGGAATTATACACTTAAGGGCCATAAACTGGACAAATATCAAAAAGGTTAATGCTTATTAATGATTTAACTTAGAAAAAATTACCCAATCGAAAGTTATTTCCATCTATATTCATTTTAACTAATTTGCAAGCGTTTTCATTACAAAGGCTAGCTCCGATGTTATGAGCTGTTGTAAACCATTATAGCCAAAAGTGACTTCTGAGGGGGACAAGATGTGAGGCTCAGAGACCTATCACAGCAGTAAATGTGAAAAGTAAGCAGTTGTATTTTCTTGAATTTTACCACCAACAACTCAGTCAGTCATGCGTTAGTGATATATTTTACTTTGCATGGTTGCTGTGGAATGAATCTGCATCTACACTTTCTGTGGCATCACTTCCAGTGACTGAGCGCAGTTTACAACACTGAGAACAAACAGCCCAATAACGAAAAGGATCCAAAAGCGTAAAAAGTGACCCTGATTGAGAAATAAAAACAATGATATTAAAGAACAACCTATTTTCTTTTTCTAAAAAGCCTGTGTGGACCTTTAAACGTCCTCACTCCACTGCAAGTAGAGGAGGTACCCGAGGTGGCTCTGATTTCACAGTTCTGCTGTTTGAATATCTGGGCAATGAAAATGCATGCTGGGTTTAATGATACAAAAAAAAACATTTTAAAGAAAGTAAAGGAACCAACCTTCTTCAAAAGTGGTCACTAAAACCCTCTCAGACAGTCATCACTATCAACTACAACTTTTGAATTTTCTTTTAATAAGGAACAGAAATCGAAATAATATACACACTCCTTGTACAAAGGCCGCACTGTGCGATGAAGCAGCCTTGGAAAAATACAACATTCCATGAAATCCACATCCTGCATATAATGGGTGCTTTTTAATAAATAGCATTCAAACTCACAAATTCCTGGTTTTACAACAGGAAAAACGGAAGGAGGCTTGTCTATAGGCCAATTGGAAGACTCCTCACATGAGCGTCTCTCTAAAAGACGCCTAGGGTGGCAGAAGAGTCAGCCACGTGTCACGTCGTTTAGGTCAAGCCCACCTGCTTGCAAGAGGCACCCCAACCAGTGCTTTAAATGGGCGGTACTGTCCGGTACAGCGTACTGGCACTTTTCTATTTTGATAGGGAAAGTACCTGCACTTCTCAAGAAAAATGTAATACTTTTAAAAGGAGAATATCAGCACTGTTCAGAAATAAGCAGGCACTCTGGTGCAGAGTGCCTGCACTTCTATTTTTCAATTTCAAGTACTGGCCCCAACTATTCCTTTTTCCCTGTAAGCCTCCACGCCATAGGCTCCTCTGGACTTGTTCAAGCTCAATAGTTCCCAACTGCACTTAAGCTCTCCCTGGGCAGGCCGGGCACCATCATATGGACTGGCTCCAGTATATCGAAGCGTTTTCTCTTTCCAAGGTGGAAATAGGGTGCCTAGAAGGTAGGTTCTCTCCAATAGCTCCTTGTGCCTTTATACACTCTCTGCAGCCCCTGTGCTGCAATCGGCTTTTACTGCACGTGTTCAGTGTCATGAGAGGCCTTTGCTAGACCGGCCCCACTTGCACTTCCACTCCGGCCATTATCTTCGCAGCCCGGGTGCCACGACAACTGACGTCATGCCGTATTCTCTACTCTTGTTCTGTGCCAGCATGCATTTTGCACTCGGGAGGTGCCGGTGCCTTCCTGCTCCTTTGCCACTGGTCCCAGTGCTGCACTTTGCTTTCTGTGCCAGGGTGCTGATGCCACCACTCATTCCCCCTGTGGCGGTGGAGTGCTATGGCACGCTTTGTCTCTGCAGACGGTTTTCCCAGGTGGCTCTGTTGCTGCAGGTTCGGTGCCAGGAGACTCGTTCTCTACCCAGGCCCAGTGTCACGGTGTGCAGCCACACCACACTTTCTTTCCTTCAGTACCCGGCCACGGCTTGCACTCTCTGCTGACCACGTTACCACTGCATGCTTCTCTGACACAGGGCCTGGTGTCATGGCCCATGTTTTCTCGGCACGTATGGTGACACGCAGTGCTATCTCTCCACCAGCCACATTCCTTCTCTGTGATTAGAGTGACATGAAGCTCTCCCATGTGCAGGTACAACATGCACTTTCTCTCTGTAGACGTGCCAAAATGTGTTTTTTTGCAGAAGTTCAGTGCATGAGGTGACTCCTTTGCACAGGATGTGGTGTCAAGGCACAATTTTTCTGTTCATGGGGTAATGCCAAACATGTATATTGAAGGTACTGGTACTGCTGCTGGTGCCAAAAGTCATTTTCGGCTTGCACGTCACAGTTTCATGTCATGTGTTAACTTCCAAAGTCCCGGGACCAAAACATGCTGTTTTGCTACCACTAGGAAGACCTGGTTCGAAGAGGTGATTTCTCTGTTTGTGCCACCGGGGCCACATCATACAATCTGTGCACAACCTGCTGCCACAACATGCTGTGTAGTCTGCTGGCCCCATGTCTTTGGCATGATGGCTTTACTAGGTCTGAGCAGGTGATTCTCCGCAAATGGCTCTGTGCCACAGAATGCCTTCTCTGTGCAGTTGCGGGTGCCACAGAACTGTTATACATTCTTCGAGCATGTACAGATGTTGCAACTAGGGTGGCCAACTTTCTATTACATGTTTGCAGGATACTTTTAGCGCTTAACGGCACTTTGCACACACAGGGACATCAGAAAGCATTTTTGGGATCTAGAGGAAGTAAGAGTGGTGTAGCAAATTTTGGGGGTTTTATTCTGTACTACGGCCTCCATATCAGGCCATCTTAAAAGATATAACTCAGCCGTATATTACGTTTATTGAGTGTAATTACTTTTAAAATGTATCTGAATTTTAAACAATTTACCTCCTCCTGGAGTAACCTTGACTGCTCGCTACAGCTACTTTTGACAGAACTTTACAACATGAACAATTCTCTTACTCAAATCGAAAGATATAGTCTTAAGCCTTGAAATACCAATCGTAAATATCAATTTTCACCATCAGCACTACCCAGTAAACGCCTACTACCACAAAACCAAATAAAAAAAGCTTGTATTATATAAAAATATTAGGGGGGGCTTAGAAATATGCTGAGTACAGATAATGAGAGCTATAAGTAAAACCATTGGCTGAATCACTAATAAGGTGGTGCCGATCATTGGGGAGGGGATATAGCAGAAGTCACCATGGTAAAACGAGTGCCTCTTAGCCACGGAACTAGAATACTTGACATCTGATTCTTGGCTTTTCCACTTCACCTACATTTGCAGGAAATAAACGCTGCATTCCAAAGCTGGGCAGGACCCACAATACAGCGGCATTTCCTAGGCATGGTAGTCTGTTGGCCTTGTCACCAGAAACAGTTCCACCCCAGTTGTGGTCTAGTTGGGCACCGTGGAACCAGGAGCCATGGTGGCTCACAACAGGCTTTCTTGTCCACAGGGCCTACAGCCGCCATCAGCTTACTTTATGCAGCTCGAGGTGCCACCGTGCGCTTTCAGGTACACCTCAAAATGTTCATCTGCACAAGCCCAGGAGCAGTGACAACCTTCTTTTCACAAGCATGGTAATACATTTTAATGATATCGGTACAAGCAATAATGCTACAAGATTGATGTCCCTATGCAGGCCACAGTGTCCCAACATGATTTGTCTTTGCGACGACACACCTTCTGTGCACGTGGTCCGGTGTCATGAATTGAGCACCCTGCCTAAATCCCGGTGCCACCGCGTGCTCTTTTGACGCAGGCCACACGACCAAGGCGGACTCTCTTTTTCTCGCAGACAGGGTGCGCGACGTTGTGCTGTTTTCCGCAATCTCATCGCCCCAACATGGCGCAGGGGCTCGCAGGGGAGCACAGTGTGCGAGCCGCTCCGACCCGGGAACAATGAGCCCTTTCAGGCACTTGGCAGCCCGATTCTCTGCAGGGATTCCAGGCCCCGACATAGGCTGGCACAGGCCCTCCAAACAGACAGCCTGTTTAACTAGTGGTTGCAGAAGAACTCCTCGGTGCTGCACTCATTAAATTATTCCATTGCGGTGCCTGTTATTTCTAAACGCTGACATCACTATGCATTCGCTTTTTAAACGTTATTTTTTTATTACACTTTTTTTTTATTTTATTTTTTACAGTTAATGTAAACATCTTTCCCAAAATCGTTTTAAAAGTGAGCCAGACACCTAGAAAAGGTGTTTATTTGGCCCCAGCGGATTGCAGAGGCCGCCTTTGAAGTGGGCTGTTTTTCCCCTGCGGTTACTGACCCTACAAAGGTGCCTCTGACGGCCAGAAATTTCCACAGGGCACTGCCATGATCCAGCTGAAGGGCAAGCTGGTTCCCTTTTCACCTGCGCGTTTAAATGGCGCGCGTCTTGGGTGGAAGGTTCCAGTATTTTCCTACTACCCTTTTAACCACTTACAGGTGCTGCGTGACCGCGGTAGAGCAAACCCGGCACGAAGCCCAGCGAGTGGAGGGTGAAACACAGGTGACCTCCGCTTCAAAACCCAAAGAAGGGACCAGACACTGGATCGGACTGGCCTCTAGGGCAATCGGGCAGAGTCCAATGGGCTGGGCTGGTGGATGAGTGTGTGGATGGTGTTTAGCAGTTTGTGGACCCACATCAGGAGGAGCTCACCTGTGTGGTTGACATGGACACGCAGTGTCTATTTGTGTAGGCCGCAGGGCACCAGAAAGGTGGCTTTAAGATCGTTACCAGCCATTGCGCTGTCTGGGAGACCTGGCCTCTACATTCAAGCACACGTCGAGGGGTGCATCTTTCTAGCACACGATACACTGACGAGGCTTTACCAAAAGCTCTGATTAAACTCTGGTCGCCTTTCATACTTGAATTGCGCCTTCTGTCTCCCAGGGAAGAACCTCAGGGGGTACTTGACAAAATGTAGGGCCTGGTGGCTAAGCAGTCCAGCACAGATGAGGGCGTGGTCTGTTTACACGTGGAAAGGGATCCTTTTAAGCCCAAATGGATCTCATGGGCAGGTGTCTTAATTGGCATGATTAAAACTATCCACACAGAAGTCAATGCTCTCTGAAGTGAGCCCAGAACCCCAGCCCTGAGCTCTTCGTCTCAGACACAGTCCTCCTGAGAATAGAAGCTACATACAGTCCTATGACTGCGGATGCGCGTGCACCCATACTAAGCCAGCCCCACCTGTGCACAGTGGCATCTCAAGAAGTGACTTTCGGGGGAGTAGGTTTTAGGGGTGGCACATCGTGTCACAGATAAAACTGGCAGGGCCAACTGCAAAAGGCAATTGCAAAGAGCCTGCGTGCATATGTGTGTCTGTATGTCTGGCATGTGTTTGCTTAACATGTTTAAATATGACTTTATATCCGTGTGTATATATCTGTATCTGTATATATGGAGCGCTGTGTATTGCTTCACACACTGCTTTGCAGTGAAATGCAGATAGATGCTGGTGGCACGGTGCAGTGCTGTTTCCTTTCACCTGATCTGGGTCAGGGGTCTTCGGAGGGCATGCTAGCATTTTTTCACACTTAAGTCGTAGGTAGGTGTGCAAACCGTTTGAGAAACGGGGGCCACGGTCGGAGATGTTAGGCGCGCACACACATACGAACCCAGTTTAGCCAGCAGTCACTTTTTGACCCTGGTTTCTAAGCAGGACGTAAAGGAGGCACTACGGATACAGCGTACAACGAAAGTCCCTAGGGCACCAGGGCGATATGAAATAAACTGCACAGTAGTCAAGTGAGGCAACCAAACACGATTATGTTAAATGCACATTATGTGCGTCTTGGAAGAAGTAAACGCCTTACTATTTATTTCCCCCTTAAGGGCACTCCAGTTTTAGGGGTCGAGGCAGCGTGTTCATGGCTCAGGGGTACCCGGGCCCGTGCTTCTTCCACGCACGGGAGAAATGCAAGGCCCGTGCTTTTGTTTGAAAAGAACACCGGCTCTCCTTGCAGTGTGCTCTGGACATCTATTTGCACACCCAGTTTCACCCCAGCCGCCGCCCACCGCCTTCTCTTTGCACACACCTCCTCTCTCTCTCCTCTGGTCTCTGCATTCTGCCCTATACCACCCACACCCCCAGACTGCTCTCTCACTGTGCCCATGACCTCGGTCTACTCAGACTCTGGAGGGGGCGCGCGCCCTGCAGGGTGTTCGCGCGCAAGTGCTCATTCGGGCCTCTTAGTTCTCCAGAAGCAACACCCGCCCTGGCTGGGGGACCTGTCTCATCTTGTCCTAGACATTAATAAATCAAATTCACTCCGCCTTATTAATGCCAAGAGTGGCTGGCAGGCACAACCAGAGAGAGTGCAAGCTGGGGTGAGGCGGCAGGGCCCAGACACGCAAGCACCTCACTCACCCAGAAGTGCGCAGGACTGGCCTGTGGAAAAAACGCGCGAGATTTCCATAGGAAAGCCGGTGCCACTGAGGTCACCTCACACGAGGGAGACTCAATTGGTTTCCCGCCCACCCCTGGCAGGCAAAGCCAAGCGCTCAGTGGCACTGGGCGTGGACCAACACACTTCCGTCCTCTGGAGGGCAAAAGCTCAGTGCAGTCTGGGAGGGTGTTGTGTTTGCGAGGGAGGCGCAGCAGGCCGTAGGTGTGTTCCAACTGCACAAATAACACCAGCCCCGCCATGAAGGGGTTTGCTGAGGCGCTGCAAGCAATGGCCACTGACAACCAGCCATGGTTCCTTGTCAATACCGGGGGTGGCTCCTGTCGGGGCAAAGCGGCGTGGCACATTGTCAGTACAAGGGGTGGCTCCTGTCAGGGCAAAGCGGCGTGGCACAAAACAAAGACAACAACATTATAAATAAAAAAAAACAAAAAAAAAACTTACCTGACCCACCACATCGCCGCCACTCTTCTGCCTCCACCCACTGCAGGCGCAGGCTTCCAGGCAGATTGTGAGCATCACAGTGCTGGGTTGGAGACAGATTAGTCCAAATGTGTGTTTGGCCATCCTGAAATGAACGGCCAAACACACATGCGCACTGAGGGGAGTGCACACCAAACCCCCTCTGTCCCCGTCACCCTCCCCTGTCATCCCCCATGGCTCCACCCCATGAAAAATAAAAACGATACTAAACATTGTTCATTAGCAATTTTATTTTTCAATTTGCAGCTGCTGGCGATGGACGACGCTCCTCTGCCATAGCGGAGGAGCCGCCGATAGTCAATACATTGCTTATTTCAGTTCTTGCTCACAGACTTTGGGAGGATAAGGTGTTTTTCTGAGCATCACCTTACGCTAGGAATGACTTGCCTAATAGCGTAGCCAGTGTGACATGCGACCTAGTGTATGAAAAGAAATGACACCCCCGGCTGTTTGACTTAAAGCAACAATCAGGATCCAGAGGGGCCCTCAGACCTCTAGCCCTGGTGCCACTACACTTGGGGCCCTCAGACCTCTAGCCCTGGTGCCACTACACTTGGGGCCCTCAGACCTCTAGCCCTGGTGCCACTACACTTGGGGCCCTCAGACCTCTAGCCCTGGTGCCACTACACTTGCAGAGCCACCGAAAGCCGACGTTCACGCAGCCCCCTATAATACAGTCTCACAGAACTTTTTCTAGGCTACCACAGCAACAAAGCAACAAAAAAATAGACACTTCTCGGGGGCAGAGTGAATGAAAAATAATGATATCAGTGCTACGTTTTTAATTTTTCAGCACATCAATACAGTAAAGAATATGTTTTAGAGTCTGTTTATATATTTTAAAACAGAAAAAAACAGAAAGTTTATCCTCTTCGGAGTATCTGTCTGTGATTAAAGCTGTGCACATTGGCAGCACGGGGAATGAAGGGAGAGGGATGAGATTTCCTATTGAATCTTAAAAGCTGCAGAGGTACACGTCTATATTACCATGTTAATATTTTCAGATGAAGGTAATATAGATGGTTACTTCTCATGCTAAACCCACACACTCCACGTGTGTGTATACCTTGATAAGTTAATTAAATGTGGAAATATACCAATAGGAACTTTTTTTTTCACTAGACAAAAAGTTAATTTGCTTATGTGCGAATAGTACAGGGACAAATAAATATGGGTAAACACAGATGGAAATGTAAAAAATAAGATCCACTAAAAAACAGCCCCTTTCTATAAGCAGCTGGTAAATTCCTGTGCAATAAATGAATATTGCTGCATAGTGATTTTTTATCCCAGCACAGAGCGAACATCCTGGCATAGTAGAGCCATAGTAGTAGAAAAGCAGAATATTATCCTACAGTAAAGAGGAAATGTTGGCCCTTTGAGGGATGTTCTGGCACTGTGGGTGGAAATCAGTGCACTACGGCCACCACAGTTGGGCACAGAGGCAGAGACATCCAGGTACAATGCACAGATATTCCAGCACAGTGGCATGGACAGTACTAGGTATGTTCACATACAGCGACAAGGAATGTATGGCCACAGTGACAGGAATATGTTGGCAATGAACCACTGTACACCAACCACGTGACTGACTCAGTCTCAGTCCCACCACCCTGTTGGTGAATTTCCTGATTTCAAGTGTGCCCAGGACACTGAAGATGAGGTTTTAAAACTGCTCCTTGGCACTGTCCACCGTTCCATAAGCCTTTGCGACCACACCACCAGGAGCAAATGGACAGTGACACACATGCGGCAAAGTCACCAGCACTTGTCGCCATCTACTCGCTCGCGGAAGGCGGAACCGGGGATGGAGAAAGGACATAAATACAAGGAGCACAGCTGATGAGGGAACTGCAAATGATTACAGTACCAAAAACAAGTCGGACTGAGCATAAAGCGCTATACAGAAGGATGACATTGTTATGAAAGCAGCGGGTACTCACCAACAACATCCAGGTGGTAGGTGTGGTTGATGGAGCCATACTCGTTCTCCATTATGCAGGTGTAGTTGCCCTTGTCCGAGGGAACCACGCTCTCCATGATCAGGCTCCAGTGTTGACTACGTACCTGGGGAGGGAATAGACTCAGTGAGTGAGGGCCCAGGCTCGCCATACTGGCCGGGGGGAGGGGGTTTGGGGCGCGGGCTATAGAGTGATGACCCAATACGGAAATCTGGCCTGATGGGATAGGACAAGAGGGATACGTGAACATCTAGTGAAGAACACTCTCTGGTTTACATCGTGTGGCCCTCATGCTGAGCATATCTTGGAATTCAGAATTTGACGCAAATGTGTTTCCACCTGTCAAGGTATGCGGTATTACTGCACCAACGTCATCCTAGGACATTCCCCCAGGGAAAACCTAGATGAATATATCAGTGCATGCGGCCCGGAATCTAGAAATAACCTACAGAAATCAGCGTTGAAACACTAACCAGCAAAGTAGTAACTCAGTTCATTGGAAAAAAAAACGTGGAGTGATTCAGTATTTCCACATTTCAGAGTTACCTACCACAACGGTATTAATAATTCTGGGTGCAGAATTACTGCCGCAGTGTTCCGACCTGTGACAGTGTGCGCTTTAATTCTATCAGCATATCATGATCTCAAGGCCTTGATGTCTCACACTGTCAGACAGCTGCACCCTCCTTCAATCGCTCGGCCCCCTATACCGGTTATGCCCACTCCTTACCTCTCATGCCCCCTCCTTACCTCTCAAGCCCCCCTAAATTTTCATGCTTCCTTCCTACCTCATTGTTCTTCCTGACCTCTCACGCTCCCGCCTTCAGTCTTCCACACCCTCCTGTTTTTCTCATGCTTCCTCCTTCAATCTCCATCCCTCTCCTTACTTCTCGTGTCCCCTCCTTACCTCTCCTACTCCACTGTTACCAGCCTCGCTCTCTCCTTTCCTCTCCTGTTCCTTCCTAATCTATTGTGCTTCCTCCTCACCTCTCTTGATCCCTCCTTCAGCCTCCAGCTCCATCCTTCAGTCCTTTTCTCCTCCTTCCGTGTCATGCAGCCTGCTGCCTTACCCCCCAGCTGACCAGCAGCCCCAGGCCAGTGATCTGCAATGCTCTACGGCGCCCTCTGCCGAGAGCCAGCCTTTTCAGGGAAGTTCATTCCATTCACAAAACTTTCTCCTACTTCCCTCTCTTGCAGCCTCCTTTCCTACTCTCTTGTTCAGCCAATGCTTTCAGAAGGACTTAGGGAACATCAGTGGTCCCCCCAGGACCCACGGCGCAGTGGGGACCCCTGAGGTCCAGGGGCCCCCTCAGCACAGTACACTGGCCTCCGAGCTCCTGCGTGAGTCCGGGGTTGGGAGGTGCTTGGGGCCTCATGTACTGTGTAGGAGGATTGCCTCAAATTTGGTTCCGCCACTGGGGAACATATAGCCCTATATATGAAACTGACGTAAGATGGCATCACAGCACAAGCGATTGTATTATTTATGTGTATTTGGTAAGCCCTTTATTAGCAACTTGTGCACAAAGACACCCTCCACCTCGGATATGCCTGGATTAGTGCATAGCACTCTACAAGATATGCAGACCCGAAAACCCGCCAGCAGAGCCTGGGTGTGGTGGCTGTGTCCATTTCCACTGTTGTGCACAGCACGTGCTACCTTCGTTGACGTGCAATGCACGTGACCGCTTTCCATATTGCGCACAACACAGAACACAGAGTACAGACTGCACGCATCTTTAAAAACATGGCCACCCTCGCATGGAGTTTCCTCACCTTGAAACCACCAATGCGGTGCTCTTGCTTGAACTCCTTGCCGTTCTTCAGCCACCTCATGGAGGGCAGAGGGTTGCCACCGGCTGGACAGCGGAACTTCACAGTGTTGGCAGCGGGCACAGCATGGAGTTTCTTTTCTAATTTTTCTGTGTTTGTCCAGTACGGAGCCCCTGTTGATCCAAGCAAAGAGACTTTCTGTTAGCAAAGACTGAAATCCTCCATATAGAGACCTTGGGTATTTTAATAAAGTTATCTGACAGTGCTAAAATGGAAGAACACACAGAACTTTGCCCTGGCGAGGCATCTTGGCCTCCCTGCCAGTGGCACTGCCTCAATCTCAGTCAGCTACATAGGAAACAGAGTACCCAATGTGCCAACAGGTACCTGGATACACAACAGATGGAGCAACAGTGGTTCCAGTGGGCATTTTTAAGTCTGCTTATAAAATTATTAAAGAAGCAGCAGTCAGTCTGTTCTAGTTCAGTACATTGCTGCAAAATATGTTGAAAGAGTTTTAGAGGAAGTGTGTCGCCTAAAGAGTGGATAGTAACTGTTATAAAAGTGCAAACCATAAAGGAAAATCAAAACGCCTTTATTTTTACATTTCATAAATTATTTGAAAGGCAACCAAAAATGCTGCAAAATTTAGCAAAGTGCTCAGTTCTAGTAGGCAAATAGGAGGTAAATAAACATGAATAAATAATTCAATTGCACGGTATTCATAATGATATAAATGCCGGGAAAACAAAGAAATTGAGTCAGATCCTACATAGCCATAGCCCTAGCTATCTATCCTGATTATTGTATGTGTCGGTGTTTCAACTCAATATGGAACTTTTAGGGTCATCATCAGGACAGAAATGGTTTAAGTAAGCTGCAGAAATGTCTGTGCACTGAATGCAACAGATTAATAGTGAAATAGACGTTGTGTACATTCACTTCACTGGAAGGATTTTGTTCAGGAGAGAAGTGTACTGCCTCCTAACTGTATATAGTTTAGTATGTGCTTTGCGATAAAGCACCTCCGAAACTCACGCCTCCATTTTCTCCAACCAGCACCACCTCAACCTCTGACCCACAGCACCACCTAAACTCAGGCCAGTAACACTACTGCGGCATCGCCTTGACCCCTGGCCAGCAGCACCATGTTGGTCTCAAACTAAAGAACTATTTCAGCAGGCGACCTGCATTACCGCCACAGCTCCTAGCAAGCAGCTTATCAATATCATTATGCGGCACATCTATACTGGTATACTGCACCCCCTACTGATCTAGAACTGAGACTCAGATAAAATCATGACAATGCACCATAACACTTTGCTACAGCCCCCAGGGCTATTCCACTGCTAATGCCCACACAAATCTTTTAACGCTCCTCTAGCCTGATCCCCCAACATGCCAACTATTTCACTACTGAGCCTTATCCAGAGCTCTCCCAGTGCAATCAAACTTTCTAACACCAAATGCTGTTCCAGTACTCAGATGCACACAAAACTCTAACAATTCACCTCAATTTGACCTTCAGCTCCCCTTGTTATTGCGGTCCGGACGTTCACACACAACTCTGGTCTTGTGCTAGTACCGACATACAGTACCGCCTGCAGCACCACCTACTATCTGCAGAAGCACCACGGCCTGCTGTGAAGAACCTGCACACCTCAGGGATCACAGGAAGAGAGTTGGCCCCTCCTGCACTCGAAGCAAGGGTGCACATAGCGCCTCGCTAAGTGCAAAGAACATCTCTCCTTGCTTCCCCCCACCCACCCTCACAACAGAAGAACAAGAGCCAGCTCCTTTAAGAAGGGGCTGGCAGCCAGCCCCGGCTGCTTCAGCAACAATGGTTTCTTCCTGAAATAAATCTAATTAACATGGAATTTGAAAAAAAGAAAGGCGGTGGAGGCCAAGGGAGGGTAAAAATAATTCACTTTCTAAACCTCATTTCCTCCATTAACTGGATCCACTATAAATAACAATGCCCCTCCTCTCTCCACTCCTAACCCTACACTCTTTAAAATATTTTGTATTTATAGGCAGGCTTGAACTCTTGTAAAAAATCTGAAATCCCTTCTCCTCGGCCCTTTCCAAAAAATAATCGCACAGTCTGAACCCCAGATATCAACTCCAGCAAGAAACACCCTTCACACAAAAAACATTATTTCTTCCTAAAAAGACCTAGAGCGCATAAAACAGTACATCCCCAAAATGCATATCCTGCAAACATCTGGCCTCCCTCCCCAAAAATAACATAAGAACAGCTCCCCTCTCCCTAAAACACATACCTCTTAAAAAAACACCCCCACCTCTGGAGCACCTTCCTAACACAGACCGCTTACAAGAATGGACGGACGTAACCTCCGCTCCCAAATCTGATGTGTATTCCACAAATATATGGTATACTCAATCTCTAGAAAGGCTCGACCTCAGAGTGAGAAAATGGGTGGCTCTTCGAAGCCTGCTCGACACCGGTAATAGGCGCTGTGTAAAAGTAAACATGCCAAGACACTGCTCTAGTAACTTACTCTTGTGGTTGTTGTCGTTTGTGAAATCTTCAGAGCCGTCGTTGTCGTCTTCATCATCCCCTGATGAGTTTCCATCTGTACCAAAAATAGCACGTGTCACCTTAAAAATAAGACTTTGCCAAAAATACTTCATCATTATTTTATTTTCGGGCCTTTGTAAGTCCCCAGTAGCACTGCGCTGGTTAATAAGGTTGCTGCGGCTCAGAAACCATCAACCCTCGACTGCAGCAACCATGTCAGTATTGAGAGTGGGGCCCTATCACTCCTCTGCCAATGAATCTCACTCTTGATGGGTACCACTGCCATCATCTCCACACTGATGGATCTCCGTGGGATGCCCTTGCCAGACCGCACCAGCTTCAAAGCCAGCTGCATCATCTACAAAGCCATCACAACCGGCACCCCCACCCATCGGCCTGACAAGCTATCACCAGTGGCTCTTGGCGTGTCAGTAGCCAGGAAACTACCAGACTGGAGACAAGTGCAAATTTGTTTAAAAGAAAGCAACAGGCCTTCTCCATCCATTCACCCAGGATCTGGAACAACACCCAGCTATCAGTCAGGACTGCCTGAACCCTGCTGCAATTTAGGGAAGAGCTGAAGACATATGTCTGTGAAGGGCACCATGTCATGGTGCAGTCTCAGCACACTGCTCCCTGAAACCAGCGAACCCTACAACCACACGTTGACTGTGTCTTTGCCTTAACCCTATAAAGTGCTCTGCCGCCTTTGAGCTAGAATGGAGCTATGTAAATACCTTATACATATAATATATCCAACCACCTCTTGTTACTTCCGTACTGAAGGCCAGCCCCATGCACAGCACCACCAATGCACCTCACTCTTGACCAGTACAATCTCTTGTTACCGCGTTATTAAGACTCTATTCACACACAGCTCTGCTGAAGCACCTCACTCTTGACGGCACTATTGAGGCCCAGGTCACCCACAGCTCTGCTTAAGCACCTGACACCAGACCTGCATTGTTCCCTGCCATTTCTTTTAACCTGGGCTATGCAGAGCTCTGTCAGTGCATCTCGCTCAGGACCTTCTGATGCCCCTGCTGTTCCACTGGAAATACACTGTATTCAACAATATGCTCGTTTGTTTGTAGCTGTGGGTACCAGGCTCTATTAAACATGTCTATTACCCTTAATACGCCCGGAACATCCAATGGTTTGCTCTTAAAAGCCCAGAAAGCCAATGCCACATGTTGTCTGCAACAAAATGCACCATCATGGTCAGATGCAGGTGCTGCCTTCAAACCGCTCATGACGTCAAGATCGCGGCCCTGGACGAGAGCCGACCACAGACACAGAGTCAGGCAGTACTGGCCCGACTTCCCAAGATAATCAAGCCAATCAGCATCCTGTTTAGATCACCTCAACCTGCGTACTGACTGGCCTCTCTCCTCTGCCTCTCCTAGAATGGATTCTACTAAGGGCGTCTGCTCCAGATAAATGGCTGCGCACCTTTGTCAATGTTTTCATTTAAAAAGCAAGCTCACCCTCTCTGGCGATTCGCGCTCCCCTAGCAGCAAATCCCAACTATGTGTGAGCATTCCCTGCTCACACGAGCCTTCATCTGCCTCCACCTTAGGATCTGAAACTGTCACATGAAAATCTGCGCCATGTTTGAATTCTCTTCTTGAGTTACTGCTGAAGCTGAAAGTGCTTCCCGATTCGTTTACATCCACACTGATATTTGTTCTCAGGATGGTGGCTGATTAGGATTTCACAGATGGAAATCTTAAACCGGAAATGCCTAGAAAGGGCAGGTGAGGTAAGTCTGACCCCATTACACATGGCCCTGATCCCCGTCCTTTCCCTTGGGTCCCTGGAATTCCTTGTGGCTCTGAGGTTCACTGGACAATGCAAATCCACTAGCTACGTCTCAGGATCTACCCGAGTCGATGACGTCACTGGAGGCTCTCTGGTGGTGACTGTCAGTGGATGCCCTCCTCCACACTCCCGCTCTGCCGGGGATGCATCCAACAATCCAGCCCTTGCATCATGCTGGAGCCCGGTGTGGCCGGAATGTCTTACGGACCTGTGGCGTGTGCACCAGGACCTGAAAGGATTATGTTTGGGACACCGAGGAGACGCAGGCTTCGGCCCAGCCACCGTCCTTATGGCAGCAGCCATGTTTTTCTGATTAGACTGCATGGAAGAATCACCATGCTGTGTGCCCTCACACGAAACCTCGGAAGCCTACCAGGAGGCCATCTTTGGTCAGGAAAGTTGCCCTCACACACCAATAAGGGGACGTTTTAAGTACTATTCTACTGGAATCGTGTTGGAAACTTGTGGTGAAACCTTCAGATGTAAACTGCTGTTATGTGGAAAGAAACTTTGTACTTTTGCTTCATCCCTCGTGAACCTAATTCTTGTGTCCACTGCTCTGATGCACTTTATAACTGTTCTTATGTAAAACCTCCAGCGAAACAGTTCTTATGTTACTACCTTGTCTGCTGTTGGAAACTATTCCTAAGTAATGAGTCTGACAACAAACAGGTCTTATAAAACCGCTAATAGTCCCGATTCCACAGACAGCAGGGTCCAGTGGTGCAAGAGGAGAACTGCACCCCTATTAGACCTGTTTTTAAAAAAAATGACCAAATCAAGTTTAGAGGGCTCTTTTTTTCTTGCCTGTTCTGGGGTGGGTGGAACTATAGATACAACTATTCCCTTCTCCTTTCCTCCTGGGCACCCCCACTGATTCACTTGTTCCCCTGCCATTCGGTCTTGTTCTCCGCAGAATGCACTGAAGTACAACTGGAGTATTCAATCCTCCAGAAATAACGCAGAAAGTAAATTATCAAATGAAAAGCCCACAGGCAGCCCTATCAGTGTGCCTAACTGTGGCCCTCTGTGCGATTCCAGCACGGACACAAACATACACCTCTGCTGGAGCATCTCAGAGCACTGCCTGCTATTTCAGTACTGATGCCCACTCACAGCTCTGCAAATGCATCTCAGCACCCTCTGCTGGACAGGCATAAACACAGCACCGGCAATACACCCAACCTCTGACCCGCAGCACCCTCTGCTCTTCCTCTACTTGATCCGCTACCCATCCTGCCGGTGCACCTCATCGCTGCTCTGCATGATACACCAACATGTGGACCTCCAAACACAGCACAACCAAAATACCCACCTCATAAGCTGCATCAGCACCCCTCCACTGCAGCACTGCACCAGTGCTCCACCCGGGCAGCTGGAAGCTACACGCCCTGACAACTCAGTACTTGAAGTGTCAAACAGATTGGTCAATGCACTTCACCCTGGCCCAGAATACCACATCTAACTCCATTACCGTGGCCACACACAGCTCTGCTCATGCACTCCCACCAGACGCTCCAAACATTTACAGTCAAAACGACGACACAGCTGCCCTACCCCATTCCAGCAGAGACTGTGGTACAACTTGACTAATGCACTCAGTCCTGCACTTCCACCCTTATACATGTCCTGTTCTGGTGTCCCAAGAAGCTCTGCCTAGCACCTCAGTCACATATGAAAAGACAAGCGAGGTTTCTGCAGTTTGTCGCAGAGCTGTGCCTAGGAGATGCAAACGAGTAAACAGTCGCAGCACTTATTATGCCAAATTACATGTCTGAGGCTAAGCCGGGGCGTAGCTTCAGTAGGGGTGTTTGGGGTGTGTCATCCCCTCAAAGTAATACTTTCCAGGCTTGGTAGTTGGGTCTGGGGGCACTGAGCAGGGTCTGCTATGTCTGTGTTGGTTTTTCTTGTTGTCTCGTATTTTGGATCAATAACTTAAATATGTATAGTACCAGGTTTACCAAACAAATAGCAAATCTGCATCCATAGAAGTATTTCTTGAATAGATGCAAATATACTACTTTTTTGAATTTTAAAAGATTGACAGTGGCAGGCCTGGAAAGCTGCACCAGTCTCTGGCACTCAAGCATACTACTGTCAATCAAACACCCAAAAGGGAATGGAACTAATGCTTTCAAATAGTGTAACCACTGGCCATCACTAAGGGTGACATTCTGAACCAGAATTGTTCTCCTCCTGTGCTACACTAGACAGAGGGCCTGATTCAGGGTTTGGTTGATAGACTAAAGACAGACAGAGGACTTACGTCTGCCATCCTGCCTTTACTCCGGCCACCAAATTTGGAGATGTCCACTGGACCCACAAACATCTCTATACATTGACAGGAACCGCTGTCATGGCAGTTTCTGTCGATATAGGAAAAGCTTAACTGACAGCTACATCAAATATAACAGCCAGTCATCAAACTTTTCCAAGGTTTTTATATTTCAAATAAAATAATGCCCCCGCACCATGGGAGTTTCCTCTCATATTGTAGAGGTGATTTTTCTTTTTTCATTGTCCCTCACAGCTAGGATATACCAGGCAGTGACGGACAGAAAAAAAAAAGCCATCCGATCATTCACTCTAAATAGAGCAGACAGCCAAATGACTTACCTCCAAAGGCCCAAACTCCTATTTTTTAAGTCAGTAGCCCCATTTTCCAATCACTTTCCCTCATCTCTCCCACATTTACTACAAAATGTGTACTTATGTGCTTGGAGGTCTCTGCCATTTTGGCAGTGATCTCCGCATAGGAAAGATAGAAGGGGAGGAGGTGGAAATCTCCGCCCGAGGGGTTTGTGAATAGCATTTTGTAGTACGCAAGTAGAACTACTCACCTACTGCAAAATACAGTTTAAGAATAGGCCCCATGGTGTTCTGGAGATATAAGGTCTTGTAAGGAGGTCTCTGGTAAGAGGCCCGATAACTCTGCCCTCATGAAGTATCGATACCAGAAGTAACTTCTGGGTGCTAGGGGCAGAGTTAGAGGGCATTAAATGTGGGATCCCAACAGTCCCCATAAAATGAGAATTACTAGGAGATTCAGATAGGTCCGATTCTGCTGTTAATTTTCCTCTTCTCCCCAGAGTTCACCTGAAAGCTGCAGTTGCTAAAAGCAGTCCTAGTTCTTGGGTGATTAACAACAGGCCCGCGGAGCTAATGCAGACCTTGTATATACAACAGGACCTATTATCTTTCACTACCGGACTCATTGTAATTACCAGGGAAGGGATTTCCTAATGAGGGATATGGTGTCCTTTTTTTCTTGCATTTGTATAGTGCAATTCTGCCTGCTATGGTCTCGTTGCACATTTAGACATCGTTTTTCCTGCAAAATTGAGTTTTTTTTTTTTTAACTTGACAATGTGTGGGTGTCCTAGGTCACATCTCCTCATGATCATTTCTAACTAGCGACTTTCTTTGCCCTTTACCTTTCAGTTTGTCTGTGACTTCCCAGATCCACGTCTGTTTTGTTTGCCATGTCCTGGTATTCCCAAAGTATTCACAAATCCATGTTTCTGCCAGCCAGCCAGTGTTGCTTGGTGTCTCCCTGTTCCCTTAGCACTAGCCTTCAGGGAAATAATTCGATTTCCCAACAATCCTACACTCTTCGACTACCTCAGTGAGAGCAGCTTGTCCAACAGTCAGACTGTGTTAATTACCGCAGGAAAGTTACCAAATGCCCAACTGTCCTGTTCATTTACCCACTGCAGTGACTACTCTGTGTGAAGCTCCATCTTTGTTTTTAAGCTAGGGTTAATCCTGTGTCTGCCTAGTCATTTGATCTATGAATTCCGATTGGCCATTTTGGATGCCACCATTTTGTGCCTCTCACTCACCTGTGATGTTCACAATGAAGTAGCGGGTCTCGCTTTGGAGCGGCCTGGTTGCACTGCACGCGTAGAGGCCGGAGTCCCGGGGAGCAGCCTCCCTAATCTGCAGGTAAGGCCCGATCAGCAAGGTGCGATTGTTGCTCACTAGTTGGGCGCCATCCTTTGTCCAAGTGACCATAATGGCGTCGCCTAGCAGGCAGCGCAGCTCAACCGACTCCCCAGGCAGGGCTGAATGAACGTCAGGCTGGGATATCTGATATTTGGTTGGAGGTTCTGCAGGATGAGAAGCAAAGGGAGGAAAGGAAGCATAGGAGGGGTGGGAAGCCAGGAGTCAGACATGTAAGCAGTGAGAGACAGCGATGAGGAAATGAGTGAAGTACCAAGAACGATGATGAGAGAGAGGTAAAGTGACCGTAAGATGAGAAAAGGGAGTGAAGCACCAGGAAAGTTGAAGAGAACGAAGAAACATGACATATTTAGGAATGGATAGAGGTACAAGGAATTGTGAACAGAGAGAGGACAAAGGAAGAGAGAGATGAGGAAACGGGGCGAGGTATCAAGACATATGAAGAGGGAAGGCATAGTGGAACAAACAGAAGAGGAAAGTGAATAATATACCAAGAAAGATGACGCGAGGGATGGTGGCAGAAAGATGTGAGGAAGGGAGAGAGAGGTACAAAGAAAATTGAAGAGTGGGAGGAACAATGAGATATTGAGAAGAGGGAAAGAAATGAGGCACAGAGGAAGATGGGGATTGGTAAAGAGATGCAAATGATACAAAGTGGGAAGAACAAGGAGGTAAAAAAAAAAAAGGTATAGAAAGATGAGCAAAGTATGCAAATAGAGACGAGGAGAGGACAATAGAGAAAAGATGAAGCAAATGAGAAGTATGGAAGAAGTAGAACAAAGAAACGTAAAGTTAGAGGTGAAGAAGAGGGAAAGAACGAGGGGATGCAAGGTACAGAGGTGATGTGACAGACATATACAGCGAGAAAATAGTTGGAAGAATGAAGTATAGAGGGGGAGAGAGAAGAAGAAAGTGAAGAGAGAGGAGAGGAGAGATAGTCAGTAAAGTTGCCCTTGTACCACAAAGAGTTAGGTCAGCACACCGAGTAACAAACCCCCAAGCATTGCATTAGTACATGCACTTGTTCAGCAGTCTGCTAAAGAGATATTCACAACCAGGATAGAAGCTCCCAAAGAAGTCAAAACTGTTGGGTAACCAGGGGCGGCTCCTCCGCAGTGACGGAGTGGGGTCGCCCCCCTGGCTGAGCCAGCAAATGAAAAATAAAACAATAGCTTGCTATCATTTTATTTTTCATAATTTTTCATCTGCTGGCTCAGCCAGCAGACTGTACAGGGTGGGACGGGGGCACGGGAGGCGGGTGATGGGAGGGGGTAGGAGGAGAGAGTGCACTGAGGCCAAGCCAAACACACATGCGTACTTAGGTTTCTTCAACCCCGCTGTATACACACCCAGACTGGAGAAACAGCACAGTGAATGCCACTCAGACCAATCCTGATGCTGCCAACATGCTATGTTTAGCATGTAAGCAGCGCCAGAATTGTTGGGGAGCCTGTGCTGGTGTCACAGCGAATGCTGGCAAGGCAGCAGGAGATGGCGGCGGGAGACGGGTGATGCGAGTTAAGTGTTTTTTTTTCATTTTTTTTTTTTAATGATGTATCCCACCTCGTCCCCCGTTGTCTCCCCCCAACCCTCTCCGCCTTGACATATGCAGCGGCCACCACTGTGGGTAACACTGGGCACTTGGCACAAAAGGTAAATTCTCACAGACTGCTGGTGATAGATACAAATTGAACGTGTTGCTATTAGGCCTGTGCTATGTTGCGCCTACAGTAGCATTGCAACTTATTCAAACTTTTCTTTTAATGCAACTGCACCAACTTTGCCAAACTGGTGAAGTTTAAAAAAAAAAAAACGATGGCTAACAAGTAGCTCTGCTCTGCCGTGGGGACCTTCCCACCGCCGTACTGGTAGCTGCAGCTGCTATTTTCTTTCATCAATTGTGCCCACTCCATCTTCGTTCCTACTCCCAGAAGTGCCAGGGTATGGCTTCTAAGAGTACGGAAAGGAGATGACAAAGGTGAAAAGCGGGCATTTTGTTTCTTCACTGCACTTAGGTTATTATTGTCTCCTGTTCACGTTGGGGAGGACATCTCGGTGAATAGATGGTCAAAGTTAATCTATGGGAGAGTCAGACAAATTTGGGAAACTTTGTACTTCTTCATCGAGGTTGGAGTAATTAAAAGTTCACCCAAAAGCAATATGAAAAACACACATATTGAAAAGGAGGGGAGGAATCATTGCTTCCTTAAGGACAGGAGAGGGGTGACTAGGATGATGCAAAATTAATGTGGGCGAGAGGCAGGGGTGCTCTGCTAGTGGCCTTAGGACTGAGGAGCTGGGCGGTACTGCTCGATACCTGATGATGCGTGCCTTGAAACAATGATTTATTAACCACGTCTCTTCTGCAGTTACGTAATAGGCTCACCCTATTACATCTAGGCACTAGCTGAACTCCAGAATGAGCTGTGGGCCTTATCTTTTGCAGCTGCCCTGTGCTATTCCTAGCAAGAGGGCCCAGTTCTGTCCACAGCATAAAGCATGCATCACTGCTGGAATGAAGAATGAGTTTATATAGGAATATCACTTTGAAGAAAATACTATCAAGAATTTGGTTTTATAAAAAACTACTTTTCAGTTAGCGATGGACTACAGTAGCAAACCCCTCTGAGAAGGAAATACATTTCACCCACCCTAACGCTAAACCAAAACCGAATCGTAATCCTAATTCTTAACATTTTTTTTCGGCCCTAAATTCATCCTTTAACCTAACGCTAGTACTAACCCTGTGTCGGCACCTCTATTCCTTTGTCACATTCTACCGAAAATATTATTTTTCAGTCATTAAGATTGGTTTTAATTACTTCTCCTCATAGTGGTTTCTTTATGAAGGTATAGCTGAAAAACATCTTCATAGTGATCAATTAATTCCACCAGGAGGGTATAATTTATAAATCCAGTCTGTGACCCACAGGCACCCTAAATTGAACACTTTAAAAGCAGTGCAAAGCCAAGTCCGGGACTATAAGAATGTCTAAACTTTCAATGTGTTTCCAGAGTGTGGAGCCGCGGTATGAACTGCATCTTGGATGAAGACCGTCAGGATACGCCTAATGCGGCAAGAAGATGTCCACACCAAGCCCACAGAGGGCATAAGACCGTCCCCGGGAGTTGCTCTGTCTCTCCATAGTGTTAGAGAATCCATGTGCTATTTCCGTCTACTACCTGACCTCCCCCTTTGATGGACCTCCCTGTTGACTTGCTGAAATGGTTTCTGTTCCATCCAGTGGTTACGTATTGCTTTTTAGCGCACCAGCTGTCCAGCGGAAAAACACATGGGGACATTTTACTGCTTAAATAAAAACACTATCTGACACCATCAGTTACCAAATATCCATCTAATAGGCAACAGGAATAAACCCAGAGTACAATCCTTCACGTAGTGTCCGCACGTAGGTACAATACTTCAAATAATCTCTGCAGAGCCGGGTACAATACTTCAAGTGGGGTCTGCGGAGCCGGGTACAATACTTCAAATAATGTCAGCAGAGCTGGGAACAGTACTTCAGATAGGGTCTGTGGAGCGGGAACAATACTTCAGATAGGGTCTGCGGAGCTGGGAACAGTACTTCAGATACGGTCTGCCGAGCGGGGAACAGTACTTCAGATAGGGTCTGCGGAGCGGGGAACAGTACTTCAGATAGGGTCTGCGGAGCGGGGAACAGGACTTCAGATAGGGTCTACGGAGCGGGGAACAGTACTTCAGATAAGGTCTGCGGAGACGGGAATAATATATCCAAAGTGTCCATTGACTATATTAAGAGCAGGATGCAGCACTCCAGCTGTGACTTCCTTCACGGTACACAAACTACCCGGTGTGGCGCAGAACTGAACACAACACTTCAAACACGGACCCACAATTACCTCAATCCTGTGGATGGGACGTTTATAAATGAAACACAGTACTCCAGGTGTGGCTTCAAATCACAATAACATGGATAGGGCCTCCAGAACTGGGCTAAATACTCTTGAAAGGGCACCTGAATTGGAACCAATGCACAAGATGTAGCATCCAGAACTGGCCAAAATGCCTCCCATGCTGCCCTCTAACTGGGTGACATATGATGAGTATGGCTCTCACAAAGAGGCACAGAACTCATGACGAGAACTCAGGAATAATACAGAATGCTCCACATATAGTCCCCAGACATGGATACAATGCTCCCAATCTGGTCTATCAAATAGGCAATAACACTCGAGATGTGGCCTTCCTCATTGAATACAATGGTCTAAATGTGGCTTCCAGGACTAAACAAAATACTCTATATGTAGTCATTAAACTTGAACTCTTTTCTCCAGATGTAGCCTTCTGGACTGTCCATAATATCCCAGATGTAACCTACAGGACTGAACAAATACATTGTGTGTTACCTTATAACTGGATAAAATACACTCGATGTCGCAACCAGACCAGGACAGAGTGCACAGATGTGGCCACAGGAACTGAACTCCATACTCCAGATGCAGCCACCTGAGATGGACACACATCTCCAGATGTGACCACCCCTACTGATCGTATTTTTCAGATGTGGCCTCTAGAACTGAACACAATGATCCAGATGAAGCCTCGTTAGTAATATGCACAGATGAAATAACTTTAAAAAAAAAAAACCTCTATCTGGGCACAGCAACATGCCTCTTGCTATCCACACACTCTTGTCAGATTGTGCAGTTTCTCTTGCTCTTTCCAAATAGTAAACTAAAAGCTCTTAGCAGGGCACCAGGGAAGCACATCTGGCTTTACCCACAAATCTTCCACACTTTCAGAGGCTATGCCCTGCCTGGAAAAGTCCCATTTTATCAATACATCAGCACCCTTTGGTTTACCCGTCAGCCATCCTAAACTAATACCACAAAGGGTGGCATTGTGGTTCTCTAAATTCCACGTCAGTAAGAATGACTTGAAAATCAAGGGCCAGTCAACCTGCCATCTTAAACTCAGAAGCTTTTCCCAGCCACAGTCAGTGTTAACTTGCACTATTTAGCTCCTTAAGTATTAATGCGCTCAACATTGTCACAGAGGCCTATTGAGTATTACTGTTAGCATTAGTACACAAGGTGCCACTGATCGACTTGTTTTGCCTGATGCGGCTTCTCTACTGATCTTGCCATACTGAGTCCCCTGTCTGTGCCCTGTGTCTGCTTTCACCGAGTCCTCTCAGAATTACCTCATCGGCTCATTGTGCCTGCGTCTATTTTCACTACTGAGCACTTCCAGCATCAGTGTGCTCACCACTGTCCCTGGGCCTTTGTCTCGCTGTGCCCTATGCTCGAGCCCCTTCACCAGGGCGCCAATGTCTCACTGCAGCATAGGTCCACTTTCAGCAAACGGGCCCTTTCAATACTACCTCATTCACCACTGAAAAGAACTGACTTCTATCACAGAGCCCTGGGCCTTCTTTCAGCACTGAGCTCTTTCAGAGTTAATGTAGCCAACATTACCTATGCACTCTTGTCTCAGTCTCTTGTCCTAGGCCCACTTTCACCAATGAGCCCTCACAGTGTTACTGCAGTTATCACTGACATTGAGTCCCTTCTCCGCGGAGACCCCTGCGATACGTTAACCTGGCCCTGAAAGACACATGTTCCGCTGCCTGTGTCCCTGTCTGGTGCTGTTCAGGTGTTAGAGCCCTGCATGCCCTGGCTGCTCTCTTAGAAGGTCCACTTTAACAGGACAGCAGAATTTGCATATATGAGTCCAACAATCCATCCAACTCTGGATATTTTTTTGTGCATTAGAATAAAAATAGATTATTTTGCTTTTTGAAATTCAATTTATTCTTCCTGCCTGACTCCACGAAGGCAGACTCTTCTACTATTTTACAGGTATTTATTTGTGTTAATAAAGTGATTTTATACCACATTATCGATCTGCCGGGCAAAGCTGTCCTCTGGGTTTCCTATGGGCATTTAGAAATCAGACAGGAAACCCTCAAGATATTTTAATGCCAATATCTCACAGGCCATTAGTCTAAACCCTAGTGCCTGATTTTACAAACTACTCTTTTATCACTTTATATCAAAGTCATATTAATTTCTGTATAATTTTCAGATTGATCCTATCAGACACAAAGAACCGGCTTTCCCTTAAGATTGTGAAGATTTCCCGCTGGCAAAACACGAGGAACCCAACAGAATTCCTTTGCAACTCACTATGAAATGGTCTTAAGGAAATTATATCTAATATTTGTCATTAAATTTGACCTTGGCCAGCTTATTGGTCCTTATGCTCGCCAGCTTGGAGTGCAAGTCGTAGGCATTATGGGGAGCTCTCTGGGACAGCGGAGAATATCACACCTTCTCTTCGGGTGCCTCAGTGGGTGTGATGGACTCTTAGTGACTCCTGGGCTTGTGTCCTTGGCGAAGGGCGATAAGGGCTGGAGCGGGCCCGTCCCTGTGTCAATATGCTGTGTTTGTCAGATATGAAACTGTTGTTGCTGCTCCACAGGGCTGAGAAAACAGTGCAATGCTTTCAATAGTCCCTGATGATAGAACAACCACACTGGATAAAAAAAACAAGCAGTGGGCTTCTGTGCGCTCCATAGTGTTAGAAGACTTTTTGAGGGAGAACGTTCACCCCATTGTACCGTTCTCTATAAACATCAGTACAGTTAGTGACCAGCTTCAACACAAAAAATATGTGTCTGGATAACCTCATCTGTGCTATCACTACACAAAGACAGTAAAACAAGGACCACTGCTCGCCCTATGTGAACATTACAACATCTCTAGGGTTAATATTACAGACAAAAAAGCCTTACGCATCCCTAAATCTGAAGAATGATGAACATCCAACAATGCATGTGGAAAAACCAACTTACACCCACCCTGATTAAAAAACTAAAACAATTCAGAAGAAAGTATAAATCCAGGATATCAGTTGCCAAAGTCAACGTCTTAAAGTCCAAATAAAATCAAAGTATCAGACAAAAACTTCAGCACTGCTAAAAGGCAAACTACTGCTAAATCAAAACCTGATCGAATCCGCAAGGAGTGCTGCTCAGAAACAGCAAACTCCGTCCACAACAAGATCTAAACCAACTGTAATGCAATTGCCTCCACTCTTACTAATTCTGGTCCTATCACATCTGAACCGGAACCGAAAACAGCCTCGGATATCTGGGCCTCTCTTAACCTTCTAACTCTGAGTCTCTGTTTTCTTCACCGTGCATTCAGATACCCCCTTGAACATTTATTACTAACATAGCCAAAGTAGTCAGTTTCCCTCTCCTCTGAGTCTGGAAATATGTCTTCAACACCTCTGTCGACCGGTGCCTTATTCACACATGGTAACAGAAAGGTGTACCAGGACCCATCCTCCAAGACCAGAAAAGCCCAAAAGCTGACCCACCCTGACAGGAATGAAAGTTAGCACCCCAAGCCTACCTTTCTTTGGTTAGATTACCGAAAGATGGGCAGTGAAACAACTAACCCAATATACAGACGAAAATGGACAACTGGCCAATTTTCATTGGCACATCACTGACCGGCTATGATCGAATGTCTAAATGAACAATTCTAGGCTGAGAAGATTAACGAAACCGTTTTACAACTAGAGATCTTTAGATCTCAGAAAAAGCTCAGCACTTGCACAAGCCCTATTCAACCTGCCCCGGGAACCAATAGGAAATTTCCTATCAAACTTTTCGTCTTTCATAATATAGACGTAAGGTACCAAGATCCATGCAAAAACCAAGGATGGTTTATCCACTAACTACATTGAAAAGTGCATATCTAACATGCAAAACTGGGCATCCTTTCAACAGATGAAGCTCATTCAGAATAAGGCAGAGCTTCTGGTTACCAGTTGTGACTCAGGCATTAATATTCCAAAACACTGGCAAACTAAACTATTTCAAACTAGCTTGGTTCACAGTGCGGAATCACTGAGGATCACACGCGACAACAAACTCAGCTTGGATATACACCTGGCCAAGATGTCAAACGGTGTATAACACGTTACAAAGCTACCGAAATCAATTAAGAGTTTCACATCTACTGAAAACCTGAAACAGGCAGGACTGGCTTTAGGGATATCCAGCCTGGGCCACTGAAATTATGCAGCTGCACTGACTTAAATCTGCAGGAAGACATGGTGGCTGATGCCGCACAATGCACCACATTGGGGAGTCTTAATTTGCATTTGTTTTTTTATTTTAACATACATAAATACTTTCTGGGCCTGTATGATACCTCATTAGTCCAGCAAGCAGCAATTTTCACCCGATAGTTGGCCGGTTAACCTTTGCGAAGGACTTGACACTGCAGTCTAGCACTTGTTTTTTGCAAACATTAGATGTGGCTGGGATAGACACATTTCTTTTAGGTGCCCAGCACCCTAAATCGATAATACTAACTAAAATGCCAAAGCTGCAGAATGACATAATTCAGTGGCCCTGGTTATACCACAACTGGAATGTGTTATAGCCACAGAGAAAGGCTTCTTTGCAGTAAGGAAATGACTTACTAAAAACCATCAGTAAAGCTACACTGACTTGTGTCATATAAAATAATGAAAACATTACACCAATCATAATTAAACTAAAAAAACAACCCATTCCATCTCCTCGGACATCTCCTCTGGACAAATAACTTCCTCCTCCAAACGAACGATGCAACAGGCACACAGTATCATCTCATTCCTACCCAGGTTTTACTCCAAAGATATGGAATAACATCCCTCCCAAAATAAGACGGCTCACTTGTTTAGCTCCTTCAAAACAAGACTGAAAAACACCCACCCCTGACCCAGCTCAGTACATCCTGGTCCACTATAACGTGAAACGTGAAACTTTTTATTCAAAATATAACTATATATTGAAATAAATTGTCCTGCGTAACTAGTGACTACCTGCTGACACTTTATGTAAACGTTATAAGCAATATAATAATTCTGTGATCCTTCATGGATATGTTCAGTTGATATAATAAAGTTGTGTGAGGGCGGAGGGCTTCTATTAGGCTGGCTTAGACTCGGTAGAAGGTTAGGGTCGACGTGTGGAACCACTCAGAAGTAGATGGAACTTCGAGCAAGTGATGGCAGTGGGTATGTAAAGGCGCCTCCCCACTCCTCACCATGTGGTATTCTAACATACTACGAGTTTTGGGAGCACTTCTTCCTCCTTAGTTGTCAGCACTTACGCACTTTGCTCTTTCTCTCACACTTGTGGTCGACCTCAGTCGTGCTGAAACAGTACGTCGCTTAGGGGGCAGCAGAAGCTTTTTTTTAGAAAAATATCTTTATTGTATTCTGGAAAAACAAACAACAATATCAAATCCCTCCAACACCGAAGGGGTGTGGACAGGTTTTTGTGCAAAAATGTACAGAAACAGCCTGAAATGACCACACTGGATTCCTGTTCGCAGCCATAGCCCTAGAGTCTTTCAAATAGACTCCACTCCCTTGGTTTTCTGAGCTGGGTTCCTGGTATGCGCCCTCCCTATGTAGCTCGAGCCCTCCTCAGGAATTGTACCTATTGCCTTCCCTCAAATCCACCCATGAGGCCAACACCTTGTCGAACTACTGGGGGCGCCCCAGAGCCTGATATATCTGTCTCGGCCTCCATGCACTAATCCATTTCCACCTCATCGGCAGCGCCTTGGCACCCCAATGTTTGAGGAGGTCTCTACGGGCCACCATCAGGGCCAAGTTACAAAAGAGCTGGCCATACCTGTCCAGAGACTGCTACCCCAAACACCCAGCGCAACCAAGTGGGGTGTCAGTCACATCTCATAACCTATCTGTATCTCTGACACTTTCTCACCAATCCATTCCCAGTATGCCTTCATCTTTGGACATTCCTTCAAGGTGTGAAGCAGGGTGCCCCTCATATGCGGGCAGCGCAGGCAAAGGTAGCCAGTTGCTCTGCCAATTTTAAACAAACAAGTTCTCGTAAAATACGGTCTATGCAGTATCTTCAGCAGAATCAGCCCAAATTCTGCCCTAATAGCCACCTCATTAGGGTATCTCTACACCGGACTCCAATCATCGTTCTTAACCCTCCCCAAGAGTTTCTCTCAATTCTCCCTCAGGGAGTTCGGCTGGAGGCTATTACTCACTAGGGTAGAATAAATGCAACACACTGTGTGATCTGTCAAAGGGGCCCCAAGCACTCTGTATTCCAATGGGGATTCCTCTTCCTTGTAACCCAGAATGGCTCCACCCTTCCAGACTCTTAATTTTAATTTACTTCATACACAAAGGCCTTAGTACAGATAAAATAAAATGAAAATGAAATTAATCTAGCACTTGTAGGAGCTGCTCCACCCTAAGTTAGCTTCTGAGAGACAGATCAGGGCACCTGGAAGTCACTTGACTCACCTACAACACAGAACTCAGTGAGACACCTTACATGTCAGGAGGCTACCAAGAGACAAGCCAGATGTCCTTGGTGCCCTTGAAGGCTGAAGTGAAAAATAATGGTCCTTCCCTAGACTTTGTGAGCAAATGCACACCACTTACCTTGCAATGGTGGATAGTTCCTTATGGCCTGTGATCCACTCTCCCAGTGGCCGTGGCTTTAACAGAAATTCTTCGAATGCAGAAAATCAACAGGCAACAATCCAATTTCCATGGTGAGTCCGTGATGTAAAACAAAAGATTCCATTTCCATCACGTTGGACACTGGGTGCCTCGAGACTGTTCTATAGGTGCTTTGGGAATTGCTTTCTGTGCGTATCATGTCCATTTTGGTGCTTCTGGCACTGCCCCAAAGACAGTACTTTTGTCTCTTTGGTGGTGTGAGAAGTGCTTTAAAAATAGCTGGTGTTCCCTTGAGTTACCCCAAGACTATCTACTGTCCTACTGTGTGTTGCTAGGGTTGCTCTGAAGAAGGTTCCATGGGATTTCTCTTTCTGTGCTTTGAGAACTACCCTCTGCCTTTCTCCGTGTCCCTTCAAATGGCCCTTCTATGTGCCATTTGAACCTCTTGCTTGGTGTCCCATAGGGTCCTCTGAGGAATGTTCTGTTTGGTGTCACCTTGGATGCTCTGAGCGCTGTCCTGGCTGCTCGTCTGGGTGCTCCCAGCATTGCACCATATGCTTCTTGAAGTCCCTTCACAGCCCCGGAGTAGGGTGCCCCCATCTTACTTTTCATAGCATCCTGCAGCTCCTCTCACCCTGTCCAGACACCAGTGGTTATGTGTCTGCCCACGCATGAAGCTGCAAGTGAAGGTGGTAGCTGAAAGGTGATTGCCCAATCAGAGCAGAGATGCTGGAACAGGCCCGGGCTAGTCCTTGGATAAAGTTATTTCTACTCCAGATTTCATCACCTTTCCTTATCAGAGCTATGGGAGGGGCCCAACCCATGTCGTGGTGTTTGCCTTCCCCAGTCTGCATGTTCTCTGGAGCTAATCTAAACCCTGAGCTTGTCACATGCTGGTTGCCTGAAGCAATATCCGGGTGTGCCATACCTGTCCCGTCCCCATGCAGCCGCCCCCTACTAGGCAGCACTTGCATGATATAAGGTTAGTGCCAGCTCAGAGATGGCTGGGAAGACCAGCAGAGCACCATCAAGTACAGCTTGCATTGTTTACATCTCTCTGAACTCATCCTCAAATGTCAGCACCGACAAATCCCTGTGCCTTTGACGACCATTCACCCAGCATGTGACCGTCTCGCCCTCAGTCTTCCATGCCTTTAAGAGAAACATGGGTACCCGTCCAAAGCATATAGTGACTGGAACTTACTGCCAACCCCTAATACATAAGAGGCACTGGCACGTGACTTTTTCTGACCCCGCGATGCCAGTCATTGAAAGGCACCTGCCAGCTTACTCCTGGTGCTAATCAGGCATGCCCCAAACCACTAGTTCATCTTCACCAGACATGCAACTGATTCTGCTCCTAACTTTTTCCCTTAGAGAGACTCTAGCGAGTCCCTATGCTGATCACTGAACTGACTATCATCAGCTCACCCACTCTTCCCAACACACGTGTTACAATGTCCACAGTTTGTAGCCCATCAGTGTGTGACAGCTTCTTTCTTGGTGGCCAAAGTCTTCATTTGATGTCCATGACTTATTTACAGCCTTTTAGTGATCACTAAATATTCATATATAGTCAAATTGTAATACGAAATAATATGTGATTGCAAACACGTGGCAAACATAACTTATATTAATGACATAATGGCTGAGATTAAGTAAACTTGAATAAACACATAAAGAGGGAACCAGTTGGGGTTATTTGCACCACCAGAACCACAAACCAACTACGGTTATTCTTGAATGGGAAAAACTTTTGATTTTGGGTGTATCTGGGAGAAGGTGGTGCCCATTACCACCACTGGCCATTTTCAGTGGTTCTTAGAGGATAAGATGATCTCAAATGGAATGTGTCTTAAAATTTGTTTTTTTCCACTGATTATATACATACATATATATTCAGTGGAAAAAAACAAAACATTTTAAGAGACATTCCAGTTCCAGTTGAGATCTACTTATCCTCTAAGAACGACTGAATATATTTATATATAAAAAAACACTGATGTGTGTGTGTGTGTGTGTGTGAGTGTGCATGCTATATGGAAAATGCTACTTATCCTGTAGGCCTCTGTTTGTACAGTGTAGTGCTGTAGGTTCACATGATTAGCATACATTTGCCATTTAGTGCTGGGCTCAAACTTTTGCAAGCTGTTTTTCTTCGAAGAGGTCTACAAGTCACGAGGTGAGGTGTGTCTCCTCCTCCTAGTGTACATTGTGCATGGCACCAGCTCTATGTTAAGATTGCTTTCTCCACAGTGGGTGAGAGGGCTATCAGATGGCTTGAATTGTTCTTGAAGGAGAAGAAACAAGCGGTGGCATTTCAGGCAGCCTTGGTCCTTCCTTCGCCAGTCCATTTGGGGTGGCCTTCAAGGGTTGATACATTCACCTCTACTTTTTAATTTGTATGTAGACCCTCAGGCTACTGCCATATCAGACATGGGGACCTCTTTTTATTATATGTAGGCCAACGACATTCAGCTACTTTTTAAACTTCACCCCAATTTTAATGGGCATAATTTCACGGCTAATACTCTTAGATGTGTTAGGCTCTGGCTGAAGACTAACTATTTTATAGTCAATCAAGAAAAGACTGAGATAGTTATGACTAAAAACTCGGTTGGCAGGTAAATATTCTTAGGAAAATCTTGCCTTGTATCTCTCGAGACTATCACAAACAAGTTACTTCGACCTTGGAACAATCACGTCTTCATTATAACAATTCCAAGTACCTGGCATTAAAACCCAAGTCTAAAAGAATGCTCGAGCAGATTCAAAGCACTGCAGCCCAGCAGACTGATAAATCTACTTTTAGGGATCACACATCACTAGAACTAAAACATCTGCACTGGGTTCCAGTGAAATACGGGATCCTGTCCAAGTCCATGTTTATCTTTCATAGTATCACACACCACAAATCTCTCCCCATCCTAGCTAGAAAGTTTTACCAATATAGCAGCACTGATTTCTTCTCAAGGGTGAAGGAGCATCGTCCTCCCTCCACCAACTGCAAGCTGTGCAAGCAAAAATAAAATGGTAAAGAAAAGATGTCATTGCCATTAAATTTTGTCTGGTGCAGCTCGCACCAGCCCAGAAAACTGTTGGCCGTGTCCTCTGCTACCAACTGGCAGCAGAGGACTGGGGCAGTGGCTTGACTGGATGCTCAAAAGTGCGTATTTCACTTTAGCTGGTTGTTTTGCACCGGCCAAAATGACATGCGCACTTTGAAGCTCTCCGCTCAGCTGTCTTAAGACAGCTGGGCGGAGACCAAGCACAGGCCTCAAGGGCCTGAAGGAGCAATCCAGGTGCATCTCTCATGATGGTTAACAGCATGACATCAGCATCTGAATTGGTTAGGGCAGCTCTTTCAGCATTGGAGGAGAAGAGCTTCGAGAAGGACACACTGCCCATGAGTAAGTGCTGTTTTTTTATTTTAAATGTGTAATGCCTGTAACTGTGTGGTTGTGCTTATTTTGTAGTTAGTGTTATGGTTTTATTTGGGCTTTGGGGGGGGGGTTACATTGGGGTTTTGCAGGAAGGGGTGTTTTAATCATTTTTGGGGGGGAAATGGTGGGGCACTTTACTCGCCCCACCACTTTCAAAAGGTACAAGCCGCCCCTGCAATCTGCCCCTTCTTTACATCTTTATTCATCTGGCAAGTTTTTACTTTCCATGCCTCGGATCAGGACAAGTTCCTGTGGCGGACGTGCTTTCTTTCTATACTGCTGCAAAAGAATGGAATAAACTCACACATTAATTAAAGTCTTCACCTATCACTATATCTTTAAAAGAAACTTTTGTAAACCTATTTTTAGACTGGCATATAATGTTTAGTTACTTCGTCTACCATTCACCTCCTTTAGAGCTCCAAGAAGTTTCGGTGTACATAGCACTTTATAAATAATAACTAGAATTAGAAATAGGACTCATAGTAGAATCACTAGGAAAAAAGCAAATAAACTCAGCCTGTTGACCGGCACCAGGGACTGTCAGTGTCCTTTGCCTCCAGTGATGGTGTTGTAGGGTGTTTGTGTTGCCGACCTCCGGTCTCTATCAGAGCACCCCACCCCCTCACTCTGTCTCTTGTACTGAGTTTGTAAGTTTTTAGCTAGCCCCCCCACTCACCCCATACCCGACATGAACGCAGAAAACAAAACTGCTTTAGAGTCTCCGCATATACACGAGAGGCGCCATACACAAACAGTGCACATCCAACCTTAGCTTGTCGCGCTTGGCAGCAGTTTTTAAACTGCTAAAGTGATTATTACAGAGAAAGGAGAACGCTGTCAGTCCAACGAATAACTCAACGCCTGAGACGTGGGAAAGATGGAGACTCCAGTGTAGTAAGAGAAAGTAGATATTTCCCCACTCCACAGGTGGGGAATACTTAAACCAGTTGTTCATTTAATTCGTATTTTTAATGCGGGCAGTTTTAAATAGTACTTCACAGAAGTTCCTCAAACTGCTGTTTTTGACTGAAAATGCCCGAGTTCAGGCAGCAGGGGCCGAACCGGCCCCCGGAGCTGAGTGAACATGACTGAGCTGGTCTGACTGCTCCCAGCTGAAAGAAAACAGGAAAGGACACATTTTTGCAATACCTGACTAAAAACATAGTCTGAATTCTGCCAGTGTCTGGGGATGGAGAAACCTTTGCAATAACAGAGCCCGGGCCCCAAAGGCTGTGAGGGAACATGAGCCGCAGTGGATGAAGGAAGGTCACTCATCACTCACTCCGCGCATGTGCTGGGGTCTGGGGAGGGCATATCCAACCCCTTCTAGTCACACCTCCCCTCCTCAGGGACACCCCCTGCATAAACAAGGTCCTTCCTGAGCCAAGAGGTGGGTGACCTGCCTCAGCTCCAGGTGCTTCCTGTCCCGGGGAGGGGAAGATTCCAGCCTGTATGGAGGAGTCACTCACTGCGAAGAGTGACTCACAACAGCCGGTGTGGGGGCCACTCAAGCAGGAGAGCCTGAGGGGCTCGGCTTCGTGTCCATTCGGGCCCGTCTCTGGCAGTCCACGTAACAACCCCTCCCTCCCCGTACTTCCCACCTTCAGCCGGGTCTGCTCAGCTCCCCTTCCCCGTAACCCCCCCCCCCCCCCCACCAAACACACCACTCCCTCTCCTCAAATCTGCCCAGCACTCTCCTACGTCCCTGTCAGAGCGCACTGGTCTCTGTTAAACCGAAGCCAAAGCCCTGTCAGACCCTGAGAAAATCAATAAAAGACACGTCGCGTTTTCTAACCCTCTGTGTTCAAACCATAATTATTGCTATTTTTCAACTCACGTTTTCTTCGGCACAGGTTAAAAATGTGTCGGGCCGCTGCAGCTCACAAACCAACCAGGTCTACGCAGGGAGAGCGCGTTCCTTTCGATGTGCCTGATACTTGCAGTACGGACAGTCAGGTGGTCCTCTTTCTGACGCCGTCCTTCCCCACGGAAACATTCGCACTCTAGGCAATCGTGGGTCCAGTCTGGCGACCCCTTGTGGTGCAGCGTAATGCAGCAGCCTACTGTCGCTTTACTTCCCCGCACCTCCACCCTCCCGAGTCTTCTGCAGACTGCATGGACCTGAAATGCCAACTGTCCCCATGCAGAGCAAAGTGCAGTGGTAAGGAGCGCACAAACATACTCCATTGTTCTGTTTACATACTGTGGGGCAGGTGAAATACCTATCAGGCCTCCTCTGTGGCTGGAATGGAGAATGATGCAGGTGCGGATGGTCTGGGAGGGAGCATTGGCAGTGAACTGTAAAACATTCAGTGCATGCTTTCTCCACAGAAGCAGGACGTAGAGGAAGGCTCAGCCAGGGCATCCTACCACGCGCTCCTGGGCCACTCTTGTTTCAACTCATTAGTCCCTTTTGCTTCTGCAGCGGACAGCACGAGGACAATAGAATCAACCCTTCCTCAAAAGGTCTAGGTTTTGGCTCTGCAGCTGTCAAAACAGACTTACTGCTATAAACATACATAGAGTGGCTTTGGGTCATCCACTTTCAACCACTGGCTTTCGTTGACCTGCTTCTTTCAGACATTGGCTTGAGATTTTGGCAATCGTGCTTTAGTCCAGCTCATTTGAGTGGCCATCTCTCACCTAATGCTATTGGCCGTTTGCACTTCCACTTCCACTCAAGTGCTTGCATTGGACTGAATGTGGGATCGCTTTCTTTGACTGCTCCAGTCTGCTCCTGCTGGTGCCCTTCCTTGGAGCTCACTGTAATGTGCTAACATTGCATGTGTTAGAACATCCAGCCTAGACCTATTGACTTTGCCAATGTTTGTTATTGAGTCCCTTTTATGCCCACTTTCCTCACAAACTCCGCTGACCTCCAACTGACTTTCTCCTCCAGACGTAGCAGCATCAGCCTCACACCCCAGTCCATCTCATCATGAGTTCAAACGTGGATGAGCCTTCTTGGGCCTAGGGTCTTCTGGGGTCGAGGGCGGGCTGTCGGCTATAGTTCTGCTTTTCATTTGAGCATTGTAGTACTTGTAGTCTTGGCCATAAAGCGGGAAAGGTGAAAAAGTTTAAAGAAAGTACAGAAAATTACTCACACCTGATACAGACTAGCTGAAGTTTCTGTTTAGGAGGAAGGTCCCGCACCCGCCAGTACTGGCCCACAGGGCACACAAGGCATATTTGAGAACACCGGAAAAGAGCACCTAGAAGACAGTGCTACAGTCCGGAGTAATAGATAATAACTAGAAAAAACATTTACTACAAATTCTTCTAAAGCTGAGCTATCAGTGCTTCGAGACCCTGTGCCAACCAAGGGAAACATGACAGGCTAAAGAATATGTAAAATGAGCATGACTCGCAAAGTGTACAAGGCCAGTGATGTTTCTGAGACAGAGATGGACAAAGAGAGTACAATGTAGTGTCTGAGTGATTGTGATCTGACTGGCCCAAACATCTGGCACTGAGCTCACTCACCTTCTGGTTCCAGTGTAGTGTCTTCTGCAATGTTGTAGGATGGCCTTGCGAGAGAAAGTGTTGCCGTGGCAACCATGACCAGGCCCATAAGATAACTCCAACTGAACATCCTTTCAGTGCCACGCCCCAGTCCTGACCTGCATCTCCATGTGGACTTTCTTCCCATCTGAAGGCTTCTGCGCCAGCATGAGCTGCAACCAGGGTCTTCACCACCACAAATCGGAGACCCTCTGAAGCGTGCACCACCTCTGTGAGGGGGAGAAAAAGAACAGGAGTCAAAAACCAAGGCAAACAGGAACTGTATGGAGCATGAATACATTTTACCAAATGAACAATATGGAATATCAAACACGCAACAATATTGACTTTTTGAGACAAAATATGAAGAAATCAAAAATACAAAAAAGCAGAACGGAGACTGTAGTCAACTTCGGACCATGAGCCTGAACCATATGGCACCTCAAAATCATCATATGAACTGGATGAACCAGAACTTGAGATTATCTAACTAAGGTAAACATAAATTATATCACGCATTACACCCGTACAATGTGAAATATGTGGACCATAAAAACCAAAACATGGCCCAGACGAATGGTCAAAACCAGCTCATGAACCATACGGGCACTCAAAACTAAAGCATAAACAATATGGACAGTTAAAAAGACAATAGGAAACATGCAGGCTGTGAATACAAGTACATGAAGGGAGATTGTCAACCACAGATAAAGGTATAGATTATGAAATACATGGTCAAACAAAAAAAAATTATGAATCATGCAGATCACCAAAACATGAACCAACAGAATGATCAAACCCATAACATGAGCCATGAAAACCATCAAAACCAATGCACTAATAATATGCATCATGAAGATCAGAACATGAACCATGTAAACCTTCAAACCCAAAGCACAAACACTCTGCACGTGAAGATCAGAACATGGACTATACAATCCATCACAGCAGGAAATGGCAGAGTGGAAGAATGGTGAGAATCGGCCAGAGTACATTGGAAACAAACTCCGCTAACCTCTGTGAACGACTTCCTTCTCAGGGTTAACACTCACAGACAGGACAGAGCGGCCCCTGGTGCTGTGTCAATGTATTATTTTAAGCATGCGTACCCCTTCTCTTTTGGTTTGCAAAATATACATTTCTACTTTTTAGGTCAAGCACTAGCGCTTTTCGACCTGTTGTAAGTATTCTGTGGACTTTTAACCATACCCATCTCACGCCCATCACTTTCATTAGTTCCTGGGCTTGCCTTTCAACAATCCCTTGAGGTAATTGGTAAATGCTTTACGTTTGTCCCGCCTTGGGGCGGTTTTGTTACCTCCTTGCAGACTGACCCTGTGAAATGGATCGCTGATATACTTCAGCGTAGGTGAACTATTTTTATCTTTTGTCTCTTCCTTTCGTGCTCCATGTTGGCCATGGTGCTCACAGGCACACAGCTGAGAGCAGCGGGAACTCCATTGGCGGTATTGAAGCTCTGGTCACATTGTTCATACTGTTACTTAATCAGTCATGTCTTTTGGCGCTCCCCTTCATGCTCCATAGCTCTCACAAAAACACTTGTAATTGATAAATGCTTTACATAAAAAACACAGAAATACGCAAAGTGGCTCTCCTGACACATCGGGAAAGCTGATACTACAATATTCACTGCAGTTGGGAAACCCACCCCATAATGCTTTGCAGGCCATTACTTTTAGAATACATTTTTGCTCATAACCAAGCCTGTGGTGATCCTAGGACAATGGGACCGCCACCAAAACGTTCATCACAATATGCTTTTTCTGTCTACACAATCTCTGGGCCCCCAAACTAGGTTAGTAGGGACCCCAAAATAATAACCCCTTCCATCAGTCAATGACTTTTTAAGTATTCTCACGGTTGTAACTTTTGTTTTACAGCTGGGAGTAGTTTGTGTGTTAAAGACCATGTTTGTAGTTTCATTGCAGGAGGCTTGCTAGCCCTAAACATGTGACAAAAACACAGCTGTCAGGGCACCCATGAATATGTAATTCCAAGTGAGTAATATATCAATATGTAATGTATAATGGCATTAATACCATGGAGAGTTTCAAGCTCAATTTATTCTTCAACAGAAAAGTTCATCATAGTAACCACAGAATTGTCCTTTGACATCCATGTTCATGTAGTAAACACAGTATTGAAGTCAGTATCCATGTAGCACATACAGCCACAGCCGCTGGGGGTCGCGTAACTAGTTAGCATGGAGGAGTCTCGTTCGTTATCGGAATTAACCAGACAAATCGCTCCACCAACTAAGAACGGCCATGCACCACCACCCACAGAATCGAGAAAGAGCTATCAATCTGTCAATCCTTTCCGTGTCCGGGCCGGGTGAGGTTTCCCGTGTAGCCCTAAACATGTGTAATGTGCTATGCTCTCTGTGGCAAAATATATGGTTCCAGAGCATTACTTTCTGATATTTTATTTTCACATGGTTATTCCCTCTGGGGGATAACTATATGGTATGTTTCTTACAAATGCTATTTTAATTGCAGTGTCCTCTAAGAACTGTTCTCAGCACTAAGTTTATTTCTGATAAAGGTTTTTTATTGGGTTTACATGATAATTGTATATGTTTTATTAATCTCTCCTTATTGCAAGTAGGACTATGATTCAAGCTAACTTAACACCCTTATTACTCTATGGCTGTTTGAACACTCTTGATATGTTTGGGTGACCTTCAAATCACCAAATCAGCAACCTATAAATGAAATCAATTAACTGTACAGCATTTGATGTGTACACAATCAGCTACTGCTCATGTCGGTAAGCATACTTCTTAGAAGTCATTTATAGGTACTGATTTTCACTGGTTGGGATATTTGGAGTAAATATTTGTTAAGTAATTGTTTGTTTAAAGTCGGCATCCTAGTCTGTGCAGTGGAATCTCTTTCTCCTATTACACTGTGTCAGAGTTGGCTCATTTATTGTTAGAGTAATGATTTATTTGCACCTTGTTGGGAAGAGTAAATAACTTACTCTCATTTAGTTTCATGAGTGGTATTACACAAGACCGGTATGGTAAGAATACTGGCACATTGTGTGCAGAACAAGACAGAACAAAATGTTGCAGTGCAATCCTTAAGTAACAGGCCTCTTTGGTTACACTAAACAAAATGTTTTTCTTATAGAACTAGACCACAAGTGACAACTGAAAGTAATTCTGCTGAAGAAATGAATCCAACCATAGCCAGGACTAATTGTCCTAAATCATTTTTGTTTCCTAATTGTTTGAGTCTCACTAGCTCCAATACATTTCTGAATATGACCAGTAAATGATGCCATTCCTTTCGCAGACTGGGCTGTCACAATAATAAAAGTGTCTGAAACACATGGGGTTTCATGTTTAAAAGGTAGGATACAGACAATATAGTCCACCATCAGTACTGCATGTCTTAGCTGTAATGGTGACTCTGCCGTGTATTGGCTCTCAGCACCAGTTCACTCCACTGAGGATAAGTTTGAGCTCCACAAAACTCTGTAAATTAACATAGTCTGAAAACAAACTTAAGCTTCTTGTTTTTAAAAAATAGCACTACAGAGGACATGCATTTAGGTGGCTCCCTCAAAGCCACTGGCCATCACCGCGCCTTTAGAAAATCGATAGACCCTTTCTTCGGGGACTAGCTTAGCAGTGTGTCTCTGATGACTGTCTCGGCGCCACAACACTCTTCTGGGTATCGGTTTGCGCTCTGCAAAGCTATGCAACCCCCGATATCCCAGATTTGCCCGGTGAGATCAACTGCTGTAAACAGCAGACGGTGGTAAATTCTTCATCCTCTCGCTCCCAGACGTCTATGCGGCACTTGGCTCCATGAACCAGGAAGGCGTTGACTCGGCGCACATTCTAAACTGCCCCGAAGATGGATGGAGCCAGAACAAGGTTACTGAGATGATCAGCCTTTGAAGGACGAATGTCGGGGGTGGTCCCCTATTATATCAATTGTTATATTTAGATCTACTAGCGCGAATGTCCCGCCCAAACCTGTACCATACCCCCCCAACACACACTGCTTTCTGTGGCATGTCTCCCTCGAAGTTCAAATTAGGGCAAAACATCCGGAGACAGGGTGAAGGAGCTAAGGGATGAAGAGGGCTAGGCTACCTCCCCAACAGCTGCGGACCAGGACGTTTTCAGGCCTGCATCATCCAAACGTGCTGCATGCAGACGCCGCGTCATACGCGCTGCACTCACTAATGCACATGGTGCATTGTCAGGCGTCTGAGATCAGTAACACTGGGAGACCATGTGATGGCGCTCTTAGGCTTGGCTTTACGGCGCTACCCGAGAGCCAGGTGTGCTACATATAATAATAATACAAGTGATCAGGGGATCCAAGGTGGTCTCTCTACACTGACGCTTCAGAGGATGGGCAGGGCAGGCTTACCTTGGACAAGCACTGAAGACTGGGCTTCAACTGAGGAGCTCTCAGCTCCCAGCCGTCTCTCCGTGTGATCCTGGCTTCTCTCTTGGTCATTCTATGTTATATGTATTCAGTCATGCAAAAGGAACAGTGTTATTGGATGGGAGACCCTACTGTCTTAGACTGTCAGATAGCTCTGCTGTCCGAGTGCTGGGTCGGTGAGACACCTTAGCTGCCTTTGACATGCTCTTTGAGGGATAGCTGTGCTCTCCTTTGCCTCAGCCTCAGGGAGCTCTGGTGTATTTTGACACAGACTGAAAGAGAGCTATAGTTTGCCAACAGCCCGTAGGCTCTGTCAGCCGAAGGACAGAGCTGCCATTTGAAGAAAAGGCCACAGAAAAAGCACCAAACCAGCGTTTCCTGTTATGTCACTTAACTGATACTCAGATCTAGTCATGGGTGTCCTAGCTAGCAGTTCTGGGAGACACATGGCAAGTCTCCATGACCCTGAGGGCATTTCTTCCCCGTGACCTAATTCCAATCATGCCACACATCTCCCTGAAACAAGCACTGGCAATGCCAATAGCTCTGGTTTGAATGTGCTGCAGCCAGCACTTTCAGAAGCACCTCACGCACCCTGCACCCACACGGGTAGAGCCTTTCACCTCTGCTGCCTTGGGAATAGGTGTGAGAATCAAGAAAGCATGTCCACCTGCTCCGGTGGGATGGAGCATGCACCCAAGCGGTGAGAAGCAATGAGAAGCGAAATGAAGCATGAGGGAGGACACAGGGCTGAAGCCAAGAGCCATGGTACTCAGGACAAGGGTCAACAAGTGCCTGGTGCACCATGCAAAGAATCTTAAACTGGATCTCTAACTTCACTGGTAATCTGTTAAGGAAGTGTAACTGGGATTTAACTGAAGAATGCTTGGGTAGCTTAAGTAACAGACATGGCAGCTAGATTTTGCACAATCTGCATGTGACAGATAACAATGTAGGTAAACTATGCTAGACTGAATTCATGTTATCCAAACAGGATGCCTGGATCACCAACCTTCTCTCCTCAAGTCAGAGACAAGGAAGGATTTTTTAAGGTTCATAATAAGGGAGCACAATGTACCAGCAATCTTGTTTACATGCGGGCAGAAGGTAAGATCAGTGTTGATGATAAAACCAACATTTTTCATCATCTATAAAATAGGAGGAGGTGGGGGCAAGGAGTCAGTGACTACCAAACAGAGGCCCAGGTCTAAGGATGATTCCCTACAAGAAACACCTCCGTTTTATCTGCCTTTACCTTAAAAAAATGTTTGGTCATCAAACATGTGATGGAAACAAGACCTTCCCAAAGTTTAAGAGCAATGTCAGAGTCACTTGCACTTAGCTGTATCAAGAACTGAATATCAAAAGCATGGTTCAAAAAACTAAAGCCAAAAGAGTGAATTAAAGCAGCTAAAGAGGTGAATGAACATTATAGAAGTCCACTAACTGCACAATAAATCTTAAGATCAATGTTCAGTGTCTTTACTTTTAGAAAGGAAAGGTAGCTCAATTGACCCACAACTAGCTAGTAAATATGAAATCATAAATATACACACTGAAAACGAATCCCCTCTTGCACCACATGAACTAGATATTTGTGTCAAAAGGTTTTATAGCGTTAAATAAAATATTGCCCAGGCTTCTCCAATGAGTAGCTCGTTAGCTACTTGTAGCTCTCTCTTTGTGCAGCCCAGCCTACTAAATTACAAACTTTTGATTGTCTGAATGTATATATGTATACCAAATCGAATTGTGTGTACTGAAGCAGAAAATGTGTGTATTTTCAGAACTGATCAACTGTTGTTCAGATAAAAACGTTGAATTAGCAAATTATATTTATAAACTATATCTATAGCTGATATTTGAATGATAAATCATGTGGAGTTGGGGAGTCTTACTTCTAATACTACCTTGGAGACAGTGGCATTGCAGCTATGGCTGTGTTGAGTTACCCAAGTAAAGGCATTACAAAGGGACAAAGCTTTTTCATACTTTGTAGCTGAAAACCTTGCCTGATGCACCGAGGTGATCACTGCTGGTAACCTTGCACGAGGCAATCACTAATGTAATCTTGTTTGATGTGGTCACTATTACAACACTAATAATATTAGTAGCTTGGGATGACTTTCAATGAACATGAGTAGCTCTTTTTACAGAAAAGGTTGGAGAGCCCTGGTATAGCCCCTCTCTATGGTGTTGACCTTGAGAAGTTTTTCCTATTGTACTTCACACAGGGTTGTTAATCTGCTCCTTCTCACACTGGTCACTAGTGATGTTGGTACCTATTCTCACACTGGGCATGATGTTGATGCCTGCCTTTATCTAGAAATGCCATTTTGGTGCTAGATCTCACACAAGGCATGATGGTGCACCTTCTCTCATACGGGGTATGTTGTTGGTGCCCGCTGTCACCAGGGAGCAGTGTTGGTGCTGCTTTCATCTTGCGCTGATGTTGGTGCCAGCTCTAACCTCAGGAACAAAGATTGTGTTGGGTGTGATATTGGTGCCCGCTACCACACAGGAAGGCAATGTTGTTGCCACCTCACACATAGCGTGTGACATTGTACCTCTCACACAGGTCAAAATCCCGGTGCTCATCTTTGCTCAGGGGCAATGGCAGTGCCCATTTTTTCTCAGCCGTTCATGGGCACCCCTCTGCACATTATGGCGAACCAGAGTCTGTGAGGGGGGATTGTTCGAAGGGAAAACAGAAAATGTTCCACTACCTTGTGTTTTTGCAGCTGGGCCTGTAATTCCTGCCTCGCACCTCCGCCTGGAAAAACCAAAACCTGAATAATGTGTGTCATAGAGCGAAATGTGGGCTGAGTATGCAGCGGGCAGAGGTTTACTTTGGAAGGAGCGTTCTGCGAGAGGAGATGTGAGGAGAGACAGAATGGGAGAGGGATAGAGAGAGCTTCGAGATGTATGTTTGGGGGGTGAGATGGAAAAACAGTGAAGGGGAAGACATGAGAGGGGGCAGCAGAGATGGGGCAGTAGGAGGGAGTTAGAGAGTGAAAGAGAGCAGAGGAACGGCACCAGGGGCCTGGGTTTAATTTATTGCAGTGTGCTGAGCTGCGGGGTTTCAGTGGGCAGAGTGTGTGACAGAGGTATGAGGAGCAGGGGGTGAGAGGGGAGTTGAGATGTAGGACGTAGAGCAGAAGTAAGTGAGGAGAGGGACAGAGAGAGAAGACCAGTGCTTAATTTGTGCTTGTTGTTTCCAGGGCTGAGAACCAGCACTTATTTTTGAGGGCCGGGGCCTATTCTTGTGCTTCAAGCATTCGCTGCGACAAAAGACACATGTGGGAAAGACAGAGGAAGAGAAAAATTAAAAAAGCGTCACAAAGGGAGAAAGTAGAAAACTGCTAGAGTGAGCTGAAGGGGCAGGGAATGGCTGGAAATGGATCGAAGAGGCCCAAGATGACTTCATGATTACGCTGCTGCCTCAATATTCAGTGTTCCCACATTTAATTGCAGCAGCTGCGTGTTTAAGAGGAGGGCTGTGGGCACCGGCACTTCATTATTTACAAATTAAGCACTGGAGAAGACACATTTGAGGGGGGAAGAAGTAGAGCAGAGGAACAGAGCTAGACAATGGCCTAATGCAAAATGATGCCCCTCATCACCCCAGAATGTATGAGGGCCCCTGAGACACCCATAGCTCACAGGTATTCATGCACAGACTGACCAGGGCCCACCCCCCGGCGCTGCACGAGCTGCAGACAGAACCACTGTAAGAATCTAAGGGGCTTCAGCAAAGCATCTTTTCTGGTCCCATACCAGAACAAATTAGAAGCTGTGCCCTTGTGATGCTAAACAATATTTATATTTTACCATTTTCAGAATGGGGGTACACAAACTGTTAAAAGTTCCAGCTGCTGACCTATGTCAGCCAAATGCTACAAAATAAAAGCTTCACAAGATGTGGCTAAAACCATCTCTTTTTGTCATTTATCTAGATCTTTTTGGCTTGCAACAAAAACATTTTATGAAAAACGTCAAAGAGCACTTGATAGACGTGTAGCGGGCATAGTAATAAAATACGACATTGGGAATATCCCTTACATTTGCATCTTTACTTTCCAGTTATCGATAATCATAAATCGATACATCAGGGCCTCCATCTCCCTTCTCGAGTTCCCCAAGAAGCTGAAGGCCTGGCTCTTCCAGTAAGCGCGCGGGGCACCTCACACCTGCCCATGTGCCCGGACACCCTCTCGGGCGATCAGTCACTATACAAATCAGTATAACATAACAAGTAAATCGCCTCTCACAACTGACCCTCCTGCGTCCACATTGAACATCGAAGCCCAGCTCTGGGTGTTTCTCCCGTCCCACCAGTGAAGCCGGACCGGTTTCTCTTTCGTGTTCTTCCCTTCCCGCCTGTCTCCTTTCTCCTGCTTCAGGTGTAGCATCTCTGGTGAGACGGTGACCCCGGCTACTGGGTAGAGAGAGGAGGCTGGAGGCAGGACAGATGGCTTAAGACAAAGTACAGTGCACAGAGAGAGATGCAGAGGGCAGAGACGAGATAGGGCGATACCCATCAGCCAGCAAGAGAGATGCAGAAAGGAAGAGGCTGGCACAGAAAGGTAGCCCATGGTGTGGTTTCAGACTGCGGAAGACATAGCGAGAGGTCAAAATTAGACAGAAAATGCTACAGGTGTAGTGGCTACTGAGGGGTGAGGTAGTGCAGGGGTAAGGTAGGAAAACAGGACGAGTTATTGAGAGTAGGACAGAGACGCATGCTAGAAGCAGGGCAAAGGGAGAGAAGAGCTCATGTCTAGTAGGGGGCGGAAACAAGGCACGGAGAGGGGGTGGCGGTAGAAAGAGATGGTGTGTAGCGAGGGAGGGTGAGGTGCGGTAGAGAGATGGAGGTGACGTGGGAGAGAGGGTGAGGTGCGGTAGAGAGATGGAGGTGACGTGGGAGAGAGGGTGAGGTAGAAGAGAGGGAGCGGCACAGGTAGAGTAATCATGCGAGGGAGGCAGTGAGTTGTGAGGCGGGGATCAGAGAGGTGAGGTGGAGTCAGAGCAGGGATGCAGGAGGAGGGATCGGGAGGCAGAGAGGGCAGAGAGCAGGCGGTGAGAGAGAGCTAGGTATAGGAGGCGTGGAGAGAGAAGCGGGGACCCCCTGAAAGGTGGGGTCCTGGGCAGGTCCCCCTCTCCCCGTGCTTTGAAGCGTCTCTGACTGCGGGGGCCGGACTCCCGCCCCCGCAGAGAGGCCCGAGGGGCGTACGGAGGGGGGAGTGGAGTGACCTCACCTAGGGCAGCGTTTACTTAAGTGAGGGACACGCAGAGAGGCCCGAGGGGTGTACGGGGGGGGGGGGGGAGACCTCTCCTAGGGCAGCGATTACTTAGTGAGGAACACGCAGAGGCCCGAGGGGAGAGGAGGGGTGAGAGAGATGTCCGGAGGTGGAGCGGAGGGAGGAGTGCACGAGAGCGCATAGCACAATCACTCGGGGCCGAGTGTGCTTGGGAAGGAGAGAGCTGGGACTTTCCAGGTGTGAGAGGGAGACGGGGAAGACAAGTGGACAGGAGATGTCCCGGGACGCGGAGTGCCGAGAAGAGAAGCGAAAGAGGGAAACGCGCTGAATAGCTAGCAGGGTCTGCTCTGAGGGGCGGGAGGGGCCATGGAAGGCGGGGTTCGGGGGTTGAATGGAGAGGGGGAGACAAGCGCCACTGAGGATTTAGACGACAGAACGAGGCGAGATGATGAAAGTTTGTTTAGCTGGAGGACGAACAAGGTGAGAGCGAGTGAGAAGGCGACGTTGGAAGGGAGAAAAGTGCAGCAGGTGAGGTAGAGCAGTTTAGTTAATAGGCGCGACCCCCCCGGGGGGGGGGGGCAGAGAGAAGAGGAAGGAGTGAGGCAGAGAAACAAGCGAGTCAGTGGAAGAAACTGAGAGGCAGCCAGGAAATAAATATTATGGGTGGAGGGGTCGAGAAGGATTAAAAAAAGAAAGAAGATGGGGATGAAGGATGGTGAGAGTGGGAATATTGGCGGCAAACAGTGACGCGAAGGAAGAAAGAGCCGCGCGCGCGAATCGGCGAGTGACGGGCGAGAGGAAGAGGTGAGAGGAAAAGAGGAGACAAGAGGCAGAGAAAGCGAGTCCGAAAACAGATGGGGAAGACAGGGGCCACAAAAGGAAGAGAACGTGAGACTAAAAGACGGCAGGAAGCAATAAACAATTACCAAAAGTGACTGTCAGGGAGCCCTGTCTGCTCGCGGTTTCCACCTTTTTCTACCCTGAGGTTTCCACCCAGATCCCGTGTACTCCGCAAGCAGAGGACCCCCTGCGCTGCCCTGTCACTTACGGGATGTTTCCAGTCTGGGGCTCTAGGGTTTATTTCAAACAAATGGCCCCAACCAGATTCGTTAACCAAATTGGTTTAATTAAAATATTATCCTCAAATATTTCCTGTTCTGCGGATTTAGGACAGTGTTGACTCAGTCGGTGTCAGTTTAATTTGCAGCCTGTGTCTCGGTGCCAAGAAGACGTCCTCGGTGCGCACTCTGCTGCACGAGTAGTAAAATCATAAACCATCACCCCGAAGCGAAGAGGCATGTTCCATGTTTCTGCACCTAACTGAATATGTTTGTGTTTTTTCCCTTCACCAGCTCTGTGAGCCAATGCCATCTGATGCCACACAGCCACCCCAAACCCCAGGAACAGAGATGCTCTCTTTTGGATCAGGCTAGACCCATGAGCTTAGTACCCGGTAGTGGTGGGCACTGGCTCCTCCTCCTTGGAAGTAAACACAAGTGCAATGTACGCCGCGAAGATGCTGCGCCCCGTCTTTGTTCCCCTGGGATCCCTCCGTGCCTCCTAGTACCGTGCCCACGGCTGCGCTCCTGGGGCACGAAGCCCCGCCCTCAAGGCCCTGCATTGGTTACCACGAACACGGATCTCTGCGGCGTCTATGGGACAGGACCTGGCTTCCTACAGTACACATCCTGCATGATTCCGTAAACATTTCCGAAGAGCTGACGATAATAAACAAACACCTAAAGTCCAGAAAAGCAGTGGCCACCAGGCTGTCCCCAAAAACTTGATTTGAACTGGACTCAGGCTCTGAGATGGACTGGTTCGCAAATTTCAATCCTATCTCCCACACTATTTGCATCTCACGTTGACTAATAATTCCCCGTGCCTTACTTGCTGCACACTTGTGAAACTCATGCACCACAGCATCAACAGCAACATATCCATGTACCACAACTCATCTTCCAACCAATCATAGCGAAAGGGGCAGCTACTTACTAGCCCCTCCCAACACTGCTTTGGGATATTGTTGGCCACAGGAAATCACTTGACGAATGCTACTACAATCAGTCCAACCAATCTCCTGTCCCTGCTGAGAAACAAACGTTTGCATCTTCATGGGGATGCTGGTATCTTTCTCCTACCCCCACACATCACCCCGACCTTCGTGGGTAAGTGTGCATGTATACATTCTGGGGCCCCACTCAATGAATTTGTGTTTTCATCTAAGTACTATGTTGGTGCATGCTTCTGTCCCTTTCTTTTTGCTGATGTGGACTTTACATCTGAACAGAATTCTCCAGATATGGCCTCAACACCTGGACACAATGTTCTAGATGTAGCCTCAGGAACCACAAAGAATACTCCAGATCACGCTTCCAGAAAAGCAGTCTTCAAGTTCATGCTGACACACCTGCACGCAGGGTTCTAATTTAGCCTCCAGTGCCTAATTTGAGCCAGTGCCTGCAGGTGGGGCCCACTGGAACTCATTTTTGGGGACCAGCACTTATCTTTCCTCATCATACTTTGACTCAGAGAAAGAAAAAGAAAAACACAAAAGGGTAAAAGAGTGAGAAAGAGCAATGCGGAAAACAGAGACAAAGTAGAAAGCAAAGAGGAAAAAGATCCTAAAAGAGAAAGGGGCAGGGTGTGTGGGGGTAGGTCAAAGAGTCATGAAGTGGAATCAGGACTACTCTCTTTGCATTCAGCACTCCTGTGTGCATCTGAGCAAAGCATTGGGTCCCAGCACCTATTCTTTTACAAACAAGCACTGGTAACCTTAACAACTGTGCTCAGTACTCCAGATGAGGCCTCAGTACCCGGACGGTGCTCTATATGAGGCATCCAGAACTGGGAGCAATACTCCAGATGCAACATTAAGGCCAGGACACAATGTTCTTTTGCACGTCTTCTATGGGCAATGAATCAAGTTTTTCACGATTCCAATTAGAGCACATCTCTTCTACGCCTCAAGCTGTTTACTCTTTTTCCTGGAAAAAACTTTTGAAGAGATTCGTCTGGCATAACTTTCTATATGTGAGTTGCTAAGACTGTGGGTGTGGTCATCCACCTTTAAGGTATTGCATACGGGTATACTCAGTAAAAAAAGTTAACTACCAAAACTACGTTTATACAAAAATAATCTTCACTTGAGAACAAGCCAAGATTCATCATGAAAATATAATAAAGTAAGGAGGAAAATGGAACAGAGAAAAAAATGAAGGAGGAACATGGAAAGAACGCAACAGAAAGAAGAAATGAACACAAACAATAGAAAACAAAGACAAGAAAACAGAAGACAATAAGCAATAGTACAGTAGAGAATAGAAAATTGAGAGAAGAAAATAAGGTGTGGCTGGAGTACGGAATGAAAGTCAGAAAACCAAGGAAGTTAAGCAGAAGAATAAACTCAGAGGTACAGAAATAAATCATAAAACCGGAGGAGAAAACCATAGCTTAAAGCCAGAGGAGAAAAACAAAACAAAAGCAGAAATGAAAACGGAAGAGTAAAGACATGAGAATAGAAAAGACACAAAAACCAAGAAAATAAGCAAAATTGAAAAGAACGGAATATGATAAAACAGACATTGAAGAAATGAAGTGGAGTGTAGACACTGAAAATGAACACAGTGCTAAGCACTTTCTTTCCCTAAATGTTAGTAAAAACAGATAAAAGGGTGTTTCTACAAATGCACTTCAGCTTTGTGATGCTAAACAATATTAATGTACACATTAAACTTTCCACAATGGGGGCATGCAAAAATTGACAAAAGCTCAAGCAACTTGGAATTCAGGCTGTTTCAGCTAAATGCCAAATGCAGGTCAAAATGCCATTTTCATTTAAATTGAACACTCGTTTTTAGAAAAAGAGGAGGAAAGAGTCGCTGGTTTGCCATTATTTTTGGCAAAGTATTGTGACGCTTCCTTGTCCTGGCTGCTTGTCAGTATTTATGAATGAAAACAATTTTTTAAACGATTGTTTTTTTTTTTTTTTTTTTTGCATGGAAAGTTTTACTTCCCCAAAACCAGTTGAAAAATCAATCATAAGATAGCAGTGGTTTACGAAAAAAGTGCCCATTTCATATTTTTGACACAAATAAATATGGCAGATCTGAAAAAACAGAAGTAATTTGTTCTACGTGTGTTCTTCTTTTTTCTTTTTAATACCCCATCTGCTGTGAGGAGGGGAGTAAGGTGCTTTGACACAAATTAATTAGCATGTATCCCGTGTGACACCATTTGGCTGCTTTACAGGCGATTTGCTCAGAATCACACAGTTTGTTGAAACGTAAAAGTGAGGATTCAAGTTTAAGGGCTTCATTTAGAGTTTGGCGGAGGGGGTTACTCCATCAGAAATGTGGCAGCTATCCCGTCCCAAGTATTACAATCCCATTATAGCCTATGGAGAGCACAATACGGCGGACTGGATTTTCATGACGTAAGTGCTGGAGTAACCAGTCTGCCAAACTTTAAATCAGGCTCTAAGTCCCCGGGTTCCACAGCCAAGCGGCCACTAGAATTTATCTCCTCTGGCAGTGGACAGTTCGCTCCTCCGCCCGCGTTCCCACCTTTCCGGGGCCGTGCACATCCTGCAGGAGGTCCTGAACCAGGAGTGCTCGTGTACACAGTGCTTGGCAGGGATCTGCTAGCAGGAAGCGTTCCCTGGGCAAGGCACCGAATGTGGATGGAAAGGCAGGAGCCAGGTAATGTTTAATGCACACTCCACTGAGAGGGGGCACAGGGTGTCTGTGGCCAGTGGAAAGGGGGCGGGGACTACTGGGAGGGCTGAAGTGGAGAACAGGTGCACATGGTGAGATCGGATGTAGACGAGTAGGAGAGATTTTGTGAAGACCAAGGGGAGGCCAAGGTGGGGAGAAAGTGGAGGTCGGGGTCTGGGTTGGCCTGGGACAAAAAAAATAGGGCCCTTTTAATAAACAAGACAGCTAAAAAAAAATTGGCCCACATTTGCAAATCAGGCCAGTTTTGAACTTGTAAAAACAAGCTGTATGAGTATTTTGCAAGGTATGGGAAACTGCATGCATGTGTGTTTGATCTAGGAAATGCTTGTGGTAATACCAGAGAAATCAACAGTAACAACCAGCCCAACAGACCATAAAACATGCCCACACTCTGCTAAAAAACGGCCCACACACAGATATGTGAGCCCAACCTATCCAGCACGGCCTGATTGCCCTAGAGGCCAATCCGACCCTGGTGGGATCGAGAACAAGTAGACAGACGGGATGGAGAGCAAGCGAAGTGACAAGGTGGCCTCCAAAATGAGTGAATTAAGAGTTTTTGCAACACACATCCAAGTTTTAGTCTTTTGGTCCATCTTTTGCACCTCTACACAGCACACACAGCATAAGTGTGCTCGGTTGTCTGTGGGCATCCAGGAATGCTGCAGCTTAATTTACCATTGGATGCCAGTTTGTGCTGCTTTGGTTTGCTAGACTATAAGAAGCCTCTGTTTGTTAAATGACATTCCAGCACACATGGTCCTGACCGACAAACAAAGGATTCAAGGGAAGATGGCACTCGATGCTGGACTCTACATCGGCCAATAGTCTGGACCTATGGTTTCTTGAGCATCAAGGATCCCCACACTTTTCTCAGATAGTCAACTTCAAACCGTGCAGAACCATCCAGCTCTAGCCCCTGGAAAAACGGGTGCAGACCTTTGGCCTAGGTTAATGCTAAATAAATGTGAAGAGCACAGAAATTCCACAACATAAGACACAACACACATTTGTGCCACACAGGATACCCATACAGCATACAAAGAAAATAAAGGCATATCACCAAATATGGTACCCAGCTTGTATTGGGGTACACAGTCACTTAGTGCCAACCCGGTCAGCACATACAAGTAGCCCAGAAACATTTATAGGAGCATATTTGTGTAGAGAATTCATAGTGACCTATGAACAATCACAATACCCAAGCAGCACGGAGAGTACGCCGAGGTCTGCTACCGTGCACAGCACCCTGCATGCCAAACAAGTGCATAGTGACATATATTGTTTCACCTATATACAGACTATCTAGCAATTTACAAGCACACACAGAGTACACATTCTGTATAATACGTGCACAGGGGCCCAATGCCAAAGAACGTGCCCAGTGTGCATAAGTACCCAGGAGTCTCCACATAGCCACCAAAAATCACCCAAACTGTACTACATAAACTATGAGGCACCATATGCTTGATCAACATTGACTCATGGCGACCATATGCTTTGTTTTCTATTGTGAAGAAACATGTTTTCACTTCTGCTAAATTTACCAATTAAAACTCTTTCCAAGTTTCCTATTTGTAATTTTTTAGCGGATATGTTTCTTAACTAGGCTTTCCTTCGTTTTGTGGATTGTCTTCGATCCTTAAAAGAGAAAGTGACATCAGACAAAGACCGGAAGTGCACTCTATAGATTTGGCTACTTTTTTTTTATAGATTCGACCAACAAAAAGTCCATACTGTTATTGTGTGCCTTTAATGTTGTAACGAATAAACAGGCTGAACAAACTTCATGTCGTCCTGTAATGTCACTTTCTGGTTAAAGGTGTTGACTGCCATTCACAAAAGTGGAAATATTTAGAAAAACAAAATTCTCACCAAAAAGTAAAATATGGTGATAGCTAGAAAAGGAGTAAGGGAAGTCAGGCAGAACTTAAAGAAACACGATTAAGGGATGTGATTTTTTTTTATTTTTTTTTTAAACCTGTTGGCCACCTTTAACCATTAAACATTCACATTGTCTCCAAGTACCATAGACTTAGCAGAGCAGAATGCTTAGCTCCGAAAATGTCTCTTTATTGTTGTGCGCTCTCACTGGATAGCTATCTGTACTTGGCATGGAGCTGATGTCTGGCACGGAGGTGGGCATGTTTTTGATACTGTTGGCCTACACTGATCCTAGCTATCTGAGCTCCCATTGCAGAAATCCCTGCAGAAGGCTCCAGTGTTGCAAGGGTTGAAACTTCATGTCCGCCCACAGGAGAGACGAGCATCAGAGGAGTGGTGAGTGTGGGGGCGAATAACAGCAGCCAGATTCCGTTGAAAGCTCAGGGTGCCGACCCCCTTCCTGCCTTCTTAATACCACATACTACTCGTCCACACCCTACTCCATCCCGCCAACTGCAGGGCAGTGCCAAGCCACTGCCGCCGTGCAGCCTGGGAACGCGCCCCAGAACCCAGCGCTCCCGCCAACATTCCTTCATCATTGTTTTCATACAAGTCGCCACGTTCCCTATGCTTGGAAGCGCTGACGGTCATTAATTTTATCCCCTGATGTTTACTGCCCTTTTGGTACTCTTATAAACCATTCAGAAGAGGAGCAATCCCACACGGAAAGCACACAACTATGTAAGTCAGTAGTAGACAAGAAATTGCCAGTGTGGAGCCGCACATCTATTCTCTTGTGTGATCTTCGTCGAGGCACATTCCTATGTCGCAAACACAGTTGAAGTTACCAGATAGCGCCAACTGAATCGACACATGGTGGGGCTCAATCAATGGTGTTTGTCCTGGCAAAGCTGCCCTACAAGGAGTGGTGGTTTCAAGGTTCAAGTTGTCCAGTGGCAGAAGGTGAATTCCGGGGGTAGTGTACCAACCAGGCCAAGGGTCGGGAGCAGTGGCGGTTCGTTCTTTAGGGTGGAGGGGCCACGCCCCCCCCACCTTTTGCCCCTCATGAAGAGTGTCTGTCAGGCTGAACAAAGGCCACTCTTCATTTTCAGCTCAGACAGCCAGGAGTGAGACAGGCACAATTTGTGCAGACTCCTGGATGCCTGAGCTGAGCTTTGCTGGGCTGAGGAGGTCACAGCTCCTATGGGCATGACCTCCTCGGCTCCGCAAAGGTGTCTCGAGGCCCTCTCGTAGGTGACGAGGAAAGCGTCACCCATTAACTTCGACCTGGGTGCTTTAGGTTTAAACCCTGAAGCGCCCAGGGCGAGTGTCAATCAGTGACACTTCGTCACAGAGTGGGGTGGGGTCAGCAGTCTCACTGCCCCCATCCCACTCTGTGACGAGGCTGGGACTGCTGCCTTCCCTCATTGGCTGACTTAAGGTCAGCCAATGAGGGAAGGCAGCAGTCCCAACCCTCCTGGGACCTGGAGGCTGAAGGTAAGTGTGTGTGTAATCTTTTAAAATGAATTTTTGGTGCATGCGTGCATGTTTGAATGTTATGAGTGTTAATGGATGTGCGTGCGTGAGTGTGTGTGTGATGTTTTAAAATGAATGTTTGGTGCGTGCGTGTCTGTGTGTGAAAGAATGAGAGTGTGTGTGTGCTTCCCACCCGCTCCCCTCCCTCCTAAAGCTGCCGGCCGCCACTGGTTTGGAGTTATCTGAAGAAAACCTAACCAGAGGCTACGTGCCCCATATTTGCCAAGTGCCCTTCAGTTAACAGAGAAATGCATCAGACGAGGCCCAGTTATCAGACTCTCCCTATAACCTGTAAAGGTATGGTTTGTTTCATTCTATTTTAAACCAGAACAAATGAGTTTAACTTTCTTCTCTCCCTGGGTTATTTTATGGCGCAAACATTTGTGTGTGACTGAGTTAAGGTGGACATGAGGTTGACCTGGTGGCGGGTGGATTGCTGGGCGCTATGTACCACCCTTTCCATCAGAAGAGCCTTTTGTGAAGTAGCAACTGCACAATAGCTAGACATTAAAATTGCGCACCGATAAATACAACACCTTATTTAACTAGTATATTCAGGTGAAAACCTGTGAACCTCCCCAAGAACATAAACATGATTTACCTACCAAGATATCAGTCTAATAACATTTAAAGATTCAGATGTGAAGGGAAGAATCAACAATGGCTTAATCGCACAGATCATGTGTCCTTATAGGGTTTTTTCCAATACCACCAAAGTAAGATGTAAAGACTCCAGGAATAGCTTGATGCTAGAAACAGATCAGAGATTGGTGATGGTATTTGTAAAAAAAAAAAAAGGTGATCAAATGTAATATAAAATAATGGCCTACAAATAACCCTTACCCATGTTCATAATGAAAGGATGACATCGCCAGCAATGGAAGCAAGCCACCTTTTGACTCTCCCAAACAAGATGGCCGCCTCCACAAAGGAACAAGCCACAGCCATCTTTGTATAGACACTCACTGGAGCACAGTCTTAGTCTTGCCTGTCAAATGGTCCAGGTAGCTTTGGAGCCTCCCAACTGGAATCATAATTCTTTTGTTCAAACATTTATTCCAATGATCCTCTGGACAGCTCCTTCCAGTAATTTACTACATAAGTAGGACACAAGGAGGGGCTGTGAAGAAGCATATTTTCTCTGGTGAAATAACACACCTTTAAGTCACACTGATTCTGTGGAGAAAAGAGCGTGCCACCAAGACAAATTCATTTCCAACTCTATTTAATAAAAACAAGGTTTGTGGTAAGGGAGCAACGCCAGCTCAACATCCTCCACCAACCACTCCGCAGCAACTGCCACCCCCAACATTCTCCTCCTTGCCCGGCCATTCCATCCCCACATTCTACTCCGATTGCAGCTATCCAACATTCTGATCACCACACATCTTCCCCCCAAAACCCAAAAAATAAATAAAAAAAACTTCAACACAAAATTACTAATGTTACCTTACAAAGCTATATACCAATTTGCACTTTGCAGGAGCTATATTTCTTCATCAAACCAGATTAATAATATTCACATTACATTAGTATTGCTCAATGTCCCATGACAAATTCTTGGAGATGCCCAGGTAATCTCTTTTCCATTTGACTTTGTCAAAGAGGTATGCCATCGGTGGTTGAAACACACTTGTTTGCCTCATGACCAGAGTCAGCACATGTATCAAAATGAATATCAGGACCCACAACTAGTTGCAACTGGGAATCACTTCCAAGCAAATACCCCTTGATTTCATCCTCGTTTTCACGCATGTTGACTCCTTCACACAGACTCAGATGCCGCAGATTACATATTTTACCATCCTCAAGCTTGACAGCTCCATCCAATACCTTTACTATTTAAATAGGACTTGACCAACGGGCTGCCCCTTTTTCTTTGAATTTAGGGTTCCTCACATGTACATACTGCCCTTCAATGAGTTTAGGCATGGTTCTTCTTCCGTTGACTCTACTAAGCACATTCCTGTGGTGTTTTAGCACACGTTTCCTAATTAGATCCTCATTGTTGGTCAAACCCTGCTCCTTTTTTTATTTTTTAACCACCATGAAACTTACTTGGAAGACGATTTCCTTCCCCTTAATAACTCAAATGGGATTTTCCCTGTCACCGGATGGGGCGTAATTCTATAAGATAGCAACATACACTGAAAAGCCTTCTTCCATGACAGGTTAGATTTCAGAGCTAACTGCATAGCTTCCTTAGCTACCTTATTGAACCTTTCAACTTGACCATTTCCCTCTGGATGATATGACACCTTTAAATGATTCACACCATAATTTTTCAAGAATAATTTCATTTTACTAGATGTGAGCTGCACATCATTATCTGTTACTAGAGTCCCAGAAATCACTTCCCTGGAAACCATATCCTCTAAAAAGTTGATGACCACATCCGTGGTCACATTGCCAACCATACAAACTTCTTGCCACTTAGAATAATAATCAATAAGGACAATGGCATATGCCTCTCTGGAAGGTAAGGTGGCGAAAGGCCCCATAAAATCAATCGCTACCTTCCGTCAAGGTCCTTCAGGGAATTCGACCATCTGCAGAGGTACTACCATTGGCTTGACAGACTTGTCACTTGCCTTGCACGCATTGCATTCCCTCACCCAACGATACACCATACTATTCACCCCTGGCTACCAAAAGCTTTCCTCAGTTTTCCTTCTGGTACTTGCTATACCACCATGTCCTACATGTCCTAACCTGACAATAAGTTCACGTATGCCATAAGGAGGTACTATTTTATCGCTCCTCAAGACGATGTTATTGCATATGGATAACTCATCTTTGATCTTCCAAAATGTACTACATTCCCTTGAAGCTGCCGCTCAGATGGCTACCCCTTCATAAGGAATTCCTTTACCTTTGCTAAGATTCCATCTTTTTGCATTTTCTTGATCCACTTATCCTTGGAAAACTCTAAGTTCCATCCCATGATCTTCAACAAATATCACATCATCATACGTAAATGCCACACCACACTTATTATCATCCACTTCCTCACAATTCGCATTCGTCAAACGCAACCGTGATAATCCATCCACCACCCGATTATCTTTTCCTGGCAAATGCATAATTTCATAATGGTACATTTGCAGTTTTGAAGCGAGTCTCGCTAACCGGTGGGGGAAGATTTCTTCCACCTCCAGGACTCAGGATATTTACCAAGGGTTTGTGGTCCATACATATCTTAAATTTGCCACCCAACACATACATCCTAAAACGTTGTAAAGCCCAAGTCGCAGCTAGTAATTCCCTTTCAATAACAGAGTAGTTTGTTTCTGCTCGTGTTAGAGTACGGGATGTATATGCGACCACCCACTCGTACCCATTCCTTTTTTGGGATAAGACAGCACCAATGCCACACACCCTAGCATCCACAGAAATTGTACAATTTGCAGCTTCATCAAATGATCTTGGGTATGATGCATTTACAATTTTTGTTTCAAGTACAGCAAATTCTTCAGTATGTCTCTGTCCCCAGCAAAACATCGAATTTTCCTTAGTAGCGCTCTAAGATTCTCGACCTTGGATGTGTAATTTTCTATGAAACGTGCATAAGATTCTGTCAACCCTAAGAAGGATACCAACTGTTACTTGCTCTTGGGTTCTGGAGCATCACAAATGGCTTTCACATGGCTAATTTTTGGACGAATGCCATTCTCTGAAATTTTGTGACCCAAATATTCCACATGTTGTTTCCCAAATTTGCATTTTTGTTCTTTCACAGTTAATCCATTGTCCATAAGTGCTTGTAGAACTTTCCTCATTATGCAATCGTGTTCCTTTTTATCCTTCCCAAATATCAATATATCATCCTGAAAAAGTTTTGCAACAGTTATATTTGATAATACTCTAGATAATTCCCTTTGGAACACAGTGGATATACTGTCTAAACCAAATGGCATCATTTTGTACTGGAACAAACCTTCAGGTGTTATAAAGGCTGTGCAGTGCTAAGAGGTCAGATCCAGCAGTATTTGAAGGTAAGCGCTAGCTAAATCAATTGTTGAGAAAGTTTTAGCCACACCAATGGACGACATTAATTCTCACAAATCTGGTAACAGGAAGGCATCCATCCAAATAGCATTGTTTAAAGAATGTAAGTCCACACAAAGCCTTAGATCGCCATTGGATTGCAAGGAAATTGCAATTGGAGAACCCAATCAGAACTTTCAATTGGTTCTATAATGTCCCTTTCACATAAATCACGCAACATTTATTTTAGTTTCCCTCTGTCACTCAAGAGAACATTTCTAAACTTTTGCCTCACAGGTATAGCATTCTCTTTTAAGATTGTTATGTTTACATTTTTCAAGGTTCCTAACTCGCTGCTAAAAGCATTAGGAAATTCCTCCCTTAAGACAAAATATGTATCATTTGTACTTTTAGTATTACCCTCACCCACTGTGTACACGGTGGATCAGCTTTAGGGTCAAAGTCACTCCAAGTTCAGTCATGTGTGGCCAAACTAAAATCAAAGCTCCTTTTTCTGCTATAAGCATATTTTCTAAACATATTTTTCAGGCAAATCCAATTTCAGCTTGCAGAAGCCCCACAATAGAAATTGTATGACCAGAATAACTACATGGGCCTGAATTAGTATTCTCTAACAATCTGGCAGGCCATAGTTTGTCAAACAGCCTTCTTCCCATTACAGTGTACTATTCACAAGAGTCCACCATAGCTTCGACCTGTATTCCATCTATACTTAATGTACACTTAGGCATTTGGACATTCTTCGCTTTACTGTTCTCGCTCTGCACACTTAATACCACATCACACATTCCATACTCAAGCTCTTCATCATTAGGATCCTCCACGATACAATTAACTTTTTTTCCCTACACATGTACACACACGCGAAAAATGTCCTCTCTTCTCACACACATTGCATGTCTTTCCAATGGCAGGGCACAATTTAGAACTAGCTAAATGTGCATTAGCTCCACGTCAAAAACACAGTAGCCCTTTAGTTTTACCAACCTCAAGATTCTTTTTTTCCTTACCACTCTTCTCACTCCCTACAGCACACACAGTACCATTGTCTTTATTTCGATTCCTCACTGCCTGTATACTTCTCTCAGTAATCTCAATTCCATCTTGCCACTTCTATCGCATTTTGTAAAGATAATTCACTGGAAGACCGTAGTTTCTCTTGAATTTTTATTTTATTTTGTGCTCATCAATAGCTGATCCCTTAAAACTTGGTCATATGTCATGTTTTCGAACCCACAAGTTACAGCAAGTCCTCTCAACACTGCCATATACTGATCAATTGACTCATCTTCTTTTAGCCCTCTTGAGTAAAACTTCTACGTTAAGTTTCCTATCATACCTTTCTTGTATCAGTTTGAGAGCACATTTATACACATCTTCCTCATCAATGTTGTCCAACCTCAACAATTTTTAAATTCTCTAAGACCTATTGCACCTACTCTGTGCTTTAGTAAGGACAAATGTCTTTCCGGTGTACATTCTCCATCCTCTAATACTTCCACATATGCCTCAAACAAATCCAACCACAATTCCCATGGAATATTTGGGTCTCCATGCTCAGCTAAAAAGAAAGGTGGTGGTTAAATGCTAGACATATCTATCCCACGATAAGAAGTAAATCAATAAAACTCCACATGTAGCCTCAATTTCCACTGCCTCAAGTATGTGCATATGGCCAGTGCATGTTACCCCTTCAAAAGTATTATTTTCCGTGTTTTGGGTGTGCGCATCACCGAACACGCAGATTCAAAGTAAATGGTTGTACAGATTGCCGTACAACCCAGCTGATTGCTGATCCTTCAGTAATCAAAGGTGTATGCGTCACACAACGTGCAGGAGAGAAGGGAAAGTCGGAGTGAATATCCTTATCAATTGCTGTACAACCAAAGCTGTAAAAAGGAATCCTCCAAAACAACAAAGATGGCCGCCAAGGCGTAATCTTACATTTTGTCCGTAGGCATTGGGGCTTGTTTTTACCCAGAATGCACTTCATTGTATGCATCAATAAAGCCTCCTGCACAGCTCCACACACAAAGTGCAACTTCACTGTGCGTGTCAATAAATGCTCACGCACAGCTCCATGCACAAGTTAATGGTCCATGTTTATGGTCCATGCACTTCCAAAACGTACTCCTCGAGTTTCTAGTTTGTAAGCACTTAGTCCTCCGCTGGCCATCAATAGTTCCTGGTTTGGAAACACGTGACCCTCCTCTGCCCATCAAGAGTTCCTGGTTTGTAAGCGCTTGACCCTTCCTCTGCCCATCAATAGATCCTGGTTTGTAAACACATGACCTTTCCTCTGCCCATCAATGGTTCCGGACTTGTAAGCATTTGACCTTTCCTCTGCTTATCAATGGTTCCTGGTATGTAGGCACTTGACACAATTCCTGGTTTGTAAACTCGTGGCCCTCCTCTGCCCATCAATAGTTCCTGGTTTAGAAGTAAATGGCCCTGCTATGCCCATAGATAGTTCCTGGTTTGTAAGCACATGGCCTTCCTCTGCTCATCAATAGTTCCTGGTTTGTAAACACTTGACATTTCCTCTGTACATCAATGGTTCTTGGTTTGTAGGCACATGACCCTCCCCTGCCCATCAATAGTTCCTGGTTTATAAGCACTTGACCTTTCTCGGCCCATTAATAGTTCCTGATTTGTAAGTGCATCACCCTTCTCTGCCCATCAGTAGTATCGGATTTGTAAGCACATGGACCTTGTCTGCCAATTGATAGTTAATGATTCATAAGCATATGACCCTCCCTGCCCATCAAGAGTTCCTGATATGTAAGTGCATCACCCGTATTTGCCCATCGGTAATACCTGGTTTGTAAGCACATGAACCTCCTCTGCCCATCAATAGTTCCTGGTTTGTAAGCACTTGACTCTCCTCTGCCCAACGCTGCTTCCTGATTCGTTATCAAGCAGCCCATCAGTCATACCTGGTTTGGAAGCACATCTCCCTCCTCTGCCCACTAGCACTTCTTAGTGTAGAGCGGTTTTACTACTGTTTTAGTTCTTGCCTTTAAGACAGTTTTATTGGTCTCACCAGAATGTTGTTCTTCACAAAAATCATTCCTAATATACATGTATAAAGAGGTGGGCTTTATCCATTGCTAAATCGCCATTCGCATGGCGATTCTGCCCAGCACAGCACAGGGCAAGGGTCTGCCACCCTAAACATTGCCACTCCTCACTCTGAGCGACTGCACAAAGCCTGTGCGCAATTTTCACATCTCTATAGTTCCAAAGCTCTTTGTTTTTTTGTTGTATACATGTCATATTAATTTTAAATACTGGCTATTTCTTTATCTTGCACTCATTTTAAAAGTTTACACTGTACCTTCTAAAGTTTATATTGTAAGTGACATTGTAACATTGCAGCTGCCTCTGATTCAAGTGCTTAGATTAGGTGGTGACCTATTATTGTACCCATCACAAATGATATTAATAACATCCAGATGGAAGTGAAAGGCTTCTTGTTTAAAAAACATCGCTAGTAAAACAGGCGCATTGGTGAATGCTTTTGAATTAAACATTTTTGCTGCAAGCATAAAACAGCGCGTTTAGGGGACTGCAGCTTCTCTTTTTTCTTTGTAATTTTTGTGGGACGTGCATGCAATAATAAAAAAAACACTTTCCCGTCAGCTTGCTCAGGCCACCCTACTGACTTTGCTCGTTTGCTTCAGCAACAACCTCAGGGCATCAGCCTTACAACCTTTCAACAGCGTTTTAAAATACGTAGGGATTTATATACTTGAGTCAAAGTTTTCCGAGACTAGAGTTAGATTAATACAAAAGCCTTAAGTGCAGTTTGGGTGAACGATGTACTTTTATGAAATATTACAGGTCTGAAGTTAGCATTGAAAATACATTCCAACAGGCCCTGCCTTAGAGGCACATCACCCTCTTTGACAGTCACAAGCTCCTCTTTTAGAAGCACAGCGCTCTCTTTCTCCCGTCACAAGCTCCTGCTTTAGAAGCACAGCGCTCTCTTTCTCCCGTCACAAGCTCCTGGTTTAGAAGCACAGCGCTCTTTTTCTCCCGTCACAAGCTCCTGGTTTAGAAGCGCAGCGCTCTCTTTCTCCCGTCACAAGCTCCTGCTTTAGAAGCACAGCGCTCTCTTTCTCCAGTCACAATCTCCTGGTTTAGAAGCACAGCGCTCTCTTTCTCCCGTCACAAGCTCCTCTCTAAGAAGCACAGCGCTCTCTTTCTCCCGTCACAAGCTCCTGGTTTAGAAGCACAGCGCTCTCTTTCTCCCGTCACAAGCTCCTGGTTTAGAAGCACAGCGCTCTTTTTCTCCCGTCACAAGCTCCTGGTTTAGAAGCGCAGCGCTCTCTTTCTCCCGTCACAAGCTCCTGCTTTAGAAGCACAGCGCTCTCTTTCTCCAGTCACAAGCTCCTCGTTTAGAAGCACAGCGCTCTCTTTCTCCCGTCACAAGCTCCTGGTTTAGAAGCACAGCGCTCTCTTTCTCCCTTCACAAGCTCCTGCTTTAGAAGCACAGCGCTCTCTTTCTCCAGTCACAAGCTCCTCTTTTACAAGCACAGCGCTCTCTTTCTCCCGTCACAAGCTCCTCTCTAAGAAGCACAGCGCTCTCTTTCTCCCGTCACAAGCTCCTGGTTTAGAAGCACAGCGCTCTCTTTCTCCCGTCACAAGCTCCTGCTTTAGAAGCACAGCGCTCTCTTTCTCCAGTCACAAGCTCCTCGTTTAGAAGCACAGCGCTCTCTTTCTCCCGTCACAATCTCCTGCTTTAGAAGCACAGCGCTCTCTTTCTCCCGTCACAAGCTCCTGCTTTAGAAGCACAGCGCTCTCTTTCTACAGTCACAAGCTCCTCTTTTAGAAGCACAGCGCTCTCTTTCTCCCGTCACAAGCTCCTGCTTTAGAAGCACAGCGCTCTCTTTCTCCAGTCATAAGCTCCTGGTTTAGAAGCACAGCGCTCTCTTTCTCTCGTCACAAGCACCTCGTTTAGAAGCACAGCGCCCTCTTTCTCCCGTCACAAGCTCCTGGTTTAAAAGCACAGTGCCCTCTTTCTCCCGTCACAAGCTCCTGGTTTGGAAGCACAATGCCCTCTTTCTCCCGTCACAAGCTCCTCTCTAAGAAGCACAGCGCTCTCTTTCTCCCGTCACAAGCTCCTCTCTAAGAAGCACAGCGCTCTCTTTCTCCAGTCACAAGCACCTGGTTTAGAAGCACAGCCTCTCTTTCTCCCGTCACAAGCTCCTGCTTTAGAAGCACAGCGCTCTCTTTCTACAGTCACAAGCTCCTCTTTTAGAAGCACAGCGCTCTCTTTCTCCCGTCACAATCTCCTGGTTTAGAAGCACAGTGCCCTCTTTCTCCCGTCACAAGCTCCTCTCTAAGAAGCACAGCGCTCTCTTTCTCCCGTCACAAGCTCCTCTCTAAGAAGCACAGTGCCCTCTTTCTCCCGTCACAAGCTCCTCTCTAAGAAGCACAGCGCTCTCTTTCTCCCGTCACAAGCACCTGGTTTAGAAGCACAGCGCTCTCTTTCTCCCGTCACAAGCTCCTGCTTTAGAAGCACAGCGCTCTCTTTCTACAGTCACAAGCTCCTCTTTTAGAAGCACAGCGCTCTATTTCTCCCGTCACAAGCTCCTGCTTTAGAAGCACAGCGCTCTCTTTCTCTAGTCATAAGCGCCTGGTTTAGAAGCACAGCGCTCTCTTTCTCTCGTCACAAGCACCTCGTTTAGAAGCACAGCGCTCTCTTTCTCCCGTCACAATCTCCTGGTTTAGAAGCACAGTGCCCTCTTTCTCCCGTCACAAGCTCCTCTCTAAGAAGCACAGCGCTCTCTTTCTCCCGTCACAAGCTCCTGGTTTAGAAGCACAGCGCTCTCTTTCTCCCGTCACAAGCTCCTGCTTTAGAAGCACAGCGCTCTCTTTCTCCAGTCACAAGCTCCTCTTTTAGAAGCACAGCGCTCTCTTTCTCCCGTCACAAGCTCCTCTCTAAGAAGCACAGCGCTCTCTTTCTCCCGTCACAAGCTCCTGGTTTAGAAGCACAGCGCTCTCTTTCTCCCGTCACAAGCTCCTGCTTTAGAAGCACAGCGCTCTCTTTCTCCAGTCACAAGCTCCTTGTTTAGAAGCACAGCGCTCTCTTTCTCCCGTCACAATCTCCTGCTTTAGAAGCACAGCGCTCTCTTTCTCCCGTCACAAGCTCCTGCTTTAGAAGCACAGCGCTCTCTTTCTCCAGTCATAAGCTCCTGGTTTAGAAGCACAGCGCTCTCTTTCTCTCGTCACAAGCACCTCGTTTAGAAGCACAGCGCTCTCTTTCTCCCGTCACAATCTCCTGCTTTAGAAGCACAGTGCCCTCTTTCTCCCGTCACAAGCTCCTCTCTAAGAAGCACAGCGCTCTCTTTCTCCCGTCACAAGCTCCTGGTTTGGAAGCACAATGCCCTCTTTCTCCCGTCACAAGCTCCTCTCTAAGAAGCACAGCGCTCTCTTTCTCCCGTCACAAGCTCCTCTCTAAGAAGCACAGCGCTCTCTTTCTCCAGTCACAAGCACCTGGTTTAGAAGCACAGCCTCTCTTTCTCCCGTCACAAGCTCCTGCTTTAGAAGCACAGCGCTCTCTTTCTACAGTCACAAGCTCCTCTTTTAGAAGCACAGCGCTCTCTTTCTCCCGTCACAATCTCCTGGTTTAGAAGCACAGTGCCCTCTTTCTCCCGTCACAAGCTCCTCTCTAAGAAGCACAGCGCTCTCTTTCTCCCGTCACAAGCTCCTCTCTAAGAAGCAAGGTGCCCTCTTTCTCCCGTCACAAGCTCCTCTCTAAGAAGCACAGCGCTCTCTTTCTCCCGTCACAAGCACCTGGTTTAGAAGCACAGCGCTCTCTTTCTCCCGTCACAAGCTCCTGCTTTAGAAGCACAGCGCTCTCTTTCTACAGTCACAAGCTCCTCTTTTAGAAGCACAGCGCTCTCTTTCTCCCGTCACAAGCTCCTGCTTTAGAAGCACAGCGCTCTCTTTCTCTAGTCATAAGCGCCTGGTTTAGAAGCACAGCGCTCTCTTTCTCTCGTCACAAGCACCTCGTTTAGAAGCACAGCGCTCTCTTTCTCCCGTCACAATCTCCTGGTTTAGAAGCACAGTGCCCTCTTTCTCCCGTCACAAGCTCCTCTCTAAGAAGCACAGCGCTCTCTTTCTCCCGTCACAAGCTCCTGGTTTAGAAGCACAGCGCTCTCTTTCTCCCGTCACAAGCTCCTGCTTTAGAAGCACAGCGCTCTCTTTCTCCAGTCACAAGCTCCTCTTTTAGAAGCACAGCGCTCTCTTTCTCCCGTCACAAGCTCCTCTCTAAGAAGCACAGCGCTCTCTTTCTCCCGTCACAAGCTCCTGGTTTAGAAGCACAGCGCTCTCTTTCTCCCGTCACAAGCTCCTGCTTTAGAAGCACAGCGCTCTCTTTCTCCAGTCACAAGCTCCTCGTTTAGAAGCACAGCGCTCTCTTTCTCCCGTCACAATCTCCTGCTTTAGAAGCACAGCGCTCTCTTTCTCCCGTCACAAGCTCCTGCTTTAGAAGCACAGCGCTCTCTTTCTCCAGTCATAAGCTCCTGGTTTAGAAGCACAGCGCTCTCTTTCTCTCGTCACAAGCACCTCGTTTAGAAGCACAGCGCTCTCTTTCTCCCGTCACAATCTCCTGCTTTAGAAGCACAGTGCCCTCTTTCTCCCGTCACAAGCTCCTCTCTAAGAAGCACAGCGCTCTCTTTCTCCCGTCACAAGCTCCTGGTTTAGAAGCACAGCGCTCTCTTTCTCCCTTCACAAGCTCCTGCTTTAGAAGCACAGCGCTCTCTTTCTCCAGTCACAAGCTCCTCTTTTAGAAGCACAGCGCTCTCTTTCTCCGGTCACAAGCTCCTCTCTAAGAAGCACAGCGCTCTCTTTCTCCCGTCACAAGCTCCTGGTTTAGAAGCACAGCGCTCTCTTTCTCCCGTCACAAGCTCCTCGTTTAGAAGCACAGTGCTCTCTTTCTCCCGTCACAAGCTCCTGCTTTAGAAGCACAGCGCTCTCTTTCTACAGTCACAAGCTCCTCTTTTAGAAGCACAGCGCTCTCTTTCTCCCGTCACAAGCTCCTGCTTTATAAGCACAGCGCTCTCTTTCTCCAGTCATAAGCTCCTGGTTTAGAAGCACAGCGCTCTCTTTCTCTCGTCACAAGCACCTCCTTTAGAAGCACAGTGCCCTCTTTCTCCCGTCACAAGCTCCTGGTTTGGAAGCACAATGCCCTCTTTCTCCCGTCACAAGCTCCTCTCTAAGAAGCACAGCGCTCTCTTTCTCCCGTCACAAGCTCCTCTCTAAGAAGCACAGCGCTCTCTTTCTCCGGTCACAAGCACCTGGTTTAGAAGCACAGCGCTCTCTTTCTCCCGTCACAAGCTCCTGCTTTAGAAGCACAGCGCTCTCTTTCTACAGTCACAAGCTCCTCTTTTAGAAGCACAGCGCTCTCTTTCTCCCGTCACAAGCTCCTGCTTTAGAAGCACAGCGCTCTCTTTCTCCAGTCATAAGCTCCTGGTTTAGAAGCACAGCGCTCTCTTTCTCTCGTCACAAGCTCCTGCTTTAGAAGCACAGCGCTCTCTTTCTCCAGTCACAAGCTCCTCGTTTAGAAGCACAGCGCTCTCTTTCTCCCGTCACAAGCTCCTGGTTTAGAAGCACAGTGCCCTCTTTCTCCCGTCACAAGCTCCTCTCTAAGAAGCACAGCGCTCTCTTTCTCCCGTCACAAGCTCCTGGTTTAGAAGCACAGCGCTCTCTTTCTCCCGTCACAAGCTCCTGCTTTAGAAGCACAGCGCTCTCTTTCTCCAGTCACAAGCTCCTCTTTTAGAAGCACAGCGCTCTCTTTCTCCCGTCACAAGCTCCTCTCTAAGAAGCACAGCGCTCTCTTTCTCCCGTCACAAGCTCCTGGTTTAGAAGCACAGCGCTCTCTTTCTCCCATCACAAGCTCCTGCTTTAGAAGCACATGGCTCTCTTTCTCCCGTCACAAGCTCCTCTCTAAGAAGCACAGCGCTCTCTTTCTCCCGTCACAAGCTCCTGCTTTAGAAGCACAGCGCTCTCTTTCTCTCGTCACAAGCACCTCGTTTAGAAGCACAGCGCTCTCTTTCTCCCGTCACAATCTCCTGGTTTAGAAGCACAGCGCTCTCTTTCTCCCGTCACAAGCTCCTGGTTTGGAAGCACAATGCCCTCTTTCTCCCGTCACAAGCTCCTCTCTAAGAAGCACAGCGCTCTCTTTCTCCCGTCACAAGCACCTGGTTTAGAAGCACAGCGCTCTCTTTCTCCCGTCACAAGCTCCTGCTTTAGAAGCACAGCGCTCTCTTTCTACAGTCACAAGCTCCTCTTTTAGAAGCACAGCGCTCTCTTTCTCCCGTCACAAGCTCCTGCTTTAGAAGCACAGCGTTCTCTTTCTCTAGTCATAAGCGCCTGGTTTAGAAGCACAGCGCTCTCTTTCTCTCGTCACAAGCACCTCGTTTAGAAGCACAGCGCTCTCTTTCTCCCGTCACAATCTCCTGGTTTAGAAGCACAGTGCCCTCTTTCTCCCGTCACAAGCTCCTCTCTAAGAAGCACAGCGCTCTCTTTCTCCCGTCACAAGCTCCTGCTTTAGAAGCACAGCGCTCTCTTTCTCCCGTCACAAGCTCCTCTTTTAGAAGCACAGCGCTCTCTTTCTACAGTCACAAGCTCCTCTCTAAGAAGCACAGCGCTCTCTTTCTCCCGTCACAAGCTCCTGGTTTAGAAGCACAGCGCTCTCTTTCTCCAGTCACAAGCTCCTCTTTTAGAAGCACAGCGCTCTCTTTCTCCCGTCACAAGCTCCTCTCTAAGAAGCACAGCGCTCTCTTTCTCCCGTCACAAGCTCCTTCATTAGAAGCACAGCACTCTCTTTCTCCAGTCACAAGCTCCTCGTTTAGAAGCACAGCGCTCTCTTTCTCCCGTCACAAGCTCCTGCTTTAGAAGCACAGCGCTCTCTTTCTCCAGTCATAAGCTCCTGGTTTAGAAGCACAGCGCTCTCTTTCTCTCGTCACAAGCACCTCGTTTAGAAGCACAGCGCTCTCTTTCTCCCGTCACAATCTCCTGCTTTAGAAGCACAGCGCTCTCTTTCTCCCGTCACAAGCTCCTGCTTTAGAAGCACAGCGCTCTCTTTCTCCCGTCACAAGCTCCTCTCTAAGAAGCACAGCGCTCTCTTTCTCCCGTCACAAGCTCCTGGTTTAGAAGCACAGCGCTCTCTTTCTCCCTTCACAAGCTCCTGCTTTAGAAGCACAGCGCTCTCTTTCTCCCGTCACAAGCTCCTGGTTTAGACGCACAGCGCTCTCTTTCTCCCATCACAAGCTCCTGGTTTAGAAGCACAGCGCTCTCTTTCTCCCGTCACAAGCTCCTGCTTTAGAAGCACAGCGCTCTCTTTCTCCAGTCACAAGCTCCTCGTTTAGAAGCACAGCGCTCTCTTTCTCCCGTCACAATCTCCTGCTTTAGAAGCACAGCGCTCTCTTTCTCCCGTCACAAGCTCCTGCTTTAGAAGCACAGCGCTCTCTTTCTACAGTCACAAGCTCCTCTTTTAGAAGCACAGCGCTCTCTTTCTCCCGTCACAAGCTCCTGCTTTAGAAGCACAGCGCTCTCTTTCTCCAGTCATAAGCTCCTGGTTTAGAAGCACAGCGCTCTCTTTCTCTCGTCACAAGCACCTCGTTTAGAAGCACAGCGCTCTCTTTCTCCCGTCACAAGCTCCTGGTTTAGAAGCACAGTGCCCTCTTTCTCCCGTCACAAGCTCCTGGTTTGGAAGCACAATGCCCTCTTTCTCCCGTCACAAGCTCCTCTCTAAGAAGCACAGCGCTCTCTTTCTCCCGTCACAAGCTCCTCTCTAAGAAGCACAGCGCTCTCTTTCTCCGGTCACAAGCACCTGGTTTAGAAGCACAGCCTCTCTTTCTCCCGTCACAAGCTCCTGCTTTAGAAGCACAGCGCTCTCTTTCTACAGTCACAAGCTCCTCTTTTAGAAGCACAGCGCTCTCTTTCTCCCGTCACAATCTCCTGGTTTAGAAGCACAGTGCCCTCTTTCTCCCGTCACAAGCTCCTGGTTTGGAAGCACAATGCCCTCTTTCTCCCGTCACAAGCTCCTCTCTAAGAAGCACAGCGCTCTCTTTCTCCGGTCACAAGCTCCTCTCTAAGAAGCACAGCGCTCTCTTTCTCCGGTCACAAGCACCTGGTTTAGAAGCACAGCCTCTCTTTCTCCCGTCACAATCTCCTGGTTTAGAAGCACAGCGCTCTCTTTCTCCCGTCACAAGCTCCTCTCTAAGAAGCACAGCGCTCTCTTTCTCCCGTCACAAGCTCCTGCTTTAGAAGCACAGCGCTCTCTTTCTCCGGTCACAAGCTCCTGCTTTAGAAGCACAGCGCTCTCTTTCTCCAGTCATAAGCTCCTGGTTTAGAAGCACAGCCTCTCTTTCTCCCGTCACAATCTCCTGGTTTAGAAGCACAGCGCTCTCTTTCTACAGTCACAAGCTCCTCTTTTAGAAGCACAGCGCTCTCTTTCTCCCGTCACAAGCTCCTGCTTTAGAAGCACAGCCTCTCTTTCTCTAGTCATAAGCTCCTGCTTTAGAAGCACAGCGCTCTCTTTCTCTCGTCACAAGCTCCTCGTTTAGAAGCACATTCTCCCGTCACAATCTCCTGGTTTAGAAGCACAGTGCCCTCTTTCTCCCGTCACAAGCTCCTCTCTAAGAAGCACAGCGCTCTCTTTCTCCCGTCACAAGCTCCTGGTTTAGAAGCACAGCGCTCTCTTTCTCCCGTCACAAGCTCCTGCTTTAGAAGCACAGCGCTCTCTTTCTCCGGTCACAAGCTCCTCTTTTAGAAGCACAGCGCTCTCTTTCTCCCGTCACAAGCTCCTGCTTTAGAAGCACAGCGCTCTCTTTCTCCGGTCACAAGCTCCTGGTTTAGAAGCACAGCGCTCTCTTTCTCCCGTCACAATCTCCTGCTTTAGAAGCACAGCGCTCTCTTTCTCCCGTCACAATCTCCTGCTTTAGAAGCACAGCGCTCTCTTTCTCCCGTCACAAGCTCCTGCTTTAGAAGCACAGCGCTCTCTTTCTCCCGTCACAAGCTCCTGGTTTAGACGCACAGCGCTCTCTTTCGCCCGTGACAAGCTCCTGGTTTAGACGCACAGCGCTCTCTTTCTCCCGTCACAAGCTCCTGGTTTAGACGCACAGCGCTCTCTTTCGCCCGTGACAAGCTCCTGGTTTAGACGCACAGCGCTCTCTTTCGCCCGTGACAAGCTCCTGGTTTAGACGCACAGCGCTCTGTTTTGCCCACCCCTAGTTCAAGGTCTGGAAGTGCACCCCCTCGCGCGCCCACAATTAGTCCTTGGTTTGGATACATCGCCTGCTTTAGCCAAGCACTACTTCCTGGTCTGGAAGCACTTCGCCGTCCTCGCCCTATCTCTGGGTTCTGGTTTAGCACACATCCTCCTCCTCGCCTCATCATCAGCCCCAGGGTTAGAGGACATTGCCAGCATCTGTCTGTTACTGGTTCCCGGCTCATAGCCCATCTGCCTCCTCTACCCACCCCTGTTCCTGGTTCACAGCTCATCTCCCTCCTGTACCCATCCCTTGTCCTTAGCACTTCTTCCTCCCCTACCCATCCCTTCTCCTTGTTCTTAGCACTTCTTCCTCCCCTACCCATCCCTTGGGCCTGGTTCACAGCACATCTGCCTCCTCTCATTGATTGGCCCCGGTTTATACCACATTCGCTCCTGCCCTCATCCCCTGTCCCTGGTCCATAGCACATCGCTCTCCTGTCCTCACCACCAGCTCACAGTTTGTAGCACATCTCCCTCCTCATCTCATTGCTTGTTCCTGGTTCACAGCAAATCTCCCTCCTCTACCCCCACCCCCATCCCCCCTCTACCCCCCGTTGTGGTCCACAGCACCTCTCCCTCCTCCGCCCGCTCTGCTCCTCAGGAGATGTTCCCTCAGAGTGGGCTCTGCCCCTGTCTTTAGGAAGGAGCTATACACAAGCTCTGCTGAAATCCACCCCGCATCCTTTCTCCCCCGAGGGCCCCTACGCTGTTTATTACACCAACCCTGACAGCCGAAGACAGAGGCTACGGGCCTGCTCTGGTGATGCGAGGAGGAGCTGTGGCACTTCCAGGAGCTTGGAGGCCCCTCTCCGAGCTGCTCCAATTAAAGCGCATAAGAAGGTCAAAGGTACGTAAAGGCGCACATTTGTCGACGCTTGCCAACTTTATTTTACAACAGTGCGCCCACTCAGGCTCGATGCTTGAAGTGAGCTAATACCTACGATGCAGTAGGGCGCTACCTCACGTTAAGTGTATGGCGTTACTTCTAAACAGAAAAGAGGACTGAATATAAAACTCAAACACCCCCACGTGTGTACAGTCTGTGTTCTGCAAATGCGCGACCGGGAGTAAACCAGTTAGTTACTTCAGCGCAGGGCTCCCCGTCTAGGCACTGCCGGAGCCCGCGTAAAGGTGAGGACTAAGTTATCCCCGACAAGGAGCTAAATCTGGCATTCAGTTGATCGGTAGGGTGAGCAGGAATTGTCTGGGGTATACTTTCCATCATTTATTTAGAAACTGCCTTCAGGGACAAACAAGAGCTGCTATACTGCAGCGCCCCCTCCATCCATGGCAGACAGCGCCACCAAGAGGAAGGGGCCCCACTAGAGGGCAGACTCATCTGGAGGGCCACCAACGCCAATCGCCCTCCTGCGCCCCAATCGGGGCACACAGACTGGCCATGGCTGAAGGGTACAGGGTCTCACCTCCTGGGGCCGTCTGTGTGACTCGACCCTTCCAGCAGAGACCTAGGACTCACATAGATGATGAAATAACGTCCTGCACCCGAGCGACGTGACAAGCCCAAACGATGCTGGCAGCGGTACTCACCTGAAGGAAATGGCGCCTGTCTGTAGCTGTAGGACAGCATCGAAGCCCTAATGGAGGGTACAGTATGGAAGATCCCGGGTACCTTATGTGTACACCAAGAGAGGATGTATATTACACCGAGGGATGATTTACACTTCGCTTTACGCAGCACATACTCACGATTGCATTCCAAAGATGTACAATTGAAGTACATTTCACTCATATATATTGAGACACAAGGAAATTGAGTGATTTGCCAGAATCACAAGGTTTTCGCTACAGTGCAGCGCTAGGATTCGAACCCAGGTTTCAAAGTGGCTTGTGTCAGCCACGATAGTTCATCTATCGCGGAAATTAAGCCCGTGCGCTACGAGCCTGAACGCCTTTTAAGATACGAGTGGACGCGGCACGCAGGGGGTGGGGCCACTTTGACAAGAGGAGCTTTCAGCTGAATGGAATCTCTCGTACACAGGTGCAACTAATCACTCAGTTACTTTTTACACGCGGACTCAGCTTTATTAGGGGTGTTTTAGTAGAAACAATTATCGGATTATTTGCAAACTCTATGAGAGTACAGTGATTGAGGATCTACTGCAAAACTACGTGCCAAACCTGCAAGTCCTGGGTGCCCATCATGGCAGGGCTGACTTAGCCTTTCATCGTCTAAGGTCGATAGAATGACCACCATCAAAACAAGTTATAGACAAAACTGTGATGGAGTCCAAACAAAATGTGCACTAATATGTACTGCTAATTGAGCAAATTGCCTTAATACCCCCGAGTCTTTCCTTCTGATTATTCACTAATGGTGTGGCGTCCACCTCCCCACGTCTTTCTGTGCCTCTTTCAGTGCCCATCCAGCACGGGCACATTTAGAGGGACTGATAGCCCCCATCTCCTGGTTCTGGTCCACAATGCCTTTGTTCTCTACGATGGGCATGGTCAATACATGGTCAGAGGTGCAGTTCAGAAGCATATGCAGGACTGCCACTTGGGCATCAGCCAGAACCTTTGTGTGGCTTGAGCAAACTGTTTTTTTGCAGCGTTTCGCCCCTGTGTGATACTGTGCGACAATCCAACCTTAGCAACTTTCAAAGAGGTGCCAACCCCTGACTGGAACCATTTAAGGTTACTCCCCATTATAGGAGCGCTTTCTGGTGCCCTGCACACTAGAGTCACTGCCTTCATAAGTGTGATGACAAGAATGGGCCTGGTCACTGAGTAAGGGGTGCGGAGTTCGACACATTCACAGGCACCACTCCATGCTTTTAATGCCACGTTATTTTGTGGTCTAGGATATTACAAGGTGTTTCCGACTAATTTGTATTTTTTTTGTCTTAAGGCGAAGGGCAAAATAGCTGCCTAGGTCAGCACTTTTCTGATTTCCCTGTTTACTTTTGTAGCTTTCTAAAGTGCCGCAATATCTCAGAGCGCATCAATCAGTCTGCATCTCCCTTTCCACCAGCCACCTCGCCGTGAGGACCTCGGGTGTGCCAAAGCCGCAGCCCTCCTATAGCTCTATTCTTTACGAGTACTCTTAGGAAGGCGCTATACAAATACTGAGCAAATATAACGTCATAAAACAGCCTGCGCCCAGTTCTCTTCTAACTATAGCACCCTTAATCTGTCCTCTGGTAGCATTTGTCATGTTTTTCCATCAGGGTGGGCCACGGTTGTTTTTTCTGTGATGCTATCAGAATCTGTGGAGCCTGGTTCTGCGTGGGTTTCCTCCCAGGGTTCCCTGGGGCCTTCGGCAGGCTCCTGGGCACTGGCATCATTTTCCTTTTCAAGGGGTCTGTGCGGTGTCCCGATCCGTGTTTGCTCAGCAGGGCGACTGCACTGTCCCCGAGCTTGTAAGCGACGTTTATGGGGCACGTTGTGTCTCAGTGAGTAGGCCGTTGGCACGGGTGGCACTTAGGTTTCGGAAGGTTCAAAGCCCGGCCGTGGGAGCTGGGTTTTGTTGTTAAGAGGCGTCTGTCGCAGGCAGTTTGTGTTTGGTGCCCTGCTGTCTGCGCTTGAGGGTGTGGACGTTTGGACTAGCATGTTGTGTTGCTCGACGTGTGGCTGCTCCGATCTTTCTTTCTTTTCTGGTGGTCCACTTTATTACAAAGTTCTTTTTTTGTTTTTACTGATTCTGTTACTTATTTTTTCTTTATGTTCTACTAAATTCAGTCCTCTGGCTTTGTAAAAGAATTGTACATATTTCTCCATGAAAACAACGCTTTGCCTTTTCTCCTTACATCTGAGGCCCACTCTGTGTATATGGGTCCTTCTCCGTTGCCAGGCCTGTTTATTGATCCAAGATGGCGCCCGTAGTTCTTGCAATATCAACCATTAATGCTTTTGATGTATTTGCTGATGGACAGGAATCATTTTTATTCTGGGACAGGATGGGGGTGGAAAGCTCGTTTAGGCCTTCCATTCAGGTGTGTGCTGCTAAAGAGTTATATAACAGTACTTTCAATCTTTTGTAGTATTTTCGCAAAACGTTTCTCTGTAAATAAATTCTCTGTAAATACTCCGGGTTTCGGTTGTGCTGATGCCCATTCCAAGGTCTCAGCAAGGCACCTCTTGCATGAGTTTCTTTAGAGCTCTGTTCCTCTGGGGGAATGCGGTCACTTCAGGTTTTTGCCCTTTGGATGACCGTTGCTTTTGCACATTTTTCACGGCCAGCCTCTCCATCTGCAGCTGATTTTGCCTAATGAGCAACAGATGCAAAGTACTAGAAAGAGATGCAACCCCATTTATTGGCACTTTCCCTGCCTTCCCCAACCCTCGAAGGGCTCTATGGTGGCGACTGTCAGTAGCTCCCACTGGACCAGCGCCGGGCATCAGGATCACGTCTCCCGCCATGTAGGGGATGCTCGCCCCGTTTTATCAAAATGCTTTGATTCTCTGACTGCCTTGTGCACAGAAGTGCCATTATGTGCTCTAAGGTTCCCTCTCTCCCCAAGATTCACAGATCCCCCTCTCCCCAGAGTCTCCCCAAAGGAACCCCTTAAATGTTGGAGCAAGGGAAACCATTGTCACTCTAGCAGATCCAACAATCCTAGACTGGCCCATGTGCTCACCGGGGTTCGGTTCCACTACCGTGTTATGGATACCACCCTGCACTACTCCCACATCAACCCACCCCACACTACTCCCACATTAACCCACCCTGCACTACTCCCACATAAACATAATCTACTCCCATATCAATAGATGGTACTCCACATCAACCCACACTACACTACACCCACATCAATCCACAGAACACCCTCCAATATTAATCAACACTATACTACACAATTCCCACACCAGTTCACATTGTGCCGCTCCCACGTCAACCCACACCACACTACTCCCACATAAACCTACACTGCGCCCATATCAATCTATACTGCTTCCACGTCAATCCACAGAACACCCTCCAATATTGATCAACACTATACTACACCATTCCCACATCAGTTCACATTCCACCACTCCCACATCAACCTACACTGCACTACTCCCACATAAACATACTCTATTCCCATATCAATCAATGGTACTCCACATCAACCCACACTACACCCACAGAACACCGTCCAATATAAGTCGACACTATACTACACAATTCCCACACCAGTTCACATTGTACCGCTCCCAAGTCAACCCACACCGCACTACTCCCACATAAACCTACACTACGCCCATATCAATCTATACTGCTCCCACATCAATCCACAGACCACCCTCTGATATTAATCAACACTATACTACACCATTCCCACATCATTTCACATTCCACCACTCCCACATCAACCCACACTGCATTTCTCCCACATTAATCTTTGCTACCTCGTGTCAATCTGCACTGCTCCCAGGTCAATCCATGCTATGCTATCCCACATTAACCAACAACGTACTTCAGAACTCGCAAACTCTGTTCACAGGACCTCTTCGGGTGTACTGCACAACAAATCATTCCAAAAATCTTTTTTTTCTTCTTCCTGGCAATAATGTACATAACACACCAAAGCAGACAGTAAACAGGGGACTCAGGCTAAGACAGAAAGGATTTGGATTATTGAACTGCAAAAAGAACAAACCTATGCCTTTTCTTATTAGTTTGTGCCTGCAGTATTTCCTACACTCCCTGTTTAATCACAGCACATCTTAATATTCATCTTTCATTGCAAATATTCGACTTTCATTTTAACTTCTTGGACTGTGTAGCACCTTTGACTTTATTCACCCCATTTAAAGCGTTTTCCTACTTCTGTGGACCCCAGACGTTTTATGCATCTTTCATGCATTGGCAGAATTATCATTTACCTGACTCTTTTATAAACGGTGCAATCATTTTCTTCTTTAATTCCATTCACCATGGATAATATACATTCAGCATTACCCGAGGTGTTGCCCCATTGAAGGTCCCTATTTCAACATAGTGACCAAGTTGTGACAGAAAGATTATGCTGTGCCCCGACACTGGTGCCACTCACTTCACTTGTGAGTGATGTAACTCGTCCTATCACTTTATCTCCTTCAACCTTAACTCATAACCACATCATGTATACTTTCGCAGTTCCTATGAAATTGACCCTGAAACCTCCTCCATTTTAAGATGGCAACCTGTTGGTAAAGCACGTGTCACATAAGTGCATACACAGCGTGACTAACACATACTGTGGGCATGATGTCTGACCTTCAGAGCCATCCCCACATCCCAGGACTCTCTTCATTGTGGACTTTCCCCGGACATATGAGTGCTCGTCTTAGGACCGACCCGTTAAGCGTGGTTTCCTCTCCTCTGCCTGCTCAGTTTACCTTCTTTTGTAAGCATCCTTCCCTTTGACATCCCTTCCGTGTCTTCCCTTGCTTACTCACACATTGCTACCCCCAGGGTCAGTCTGGCCATTTGAGCATTCGGGCATTACCCTCCATTGCACTGTCGAAAGCAGGGCAGGTATAAAAGTTTTTGCCATGGTTGCCAAAAGCTGATCCTTGTCGCTTCTTGTGGCATTTGAGACTTTCTCCTTGTAACAAGCATTGTGGTACCAATGTATGACAAACAGAGCATATTCCATTTTTTATTTGTAACCACAAGGAATGCAATGTACTCACTCTACTAAGATTTGCATTCTATACAGTTATGTAAATCTGCTTTACGTGCACCATAACCTTCAGCAGCGCCTGGCTACATGGAAAAGCCTCCATGGAACCAAGGCTGTGGTGGGCATGGCTCGGTTGTGATATGACTTTCATTTATTAACACCACAGGCGTCACTATGCAGAGTCACACAACATCCAGCCCACGCATTCGGAAAGTGAGCTTCGTGTGCATTAAATCGTGTTCCATTTTCAGCAGCTAGACTTCTGCGTGTACCGAGAGAACACTCCTCTCGTCGCCATGTACTTAGGATGGTGAAATACACAATTTCTGCACCACACTACTGCCACAGCAGCACAGCCACACTACTCCCACACCAACCCACTACAACTCCGCCCGGTGTGGCCCCGCCCTTTCAACGCACTAGTACAGGCTCCGCTGTTGTACACCTCTGAAAACGTCACGTCCCCTCTTCCTGAGAGCACAACTCCGTCTGACAGCCTTCAGGGAAGTTTTCGTGTTTCTCGGTTTCATTGCATAAAGGCATGCCATCGAGGTGGGCTCGGAAAGCACAACAACCGAGGTCTGCTCTTGAAAGCTCACAGCGCCACGGAAAGCGCAATTAACGCGCCCTCCATTTGTATTCCAAACTTGTTAATGCTGAGGCCTCTGTGGAGACAGTTTGCAGCTCCTTTGTTCCCGGGCGCATTGTGGGATTTCTCTGAATGCCCCTCCAGGCCTGGGAGACCGGGGCTTATACCTCAGGCTTCCCATCCCAGGCCTTCAGCTATAGAGCAGGGATCAGAGGGGGAGGGGAGGCCTTGAAATCTACATTTAAATTGACATTCCAGGGAGCAGTACAGGGGCTGCCAGGCTGCCCTCTATTCAAACCAGGCAGGCCTTTCAGATGCCAGAGAACGGAGATTGGGAGTGGGGGTAGTTTTTTTGGGGGGTTGGCGGTAGAGAGCGCAGGCTCGGTACACAGCACACAATAGTGGGGGTTAATTCTGCACAGCACAGAGGAACGAGGCCCCGCTTTCCGCAGCTCAGCCTTGACAATGTGAGCCCCCCTGGCTTCCCTTCTCAAGCAGCCCTAGATCAGGATTGGGCTCCTGGCAGACCGCTACCCCCCTTTGTGAGGACGAATAGGCAGGAAAAGCAGCCCTCCCCGGCACCCCCGCAAAGCATGAGGTCAAAGCTTTTGTTTTTACAGAAACGGATCTGTACCGAGTGTCAGCCACAGTTTACGAGGGGACTGTTTGCGTGAGCACAAAGAGGATTCAAAATGGCTGCCCTTTTTGGGGGCGCTGTCAATTAAATGGAGTAAAATTGGGGCCGCAGCTGGTGTAATAGGCAGCAGTACACAATTCCTGTGAAAAATTATACAAAGTTGACTAAGAAAAGGGAGACACGTATAGTTTTGAAAGGAACTACCCCCGTATACCCTTTGACAAATGAGTAGCAATGGATTATAAATGTTTAAACCTCACACACCCTAAAGGAACACGCCCAGTTTGTACCTAAGCTCTGCGCTCAACACCAGGCGCATGCAATGATAATAAAAGAGATATACGTGCCACTCGAAGGGCAGACCGCGTATGTGTGCGAGAGAGGCCTAGGGAGTGTGCGTGCCTGCGTATATTTACGTGGGCCACAGCCCTTCTCTCTGACCAAAAGAGCGTCACTCACCGGAAGAGCGTCAGTCGTGCCGGATAAGGGTGACAAGCACAGAAAATACGGTAGTCCATGTATGTCTTAACGGGGCTTCAGCAAACTTCTACAAAGCAATCACCTTATTAGACAATAGGAACTCAGGGTGGCGTTATGGGGCGATAGACCACGTTGACCATCACTTATTCTTACAAATAATTGTAACATCTGAACGTTGTCTACGTCGATCCAGTGAGGTGCGGTCCCAACCACACAACGCATCGGTCAGAGGTGGGGAAAGATGCACGTGCGTTTGACCAGGAGTCAGATGAGTACAAAGGGGTCTGATGGCAAACTCTTTGTACCAGATTCTTCGCAGCCTACTTGGATTTCACGTTGTGCATTTTCTTATATTTTCCGTGCTTTCTAAGTTCCCTGGTGTAACATCACACTTCGGTACTGCTAAACAGTTACAAAAAAACAAACAAAAAAAAACGACAGTGCAGGTTGAAGAAAAAAGTGTCGCTTTGAGAGAGCCACCTCCCCATCCCGTCAATAAAAACAGAGCGAACACCTCTCACACTACACGTTTGGAAACTGGGGGTCACATTCCATCAGGGACACCCACAAATTTGTTCTTTAGTATACAACTCAAACCTTTCTTTTCGGAGTTATTATTCATTGCTTTTCCCTCTGTGCGCTTGTGGGGGGCTCCCGGGGTGTAACTGTGTCTGTCAGTATCCTCATGGAAGGTTTGGGAGTCGCCATGATGTATTCTTCCATATCCACAGACTCACGTGAGACACAGGGGCTGCCTCGTCCTTCGGGGTAGCTAATCTCCGAGACATTTGCGGGTTTCCTGGCGGCACGGAGATACAATCCTTGGAAAGTAAGGCTGCCAGATAACTACACCTCACAAAGATCTGTTCCAGTCATGGGGTTTATTTAATAACCTAATGGATTCTGGGAGTTGTAGTTTGTGGTCACTTCATTTAGTACACTTGAACTAATTCAGCTGTAAAGAAATGATTTGTAAAAGAAAATCCCAGGACTAGAACGCTGTGTCCTTGGTGACTTGTGGAGTCATCACTAATGTCACGAGGACGAAAGGCGGCAGCGCGGACACTCACTCTGGGGCAGGTGGGGCGTCGGGTACAGGCAACCTTTCAGTGAGGGTCCAGTGCAACTATCTGTCACGGGCAATCCTTATATCATGAAAGGATCCCGGAAGACCCATATCACCAAAACACAATGCTCCTGTGCAGTATTTTCATTTAACGATCTGTTGCATCCTGGGAGTTGTAGGCAGGGTTGCCTTCTATAGAACTAATTGAACTAGCATGCATGAAACTCCATCATTCCTCCTCAGCTCTCGGCACGAGCAAGCATCAGTGCCTCATGGGCCAGTGCTGCACAAAACTGGAAAAAAAACGAAAAGAAAACAGTGCTCGTGACTGAACACTGCATCCACTCTAGTGTGGAGTTATTTGATATCCAGGGGCCCAGTCTTGCTAGGGGGCGACCTATCCCAGGGATAGCTGTCGTACTACTCATCCAGGAGGCAGGGGGCGTCATCCTGCTTGAATCGGGGCTGGTTGCAAGCTAGCCAAGTCACTGCCGGTAGATAATGGGTCAGTGAGCGTCCGGAGGGCAGGATTCACATTGCAAGCACTTACTGTGTGTGTGGGGCGGCTCTTGGTGAGGGCTGGCATCGGGGCGCGATGCCAGCTTTGTGCTAATACCAAGAACGGCTCGTATGGGCTAGGGACCAGCACCCTCTGTTGCTTCTTGAATCACACCGACCACAGGTCTGACAACCACCTCCTTGGGTCCGGGACAGACAGCAGCAGAGGTGGCGGCAGTCGGATGGATAAAAGTATAAATCCTTTTTGCTGAAGTTGTGACGCTAGGGGATGAGTTTCTGATTAAAGCAGGCCTGGCTCTTAAAATATTCTCACCCTGTGTGGCCTCCACTATCTTCCTGAGGGTTCTCTAGTCATTTATTGGGACACTCCCACCCCTCTCAGGGGTACTTGGTATCTCCCTCCCCCTCTCTCGGGGTTTTTCATCCCTTAGGCGCCCTTCAGTGGATGTTTTACTCACATATAAACGTCTGACATAACGTTGAAAGAATCTGTTTCCCTTCCCTAACAAAATACTCACTGACAACGTGCTCTCTCGAAGCTGAATTCTAGAGAGGAAAAACAGGGCGACAGACCCAGTTTGGACACCAACGAGATGGGGAAGGTAACTCAGGTAAATTGAAGGGTAATGTGCCACCCAGCGTACCAAGAGTTTGAAAAGTAGACCCGAGGCTCCAAGCCGAGCACCCGCTTTCTGCTCCCTGCCTGCTGAGGTGCGGTCTGCGGAGAGACGTTTCATTTTTCCTACAGACAAAACTTTCCATGAACCTGGTGCCCGATTTTCAAAGTCTCGCAAAATATTGTGTGTGGTCCGTGGAAAAAGAAAACGGTTTTTAATATTACATTTGATTATCATGCGCCGCGCGCCCAGGCGTGTGGTGAGGTGGTTTCTGGGATCCGGGACAGAGCCGGGCCTCAAACCCAGAGACACCGCCGAGAAGTCATGGAGACCGCCTGACTGGCCAAAAGGGGGCCTGGCAGGCTAGTGAGATATGTCAGTGCTTCTGAAAAGCAAGATGGCCTGGCGTAAAGTCAGCCACCTGCAACAACAACAAGGCGCTGGAATGCTTGAGTTAATCTCAACCACTGCCCATCGCTTCGGGCAGCATTTCAGTCCATCATTTTTCTGCCCACCATGCCACTCTAGCCTCAGGCATGCCTTGTGCAAAGCAGTACCAACCCTGCTTCTCATGGGAACAGTCCGTCCAGATCTGCCGGAGGAGACCCCTTCCAGAACGGACCACAAGCAACCCCAGCCCAGGTTCTACCTACTTACCTCTCATCAGAGGAGTATAGTTTGAGTCCTATGCACAGTGAGCACGGGACCTTCGTCTGTACAGTGCACTCAACATGAAAACTACAAGAACAAGGTGATGGATGAAATTCTTGCTCACTCAGTCACTGGCAAGCTAATCCCTAAAAGGACACAAGCGCTGCAGCGGACTGCTGGCTGTTACTTCTGAAAGGAATTTGGGGGGGCAGGCTGAGTCACATGCAACATCGTTGCTGATGAGAAGCAAGCGGGGCTGGTACTGGGTAAGTTGCATGTCAGGATCACTGTCAAAGGATGCTCAGACTACGGCAGAGACATGTCAGGCTATGGTCCAGAGCTTTGGAAAAGCATGTAGACCTGGGACAGCGCCAGGAGAGTATATGACTGCCGTGTCAGGACGCAGCAATGCTGGGTAGAGTTAGCGCGTCAGGCTTACTCATGAAAGGGCACTGTGGACCTCAGGTGGATTTCTGCCACCCCCACACCTTAGAGGAAGTGTCTGTCATATGTTATACTGGAAGGGTGTACTTCCAGTACAAAGCACTATGTTTAGACATAGTTGAAAACTTTTGTAACTTTGTGTGTGTGCTCTACATTGTAGGATGCATGCAAAGTTTGAAAGATTTTCAGAGAAGAAAACTTCTCTCAAACAATATGCCCGCCTCAAGACGGCATAAATCTATGATGCATGTCCTGTCTGCTTGCCTAGAAAGGACTTTACATAAAAACCCATGGGTGGCTGTTTGAGAACGCCCATATACCACCCCTGGGATGCCCTCTTGATATAAAGGAGCAGTACACTAAGGTGGAAAGTAATCCCCAATTCAAGTCTTTTCACAGGTTTGCATCACTTTTTGTAACACTCCTCCAGCACAGAGCCTTGAAGAATCTTGTCCTATGTCTACAGCAGAGCTGGACACATTCCTTAACACTGCACTGCTGAAAAGCAGGCATGGCTGGGGCACAGTCTGTTGTGTGTCAGGCCACTAGTCGGTGCTTCTGAAAGGAAGGCAGGATATTTCTGGAAGGTTAGTAGGTCTAGGGAATCTACCCTAACCCCACCAGCCTCTGAGAGATCACACCCTGCTAAGGAAGTCTTCCCACCACCTTGTCCCCTCCCCAGCCCCACCAGCCTCTGAGAGATCACACACTGCTAAGGAAGTTCCCACCACCTTGTCCCCTCCCCAGCCCCACCAGCCTCTGGGAGATCACACACTGCTAAGGAAGTCTTCCCACCACCTTGTCCCCTCCCCAGCCCCACCAGCCTCTGAGAGATCACACCCTGCTAAGGAAGTCTTCCCACCACCTTGTCCCCTCCCCAGCCCCACCAGCCTCTGAGAGATCACACCCTGCTAAGGAAGTCTTCCCACCACCTTGTCCCCTCCCCAGCCCCACCAGCCTCTGAGAGATCACACACTGCTAAGGAAGTCTTCCCACCACCTTGTCCCCACCCCAGCCCAACCAGCCTCTGAGAGGTCTCAATCTGCTGAGGAAATCTCCCCATCGCTTACCAACTTGCCCCCTCCCCAGTAAAGAGGGCCTCAGCCTGAACCAGGCAGTTTAAAGTATGGAACAATGGGCAATTGTGCAAACATCAGCTGCAGATGTGTAAAATCAGTCCAGACTGGGAGGGGTGTTTATACAGGGCAAACACCACCAAGAGCGCCCCCTCCACTCCGTGCTCTGCCAGGAGCCGATGCCGTCCGTGCACGGAGACAGGGTCGTCGCAGGCACAAAGAGTGGATTGTGAGCCTGTTAACCACAGGGTCGGTCGTGAAGTTTTGAAACACAAACGAGCTGGAGCCCAGAGTTTACAGATCGTGTCACTGCTGTGGTGTCCGCGAATAACAAAACCGAACCGATGCAGCCACGTGACAGTGACACCCCGCAGCCACACTCAGCTTCTGTCCCCGAGACACCCACGGCACCCCGTCCGCAAGGAGCTCTGTCCCTGGGACCCCCCGTCACATAAAGCTCTGTCCCACGGACTCCCCCGTCATATACAGCTCTGTTCCAGGGACTCCCTTGTCACATACAGCTCTGTCCCTGGGACTCCCCCGTCACATACAGCTCTGTCCCTGGGACTCCCCCGTCACATACAGCTCTGTCCCAGGCACTTTTCACGTCACATACAGCTCTGTCCCACGGACTCCCCCGTCACATACAGCTCTGTCCCTGGGACTCCCCCGTCACATACAGCTCTGTCCCAGGCACTTTTCACGTCACATACAGCACTATCCCAGTGACTCCCCCTTGTCACTTGGAGCTCTGTCCCATGGACTCCCCCTTGTCACATACAGCTCTGTCCCAGGGACTCCCCTTTGTCACATACAGCTCTGTCCCAGGGACTCCCCCCGTCACATACAGCTCTGTCACAGGGACTCCCCCGTCATATACAGCTCTGTTCCAGGGACTCCGTCACATACAGCTCTGTCCCAGGGACACCCTTGTCACATACAGCTGTGTCCCACGGACTCCCCCGTCATATACAGCTCTGTTCCAGGGACTCCGTCACATACAGCTCTGCCCCAGGGACTCCCCCTTGTCACATACAGCTCGGTCCCAGGTACTCCCCCGTCACATACAGCTCTGTCCCAGGGACTCCCCCCTCACAAACAGCTCTGTCCCAGGGAATCTACCGTCACATACCACACTGTCCCAGCTACTCCCCCTTGTCACATACAGCTCTGTCCCAGGGATTTTCCCTGTAACACGCAGTTTTCCACAGCGACTTCTCCTCTCACATGCATCTGTTCCATGTACTCCCACCTTTCACACGTAGCTCTGTCCCAGAGACTCCCCTGTCACACGTAGCTCTGTCCCAGACTCCCCTGTCACATGCAGCTCTGTCCCAGGGACTCCCCTGTCACACAAAGCTCTGTCCCAGAGACTCCCCTGTCACACGCAGCTCTGTCCCAGAGACTCCCCTGTCACATGCAGCTCTGTCCAAGGGACCCCTCTGCCACACGCAGTTCTGCCCCAGTGACTTCCCTGTCACATGCAGCAGTCAGTGTCACAGGGGACTCTATGCAACTCCGTGCGAGGGGCCTCAAGTCCCCCCGACCCCCCCCCCCAACCCCCCTCCCCCATACGAAGCCCTATGCCAAGTACAATCCTTGTAACACATAAAGATGTTTTCCAGGACCAACCTCATTGCCACATAGTGCCGCATGTGTCCTGAGCCACGGTGCCACACGCAGCCCGCTCTGGCGCCCCCACCTGTCACACGCAACACCTGTCACCTCTCAAGGCTCCCGCTCGCCACATGAAGCCCGTGGCACGCGCGGTGCCCTGCGGCACGGGCAGCTCAGCCACGTGCACTCCCGTGCCAGGAACACCCTTACCCACGCGTAACATGTACCACCTACCAGGGGCTACTTTTGACTCCTGTGCCAAGTGTACTCGACCAAGTGTGGGACGCAGCCATGTGGGAAAGCGTCCTGGACCCACCCTCTCTCGGGTAGGCCTCCCTCTGGTTGGCAGTTTGATAAAGCATTCTTGTAGTATTTTGGAGTAAGCTCGTGACGACTTACCAGAAAGTGAGGTGAAACGGGGTTAATAAAGCGTGCCCTCTAAGCGCCAACCCCTCGACCTGCACCATCTTCCGCACTCCCCCCTCTGCCAAGGCTATCTTGGGTACCATCTCCAAGAGAAGGGTTGAGGTCCAGCAATGAACAGTGCCCCTCAGGCCTCGCCGAGGCAGGAACCACGGGGAACCAGAGCGTGTTTAGTGCTGGGAAGACGAAGCTTCTCTGCGCAGCAACCCCCGCAGCAACAGTGTCCCCGAGAGCCCCTTAAAAAAAGAAACCCATCCATTGAAAAGTCATAGGTAACAGCCCGAAGTAACACCCCCGAGTGCTGATCGCAGCTGTAGTGTGAAGAGATGATCCCCCTGAAGCGGAGGGGACCTCGACAAGCATTCCGCACGCGCAGCTTTATGATCTAAGCTGATCCTAATTGATGCATCATAGCTCCTCTTGTCAAAGTTCTTAGTGAAACTGCAGCAAAGCCTCATTAAAATGAATCGTGAGAGTAAGACAAGTACGAAGAAAGATTAACACATTAATACATCTATGAATACGGGCAGAGGTATTTAAATTGGCCCAAAATAACATGATTATTGTAAGTTCTACAAACACAAGGCTCTCGGTGTCCCTCACTGCCCCGGCTGTCTGTACGCGCTCCATCGCTCCACATCTGGCACGTGGAAGCATCGGATTCTGTAAAGCGTCGCAAGTTCATCGGTATCCACTTCTTGGTGCTAAATCCGGGGCGACCGGCTCCTAGCGCTACCTGCAACACCAGCCTCATCCCCCCTAACTACCCACTAGCCCATTCTCTGTTTAGTGCAAAGAAGGGTGAGTGGGCTAGACACGTTTCTATTTGTACCAAAGTCCCACAAAGGGTAAACAGGTAGTAAAGACGCCAGTCTGCGCGGCGCTATACTTTGGAATAACGCGTAGACAGAATGCTGGTGTACCGCAGATATTGGATAAACCGCAAACTCGTTTCAGTTACACGTACAGCACACACTGTGAACTTAGACACATCATAAATCATAAGTCACAACCCTACAACACACAAGGACGTACATTGCAAAGCACTCGGCATCGCTATCAGGCGCAGTGTGTTTGTGTAGCGCACACATTTCGAAATGTGGTAAACTGCTTTTTGTTTTCTTTGAGTCTTGCTTGCAGTACACAATCTTACACTCGAAGCGCACGATCAGCACAGATCCGACACTAGACAATAGTGGCGTCACCAAGAAAGGTGCGTTAGCACACACTTTCCAACTCAAGCAAGTTGTGATTGTTGAGAACGTCACATCAAGCAGAGTTACACTGCGGTTACATACTTCAGCTTGGAATGCAGGCGAGTTGTAGCTGCGCGGCGCCCATGTTCGAACCTAGGTGTAATTGCATTGTAACACTTTCCAACTGTTAGCACATAACGTAGGGTCTCGTTATATCGTGATCGTCAAAAGACACCCTGATTCGGAATCAGGTGAGATGTGATCTGACAACGGTAGCGCCAATAAACCATGATCTTAAAGCGCCTAACGTAAAACCAGGATACGTTTCGGCTGTAAAGCAGATGGGGAAAAAAACTATCGGTAGTTTTATAGCCCGCGACATCAAATGTATATTACTAGTACATAGCGCACAAGTTCAATCATTAACGAATAGTGACTGTATAGCGTACAACTTATAAATTCAAGATCGTTTGGCGTGGCATAGCTCCCACCGGGGTGAAGCACCTTTGAAGTCAAGTTAAAGATGTTTCAAGGCGCACGAGGTTGTTTCATTGGTTTATGTTCATTGGAAATTATAGATGCATGTTTATTGTAAACTTAATCTAACTTTGACGGTTACAAAATACTTATTCAATACGTTTTTTTTCCACGTCAACAAAACACTGTTTAAAAACCAAAGATAAAGCTATTCGAGGGTTATTTCTAGGACAACATTCGCGAACCTGCGCACAATACGCTTCTCCCGGAGTTGCGCTCAGAGCGCACACTTCACTATTGCAGCGGAGCTGGGCTCCCTTCGCCCCCACCCGCGAGCCAGGCTCCCGTGACCCCCCCGCCCCCCAGCGGGCGCTGGCACACCTTGGAGAGTCCAGCCAACCGGCTGCGGGCACAAGACGTAAGAAACACGAGAAATTCCTCAGCGCGCAGGGGAGCGTAAAGAAAGCGCCGCGGTCCCTCCTCCCAGCCGCAGAACCGGTTCTCGGCCGGAGCTAGGCGCACCGGCGCTCTGCATCTCACTGCCATAACCTGGCACGCTTACCTGGCGTGGAAAGGGGCCGGGGGGGCGCAGACCGGCGCAGGCCCCCACCTCTGGGGCGGCCGAGGTACAGGACGTGCTTCTATCCAGAGCTAGGTGGGGGGCGCGTCCGGCACCCCCCAAAACTGATAGGAAGGGGAAATGCTGGCAATCCAAGAACCTATTCCGCGGGAAACTGTTGGGAATGCGGGATCCTCAGGTAGCCATTGCCAAGTGATGGGGTCCGGGGGTTAGAAGGTCCAAGTCTGGGAAATGCCGGGCTGCAAGTCCCTGGCTCCAAGGCCGTACCTGCCAACAGCTGTCCAGATCCAGTGTTCACGACTCTCTTCAAACTTTGGGACGTCAGGATCCCACAAGAGATGGAAGCTCCACAGCACTCCTAGAAAGTTTCCAAAAGTTCCCAGAGTTGCTGGTAAACTTTCCAGCGATGAGGCAGGCGCTCGGGGGACTGTGGGGACCGGCTCTCATCACGGTCTGGGCCAAGTCTGGGACTAGATGCAGAGCCTCGACTCCCCCAGCCTGAAACCCGAGCAGAGCCGCGCCCACTACCCCGTTGCCCAATCACAATCCAGCCCTCCGAGCCTCTTGTGTCCCAGGACTTGGCACCGAGCCCTCCACCGCATCCATGCAGGGGACAGGCCCTGCTCTCCTTCTCAGGGGGCGCCCCCCTGAGGCTGCAGAAGGAAGCGCCTCGTGAACCAATAGCTGTACCACTTTCAAGCATCCCAGACGCAGGGGCTCTGTAGACAATCATAGCGCACACTCGCAGACAGAGCGGGTGCAAAAACGTGTCATGCAAAGTGGTCAGCATTGCTTAAAAAACACGGGTTTACTTCAGAGGCGAACTGCAATTCACGTCACGACCGAGTAGGACGGGAACGCCACTCGCTGCTTAAAAGGTGTGTGTGTGGGAGAGAGTGCGACGCATATGTTTATCAGGAACACCAGTAGGCTACCACCCTGCGAGATGGACAACGTATTACCCTTGAGTTGGGTAATGTTCTGAGAAAGGCTGATTGAAAGCCTTCACATTCTGGCCATGTGCCTAAGATCACACGTCGAGCCTAGCGTTGCAAGCAGCAAAGCTAGGGCTTGGCTCTTTCATTTGCACACGTAAGCGCTGGACCACATCTTCAGAAGCTGAAGATTACACACACTCCAACAATAAACGGCGTGAATTCTAGCACCAATCTCCAGATTCGAATCAAATCAGTAAGGGTCTCAAGGCGCTGAGGGGGTCTTTGGCAAACAGAGGAACCGAATGGTTAAACAATGTTCCCAGTATCGCAGCAGATTCCTACCAGTCTCCGCACAGAAGCACTCACGCCCAAACACCCCCGTCCCTCATACTTGCAGCATCCACAGGTGACCCACCATGTGTCTGCAGGCCGCTCTGAGGCTGAGAAAGCCGGCTCCATACTAATGGAAAGAAGTCCCATATACATGACACGGACTGTCCATACGGCCAAAAATGGACACGTTGTCCCTCGAAGCCGCCATATTTAACTGTTAATGCATGCCCTCAAAGAGCCAACTGGTTAATGTCCTCTGTAGAAGTTTCAACTGATCACCTTGTCGTTAGGACCCCAAGCTGAAGAGGAGGACGCATAATGTGGGGGAGGGCGATTAACAGTGATTAAGGCCCGACAGCACGCGAGCAACGAGCCTATCAATGCCAAAACACCAGTAGCGCACAAAAGCATCGCCGCCGTCTCAGCCAATCATAGCACTCGGTTCAGGTACCGAGGGGCGTTGCTAGCCAAATCAATGGTCCACATTTCATCAACCTGTAAATAAACAAAGAGTAAGTCAATCGAGCGTGCTGATTATCATTACTAGCCAGCTCGGTGGTACTCATTTCATCATCCGGTAAACATAAAAACTCTGTCTCCTCGGGGTGCTCAGGGGGCACTGCTGCTCGACTCAGCAGTACTCGTTTTAGCAACAGGTAGATACCAAGTACTGCCGAGTCGACCGAGCATGCTAGTGACTGTCGCCAGCCAGCTCAATGTGCCCCATTTCATCCACCCGTAACTAAAGATTCAGCCGGTTCAGCATGGGTCGAGCTTTAAAACCCGGCCCAGTGGCACTCATTTCATCCACCCGTAAATAATCATCCCGCCGTTCAGCATGCGGGTGGGCGCTACTAGCCAGAGTAACGGTTGTCTGCAGAGTCCCGGCTTCGATTCGCGATCCTTTGATTCTGGGCAAATCATTCATTCTCCCCGTACCCAAAGCAACGGAATCCGGTTCTCGTGTAAAGCGCTCGAGTGTCCTCGGCCACGTTTGAGCTACATAAAGCGTCAAAAACAGCATCTAAGGAAAGGCTGAGACAAGTTAGCGCGCTGAAGGGAAGTACCACCTTCCTCGCTGCTCCTCATTTCATCAACCGTAAGTGGAGAAAGGCTGAGTTCAGTCCATGCTGGTGGTTGAAACAAACTATCAGTAAACACGTTGATACAAATAACTAGCGATGCCTCACTGCGCTCCACTGCTTTACATTCCACAGAACATACACACTAGTTTACAAGTGTCACAACACCGGCAGTTCCCCAAACAACCGCACTGGGGCGCCTCGAAGGAGCTGTGGTAAAAAGAAAAAAATATATCCCAGAGATGCTCCAGTGCAGAGGGCACCTCAGGTTCGACCCGCTCGCCCCCCCTTCCCCCCCCCCCCACCCTATCTTCCACAGTGGATACACGAGTCCTGATTTAAACCAAGTAATATAAACACTATATACAAATGTTCTCTGCCAAGTGTTTCATGACAACATTGCAATCTAAGTACTACGAGGCGATGCAGTTGGTGGTGCATGTATTGGGTTTAAATTACAAAACATTTTGTGGTTGTAAATCACATTTACAAACACAATGGTGTGGATTTAGGTCTGCAGCGCAGTGGCACAAACTGAATGAGAGGACTTTCCAACCGCAAATCCCAGACTGGGGTTGGGGGCTGGGGCATTTTTAGCAGCTGTAAGGTTAGCGCTGGAAGCCGGGGTTTCTCTCGAGGGAGGGGTTGTGGCTGAGCACTGCTTCGTGTGTGTTCCCACACATTCTCAGTGACTTCACACGCAATAAGAGACTGGCACTTTTTATTTCACTAAAAATCGAAAAACTCATCGGTTTCTCCTCCACCTCAATACCCCTGACCTAGTTCTCCTAAATAAATGATACATCGCCACACGAACATTTCCCAGAAGCACATCCCTGTTTTATTGTAAAATTATTCAATCCTATTCAGTTTTGTTTAACTTTGGGTTGTGAGTTGTAATTTCCCACTCTGTGTAAAGCACTTTATAAAACTCATACATAAATAAATAAAGGATGATAGACCAAATAGGATGGCGCAAGCGTGCGAGGAGTGTGGCGGATTCTTTCACATGGGCTGGGTCTGTGGGCGTGTAAGGGGGGTAGGGGGGTACCAGGAAAGCACAGACCCAGCTAGAGGGCAGCGAGGACCCCACAGGTACCCTCCAGGATGGGGGCCAAGGTGTCCGGGGGACTCTTTCCATCACATGGAAACTATTTTGCACGCAGACTTGAAAAGAGAGAAAAGGTTCTCTTCTCTTCATCAGATTTTTCTCAGTGCAGATAATCTGCACGAATAAGGGGAAGGAAGTCACAACAAGCCAGGAAATATACTGGTTAATTTCCAAAGTGTAGTCCTTGGGATTCTGCAAATCCCTTGAAAAATTCAGGAATTAATCCGAAATCTTTGACGCACAAAGTTCTGTTTCTTTCTGAAACAGACGACGATTAAATTGTGAATTATTTTACAGTGGTCGGAGGTGCCTGAATGCTGAGCATATCAAATACTCGGAAGGAAAATGAAACGAATTACAAGTATGTTATGGAAATGTCTTAAATCGCTTCTTTCGGAGGTACTTCCATGCACAGAGCTGCAGGTGGATTACCCAGTGCTCCCTTCCTTGACTTCAGAAAACGAATAGCTGAATGAACTCAGGCGGATTCAAGCCCGTGACCCGCAAGTCCCGGGCGAGGCATCCACGCGCCGAGGGTTCGACCTGGATCCCACCCCGTGTCCAGCATCCCATTAATTCATAGTCCTGCATGAAAACTGGTCTGTGCTGGTCTGAGGCTGAAGGGGGGCACTTTACATAAAGGGAGTCAAAAAGAAGAATTCAAATAAACAAGTTCAAGTGATGGGGTACTGCCCGGGAAGGAGTACCTGCGCCTCTTTATTTTGAAAGGAAGGGCACCCGCACTTCGCAGGAGCAGACAGGAACTCTAAGTAGTGACGACGAGCACTTCTATGTTCCCATGTAAAGCACGGGTCGGAGAGCTACGCGGCACCGCCATTGACGCCTGAGATTCCACCAAACTGTCTCCTCTCTCACTTTACAACAGCAACAAACCTGAATGAATACATCAACTTCCTGCAAACTCGGACCACATGCCAAGAAATTCAGCAACTCACTGGGGCTAAACAGGATACACCTGCATTTTCCGTCGCATCAAGCAACCCCAAAGGATGCAATGCCACGTCCAAACACAAGGGATCAAATGAAGGCCAGACCCATCCGGGTGTCAAATACATGCGGCGCATGTGGGCGCATCCGTGGCCTCCACAGAGGGGACGTTTTTAGAGGAGCCCTTCATTCACGCAGAAGAGGCGCGAACTCTTAACTCTGATAATCTTGTGGTCCCCTGTGCGTGCATGTTCTGCAACACAACACCAGTACCTGCAACAGTGTGACAGGGAGGAGGGTGTGGATTCCCGCACCAACACCACCTCCTAACAGCTTCATATCATAATCCACACACAGGACACTGCACCAAACTAAGCCAAACCGACCTTCCATCTAAAATTAGAGGCACATGTTAATTGTCAGTAGAAATAGCTCCTCGAGCTGAGTTAAACAATTTCAAAAGCCCAAATCTTTTAAACATCCTCAAACAGAATGGAGAACTGAAACACAACACAGCCACTAGACCTAATCACGAAATGTTCTTGTGAATGACAGCCGTGGCGGATTTGAAATCAGTTACCATTCATAGAGCATCACATCGTCCTGAGCTGGTTTCATACAATGGAGAAGGTCCCACAACCACAAGAAATAAAGAGGTGGAGCACACAGTAGACGCAGGCATAACCAATTACAAAAGGTTTGAGTTGAATTTTGAGTCCTGGCTAAAAAATATATATATAAAAAAAGCCTACTGCAGTGATACAAACAAAAACAAAAACTGGTTTCTGTATAAAATGCATCTATAAAATAAAGAATTTAGCATGTGATGACTCAGCGTACTTCACCTTCAGTTATTTCAATAGAAGTACTCTATAGAAGGCAAAATAATTAAACAGCCAATGGCACGAGGTGTGAGGGTAATACCCCTGTGCAGATAGAGACAAGGCTTACTTTTTGTATATGCTACAGAATTGGTAACAACAGGCCATGCAGCTTGGCCTCCCCCTTCAAGACAGAACTAAAATGAAACAGAAGATGCAGAAAAAAGGCTTAATGAAACAGCAATGAGCTCCTCCAACTCACAAGCCAGGCTGAAATAAACTCCAACATTGATTACATTTGGCTCTTAGGGTGGGATATTTAAAACACCATCAGTAAGTCCATAATAAAGAAGCTTCTGGAAAACAGATCAGATATCTTGTAGGTTGGGTGCACCACACTATCCTGTGGGCGCAAAACAGTACACCAATTTTTAAGACATCTCAAGATGCAGGAACACTACAACTTCACCTCACATGGTTCTTCCCCTGGAAATAATTGTACAAAAAAGCACCCTCCCCATCATCAATTTAGCAGAGTAGCAAAAAGAAGTAACTGTGACCACTCAATAATTGAGTTCTAGATCAGGGAAAAATACAATACTCTCAAAATCAAGCAAAAAAAGACTAAATAAAAAAAAAAACAATTTCAGAGTTATACGGAATAGTGAAAAATCAGAAGTAATCCTGAATTCCAAATGAGCAGCAAAATCATAAAAGAGTCGGGTAGCATCCCTATTAGAATGGGAAAATCTTCATTGATCCTCTGGCTCACCCGGAAATACTGGGGTTCTTATACACAATTCTTGCAAAACGAATTAGTTAAAACAGCAAAGTCATCATGTTTTGATCATAAGTAACAATTCTTTAACAAATCAGAAATGTGAACTTCATTACTGTAACACATGAGCATTACCCCAATTTAAGAAGGCATCCGGCATCTTCCGTGCTTCTGCCATCCAGAGATGTTCGAACAAAATATGAACTATTTCAATAATATAATTTCACACAGATGAATAGGACCTGTCTACACTGTGGAGCTGCAGCAAAAAGACCTTGAATGTTGTAACACATCAGGAACACTGGAAAAGTCATTGAAAGCTTTGCATTCATAACTGTAGGAATGAACCATCGGTCAGCTACGTTCTGTCTGCGGAGCCTGTAACGAGAGAAGACGCACAGAAGGGCAAGATTGGAAAAGGTGAATAAAGGAGTGAATTACAGAAACAACATCTATTTTATCCAAGATGGTGTTTTCACATAAATGTGGCACAAAAAATGATATCAACAAACACACTTCCATACATCATATTAAACTTGCGTACTACATCCATCCTAAAAACTATTTCTATTCATTATTATTTATTGCACAAAAATATACATTTGGAAAAAAATGCTTCCTCAGTTCCCCCCTCTGATTATTTTATAATCACTAAAACCCACCAATAACGTTATTAACCCCTTCGCTGCCAGGCCTTTTCCCCCTCCTGTGCCAGGCCTTTTTTTGCCTATTTGGGGCAGTTCGCGCTTAGGCCCTCATAACTTTTTGTCCACATAAGCTAACCAAGCCAAATTTGCGTCCTTTTTTTCCAACATCCTAGGGATTCTAGAGGTACCCAGACTTTGTGGGTTCCCCTGAAGGAGGCCAAGAAATTGGCCAAAATACAGGGAAAATTTCGTTTTTTTCAAAAAAATTTGAAAAAGTGGCTGCAGAAGAAGGCTTGTGGTTTTTCCCCTGAAAATGGCATCAACAAAGGGTTTGCGGTGCTAAACTCAGCAGCTTCCCAGCTTTCAGGAACAGGCAGACTTGAATCAGAAAACCCATTTTCCACACAATTTTGGCATTTTACTGGGACATACCCCATTTTTGCAATTTTTTGTGCTTTCAGCCTCCTTCCAGTCAGTGACAGAAATGGGCATAAAACCAATGCTGGATCCAAGAAACCTAAACATTTCTGAAAAGTAGACAAAATTCTGAATTCAGCAAGGGGTCATTTGTGTAGATCCTACAAGGGTTTCCTACAGAAAATAACAACTGAAAAAGAAAAATATTGAAATTGGGGTGAAAAAAACATAGATTTTTCTCTACGTTTTACTCTGTAAGTTTTCCCTGCAATGTCAGATTATCGAAAGCAATATACCGTTACGTCTGCTGGACTCCTCTGGTTGCGGGGATATATAGGGCTTGTAGGTTCATCAAGAACCCGAGGAACCCAGAGCCAATAAATGAGCTGCACCCTGCAGTGCGTTTTCATTCTATACCGGGTATACAGCAATTCATTTGCTGAAATATAAAGAGTAAAAAATAGCTATCAAGAAAACCTTTGTATTTCCAAAAAGGGCACAAGATAAGGTGTTGAGGAGCAGTGGTTATTTGCACATCTCTGAATTCCGGGGTGACCATACTAGCATGTGAATTACAGGGCATTTCTAAAATAGATGTCTTTTTTACACACTCTCCTATATTTGGAAGGAAAAAATGTAGAGAAAGACAAGGGGCAATAACACTTGTTTTGATAATCTATGTTCCCCCAAGTCTCCCGATAAAAATGATACCTCACTTGTGTGGGTAGGCCTAGCGCCCGCGACAGGAAACGCCCCAAAGCGCAACGTGGACACATCCACATTTTTGGAAGAAAACAGAGGTGTTTTTTGCAAAGTGCCTACCTGTAGATTTTGGCATCTAGCTCAGCCGGCACCTAGGGAAACCTACCAAACCTGTGCATTTCTGAAAACTAGAGACCTAGGGGAATCCAAGGAGGGGTGACTTGCGGGGCTCGGACCAGGTTCTGTTACCCAGAATCCTTTGCAAACCTCAAAATTTGGCTAAAAAAACACATGTTCCTCACATTTCTGTGGCAGAAAGTTCTGGAATCTGAGAGGAGCCACAAATTTCCTTCCACCCAGCGTTCCCCCAAGTCTCCCGATAAAAATGATACCTCACTTGTGTGGGTAGGCCTAGCACCCGCGACAGGAAACGACCCAAAGCGCAACGTGGACACATCCAAATTTTTTGGAAGAAAACAGAGGTGTTTTTTGCGAAGTGCCTACCTGAAGATTTTGGCCTCTAGCTCAGCCGGCACCTAGGGAAACCTACCACACCTGTGTATTTCTGAAAACTAGAGACCTAGGGGAATCCAAGGAGGGGTGACATGCGGGGCTCAGACCAGGTTCTGTTACCCAGAATCGTTTGCAAAGCTCAAAATTTGGCTAAAAAAACACATGTTCCTCACATTTCTGTGGCAGAAAGTTCGGGAATCCGAGAGGAGCCACAAATTTCCTTCCACCCAGCGTTCCCCCAAGTCTCCCGATAAAAATGATACCTCACTTGTGTGGGTAGGCCTAGCGGCCGCGACAGGAAACGCCCCAAAGCGCAATGTGGACACATCCACATTTTTGGAAGAAAACAGAGGTGTTTTTTGCGAAGTTCCTACCTGTAGATTTTGGCCTCTAGCTCAGCCGGCACCGAGGGAAACCTACCAAACCTGTGCATTTCTGAAAACTAGAGACCTAGGGGAATCCAAGGAGGGGTGACTTGCGGGGCTCGGACCAGGTTCTGTTACCCAGAATCCTTTGCAAACCTCAAAATGTGGCTAAAAAAACACATGTTCCTCACATTTCTGTGGCAGAAAGTTCGGGAATCTGAGAGAAGCCACAAATTTCCTTCCACCCAGCGTTCCCCCAAGTCTCCCGATAAAAATGATACCTCACTTGTGTGGGTAGGCCTAGCGCCCGCGACAGGAAACGCCCCAAAGCGCAACGTGGACATATCCAAATTTTTGGAAGAAAACAGAGGTGTTTTTTGCGAAGTGCCTACCTGTAGATTTTGGCCTCTAGCTCAGCCGGCACCTAGGGAAACCTACCAAACCTGTGCATTTCTGAAAACTAGAGACCTAGGGGAATCCAAGGAGGGGTGACTTGGGGGCTCGGACCAGGTTCTGTTACCCAGAATCCTTTGCAAACCTCAAAATGTGGCTAAAAAAACACATATTCCTCACATTTCTGTGGCAGAAAGTTCGGGAATCTGAGAGGAGCCACAAATTTCCTTCCACCCAGCGTTCCCCCAAGTCTCCCGATAAAAATGATACCTCACTTGTGTGGGTAGGCCTAGCGCCCGCGACAGGAAACGCCCAAAAGCGCAACGTGGACACATCCACATTTTTGGAAGAAAACAGAGGTGTTTTTTGCTAAGTGCCTACCTGTAGATTTTGGCCTCTAGCTCAGCCGGCACCTAGGGAAACCTACCAAACCTGTGCATTTCTGAAAACTAGAGACCTAGGGGAATCCAAGGAGGGGTGACTTGCGGGGCTCGGACCAGGTTCTGTTACCCAGAATCCTTTGCAAACCTCAAAATTTGGCTAAAAAAACACATGTTCCTCACATTTCTGTGGCAGAAAGTTCTGGAATCTGAGAGGAGCCACAAATTTCCTTCCACCCAGCGTTCCCCCAAGTCTCCCGATAAAAATGATACCTCACTTGTGTGGGTAGGCCTAGCGCCCGCAACAGGAAACGCCCCAAAGCGCAACTTGGACACATCCACATTTTTGGAAGAAAACAGAGGTGTTTTTTGCGAAGTGCCTACCTGTAGATTTTGGCCTCTAGCTCAGCCGGCACCTAGGGAAACCTACCAAACCTGTGCATTTCTGAAAACTAGAGACCTAGGGGAATCCAAGGAGGGGTGACTTGCGGGGCTCGGACCAGGTTCTGTTACCCAGAATCCTTTGCAAACCTCAAAATGTGGCTAAAAAACCACATATTCCTCACATTTCTGTGGCAGAAAGTTCGGGAATCTGAGAGGAGCCACAAATTTCCTTCCACCCAGCGTTCCCCCAAGTCTCCCGATAAAAATGATACCTCACTTGTGTGGGTAGGCCTAGCGCCCGCGACAGGAAACGCCCCAAAGCGCAATGTGGACACATCCAAATTTTTGGAAGAAAACAGAGGTGTTTTTTGCGAAGTGCCTACCTGTAGATTTTGGCCTCTAGCTCAGCCGGCACCTAGGGAAACCTACCAAACCTGTGCATTTCTGAAAACTAGAGACCTAGGGGAATCCAAGGAGGGGTGACTTGCGGGGCTCGGACCAGGTTCTGTTACCCAGAATCCTTTACAAACCTCAAAATTTGGCTAAAAAAACACATGTTCCTCACATTTCTGTGGCAGAAAGTTCGGGAATCTGAGAGGAGCCACAAATTTCTTTCCACCCAGCGTTCCCCCAAGTCTCCCGATAAAAATGATACCTCACTTGTGTGGGTAGGCCTAGCGCCCGCGACAGGAAACGCCCCAAAGCGCAACGTGGACACATCCAAATTTTTGGAAGAAAACAGAGGCGTTTTTTGCGAAGTGCCTACCTGTAGATTTTGGCCTCTAGCTCAGCCGGCACCTAGGGAAACCTACCAAACCTGTGCATTTCTGAAAACTAGAGACCTAGGGGAATCCAAGGAGGGGTGACTTGCGGGGCTCGGACCAGGTTCTGTTACCCAGAATCCTTTGCAAACCTCAAAATTTGGCTAAAAAAACACATGTTCCTCACATTTCTGTGGCAGAAAGTTCTGGAATCTGAGAGGAGCCACAAATTTCCTTCCACCCAGCGATCCCCCAAGTCTCCCGATAAAAATGATACCTCACTTGTGTGGGTAGGCCTAGCGCCCGCGACAGGAAACGCCCCAAAGCGCAACATGGACACATCCTCATTTTTGGAAGAAAACAGAGGTGTTTTTAGCGAAGTGCCTACCTGTAGATTTTGGCCTCTGGCTCAGGCGGCACCTAGGGAAACCTACCAAACCTGTGCATTTCTGAAAACTAGAGACCTAGGGGAATCCAAGGAGGGGTGACTTGCGGGCTCAGGCCAGGTTCTGTTACCCAGAATCCTTTGCAAACCTCAAAATGTGGCTAAAAAAACACATATTCCTCACATTTCTGTGGCAGAAAGTTCTGGAATCTGAGAGGAGCCACAAATTTCCTTCCACCCAGCGTTCCCCCAAGTCTCCCGATAAAAATGATACCTCACTTGTGTGGGTAGGCCTAGCGCCCGCGACAGGAAACGCCCCAAAGCGCAACGTGGACACATCCAAATTTTTTGAAGAAAACAGAGGTGTTTTTTGCGAAGTGCCTACCTGTAGATTTTGGCCTCTAGCTCAGCCGGTACCTAGGGAAACCTACCAAACCTGTGCATTTCTGAAAACTAGAGACCTAGGGGAATCCAAGGAGGGGTGACTTGCGGGGCTCGGACAAGGTTCTGTTACCCAGAATCCTTTGCAAACCTCAAAATGTGGCTAAAAAAACACATGTTCCTCACATTTCTGTGGCAGAAAGTTCGGGAATCTGAGAGAAGCCACAAATTTCCTTCCACCCAGCGTTCCCCCAAGTCTCCCGATAAAAATGATACCTCACTTGTGTGGGTAGGCCTAGCGCCCGCGACAGGAAAAGCCCCAAAGCGCAACGTGGACACATCCAAATTTTTGGAAGAAAACAGAGGTGTTTTTTGCGAAGTGCCTACCTGTAGATTTTGGCCTCTAGCTCAGCCGGCACCTAGGGAAACCTACCAAACCTGTGCATTTCTGAAAACTAGAGACCTAGGGGAATCCAAGGAGGGGTGACTTGGGGGCTCGGACCAGGTTCTGTTACCCAGAATCCTTTGCAAACCTCAAAATGTGGCTAAAAAAACACATATTCCTCACATTTCTGTGGCAGAAAGTTCGGGAATCTGAGAGGAGCCACAAATTTCCTTCCACCCAGCGTTCCCCCAAGTCTCCCGATAAAAATGATACCTCACTTGTGTGGGTAGGCCTAGCGCCCGCGACAGGAAACGCCCCAAAGCGCAACGTGGACACATCCACATTTTTGGAAGAAAACAGAGGTGTTTTTTGCTAAGTGCCTACCTGTAGATTTTGGCCTCTAGCTCAGCCGGCACCTAGGGAAACCTACCAAACCTGTGCATTTCTGAAAACTAGAGACCTAGGGGAATCCAAGGAGGGGTGACTTGCGGGGCTCGGACCAGGTTCTGTTACCCAGAATCCTTTGCAAACCTCAAAATTTGGCTAAAAAAACACATGTTCCTCACATTTCTGTGGCAGAAAGTTCTGGAATCTGAGAGGAGCCACAAATTTCCTTCCACCCAGCGTTCCCCCAAGTCTCCCGATAAAAATGATACCTCACTTGTGTGGGTAGGTCTAGCGCCCGCGACAGGAAACGCCCCAAAGCGCAACTTGGACACATCCAAATTTTTGGAAGAAAACAGAGGTGTTTTTTGCGAAGTGCCTACCTGTAGATTTTGGCCTCTAGCTCAGCCGGCACCTAGGGAAACCTACCAAACCTGTGCATTTCTGACAACTAGAGACCTAGGGGAATCCAAGGAGGGGTGACTTGCGGGACTCGGACCAGGTTCTGTTACCCAGAATCCTTTGCAAACCTCAAAATGTGGCTAAAAAAACACATATTCCTCACATTTCTGTGGCAGAAAGTTCGGGAATCTGAGAGGAGCCACAAATTTCCTTCCACCCAGCGTTCCCCCAAGTCTCCCGATAAAAATGATACCTCACTTGTGTGGGTAGGCCTAGCGCCCGCGACAGGAAACGCCCCAAAGCGCAACGTGGACACATCCAAATTTTTGGAAGAAAACAGAGGTGTTTTTTGCGAAGTGCCTACCTGCAGATTTTGGCCTCTAGCTCAGCCGGCACCTAGGGAAACCTACCAAACCTGTGCATTTCTGAAAACTAGAGACCTAGGGGAATCCAAGGAGGGGTGACTTGCGGGGCTCGGACCAGGTTCTGTTACCCAGAATCCTTTGCAAACCTCAAAATTTGGCTAAAAAAACACATGTTCCTCACATTTCTGTGGCAGAAAGTTCGGGAATCTGAGAGGAGCCACAAATTTCCTTCCACCCAGCGTTCCCCCAAGTCTCCCGATAAAAATGATACCTCACTTGTGTGGGTAGGCCTAGCGCCCGCGACAGGAAACGCCCCAAAGCGCAACGTGGACCCATCCAAATTTTTGGAAGAAAACAGAGGCGTTTTTTGCGAAGTGCCTACCTGTAGATTTTGGCCTCTAGCTCAGCCGGCACCTAGGGAAACCTACCAAACCTGTGCATTTCTGAAAACTAGAGACCTAGGGGAATCCAAGGAGGGGTGACTTGCGGGGCTCGGACCAGGTTCTGTTACCCAGAATCCTTTGCAAACCTCAAAATTTGGCTAAAAAAACACATGTTCCTCACATTTCTGTGGCAGAAAGTTCTGGAATCTGAGAGGAGCCACAAATTTCCTTCCACCCAGCGATCCCCCAAGTCTCCCGATAAAAATGATACCTCACTTGTGTGGGTAGGCCTAGCGCCCGCGACAGGAAACGCCCCAAAGCGCAACATGGACACATCCAAATTTTTGGAAGAAAACAGAGGTGTTTTTAGCGAAGTGCCTACCTGTAGATTTTGGCCTCTGGCTCAGCCGGCACCTAGGGAAACCTACCAAACCTGTGCATTTCTGAAAACTAGAGACCTAGGGGAATCCAAGGAGGGGTGACTTGCGGGGCTCGGACCAGGTTCTGTTACCCAGAATCCTTTGCAAACCTCAAAATGTGGCCAAAAAAACACATATTCCTCACATTTCTGTGGCAGAAAGTTCGGGAATCTGAGAGGAGCCACAAATTTCCTTCCACCCAGCGTTCCCCCAAGTCTCCCGATAAAAATGATACCTCACTTGTGTGGGTAGGCCTTGCGCCCGCGACAGGAAACGCCCCAAAGCGCAACGTGGACACATCCACATTTTTGGAAGAAAACAGAGGTGTTTTTTGCGAAGTGCCTACCTGTAGATTTTGGCCTCTAGCTCAGCCGGCACCTAGGGAAACCTACCAAACCTGTGCATTTCTGAAAACTAGACACCTAGGGGAATCCAAGGAGGGGTGACTTGCGGGGCTCGGACCAGGTTCTGTTACCCAGAATCCTTTGCAAACCTCAAAATTTGGCTAAAAAAACACATGTTCCTCACATTTCTGTGGCAGAAAGTTCTGGAATCTGAGAGGAGCCACAAATTTCCTTCCACCCAGCGTTCCCCCAAGTCTCCCGATAAAAATGATACCTCACTTGTGTGGGTAGGCCTAGCGCCCGCGACAGGAAACGCCCCAAAGCGCAACTTGGACACATCCAAATTTTTGGAAGAAAACAGAGGTGTTTTTTGCGAAGTGCCTACCTGTAGATTTTGGCCTCTAGCTCAGCCGGCACCTAGGGAAACCTACCAAACCTGTGCATTTCTGAAAACTAGAGACCTAGGGGAATCCAAGGAGGGGTGACTTGCGGGGCTCGGACCAGGTTCTGTTACCCAGAATCCTTTGCAAACCTCAAAATGTGGCTAAAAAAACACATATTCCTCACATTTCTGTGGCAGAAAGTTCGGGAATCTGAGAGGAGCCACACATTTCCTTCCACCCAGCGTTCCCCCAAGTCTCCCGATAAAAATGATACCTCACTTGTGTGGGTAGGCCTAGCGCCCGCGACAGGAAACGCCCCAAAGCGCAACGTGGACACATCCAAATTTTTGGAAGAAAACAGAGGTGTTTTTTGCTAAGTGCCTACCTGTAGATTTTGGCCTCTAGCTCTGCTGGCACCTAGGGAAACCTACCAAACCTGTGCATTTCTGAAAACTAGTGACCTAGGGGAATCCAAGGAGGGGTGACTTGCGGGGCTCGGACCAGGTTCTGTTACCCAGAATCCTTTGCAAACCTCAAAATTTGGCTAAAAAAACACATGTTCCTCACATTTCTGTGGCAGAAAGTTCGGGAATCTGAGAGGAGCCACAAATTTCCTTCCACCCAGCCTTCCCCCAAGTCTCCCGATAAAAATGATACCTCACTTGTGTGGGTAGGCCTAGCGCCCGCGACAGGAAACGCCCCAAAGCGCAACGTGGACCCATCCAAATTTTTGGAAGAAAACAGAGGCGTTTTTTGCGAAGTGCCTACCTGTAGATTTTGGCCTCTAGCTCAGCCGGCACCTAGGGAAACCTACCAAACCTGTGCATTTCTGAAAACTAGAGACCTAGGGGAATCCAAGGAGGGGTGACTTGCGGGGCTCAGACCAGGTTCTGTTACCCAGAATCCTTTGCAAACCTCAAAATTTGGCTAAAAAAACACATGTTCCTCACATTTCTGTGGCAGAAAGTTCTGGAATCTGAGAGGAGCCACAAATTTCCTTCCACCCAGCGATCCCCCAAGTCTCCCAATAAAAATGATACCTCACTTGTGTGGGTAGGCCTAGCGCCCGCGACAGGAAACGCCCCAAAGCGCAACATGGACACATCCAAATTTTTGGAAGAAAACAGAGGTGTTTTTAGCGAAGTGCCTACCTGTAGATTTTGGCCTCTGGCTCAGCCGGCACCTAGGGAAACCTACCAAACCTGTGCATTTCTGAAAACTAGAGACCTAGGGGAATCCAAGGAGGGGTGACTTGCGGGGCTCGGACCAGGTTCTGTTACCCAGAATCCTTTGCAAACCTCAAAATTTGGCTAAAAAAACACATGTTCCTCACATTTCTGTGGCAGAAAGTTCTGGAATCTGAGAGGAGCCACAAATTTAATTCCACCCAGCGTTCCCCCAAGTCTCCCGATAAAAATGATACCTCACTTGTGTGGGTAGGCCTAGCGCCCGCGACAGGAAACGCCCCAAAGCGCAACGTGGACACATCCACATTTTTGGAAGAAAACAGAGGTGTTTTTAGCGAAGTGCCTACCTGTAGATTTTGGCCTCTGGCTCAGCCGGCACCTAGGGAAACCTACCAAACCTGTGCATTTCTGAAAACTAGAGACCTAGGGGAATCCAAGGAGGGGTGACTTGCGGGGCTCGGACCAGGTTCTGTTACCCAGAATCCTTTGCAAACCTCAAAATGTGGCTAAAAAAACACATATTCCTCACATTTCTGTGGCAGAAAGTTCGGGAATCTGAGAGGAGCCACACATTTCCTTCCACCCAGCGTTCCCCCAAGTCTCCCGATAAAAATGATACCTCACTTGTGTGGGTAGGCCTAGCGCCCGCGACAGGAAACACCCCAAAGCGCAACGTGGACACATCCAAATTTTTGGAAGAAAACAGAGGTGTTTTTTGCTAAGTGCCTACCTGTAGATTTTGGCCTCTAGCTCTGCTGGCACCTAGGGAAACCTACCAAACTAGTGCATTTCTAAAAACTAGTGACCTAGGGGAATCCAAGGAGGGGTGACTTGCGGGGCTCGGACCAGGTTCTGTTACCCAGAATCCTTTGCAAACCTCAAAATTTGGCTAAAAAAACACATGTTCCTCACATTTCTGTGGCAGAAAGTTCGGGAATCTGAGAGGAGCCACAAATTTCCTTCCACCCAGCGTTCCCCCAAGTCTCCCGATAAAAATGATACCTCACTTGTGTGGGTAGGCCTAGCGCCCGCGACAGGAAACGCCCCAAAGCGCAACGTGGACACATCCACATTTTTGGAAGAAAACAGAGGTGTTTTTAGCGAAGTGCCTACCTGTAGATTTTGGCCTCTGGCTCAGCCGGCACCTAGGGAAACCTACCAAACCTGTGCATTTCTGAAAACTAGAGACCTAGGGGAATCCAAGGAGGGGTGACTTGCGGGGCTCGGACCAGGTTCTGTTACCCAGAATCCTTTACAAACCTCAAAATTTGGCTAAAAAAACACATGTTCCTCACATTTCTGTGGCAGAAAGTTCGGGAATCTGAGAGGAGCCACAAATTTCTTTCCACCCAGCGTTCCCCCAAGTCTCCCGATAAAAATGATACCTCACTTGTGTGGGTAGGCCTAGCGCCCGCGACAGGAAACGCCCCAAAGCGCAACGTGGACACATCCAAATTTTTGGAAGAAAACAGAGGCGTTTTTTGCGAAGTGCCTACCTGTAGATTTTGGCCTCTAGCTCAGCCGGCACCTAGGGAAACCTACCAAACCTGTGCATTTCTGAAAACTAGAGACCTAGGGGAATCCAAGGAGGGGTGACTTGCGGGGCTCGGACCAGGTTCTGTTACCCAGAATCCTTTGCAAACCTCAAAATTTGGCTAAAAAAACACATGTTCCTCACATTTCTGTGGCAGAAAGTTCTGGAATCTGAGAGGAGCCACAAATTTCCTTCCACCCAGCGATCCCCCAAGTCTCCCGATAAAAATGATACCTCACTTGTGTGGGTAGGCCTAGCGCCCGCGACAGGAAACGCCCCAAAGCGCAACATGGACACATCCTCATTTTTGGAAGAAAACAGAGGTGTTTTTAGCGAAGTGCCTACCTGTAGATTTTGGCCTCTGGCTCAGGCGGCACCTAGGGAAACCTACCAAACCTGTGCATTTCTGAAAACTAGAGACCTAGGGGAATCCAAGGAGGGGTGACTTGCGGGCTCAGGCCAGGTTCTGTTACCCAGAATCCTTTGCAAACCTCAAAATGTGGCTAAAAAAACACATATTCCTCACATTTCTGTGGCAGAAAGTTCTGGAATCTGAGAGGAGCCACAAATTTCCTTCCACCCAGCGTTCCCCCAAGTCTCCCGATAAAAATGATACCTCACTTGTGTGGGTAGGCCTAGCGCCCGCGACAGGAAACGCCCCAAAGCGCAACGTGGACACATCCAAATTTTTTGAAGAAAACAGAGGTGTTTTTTGCGAAGTGCCTACCTGTAGATTTTGGCCTCTAGCTCAGCCGGTACCTAGGGAAACCTACCAAACCTGTGCATTTCTGAAAACTAGAGACCTAGGGGAATCCAAGGAGGGGTGACTTGCGGGGCTCGGACAAGGTTCTGTTACCCAGAATCCTTTGCAAACCTCAAAATGTGGCTAAAAAAACACATGTTCCTCACATTTCTGTGGCAGAAAGTTCGGGAATCTGAGAGAAGCCACAAATTTCCTTCCACCCAGCGTTCCCCCAAGTCTCCCGATAAAAATGATACCTCACTTGTGTGGGTAGGCCTAGCGCCCGCGACAGGAAAAGCCCCAAAGCGCAACGTGGACACATCCAAATTTTTGGAAGAAAACAGAGGTGTTTTTTGCGAAGTGCCTACCTGTAGATTTTGGCCTCTAGCTCAGCCGGCACCTAGGGAAACCTACCAAACCTGTGCATTTCTGAAAACTAGAGACCTAGGGGAATCCAAGGAGGGGTGACTTGGGGGCTCGGACCAGGTTCTGTTACCCAGAATCCTTTGCAAACCTCAAAATGTGGCTAAAAAAACACATATTCCTCACATTTCTGTGGCAGAAAGTTCGGGAATCTGAGAGGAGCCACAAATTTCCTTCCACCCAGCGTTCCCCCAAGTCTCCCGATAAAAATGATACCTCACTTGTGTGGGTAGGCCTAGCGCCCGCGACAGGAAACGCCCCAAAGCGCAACGTGGACACATCCACATTTTTGGAAGAAAACAGAGGTGTTTTTTGCTAAGTGCCTACCTGTAGATTTTGGCCTCTAGCTCAGCCGGCACCTAGGGAAACCTACCAAACCTGTGCATTTCTGAAAACTAGAGACCTAGGGGAATCCAAGGAGGGGTGACTTGCGGGGCTCGGACCAGGTTCTGTTACCCAGAATCCTTTGCAAACCTCAAAATTTGGCTAAAAAAACACATGTTCCTCACATTTCTGTGGCAGAAAGTTCTGGAATCTGAGAGGAGCCACAAATTTCCTTCCACCCAGCGTTCCCCCAAGTCTCCCGATAAAAATGATACCTCACTTGTGTGGGTAGGTCTAGCGCCCGCGACAGGAAACGCCCCAAAGCGCAACTTGGACACATCCAAATTTTTGGAAGAAAACAGAGGTGTTTTTTGCGAAGTGCCTACCTGTAGATTTTGGCCTCTAGCTCAGCCGGCACCTAGGGAAACCTACCAAACCTGTGCATTTCTGACAACTAGAGACCTAGGGGAATCCAAGGAGGGGTGACTTGCGGGACTCGGACCAGGTTCTGTTACCCAGAATCCTTTGCAAACCTCAAAATGTGGCTAAAAAAACACATATTCCTCACATTTCTGTGGCAGAAAGTTCGGGAATCTGAGAGGAGCCACAAATTTCCTTCCACCCAGCGTTCCCCCAAGTCTCCCGATAAAAATGATACCTCACTTGTGTGGGTAGGCCTAGCGCCCGCGACAGGAAACGCCCCAAAGCGCAACGTGGACACATCCAAATTTTTGGAAGAAAACAGAGGTGTTTTTTGCGAAGTGCCTACCTGCAGATTTTGGCCTCTAGCTCAGCCGGCACCTAGGGAAACCTACCAAACCTGTGCATTTCTGAAAACTAGAGACCTAGGGGAATCCAAGGAGGGGTGACTTGCGGGGCTCGGACCAGGTTCTGTTACCCAGAATCCTTTGCAAACCTCAAAATTTGGCTAAAAAAACACATGTTCCTCACATTTCTGTGGCAGAAAGTTCGGGAATCTGAGAGGAGCCACAAATTTCCTTCCACCCAGCGTTCCCCCAAGTCTCCCGATAAAAATGATACCTCACTTGTGTGGGTAGGCCTAGCGCCCGCGACAGGAAACGCCCCAAAGCGCAACGTGGACCCATCCAAATTTTTGGAAGAAAACAGAGGCGTTTTTTGCGAAGTGCCTACCTGTAGATTTTGGCCTCTAGCTCAGCCGGCACCTAGGGAAACCTACCAAACCTGTGCATTTCTGAAAACTAGAGACCTAGGGGAATCCAAGGAGGGGTGACTTGCGGGGCTCGGACCAGGTTCTGTTACCCAGAATCCTTTGCAAACCTCAAAATTTGGCTAAAAAAACACATGTTCCTCACATTTCTGTGGCAGAAAGTTCTGGAATCTGAGAGGAGCCACAAATTTCCTTCCACCCAGCGATCCCCCAAGTCTCCCGATAAAAATGATACCTCACTTGTGTGGGTAGGCCTAGCGCCCGCGACAGGAAACGCCCCAAAGCGCAACATGGACACATCCAAATTTTTGGAAGAAAACAGAGGTGTTTTTAGCGAAGTGCCTACCTGTAGATTTTGGCCTCGGGCTCAGCCGGCACCTAGGGAAACCTACCAAACCTGTGCATTTCTGAAAACTAGAGACCTAGGGGAATCCAAGGAGGGGTGACTTGCGGGGCTCGGACCAGGTTCTGTTACCCAGAATCCTTTGCAAACCTCAAAATGTGGCCAAAAAAACACATATTCCTCACATTTCTGTGGCAGAAAGTTCGGGAATCTGAGAGGAGCCACAAATTTCCTTCCACCCAGCGTTCCCCCAAGTCTCCCGATAAAAATGATACCTCACTTGTGTGGGTAGGCCTTGCGCCCGCGACAGGAAACGCCCCAAAGCGCAACGTGGACACATCCACATTTTTGGAAGAAAACAGAGGTGTTTTTTGCTAAGTGCCTACCTGTAGATTTTGGCCTCTAGCTCAGCCGGCACCTAGGGAAACCTACCAAACCTGTGCATTTCTGAAAACTAGACACCTAGGGGAATCCAAGGAGGGGTGACTTGCGGGGCTCGGACCAGGTTCTGTTACCCAGAATCCTTTGCAAACCTCAAAATTTGGCTAAAAAAACACATGTTCCTCACATTTCTGTGGCAGAAAGTTCTGGAATCTGAGAGGAGCCACAAATTTCCTTCCACCCAGCGTTCCCCCAAGTCTCCCGATAAAAATGATACCTCACTTGTGTGGGTAGGCCTAGCGCCCGCGACAGGAAACGCCCCAAAGCGCAACTTGGACACATCCAAATTTTTGGAAGAAAACAGAGGTGTTTTTTGGGAAGTGCCTACCTGTAGATTTTGGCCTCTAGCTCAGCCGGCACCTAGGGAAACCTACCAAACATGTGCATTTCTGAAAACTAGAGACCTAGGGGAATCCAAGGAGGGGTGACTTGCGGGGCTCGGACCAGGTTCTGTTACCCAGAATCCTTTGCAAACCTCAAAATGTGGCTAAAAAAACACATATTCCTCACATTTCTGTGGCAGAAAGTTCGGGAATCTGAGAGGAGCCACACATTTCCTTCCACCCAGCGTTCCCCCAAGTCTCCCGATAAAAATGATACCTCACTTGTGTGGGTAGGCCTAGCGCCCGCGACAGGAAACGCCCCAAAGCGCAACGTGGACACATCCAAATTTTTGGAAGAAAACAGAGGTGTTTTTTGCTAAGTGCCTACCTGTAGATTTTGGCCTCTAGCTCTGCTGGCACCTAGGGAAACCTACCAAACCTGTGCATTTCTGAAAACTAGTGACCTAGGGGAATCCAAGGAGGGGTGACTTGCGGGGCTCGGACCAGGTTCTGTTACCCAGAATCCTTTGCAAACCTCAAAATTTGGCTATAAAAACACATGTTCCTCACATTTCTGTGGCAGAAAGTTCGGGAATCTGAGAGGAGCCACAAATTTCCTTCCACCCAGCCTTCCCCCAAGTCTCCCGATAAAAATGATACCTCACTTGTGTGGGTAGGCCTAGCGCCCGCGACAGGAAACGCCCCAAAGCGCAACGTGGACCCATCCAAATTTTTGGAAGAAAACAGAGGCGTTTTTTGCGAAGTGCCTACCTGTAGATTTTGGCCTCTAGCTCAGCCGGCACCTAGGGAAACCTACCAAACCTGTGCATTTCTGAAAACTAGAGACCTAGGGGAATCCAAGGAGGGGTGACTTGCGGGGCTCAGACCAGGTTCTGTTACCCAGAATCCTTTGCAAACCTCAAAATTTGGCTAAAAAAACACATGTTCCTCACATTTCTGTGGCAGAAAGTTCTGGAATCTGAGAGGAGCCACAAATTTCCTTCCACCCAGCGATCCCCCAAGTCTCCCAATAAAAATGATACCTCACTTGTGTGGGTAGGCCTAGCGCCCGCGACAGGAAACGCCCCAAAGCGCAACATGGACACATCCAAATTTTTGGAAGAAAACAGAGGTGTTTTTAGCGAAGTGCCTACCTGTAGATTTTGGCCTCTGGCTCAGCCGGCACCTAGGGAAACCTACCAAACCTGTGCATTTCTGAAAACTAGAGACCTAGGGGAATCCAAGGAGGGGTGACTTGCGGGGCTCGGACCAGGTTCTGTTACCCAGAATCCTTTGCAAACCTCAAAATTTGGCTAAAAAAACACATGTTCCTCACATTTCTGTGGCAGAAAGTTCTGGAATCTGAGAGGAGCCACAAATTTAATTCCACCCAGCGTTCCCCCAAGTCTCCCGATAAAAATGATACCTCACTTGTGTGGGTAGGCCTAGCGCCCGCGACAGGAAACGCCCCAAAGCGCAACGTGGACACATCCACATTTTTGGAAGAAAACAGAGGTGTTTTTAGCGAAGTGCCTACCTGTAGATTTTGGCCTCTGGCTCAGCCGGCACCTAGGGAAACCTACCAAACCTGTGCATTTCTGAAAACTAGAGACCTAGGGGAATCCAAGGAGGGGTGACTTGCGGGGCTCGGACCAGGTTCTGTTACCCAGAATCCTTTGCAAACCTCAAAATGTGGCTAAAAAAACACATCTTCCTCACATTTCTGTGGCAGAAAGTTCGGGAATCTGAGAGGAGCCACACATTTCCTTCCACCCAGCGTTCCCCCAAGTCTCCCGATAAAAATGATACCTCACTTGTGTGGGTAGGCCTAGCGCCCGCGACAGGAAACACCCCAAAGCGCAACGTGGACACATCCAAATTTTTGGAAGAAAACAGAGGTGTTTTTTGCTAAGTGCCTACCTGTAGATTTTGGCCTCTAGCTCTGCTGGCACCTAGGGAAACCTACCAAACTAGTGCATTTCTGAAAACTAGTGACCTAGGGGAATCCAAGGAGGGGTGACTTGCGGGGCTCGGACCAGGTTCTGTTACCCAGAATCCTTTGCAAACCTCAAAATTTGGCTAAAAAAACACATGTTCCTCACATTTCTGTGGCAGAAAGTTCGGGAATCTGAGAGGAGCCACAAATTTCCTTCCACCCAGCGTTCCCCCAAGTCTCCCGATAAAAATGATACCTCACTTGTGTGGGTAGGCCTAGCGCCCGCGACAGGAAACGCCCCAAAGCGCAACGTGGACACATCCACATTTTTGGAAGAAAACAGAGGTGTTTTTAGCGAAGTGCCTACCTGTAGATTTTGGCCTCTGGCTCAGCCGGCACCTAGGGAAACCTACCAAACCTGTGCATTTCTGAAAACTAGAGACCTAGGGGAATCCAAGGAGGGGTGACTTGCGGGGCTCGGACCAGGTTCTGTTACCCAGAATCCTTTGCAAACCTCAAAATGTGGCTAAAAAAACACATATTCCTCACATTTCTGTGGCAGAAAGTTCGGGAATCTGAGAGGAGCCACACATTTCCTTCCACCCAGCGTTCCCCCAAGTCTCCCGATAAAAATGATACCTCACTTGTGTGGGTAGGCCTAGCGCCCGCGACAGGAAACACCCCAAAGCGCAACGTGGACACATCCAAATTTTTGGAAGAAAACAGAGGTGTTTTTTGCTAAGTGCCTACCTGTAGATTTTGGCCTCTAGCTCTGCTGGCACCTAGGGAAACCTACCAAACCTGTGCATTTCTGAAAACTAGTGACCTAGGGGAATCCAAGGAGGGGTGACTTGCGGGGCTCGGACCAGGTTCTGTTACCCAGAATCCTTTGCAAACCTCAAAATTTGGCTAAAAAAACACATGTTCCTCACATTTCTGTGGCAGAAAGTTCGGGAATCTGAGAGGAGCCACAAATTTCCTTCCACCCAGCGTTCCCCCAAGTCTCCCGATAAAAATGATACCTCACTTGTGTGGGTAGGCCTAGCGCCCGCGACAGGAAACGCCCCAAAGCGCAACGTGGACCCATCCAAATTTTTGGAAGAAAACAGAGGCGTTTTTTGCGAAGTGCCTACCTGTAGATTTTGGCCTCTAGCTCAGCCGGCACCTAGGGAAACCTACCAAACCTGTGCATTTCTGAAAACTAGAGACCTAGGGGAATCCAAGGAGGGGTGACTTGCGGGGCTCAGACCAGGTTCTGTTACCCAGAATCCTTTGCAAACCTCAAAATTTGGCTAAAAAAACACATGTTCCTCACATTTCTGTGGCAGAAAGTTCTGGAATCTGAGAGGAGCCACAAATTTCCTTCCACCCAGCGATCCCCCAAGTCTCCCAATAAAAATGATACCTCACTTGTGTGGGTAGGCCTAGCGCCCGCGACAGGAAACGCCCCAAAGCGCAACATGGACACATCCAAATTTTTGGAAGAAAACAGAGGTGTTTTTAGCGAAGTGCCTACCTGTAGATTTTGGCCTCTGGCTCAGCCGGCACCTAGGGAAACCTACCAAACCTGTGCATTTCTGAAAACTAGAGACCTAGGGGAATCCAAGGAGGGGTGACTTGCGGGGCTCGGACCAGGTTCTGTTACCCAGAATCCTTTGCAAACCTCAAAATGTGGCTAAAAAAACACATATTCCTCACATTTCTGTGGCAGAAAGTTCGGGAATCTGAGAGGAGCCACAAATTTCCTTCCACCCAGCGTTCCCCCAAGTCTCCCGATAAAAATGATACCTCACTTGTGTGGGTAGGCCTAGCGCCCGCGACAGGAAACGCCCCAAAGCGCAACATGGACACATCCACATTTTTGGAAGAAAACAGAGGTGTTTTTAGCGAAGTGCCTACCTGTAGATTTTGGCCTCTGGCTCAGCCGGCACCTAGGGAAACCTACCAAACCTGTGCATTTCTGAAAACTAGAGACCTAGGGGAATCCAAGGACGGGTGACTTGCGGGGCTCGGATCAGGTTCTGTTACCCAGAATCCTTAGCAAACCTCAAAATTTGGCTAAAAAAACACATGTTCCTCACATTTCTGTGGCAGAAAGTTCGGGAATCTGAGAGGAGCCACAAATTTCCTTCCACCCAGCGTTCCCCCAAGTCTCCCGATAAAAATGATCCCTCACTTGTGTGTGTAGGCCTAGCGCCCGCGACAGGAAACGCCCCAAAGCGCAACGTGGACAGATCCAAATTTTTGGAAGAAAACAGAGGTGTTTTTTGCGAAGTGCCTACCTGTAGATATTGGCCTCTAGCTCAGCCGGCACCTAGGGAATCTTACCAAACCTGTGCATTTCTGAAAACTAGAGACCTAGGGGAATCCAAGGAGGGGTGACTTGCAGGGCTCGGAACAGGTTCTGTTACCCAGAATCCTTTGCAAACCTCAAAATTTGGCTAAAAAAACACATGTTCCTCACATTTCTGTGGCAGAAAGTTCTGGAATCTGAGAGGAGCCACAAATTTCCTTCCACCCAGCGTTCCCCCAAGTCTCCCGATAAAAATGATACCTCACTTGTGTGGGTAGGCCTAGCGCCCGCGACAGGAAATGCCCCAAAGCGCAACTTGGACACATCCAAATTTTTGGAAGAAAACAGAGGTGTTTTTTGCGAAGTGCCTACCTGTAGATTTTGGCCTCTAGCTTAGCCGGCACCTAGGGAAACCTACCAAACCTGTGCATTTCTGAAAACTAGAGACCTAGGGGAATCCAAGGAGGGGTGACTTGCGGGGCTCGGACCAGGTTCTGTTACCCAGAATCCTTTGCAAACCTCAAAATGTGGCTAAAAAAACACATGTTCCTCACATTTCTGTGGCAGAAAGTTCGGGAATCCGAGAGGAGCCACAAATTTCCTTCCACCCAGCGTTCCCCCAAGTCTCCCGATAAAAATGATACCTCACTTGTGTGGGTAGGCCTAGCGCCCGCGACAGGAAACGCCCCAAAGCGCAACGTGGACACATCCACATTTTTGGAAGAAAACAGAGGTGTTTTTTGCGAAGTGCCTACCTGTAGATTTTGGCCTCTAGCTCAGCCGGCACCTAGGGAAACCTACCAAACCTGTGTATGTCTGAAAACTAGAGACCTAGGGGAATCCAAGGAGGGGTGACTTGCGGGGCTCGGACCAGGTTCTGTTACCCAGAATCCTTTGCAAACCTCAAAATGTGGCTAAAAAAACACATGTTCCTCACATTTCTGTGGCAGAAAGTTCGGGAATCTGAGAGAAGCCACAAATTTCCTTCCACCCAGCGTTCCCCCAAGTCTCCCGATAAAAATGATACCTCACTTGTGTGGGTTGGCCTAGCGCCCGCGACAGGAAACGCCCCAAAGCGCAACGTGGACACATCCAAATTTTTGGAAGAAAACAGAGGTGTTTTTTGCGAAGTGCCTACCTGTAGATTTTGGCCTCTAGCTCAGCCGGCACCTAGGGAATCCTACCAAACCTGTGCATTTCTGAAAACTAGAGACCTAGGGGAATCCAAGGAGGGGTGACTTGCAGGGCTCGGACCAGGTTCTGTTACCCAGAATCCTTTGCAAACCTCAAAATTTGGCTAAAAAAACACATGTTCCTCACATTTCTGTGGCAGAAAGTTCTGGAATCTGAGAGGAGCCACAAATTTCCTTCCACCCAGCGTTCCCCCAAGTCTCCCGATAAAAATGATACCTCACTTGTGTGGGTAGGCCTAGCGCCCGCGACAGGAAACGCCCCAAAGCGCAACTTGGACACATCCAAATTTTTGGAAGAAAACAGAGGTGTTTTTTGCGAAGTGCCTACCTGTAGATTTTGGCCTCTAGCTTAGCCGGCACCTAGGGAAACCTACCAAACCTGTGCATTTCTGAAAACTAGAGACCTAGGGGAATCCAAGGAGGGGTGACTTGCGGGGCTCGGACCAGGTTCTGTTACCCAGAATCCTTTGCAAACCTCAAAATTTGGCTAAAAAAACACATGTTCCTCACATTTCTGTGGCAGAAAGTTCGGGAATCTGAGAGGAGCCACAAATTTCCTTCCACCCAGCGTTCCCCCAAGTCTCCCGATAAAAATGATACCTCACTTGTGTGGGTAGGCCTAGCGCCCGCGACAGGAAACGCCCCAAAGCACAACGTGGACACATCCAAATTTTTGGAAGAAAACAGAGGTGTTTTTTGCGAAGTGCCTACCTGTAGATTTTGGCCTCTAGCTCAGCTGGCACCTAGAGAAACCTACCAAACCTGTGCATTTCTGAAAACTAGAGACCTAGGGGAATCCAAGGAGGGGTGACTTGCGGGGCTCGGACCAGGTTCTGTTACCCAGAATCCTTTGCAAACCTCAAAATGTGGCTAAAAAAACACATGTTCCTCACATTTCTGTGGCAGAAAGTTCTGGAATCTGAGAGGAGACACAAATTTCCTTCCACCCAGCGTTCCCCCAAGTCTCCCGATAAAAATGATACCTCACTTGTGTGGGTAGGCCTAGCGCCCGCGACAGGAAACGCCCCAAAGCGCAACGTGGACACATCCAAATGTTTGGAAGAAAACAGAGGTGTTTTTTGCGAAGTGCCTACCTGTAGATTTTGGCCTCTAGCTCAGCCGGCACCTAGGGAAACCTACCAAACCTGTGCATTTCTGAAAACTAGAGACCTAGGGGAATCCAAGGAGGGGTGGCTTGCGGGGCTCGGACCAGGTTCTGTTACCCAGAATCCTTTGCAAACCTCAAAGTTTGGCAAAAAAAACACATGTTCCTCACATTTCTGTGGCAGAAAGTTCTGGAATCTGAGAGGAGCCACAAATTTCCTTCCACCCAGCGTTCCCCCAAGTCTCCCGATAAAAATGATACCTCACTTGTGTGGGTAGGCCTAGCGCCCGTGACAGGAAACGCCCCAAAGCGCAACGTGGACACATCCAAATTTTTGGAAGAAAACAGAGGTGTTTTTAGCGAAGTGCCTACCTGTAGATTTTGGCCTCTGGCTCAGCCGGCACCTAGGGAAACCTACCAAACCTGTGCATTTCTGAAAACTAGAGACCTAGGGGAATCCAAGGAGGGGTGACTTGCGGGGCTCGGACCAGGTTCTGTTACCCAGAATCTTTTGCAAACCTCAAAATGTGGCTAAAAAAACACATATTCCTCACATTTCTGTGGCAGAAAGTTCGGGAATCTGAGAGGAGCCACAAATTTCCTTCCACCCAGCGTTCCCCCAAGTCTCCCGATAAAAATGATACCTCACTTGTGTGGGTAGGCCTAGCGCCCGCGACAGGAAACGCCCCAAAGCGCAACGTGGACACATCCAAATTTTTGGAAGAAAACAGAGGTGTTTTTTTCGAAGTGCCTACCTGTAGATTTTGGCCTCTAGCTCAGCTGGCACCTAGGGAAACCTACCAAACCTGTGCATTTCTGAAAACTAGTGACCTAGGGGAATCCAAGGACGGGTGACTTGCGGGGCTCGGACCAGGTTCTGTTACCCAGAATCCTTTGCAAACCTCAAAATATGGCTAAAAAAACACATGTTCCTCACATTTCTGTGGCAGAAAGTTCAGGAATCTGAGAGGAGCCACAAATTTCCTTCCACCCAGCGTTCCCCCAAGTCTCCCGATAAAAATGATACCTCACTTGTGTGGGTAGGCCTAGCGCCCGCGACAGGAAACGCCCCAAAGCGCAACGTGGACAGATCCAAATTTTTGGAAGAAAACAGAGGTGTTTTTTGCGAAGTGCCTACCTGTAGATTTTGGCCTCTAGCTCAGCCGGCACCTAGGGAATCCTACCAAACCTGTGCATTTCTGAAAACTAGAGACCTAGGGGAATCCAAGGAGGGGTGACTTGCAGGGCTCGGACCAGGTTCTGTTACCCAGAATCCTTTGCAAACCTCAAAATTTGGCTAAAAAAACACATGTTCCTCACATTTCTGTGGCAGAAAGTTCTGGAATCTGAGAGGAGCCACAAATTTCCTTCCACCCAGTGTTCCCCCAAGTCTCCCGATAAAAATGATACCTCACTTGTGTGGGTAGGCCTAGCGCCCGCGACAGGAAACGCCCCAAAGCGCAACTTGGACACATCCAAATTTTTGGAAGAAAACAGAGGTGTTTTTTGCGAAGTGCCTACCTGTAGATTTTGGCCTCTAGCTTAGCCGGCACCTAGGGAAACCTACCAAACCTGTGCATTTCTGAAAACTAGAGACCTAGGGGAATCCAAGGAGGGGTGACTTGTGGGGCTCGGACCAGGTTCTGTTACCCAGAATCCTTTGCAAACCTCAAAATTTGGCTAAAAAAACACATGTTCCTCACATTTCTGTGGCAGAAAGTTCGGGAATCTGAGAGGAGCCACAAATTTCCTTCCACCCAGCGTTCCCCCAAGTCTCCCGATAAAAATGATACCTCACTTGTGTGGGTAGGCCTAGCGCCCGCGACAGGAAACGCCCCAAAGCACAACGTGGACACATCCAAATTTTTGGAAGAAAACAGAGGTGTTTTTTGCGAAGTGCCTACCTGTAGATTTTGGCCTCTAGCTCAGCCGGCACCTAGAGAAACCTACCAAACCTGTGCATTTCTGAAAACTAGAGACCTAGGGGAATCCAAGGAGGGGTGACTTGCGGGGCTCGGACCAGGTTCTGTTACCCAGAATCCTTTGCAAACCTCAAAATTTGGCTAAAAAAACACATGTTCCTCACATTTCTGTGGCAGAAAGTTCTGGAATCTGAGAGGAGACACAAATTTCCTTCCACCCAGCGTTCCCCCAAGTCTCCCGATAAAAATGATACCTCACTTGTGTGGGTAGGCCTAGCGCCCGCGACAGGAAACGCCCCAAAGCGCAACGTGGACACATCCAAATGTTTGGAAGAAAACAGAGGTGTTTTTTGCGAAGTGCCTACCTGTAGATTTTGGCCTCTAGCTCAGCCGGCACCTAGGGAAACCTACCAAACCTGTGCATTTCTGAAAACTAGAGACCTAGGGGAATCCAAGGAGGGGTGGCTTGCGGGGCTCGGACCAGGTTCTGTTACCCAGAATCCTTTGCAAACCTCAAAGTTTGGCTAAAAAAACACATGTTCCTCACATTTCTGTGGCAGAAAGTTCTGGAATCTGAGAGGAGCCACAAATTTCCTTCCACCCAGCGTTCCCCCAAGTCTCCCGATAAAAATGATACCTCACTTGTGTGGGTAGGCCTAGCGCCCGTGACAGGAAACGCCCCAAAGCGCAACGTGGACACATCCAAATTTTTGGAAGAAAACAGAGGTGTTTTTAGCGAAGTGCCTACCTGTAGATTTTGGCCTCTGGCTCAGCCGGCACCTAGGGAAACCTACCAAACCTGTGCATTTCTGAAAACTAGAGACCTAGGGGAATCCAAGGAGGGGTGACTTGCGGGGCTCGGACCAGGTTCTGTTACCCAGAATCCTTTGCAAACCTCAAAATTTGGCTATAAAAACACATGTTCCTCACATTTCTGTGGCAGAAAGTTCGGGAATCTGAGAGGAGCCACAAATTTCCTTCCACCCAGCGTTCCCCCAAGTCTCCCGATAAAAATGATACCTCACTTGTGTGGGTAGGCCTAGCGCCCGCGACAGGAAACGCCCCAAAGCGCAACGTGGACACATCCAAATTTTTGGAAGAAAACAGAGGTGTTTTTTGCGAAGTGCCTACCTGTAGATTTTGGCCTCTAGCTCAGCTGGCACCTAGGGAAACCTACCAAACCTGTGCATTTCTGAAAACTAGAGACCTAGGGGAATCCAAGGAGGGGTGACTTGCGGGGCTCGGACCAGGTTCTGTTACCCAGAATCCTTTGCAAACCTCAAAATGTGGCTAAAAAAACACATATTCCTCACATTTCTGTGGCAGAAAGTTCGGGAATCTGAGAGGAGCCACAAATTTCCTTCCACCCAGCGTTCCCCCAAGTCTCCCGATAAAAATGATACCTCACTTGTGTGGGTAGGCCTAGCGCCCGCGACAGGAAACGCCCCAAAGCGCAACTTGGACACATCCAAATTTTTGGAAGAAAACAGAGGTGTTTTTTGCGAAGTGCCTACCTGTAGATTTTGGCCTCTAGCTCAGCCGGCACCTACGGAAACCTACCAAACCTGTGCATTTCTGAAAACTAGAGACCTAGGGGAATCCAAGGAGGGGTGACTTGCGGGGCTCGGACCAGGTTCTATTACCCAGAATCCTTTGCAAACCTCAAAATGTGGCTAAAAAAACACATATTCCTCACATTTCTGTGGCAGAAAGTTCGGGAATCTGAGAGGAGCCACAAATTTCCTTCCACCCAGCGTTCCCCCAAGTCTCCCGATAAAAATGATACCTCACTTGTGTGGGTAGGCCTAGCGCCCGTGACAGGAAACGCCCCAAAGCGCAACGTGGACACATCCAAATTTTTGGAAGAAAACAGAAGTGTTTTTAGCGAAGTGCCTACCTGTAGATTTTGGCCTCTGGCTCAGCCGGCACCTAGGGAAACCTACCAAACCTGTGCATTTCTGAAAACTAGAGACCTAGGGGAATCCAAGGAGGGGTGACTTGCGGGGCTCGGACCAGGTTCTGTTACCCAGAATCCTTTGCAAACCTCAAAATTTGGCTAAAAAAACACATGTTCCTCACATTTCTGTGGCAGAAAGTTCGGGAATCTGAGAGGAGCCACAAATTTCCTTCCACCCAGCGTTCCCCCAAGTCTCCCGATAAAAATGATACCTCACTTGTGTGGGTAGGCCTAGCGCCCGCGACAGGAAACGCCCCAAAGCGCAACGTGGACACATCCAAATTTTTGGAAGAAAACAGAGGTGTTTTTTGCGAAGTGCCTACCTGTAGATTTTGGCCTCTAGCTCAGCTGGCACCTAGGGAAACCTACCAAACCTGTGCATTTCTGAAAACTAGAGACCTAGGGGAATCCAAGGAGGGGTGACTTGCGGGGCTCGGACCAGGTTCTGTTACCCAGAATCCTTTGCAAACCTCAAAATGTGGCTAAAAAAACACATATTCCTCACATTTCTGTGGCAGAAAGTTCGGGAATCTGAGAGGAGCCACAAATTTCCTTCCACCCAGCGTTCCCCCAAGTCTCCCGATAAAAATGATACCTCACTTGTGTGGGTAGGCCTAGCGCCCGCGACAGGAAACGCCCCAAAGCGCAACTTGGACACATCCAAATTTTTGGAAGAAAACAGAGGTGTTTTTTGCGAAGTGCCTACCTGTAGATTTTGGCCTCTAGCTCAGCCGGCACCTAGGGAAACCTACCAAACCTGTGCATTTCTGAAAACTAGAGACCTAGGGGAATCCAAGGAGGGGTGACTTGCGGGGCTCAGACCAGGTTCTATTACCCAGAATCCTTTGCAAACCTCAAAATGTGGCTAAAAAAACACATATTCCTCACATTTCTGTGGCAGAAAGTTCGGGAATCTGAGAGGAGCCACAAATTTCCTTCCACCCAGCGTTCCCCCAAGTCTCCCGATAAAAATGATACCTCACTTTTGTGGGTAGGCCTAGCGCCCGCGACAGGAAACGCCCCAAAGCGCAACGTGGACACATCCAAATTTTTGGAAGAAAACAGAGGTGTTTTTTGCGAAGTGCCTACCTGTAGATTTTGGCCTCTAGCTCAGCCGGCACCTAGGGAATCCTACCAAACCTGTGCATTTCTGAAAATTAGAGACCTAGGGGAATCCAAGGAGGGGTGACTTGCGGGGCTCGGACCAGGTTCTGTTACCCAGAATCCTTTGCAAACCTCAAAATGTGGCTAAAAAAACACATGTTCCTCACATTTCTGTGGCAGAAAGTTCGGGAATCTGAGAGGAGCCACAAATTTCCTTCCACCCAGCGTTCCCCCAAGTCTCCCGATAAAAATGATACCTCACTTGTGTGGGTAGGCCTAGCGCCCGCGACAGGAAACGCCCCAAAGCGCAACGTGGACACATCCAAATTTTTGGAAGAAAACAGAGGTGTTTTTTGCGAAGTGCCTACCTGTAGATTTTGGCCTCTAGCTCAGCCGGCACCTAGGGAAACCTACCAAACCTGTGCATTTCTGAAAACTAGAGACCTAGGGGAATCCAAGGAGGGGTGACTTGCGGGGCTCGGACCAGGTTCTGTTACCCTGAATCCTTTGCAAACCTCAAAATTTGGCTAAAAAAACACATGTTCCTCACATTTCTGTGGCAGAAAGTTCGGGAATCTGAGAGGAGCCACAAATTTCCTTCCACCCAGCGTTCCCCCAAGTCTCCCGATAAAAATGATACCTCACTTGTGTGGGTAGGCCTAGCGCCCGCGACAGGAAACGCCCCAAAGCGCAACGTGGACACATCCAAATTTTTGGAAGAAAACAGAGGTGTTTTTTGCGAAGTGCCTACCTGTAGATTTTGGCCTCTAGCTCAGGCGGCACCTAGGGAAACCTACCAGACCTGTGCATTTCTGAAAACTAGAGACCTAGGGGAATCCAAGGAGGGGTGACTGCGGGGCTCGGACCAGGTTCTGTTACCCAGAATCCTTTGCAAACCTCAAAATTTGGCTAAAAAAACACATGTTCCTCACATTTCTGTGGCAGAAAGTTCGGGAATCTGAGAGGAGCCACAAATTTCCTTCCACCCAGCGTTCCCCCAAGTCTCCCGATAAAAATGATACCTCACTTGTGTGGGTAGGCCTAGCTCCCGCGACAGGAAACGCCCCAAAGCGCAACGTGGACACATCCAAATTTTTGGAAGAAAACAGAGGTGTTTTTTGCGAAGTGCCTACCTGTAGATTTTGGCCTCTAGCTCAGCCGGCACCTAGGGAAACCTACCAAACCTGTGCATTTCTGAAAACTAGAGACCTAGGGGAATCCAAGGAGGGGTGACTTGCGGGGCTCGGACCAGGTTCTGTTACCCAGAATCCTTTGCAAACCTCAAAATTTGGCTAAAAAAACACATGTTCCTCACATTTCTGTGGCAGAAAGTTCTGGAATCTGAGAGGAGCCACAAATTTCCTTCCACCCAGCGTTCCCCCAAGCCTCCCGATAAAAATGATACCTCACTTGTGTGGGTAGGCCTAGCGCCCGCGACAGGAAACGCCCCAAAGCGCAACGTGGACACATCCAAATTTTTGGAAGAAAACAGAGATATTTTTAGCGAAGTGCCTACCTGTAGATTTTGGCCTCTGGCTCAGCCGGCACCTAGGGAAACCTACCAAACCTGTGCTTTTCTGAAAACTAGAGACCTAGGGGAATCCAAGGAGGGGTGACTTGCGGGGCTCGGACCAGGTTCTGTTACCCAGAATCCTTTGCAAACCTCAAAATGTGGCTAAAAAAAACACATATTCCTCACATTTCTGTGGCAGAAAGTTCGGGAATCTGAGAGGAGCCACAAATTTCCTTCTACCCAGCGTTCCCCCAAGTCTCCCGATAAAAATGATACCTCACTTGTGTGGGTAGGCCTAGCGCCGGCGACAGGAAACGCCCCAAAGCGCAACGTGGACACATCCAAATTTTTGGAAGAAAACAGAGGTGTTTTTTGCGAAGTGCCTACCTGTAGATTTTGGCCTCTAGCTCAGCCGGCACCTAGGGAAACCTACCAAACCTGTGCATTTCTGAAAACTAGTGACCTAGGGGAATCCAAGGAGGGGTGACTTGCGGGGCTCAGACCAGGTTCTATTACCCAGAATCCTTTGCAAACCTCAAAATGTGGCTAAAAAAACACATATTCCTCACATTTCTGTGGCAGAAAGTTCGGGAATCTGAGAGGAGCCACAAATTTCCTTCCACCCAGCGTTCCCCCAAGTCTCCCGATAAAAATGATACCTCACTTTTGTGGGTAGGCCTAGCGCCCGCGACAGGAAACGCCCCAAAGCGCAACGTGGACACATCCAAATTTTTGGAAGAAAACAGAGGTGTTTTTTGCGAAGTGCCTACCTGTAGATTTTGGCCTCTAGCTCAGCCGGCACCTAGGGAATCCTACCAAACCTGTGCATTTCTGAAAATTAGAGACCTAGGGGAATCCAAGGAGGGGTGACTTGCGGGGCTCGGACCAGGTTCTGTTACCCAGAATCCTTTGCAAACCTCAAAATGTGGTTAAAAAAACACATGTTCCTCACATTTCTGTGGCAGAAAGTTCGGGAATCTGAGAGGAGCCACAAATTTCCTTCCACCCAGCGTTCCCCCAAGTCTCCCGATAAAAATGATACCTCACTTGTGTGGGTAGGCCTAGCGCCCGCGACAGGAAACGCCCCAAAGCGCAACGTGGACACATCCAAATTTTTGGAAGAAAACAGAGGTGTTTTTTGCGAAGTGCCTACCTGTAGATTTTGGCCTCTAGCTCAGCCGGCACCTAGGGAAACCTACCAAACCTGTGCATTTCTGAAAACTAGAGACCTAGGGGAATCCAAGGAGGGGTGACTTGCGGGGCTCGGACCAGGTTCTGTTACCCTGAATCCTTTGCAAACCTCAAAATTTGGCTAAAAAAACACATGTTCCTCACATTTCTGTGGCAGAAAGTTCGGGAATCTGAGAGGAGCCACAAATTTCCTTCCACCCAGCGTTCCCCCAAGTCTCCCGATAAAAATGATACCTCACTTGTGTGGGTAGGCCTAGCGCCCGCGACAGGAAACGCCCCAAAGCGCAACGTGGACACATCCAAATTTTTGGAAGAAAACAGAGGTGTTTTTTGCGAAGTGCCTACCTGTAGATTTTGGCCTCTAGCTCAGGCGGCACCTAGGGAAACCTACCAAACCTGTGCATTTCTGAAAACTAGAGACCTAGGGGAATCCAAGGAGGGGTGACTGCGGGGCTCGGACCAGGTTCTGTTACCCAGAATCCTTTGCAAACCTCAAAATTTGGCTAAAAAAACACATGTTCCTCACATTTCTGTGGCAGAAAGTTCGGGAATCTGAGAGGAGCCACAAATTTCCTTCCACCCAGCGTTCCCCCAAGTCTCCCGATAAAAATTATACCTCACTTGTGTGGGTAGGCCTAGCTCCCGCGACAGGAAACGCCCCAAAGCGCAACGTGGACACATCCAAATTTTTGGAAGAAAACAGAGGTGTTTTTTGCGAAGTGCCTACCTGTAGATTTTGGCCTCTAGCTCAGCCGGCACCTAGGGAAACCTACCAAACCTGTGCATTTCTGAAAACTAGAGACCTAGGGGAATCCAAGGAGGGGTGACTTGCGGGGCTCGGACCAGGTTCTGTTACCCAGAATCCTTTGCAAACCTCAAAATTTGGCTAAAAAAACACATGTTCCTCACATTTCTGTGGCAGAAAGTTCTGGAATCTGAGAGGAGCCACAAATTTCCTTCCACCCAGCGTTCCCCCAAGTCTCCCGATAAAAATGATACCTCACTTGTGTGGGTAGGCCTAGCGCCCGCGACAGGAAACGCCCCAAAGCGCAACGTGGACACATCCAAATTTTTGGAAGAAAACAGAGATATTTTTAGCGAAGTGCCTACCTGTAGATTTTGGCCTCTGGCTCAGCCGGCACCTAGGGAAACCTACCAAACCTGTGCTTTTCTGAAAACTAGAGACCTAGGGGAATCCAAGGAGGGGTGACTTGCGGGGCTCGGACCAGGTTCTGTTACCCAGAATCCTTTGCAAACCTCAAAATGTGGCTAAAATAACACATATTCCTCACATTTCTGTGGCAGAAAGTTCGGGAATCTGAGAGGAGCCACAAATTTCCTTCCACCCAGCGTTCCCCCAAGTCTCCCGATAAAAATGATACCTCACTTGTGTGGGTAGGCCTAGCGCCGGCGACAGGAAACGCCCCAAAGCGCAACGTGGACACATCCAAATTTTTGGAAGAAAACAGAGGTGTTTTTTGCGAAGTGCCTACCTGTAGATTTTGGCCTCTAGCTCAGCCGGCACCTAGGGAAACCTACCAAACCTGTGCATTTCTGAAAACTAGTGACCTAGGGGAATCCAAGGAGGGGTGACTTGCGGGGCTCGGACCAGGTTCTGTTACCCAGAATCCTTTGCAAACCTCAAAATTTGGCTAAAAAAACACATGTTCCTCACATTTCTGTGGCAGAAAGTTCGGGAATCTGAGAGGAGCCACAAATTTCCTTCCACCCAGCGTTCCCCCAAGTCTCCCGATAAAAATGATACCTCACTTTTGTGGGTAGGCCTAGCGCCCGCGACAGGAAACGCCCCAAAGCGCAACGTGGACACATCCACATTTTTGGAAGAAAACAGAGGTGTTTTTTGCGAAGTGCCTACCTGTAGATTTTGGCCTCTAGCTCAGCTGGCACCTAGGGAAACCTACCAAACCTGTGCATTTCTGAAAACTAGTGACCTAGGGGAATCCAAGGAGGGGTGACTTGCGGGGCTCGGACCAGGTTCTGTTACCCAGAATCCTTTGCAAACCTCAAAATTTGGGTAAAAAAACACATGTTCCTCACATTTCTGTGGCAGAAAGTTCGGGAATCTGAGAGGAGCCACAAATTTCCTTCCACCCAGCGTTCCCCCAAGTCTCCCGATAAAAATGATACCTCACTTTTGTGGGTAGGCCTAGCGCCCGCGACAGGAAACGCCCCAAAGCGCAACGTGGACACATCCAAATTTTTGGAAGAAAACAGAGGTGTTTTTTGCGAAGTGCCTACCTGTAGATTTTGGCCTCTAGCTCAGCCGGCACCTAGGGAATCCTACCAAACCTGTGCATTTCTGAAAATTAGAGACCTAGGGGAATCCAAGGAGGGGTGACTTGCGGGGCTCGGACCAGGTTCTGTTACCCAGAATCCTTTGCAAACCTCAAAATGTGGCTAAAAAAACACATGTTCCTCACATTTCTGTGGCAGAAAGTTCTGGAATCTGAGAGGAGCCACAAATTTCCTTCCACCCAGCGTTCCCCCAAGTCTCCCGATAAAAATGATACCTCACTTGTGTGGGTAGGCCTAGCGCCCGCGACAGGAAACGCCCCAAAGCGCAACTTGGACACATCCACATTTTTGGAAGAAAACAGAGGTGTTTTTTGCGAAGTGCCTACCTGTAGATTTTGGCCTCTAGCTCAGCTGGCACCTAGGGAAACCTACCAAACCTGTGCATTTCTGAAAACTAGTGACCTAGGGGAATCCAAGGAGGGGTGACTTGCGGGGCTCGGACCAGGTTCTGTTACTCAGAATCCTTTGCAAACCTCAAAATTTGGCTAAAAAAACACATGTTCCTCACATTTCTGTGGCAGAAAGTTCGGGAATCTGAGAGGAGCCACACATTTCCTTCCACCCAGCGTTCCCCCAAGTCTCCCGATAAAAATGATACCTCACTTTTGTGGGTAGGCCTAGCGCCCGCGACAGGAAACGCCCCAAAGCGCAACGTGGACACATCCACATTTTTGGAAGAAAACAGAGGTGTTTTTTGCGAAGTGCCTACCTGTAGATTTTGGCCTCTAGCTCAGCCGGCACCTAGGGAATCCTACCAAACCTGTGCATTTCTGAAAATTAGAGACCTAGGGGAATCCAAGGAGGGGTGACTTGCGGGGCTCGGACCAGGTTCTGTTACCCAGAATCCTTTGCAAACCTCAAAATTTGGCTAAAAAAACACATGTTCCTCACATTTCTGTGGCAGAAAGTTCTGGAATCTGAGAGGAGCCACAAATTTCCTTCCACCCAGCGTTCCCCCAAGTCTCCCGATAAAAATGATACCTCACTTGTGTGGGTAGGCCTAGCGCCCGCGACAGGAAACGCCCCAAAGCGCAACTTGGACACATCCACATTTTTGGAAGAAAACAGAGGTGTTTTTTGCGAAGTGCCTACCTGTAGATTTTGGCCTCTAGCTCAGCCGGCACCTAGGGAATCCTACCAAACCTGTGCATTTCTGAAAATTAGAGACCTAGGGGAATCCAAGGAGGGGTGACTTGCGGGGCTCGGACCAGGTTCTGTTACCCAGAATCCTTTGCAAACCTCAAAATTTGGCTAAAAAAACACATGTTCCTCACATTTCTGTGGCAGAAAGTTCTGGAATCTGAGAGGAGCCACAAATTTCCTTCCACCCAGCGTTCCCCCAAGTCTCCCGATAAAAATGATACCTCACTTGTGTGGGTAGGCCTAGCGCCCGCGACAGGAAACGCCCCAAAGCGCAACTTGGACACATCCACATTTTTGGAAGAAAACAGAGGTGTTTTTTGCGAAGTGCCTACCTGTAGATTTTGGCCTCTAGCTCAGCCGGCACCTAGGGAAACCTACCAAACCTGTGCATTTCTGAAAACTAGAGACCTAGGGGAATCCAAGGAGGGGTGACTTGCGGGGCTCGGACCAGGTTCTGTTACCCAGAATCCTTTGCAAACCTCAAAATGTGGCTAAAAAAACACATGTTCCTCACATTTCTGTGGCAGAAAGTTCGGGAATCTGAGAGGAGCCACAAATTTCCTTCCACCCAGCATTCCCCCAAGTCTCCCGATAAAAATGATACCTCACTTGTGTGGGTAGGCCTAGCGCCCGCGACAGGAAACGCCCCAAAGCGCAACGTGGACACATCCAAATTTTTGGAAGAAAACAGAGGTGTTTTTTGCGAAGTGCCTACCTGTAGATTTTGGCCTCTAGCTCAGCCGGCACCTAGGGAAACCTACCAAACCTGTGCATTTCTGAAAACTAGAGACCTAGGGGAATCCAAGGAGGGGTGACTTGCGGGGCTCGGACCAGGTTCTGTTACCCAGAATCCTTTGCAAACCTCAAAATGTGGCTAAAAAAACACATATTCCTCACATTTCTGTGGCAGAAAGTTCGGGAATCTGAGAGGAGCCACAAATTTCCTTCCACCCAGCGTTCCCCCAAGTCTCCCGATAAAAATGATACCTCACTTGTGTGGGTAGGCCTAGCGCCCGCGACTGGAAACGCCCCAAAGCGCAACGTGGACACATCCACATTTTTGGAAGAAAACAGAGGTGTTTTTTGCGAAGTGCCTACCTGTAGATTTTGGCCTCTAGCTCAGCCGGCACCTAGGGAAACCTACCAAACCTGTGCATTTCTGAAAACTAGAGACCTAGGGGAATCCAAGGAGGGGTGACTTGCGGGGCTCGGACCAGGTTCTGTTACCCAGAATCCTTTGCAAACCTCAAAATTTGGCTAAAAAAACACATGTTCCTCACATTTCTGTGGCAGAAAGTTCTGGAATCTGAGAGGAGCCACAAATTTCCTTCCACCCAGCGTTCCCCCAAGTCTCCCGATAAAAATGATACCTCACTTGTGTGGGTAGGCCTAGCGCCCGCGACAGGAAACGCCCCAAAGCGCAACGTGGACACATCCAAATTTGTGGAAGAAAACAGAGGTGTTTTTAGCGAAGTGCCTACCTGTAGATTTTGGCCTCTGGCTCAGCCGGCACCTAGGGAAACCTACCAAACCTGTGCATTTCTGAAAACTAGAGACCTAGGGGAATCCAAGGAGGGGTGACTTGCGGGGCTCGGACCAGGTTCTGTTACCCTGAATCCTTTGCAAACCTCAAAATGTGGCTAAAAAAACACATATTCCTCACATTTCTGTGGCAGAAAGTTCGGGAATCTGAGAGGAGCCACAAATTTCCTTCCACCCAGCGTTCCCCCAAGTCTCCCGATAAAAATGATACCTCACTTGTGTGGGTAGGCCTAGCGCCCGCGACTGGAAACGCCCCAAAGCGCAACGTGGACACATCCAAATTTTTGGAAGAAAACAGAGGTGTTTTTTGCGAAGTGCCTACCTGTAGATTTTCGCCTCTAGCTCAGCCGGCACCTAGGGAATCCTACCAAACCTGTGCATTTCTGAAAACTAGAGACCTAGGGGAATCCAAGGAGGGGTGACTTGCGGGGCTCGGACCAGGTTCTGTTACCCAGAATCCTTTGCAAACCTCAAAATGTGGCTAAAAAAACACATATTCCTCACATTTCTGTGGCAGAAAGTTCGGGAATCTGAGAGGAGCCACAAATTTCCTTCCACCCAGCGTTCCCCCAAGTCTCCCGATAAAAATGATACCTCACTTGTGTGGGTAGGCCTAGCGCCCGCGACAGGAAACGCCCCAAAGCGCAACGTGGACACATCCAAATTTTTGGAAGAAAACAGAGGTGTTTTTTGCGAAGTGCCTACCTGTAGATTTTGGCCTCTAGCTCAGCCGGCACCTAGGGAAACCTACCAAACCTGTGCATTTCTGAAAACTAGAGACCTAGGGGAATCCAAGGAGGGGTGACTTGCGGGGCTCGGACCAGGTTCTGTTACCCAGAATCCTTTGCAAACCTCAAAATTTGGCTAAAAAAACAAATGTTCCTCACATTTCTGTGGCAGAAAGTTCGGGAATCTGAGAGGAGGCACAAATTTCATTCCACCCAGCGTTCCCCCAAGTCTCCCGATAAAAATGATACCTCACTTGTGTGGGTAGGCCTAGCGCCCGCGACAGGAAACGCCCCAAAGTGCAACGTGGACACATCCAAATTTTTGGATGAAAACAGAGGTGTTTTTAGCGAAGTGCCTACCTGTAGATTTTGGCCTCTGGCTCAGCCGGCACCTAGGGAAACCTACCAAACCTGTGCATTTCTGAAAACTAGAGACCTAGGGGAATCCAAGGAGGGGTGACTTGCGGGGCTCGGACCAGGTTCTGTTACCCAGAATCCTTTGCAAACCTCAAAATTTGGCTAAAAAAACACATGTTCCTCACATTTCTGTGGCAGAAAGTTCGGGAATCTGAGAGGAGCCACAAATTTCCTTCCACCCAGCGTTCCCCCAAGTCTCCCGATAAAAATGATACCTCACTTGTGTGGGTAGGCCTAGCGCCCGCGACTGGAAACGCCCCAAAGCGCAACGTGGACACATCAAAATTTTTGGAAGAAAACAGAGGTGTTTTTTGCGAAGTGCCTACCTGTAGATTTTGGCCTCTAGCTCAGCCGGCACCTAGGGAAACCTACCAAACCTGTGCATTTCCGAAAACTAGAGACCTAGGGGAATCCAAGGAGGGGTTACTTGCGGGGCTCGGACCAGGTTCTGTTACCCAGAATCCTTTGCAAACCTCAAAATTTGGCTAAAAAAACACATGTTCCTCACATTTCTGTGGTAGAAAGTTCTGGAATCTGAGAGGAGCCACAAATTTCCTTCCACCCAGCGTTCCCCCAAGTCTCCCGATAAAAATGATACCTCACTTGTGTGGGTAGGCCTAGCGCCCGCGACAGGAAACGCCCCAAAGCGCAACGTGGACACATCCAAATTTTTGGAAGAAACAGAGGTGTTTTTAGCGAAGTGCCTACCTGTAGATTTTGGCCTCTGGCTCAGCCGGCACCTAGGGAAACCTACCAAACCTGTGCATTTCTGAAAACTAGAGACCTAGGGGAATCCAAGGAGGGGTGACTTGCGGGGCTCGGACCAGGTTCTGTTACCCTGAATCCTTTGCAAACCTCAAAATGTGGCTAAAAAAACACATATTCCTCACATTTCTGTGGCAGAAAGTTCGGGAATCTGAGAGGAGCCACAAATTTCCTTCCACCCAGCGTTCCCCCAAGTCTCCCGATAAAAATGATACCTCACTTGTGTGGGTAGGCCTAGCGCTGGCGACAGGAAACGCCCCAAAGCGCAACGTGGACACATCCAAATTTTTGGAAGAAAACAGAGGTGTTTTTTGCGAAGTGCCTACCTGTAGATTTTGGCCTCTAGCTCAGCCGGCACCTAGGGAATCCTACCAAACCTGTGCATTTCTGAAAACTAGAGACCTAGGGGAATCCAAGGAGGGGTGACTTGCGGGGCTCGGACCAGGTTCTGTTACCCAGAATCCTTTGCAAACCTCAAAATGTGGCTAAAAAAACACATATTCCTCACATTTCTGTGGCAGAAAGTTCGGGAATCTGAGAGGAGCCACAAATTTCCTTCCACCCAGCGTTCCCCGCAAGTCTCCCGATAAAAATGATACCTCACTTGTGTGGGTAGGCCTAGCGCCCGCGACAGGAAACGCCCCAAAGCGCAACGTGGACACATCCAAATTTTTGGAAGAAAACAGAGGTGTTTTTTGCGAAGTGCCTACCTGTAGATTTTGGCCTCTAGCTCAGCCGGCACCTAGGGAAACCTACCAAACCTGTGCATTTCTGAAAACTAGAGACCTAGGGGAATCCAAGGAGGGGTGACTTGCGGGGCTCGGACCAGGTTCTGTTACCCAGAATCCTTTGCAAACCTCAAAATTTGGCTAAAAAAACACATGTTCCTCACATTTCTGTTGCAGAAAGTTCGGGAATCTGAGAGGAGCCACAAATTTCCTTCCACCCAGCGTTCCCCCAAGTCTCCCGATAAAAATGATACCTCACTTGTGTGGGTAGGCCTAGCGCCCGCGACAGGAAACGCCCCAAAGCGCAACGTGGACACATCCAAATTTTTGGAAGAAAACAGAGGTGTTTTTTGCGAAGTGCCTACCTGTAGATTTTGGCCTCTAGCTCAGCCGGCACCTAGGGAAACCTACCAAAACTGTGCATTTCTGAACACTAGAGACCTAGGGGAATCCAAGGAGGGGTGACTTGCGGGGCTCGGACCAGGTTCTGTTACCCAGAATCCTTTGCAAACCTCAAAATGTGGCTAAAAAAACACATATTCCTCACATTTCTGTGGCAGAAAGTTCGGGAATCTGAGAGGAGCCACAAATTTCCTTCCACCCAGCGTTCCCCCAAGTCTCCCGATAAAAATGATACCTCACTTGTGTGGGTAGGCCTAGCGCCCGCGACAGGAAACGCCCCAAAGCGCAACGTGGACACATCCAAATTTGTGGAAGAAAACAGAGGTGTTTTTAGCGAAGTGCCTACCTGTAGATTTTGGCCTCTGGCTCAGCCGGCACCTAGGGAAACCTACCAAACCTGTGCATTTCTGAAAACTAGAGACCTAGGGGAATCCAAGGAGGGGTGACTTGCGGGGCTCGGACCAGGTTCTGTTACCCTGAATCCTTTGCAAACCTCAAAATGTGGCTAAAAAAACACATATTCCTCACATTTCTGTGGCAGAAAGTTCGGGAATCTGAGAGGAGCCACAAATTTCCTTCCACCCAGCGTTCCCCCAAGTCTCCCGATAAAAATGATACCTCACTTGTGTGGGTAGGCCTAGCGCCGGCGACAGGAAACGCCCCAAAGCGCAACGTGGACACATCCAATTTTTGGAAGAAAACAGAGGTGTTTTTTGCGAAGTGCCTACCTGTAGATTTTGGCCTCTAGCTCAGCTGGCACCTAGGGAAACCTACCAAACCTGTGCATTTCTGAAAACTAGTGACCTAGGGGAATCCAAGGAGGGGTGACTTGCGGGGCTCGGACCAGGTTCTGTTACCCAGAATCCTTTGCAAACACCAAAATTTGGCTAAAAAAACACATGTTCCTCACATTTCTGTGGCAGAAAGTTCGGGAATCTGAGAGGAGCCACAAATTTCCTTCCACCCAGCGTTCCCCCAAGTCTCCCGATAAAAATGATACCTCACTTGTGTGGGTAGGCCTAGCGCCCGCGACAGGAAACGCCCCAAAGCGCAACGTGGACACATCCAAATTTTTGGAAGAAAACAGAGGTGTTTTTTGCGAAGTGCCTACCTGTAGATTTTGGCCTCTAGCTCAGCCGGCACCTAGGGAATCCTACCAAACCTGTGCATTTCTGAAAACTAGAGACCTAGGGGAATCCAAGGAGGGGTGACTTGCGGGGCTCGGACCAGGTTCTGTTACCCAGAATCCTTTGCAAACCTCAAAATGTGGCTAAAAAAACACATATTCCTCACATTTCTGTGGCAGAAAGTTCGGGAATCTGAGAGGAGCCACAAATTTCCTTCCACCCAGCGTTCCCCCAAGTCTCCCGATAAAAATGATACCTCACTTGTGTGGGTAGGCCTAGCGCCCGCGACAGGAAACGCCCCAAAGCGCAACGTGGACACATCCAAATTTTTGGAAGAAAACAGAGGTGTTTTTTGCGAAGTGCCTACCTGTAGATTTTGGCCTCTAGCTCAGCCGGCACCTAGGGAAACCTACCAAACCTGTGCATTTCTGAAAACTAGAGACCTAGGGGAATCCAAGGAGGGGTGACTTGCGGGGCTCGGACCAGGTTCTGTTACCCAGAATCCTTTGCAAACCTCAAAATTTGGCTAAAAAAACACATGTTCCTCACATTTCTGTTGCAGAAAGTTCAGGAATCTGAGAGGAGCCACAAATTTCCTTCCACCCAGCGTTCCCCCAAGTCTCCCAATAAAAATGATACCTCACTTGTGTGGGTAGGCCTAGCGCCCGCGACAGGAAACGCCCCAAAGCGCAACGTGGACACATCCAAATTTTTGGAAGAAAACAGAGGTGTTTTTTGCGAAGTGCCTACCTGTAGATTTTGGCCTCTAGCTCAGCCGGCACCTAGGGAAACCTACCAAAACTGTGCATTTCTGAACACTAGAGACCTAGGGGAATCCAAGGAGGGGTGACTTGCGGGGCTCGGACCAGGTTCTGTTACCCAGAATACTTTGCAAACCTCAAAATGTGGCTAAAAAAACACATATTCCTCACATTTCTGTGGCAGAAAGTTCGGGAATCTGAGAGGAGCCACAAATTTCCTTCCACCCAGCGTTCCCCCAAGTCTCCCGATAAAAATGATACCTCACTTGTGTGGGTAGGCCTAGCGCCCGCGACAGGAAACGCCCCAAAGCGCAACGTGGACACATCCAAATTTTTGGAAGAAAACAGAGGTGTTTTTTGCGAAGTGCCTACCTGTAGATTTTGGCCTCTAGCTCAGCCGGCACCTAGGGAAACCTACCAAACCTGTGCATTTCTGAAAACTAGAGACCTAGGGGAATCCAAGGAGGGGTGACTTGCGGGGCTCGGACCAGGTTCTGTTACCCAGAATCCTTTGCAAACCTCAAAATTTGTCTAAAAAAACAAATGTTCCTCACATTTCTGTGGCAGAAAGTTCGGGAATCTGAGAGGAGGCACAAATTTCATTCCACCCAGCGTTCCCCCAAGTCTCCCGATAAAAATGATACCTCACTTGTGTGGGTAGGCCTAGCGCCCGCGACAGGAAATGCCCCAAAGCGCAACATGTACACATCCAAATTTTGGGAAGAAAACAGAGGTGTTTTTTGCGAAGTGCCTACCTGTAGATTTTGGCCTCTGGCTCAGCCGGCACCTAGGGAAACCTACCAAACCTGTGCATTTCTGAAAACTAGAGATCTAGGGGAATCCAAGGAGGGGTGACTTGCGGGGCTCGGACTAGGTTCTGTTACCCAGAATCCTTTGCAAACCTCAAAATGTGGCTAAAAAAACACATATTCCTCACATTTCTGTGGCAGAAAGTTCGGGAATCTGAGAGGAGCCACAAATTTCCTTCCACCCAGCGTTCCCCCAAGTCTCCCGATAAAAATTATACCTCACTTGTGTGGGTAGGCCTAGCGCCCGCGACAGGAAACGCCCCAAAGCGCAACGTGGACACATCCAAATTTTTGGAAGAAAACAGAGGTGTTTTTAGCGAAGTGCCTACCTGTAGATTTTGGCCTCTGGCTCAGCCGGCACCTAGGGAAACCTACTAAACCTGTGCATTTCTGAAAACTAGAGACCTAGGGGAATCCAAGGAGGGGTGACTTGCGGGGCTCGGACCAGGTTCTGTTACCCAGAATCCTTTGCAAACCTCAAAATGTGGCTAAAAAAACACATATTCCTCACATTTCTGTGGCAGAAAGTTCGGGAATCTGAGAGGAGCCGCAAATTTCCTTCCACCCAGCGTTCCCCCAAGTCTCCCGATAAAAATGATACCTCACTTGTGTAGGTAGGCCTAGCGCCCGCGACAGGAAACGCCCCAAAGCGCAACGTGGACACATCCAAATTTTTGGAAGAAAACAGAGGTGTTTTTTGCGAAGTGCCTACCTGTAGATTTTGGCCTCTAGCTCAGCCGGCACCTAGGGAAACCTACCAAACCTGTGCATTTCTGAAAACTAGAGACCTAGGGGAATCCAAGGAGGGGTGACTTGCGGGGCTCGGACCAGGTTCTGTTACCCAGAATCCTTTGCAAACCTCAAAATTTGGCTAAAAAAACAAATGTTCCTCACATTTCTGTGGCAGAAAGTTCGGGAATCTGAGAGGAGGCACAAATTTCATTCCACCCAGCGTTCCCCAAAGTCTCCCGATAAAAATGATACCTCACTTGTGTGGGTAGGCCTAGCGCCCGCAACAGGAAACGCCCCAAAGCGCAACATGGACACATCCAAATTTTTGGAAGAAAACAGAGGTGTTTTTTGCGAAGTGCCTACCTGTAGATTTTGGCCTCTGGCTCAGCCGGCACCTAGGGAAACCTACCAAACCTGTGCATTTCTGAAAACTAGAGACCTAGGGGAATCCAAGGAGGGGTGACTTGCGGGGCTCGGACCAGGTTCTGTTACCCAGAATCCTTTGCAAACCTCAAAATGTGGCTAAAAAAACACATATTCCTCACATTTCTGTGGCAGAAAGTTCGGGAATCTGAGAGGAGCCACAAATTTCCTTCCACCCAGCGTTCCCCCAAGTCTACCGATAAAAATGATACCTCACTTGTGTGGGTAGGCCTAGCGCCCGCGACAGGAAACGCCCCAAAGCTCAACGTGGACACATCCAAATTTTTGGAAGAAAACAGAGGTGTTTTTAGCGAAGTGCCTACCTGTAGATTTTGGCCTCTGGCTCAGCCGGCACCTAGGGAAACCTACTAAACCTGTGCATTTCTGAAAACTAGAGACCTAGGGGAATCCAAGGAGGGGTGACTTGCGGGGCTCGGACCAGGTTTTGTTACCCAGAATCCTTTGCAAACCTCAAAATGTGGCTAAAAAAACACATATTCCTCACATTTCTGTGGCAGAAAGTTCGGGAATCTGAGAGGAGCCACAAATTTCCTTCCAACCAGCGTTCCCCCAAGTCTCCCGATAAAAATGATACCTCACTTGTGTAGGTAGGCCTAGCGCCCGCGACAGGAAACGCCCCAAAGCGCAACGTGGACACATCCAAATTTTTGGAAGAAAACAGAGGTGTTTTTTGCGAAGTGCCTACCTGTAGATTTTGGCCTCTAGCTCAGCCGGCACCTAGGGAAACCTACCAAACCTGTGCATTTCTGAAAACTAGAGACCTAGGGGAATCCAAGGAGGGGTGACTTGCGGGGCTCGGACCAGGTTCTGTTACCCAGAATCCTTTGCAAACCTCAAAATTTGGCTAAAAAAACACATGTTCCTCACATTTCTGTGGCAGAAAGTTCTGGAATCTGAGAGGAGCCACACATTTCCTTCCACCCAGCGTTCCCCCAAGTCTCCCGATAAAAATGATACCTCACTTGTGTGGGTAGGCCTAGCGCCCGCAACAGGAAACGCCCCAAAGCGCAACGTGGACACATCCAAATTTTTGGAAGAAAACAGAGGTGTTTTTAGCGAAGTGCCTACCTGTAGATTTTGGCCTCTGGCTCAGCCGGCACCTAGGGAAACCTACCAAACCTGTGCATTTCTGAAAACTAGAGACCTAGGGGAATCCAAGGAGGGGTGACTTGCGGGGCTCGGACCAGGTTCTGTTACCCAGAATCCTTTGCAAACCTCAAAATGTGGCTAAAAAAACACATATTCCTCACATTTCTGTGGCAGAAAGTTCGGGAATCTGAGAGGAGCCACAAATTTCCTTCCACCCAGCGTTCCCCCAAGTCTCCCGATAAAAATGATACCTCACTTGTGTGGGTAGGCCTAGCGCCCGCGACAGGAAACGCCCCAAAGCGCAACGTGGACACATCCAAATTTTTGGAAGAAAACAGAGGTGTTTTTTGCGAAGTGCCTACCTGTAGATTTTGGCCTCTAGCTCAGCCGGCACCTAGGGAAACCTACCAAACCTGTGCATTTCTGAAAACTAGAGACCTAGGGGAATCCAAGGAGGGGTGACTTGCGGGGCTCGGACCAGGTTCTGTTACCCAGAATCCTTTGCAAACCTCAAAATTTGGCTAAAAAAACAAATGTTCCTCACATTTCTGTGGCAGAAAGTTCGGGAATCTGAGAGGAGGCACAAATTTCATTCCACCCAGCGTTCCCCCAAGTCTCCCGATAAAAATGATACCTCACTTGTGTAGGTAGGCCTAGCGCCCGCGACAGGAAACGCCCCAAAGCGCAACGTGGACACATCCAAATTTTTGGAAGAAAACAGAGGTGTTTTTTGCGAAGTGCCTACCTGTAGATTTTGGCCTCTAGCTCAGCCGGCACCTAGGGAAACCTACCAAACCTGTGCATTTCTGAAAACTAGAGACCTAGGGGAATCCAAGGAGGGGTGACTTGCGGGGCTCGGACCAGGTTCTGTTACCCAGAATCCTTTGCAAACCTCAAAATTTGGCTAAAAAAACAAATGTTCCTCACATTTCTGTGGCAGAAAGTTCGGGAATCTGAGAGGAGGCACAAATTTCATTCCACCCAGCGTTCCCCAAAGTCTCCCGATAAAAATGATACCTCACTTGTGTGGGTAGGCCTAGCGCCCGCAACAGGAAACGCCCCAAAGCGCAACATGGACACATCCAAATTTTTGGAAGAAAACAGAGGTGTTTTTTGCGAAGTGCCTACCTGTAGATTTTGGCCTCTGGCTCAGCCGGCACCTAGGGAAACCTACCAAACCTGTGCATTTCTGAAAACTAGAGACCTAGGGGAATCCAAGGAGGGGTGACTTGCGGGGCTCGGACCAGGTTCTGTTACCCAGAATCCTTTGCAAACCTCAAAATGTGGCTAAAAAAACACATATTCCTCACATTTCTGTGGCAGAAAGTTCGGGAATCTGAGAGGAGCCACAAATTTCCTTCCACCCAGCGTTCCCCCAAGTCTACCGATAAAAATGATACCTCACTTGTGTGGGTAGGCCTAGCGCCCGCGACAGGAAACGCCCCAAAGCTCAACGTGGACACATCCAAATTTTTGGAAGAAAACAGAGGTGTTTTTAGCGAAGTGCCTACCTGTAGATTTTGGCCTCTGGCTCAGCCGGCACCTAGGGAAACCTACTAAACCTGTGCATTTCTGAAAACTAGAGACCTAGGGGAATCCAAGGAGGGGTGACTTGCGGGGCTCGGACCAGGTTTTGTTACCCAGAATCCTTTGCAAACCTCAAAATGTGGCTAAAAAAACACATATTCCTCACATTTCTGTGGCAGAAAGTTCGGGAATCTGAGAGGAGCCACAAATTTCCTTCCAACCAGCGTTCCCCCAAGTCTCCCGATAAAAATGATACCTCACTTGTGTAGGTAGGCCTAGCGCCCGCGACAGGAAACGCCCCAAAGCGCAACGTGGACACATCCAAATTTTTGGAAGAAAACAGAGGTGTTTTTTGCGAAGTGCCTACCTGTAGATTTTGGCCTCTAGCTCAGCCGGCACCTAGGGAAACCTACCAAACCTGTGCATTTCTGAAAACTAGAGACCTAGGGGAATCCAAGGAGGGGTGACTTGCGGGGCTCGGACCAGGTTCTGTTACCCAGAATCCTTTGCAAACCTCAAAATTTGGCTAAAAAAACACATGTTCCTCACATTTCTGTGGCAGAAAGTTCTGGAATCTGAGAGGAGCCACACATTTCCTTCCAACCAGCGTTCCCCCAAGTCTCCCGATAAAAATGATACCTCACTTGTGTGGGTAGGCCTAGCGCCCGCAACAGGAAACGCCCCAAAGCGCAACGTGGACACATCCAAATTTTTGGAAGAAAACAGAGGTGTTTTTAGCGAAGTGCCTACCTGTAGATTTTGGCCTCTGGCTCAGCCGGCACCTAGGGAAACCTACCAAACCTGTGCATTTCTGAAAACTAGAGACCTAGGGGAATCCAAGGAGGGGTGACTTGCGGGGCTCGGACCAGGTTCTGTTACCCAGAATCCTTTGCAAACCTCAAAATGTGGCTAAAAAAACACATATTCCTCACATTTCTGTGGCAGAAAGTTCGGGAATCTGAGAGGAGCCACAAATTTCCTTCCACCCAGCGTTCCCCCAAGTCTCCCGATAAAAATGATACCTCACTTGTGTGGGTAGGCCTAGCGCCCGCGACAGGAAACGCCCCAAAGCGCAACGTGGACACATCCAAATTTTTGGAAGAAAACAGAGGTGTTTTTTGCGAAGTGCCTACCTGTAGATTTTGGCCTCTAGCTCAGCCGGCACCTAGGGAAACCTACCAAACCTGTGCATTTCTGAAAACTAGAGACCTAGGGGAATCCAAGGAGGGGTGACTTGCGGGGCTCGGACCAGGTTCTGTTACCCAGAATCCTTTGCAAACCTCAAAATTTGGCTAAAAAAACAAATGTTCCTCACATTTCTGTGGCAGAAAGTTCGGGAATCTGAGAGGAGGCACAAATTTCATTCCACCCAGCGTTCCCCCAAGTCTCCCGATAAAAATGATACCTCACTTGTGTGGGTAGGCCTAGCGCCCGCGACAGGAAATGCCCCAAAGCGCAACATGGACACATCCAAATTTTTGGAAGAAAACAGAGGTGTTTTTTGCGAAGTGCCTACCTGTAGATTTTGGCCTCTGGCTCAGCCGGCACCTAGGGAAACCTACCAAACCTGTGCATTTCTGAAAACTAGAGATCTAGGGGAATCCAAGGAGGGGTGACTTGCGGGGCTCGGACCAGGTTCTGTTACCCAGAATCCTTTGCAAACCTCAAAATGTGGCTAAAAAAAACACATATTCCTCACATTTCTGTGGCAGAAAGTTCGGGAATCTGAGAGGAGCCACAAATTTCCTTCCACCCAGCGTTCCCCCAAGTCTCCCGATAAAAATTATACCTCACTTGTGTGGGTAGGCCTAGCGCCCGCGACAGGAAACGCCCCAAAGCGCAACGTGGACACATCCAAATTTTTGGAAGAAAACAGAGGTGTTTTTAGCGAAGTGCCTACCTGTAGATTTTGGCCTCTGGCTCAGCCGGCACCTAGGGAAACCTACTAAACCTGTGCATTTCTGAAAACTAGAGACCTAGGGGAATCCAAGGAGGGGTGACTTGCGGGGCTCGGACCAGGTTCTGTTACCCAGAATCCTTTGCAAACCTCAAAATGTGGCTAAAAAAACACATATTCCTCACATTTCTGTGGCAGAAAGTTCGGGAATCTGAGAGGAGCCGCAAATTTCCTTCCACCCAGCGTTCCCCCAAGTCTCCCGATAAAAATGATACCTCACTTGTGTAGGTAGGCCTAGCGCCCGCGACAGGAAACGCCCCAAAGCGCAACGTGGACACATCCAAATTTTTGGAAGAAAACAGAGGTGTTTTTTGCGAAGTGCCTACCTGTAGATTTTGGCCTCTAGCTCAGCCGGCACCTAGGGAAACCTACCAAACCTGTGCATTTCTGAAAACTAGAGACCTAGGGGAATCCAAGGAGGGGTGACTTGCGGGGCTCGGACCAGGTTCTGTTACCCAGAATCCTTTGCAAACCTCAAAATTTGGCTAAAAAAACAAATGTTCCTCACATTTCTGTGGCAGAAAGTTCGGGAATCTGAGAGGAGGCACAAATTTCATTCCACCCAGCGTTCCCCCAAGTCTCCCGATAAAAATGATACCTCACTTGTGTGGGTAGGCCTGGCGCCCGCGACAGGAAACGCCCCAAAGCGCAACATGGACACATCCAAATTTTTGGAAGAAAACAGAGGTGTTTTTTGCGAAGTGCCTACCTGTAGATTTTGGCCTCTGGCTCAGCCGGCACCTAGGGAAACCTACCAAACCTGTGCATTTCTGAAAACTAGAGATCTAGGGGAATCCAAGGAGGGGTGACTTGCGGGGCTCGGACCAGGTTCTGTTACCCAGAATCCTTTGCAAACCTCAAAATGTGGCTAAAAAAACACATATTCCTCACATTTCTGTGGCAGAAAGTTCGGGAATCTGAGAGGAGCCACAAATTTCCTTCCACCCAGCGTTCCCCCAAGTCTACCGATAAAAATGATACCTCACTTGTGTGGGTAGGCCTAGCGCCCGCGACAGGAAACGCCCCAAAGCGCAACGTGGACACATCCAAATTTTTGGAAGAAAACAGAGGTGTTTTTAGCGAAGTGCCTACCTGTAGATTTTGGCCTCTGGCTCAGCCGGCACCTAGGGAAACCTACTAAACTTGTGCATTTCTGAAAACTAGAGACCTAGGGGAATCCAAGGAGGGGTGACTTGCGGGGCTCGGACCAGGTTCTGTTAACCAGAATCCTTTGCAAACCTCAAAATGTGGCTAAAAAAACACATATTCCTCACATTTCTGTGGCAGAAAGTTCGGGAATCTGAGAGGAGCCACAAATTTCCTTCCACCCAGCGTTCCCCCAAGTCTCCCGATAAAAATTATACCTCACTTGTGTGGGTAGGCCTAGCGCCCGCGACAGGAAACGCCCCAAAGCGCAACGTGGACACATCCAAATTTTTGGAAGAAAACAGAGGTGTTTTTTGCGAAGTGCCTACCTGTAGATTTTGGCCTCTAGCTCAGCCGGCACCTAGGGAAACCTACCAAACCTGTGCATTTCTGAAAACTAGAGACCTAGGGGAATCCAAGGAGGGGTGACTTGCGGGGCTCGGACCAGGTTCTGTTACCCAGAATCCTTTGCAAACCTCAAAATTTGGCTAAAAAAACAAATGTTCCTCACATTTCTGTGGCAGAAAGTTCGGGAATCTGAGAGGAGGCACAAATTTCATTCCACCCAGCGTTCCCCCAAGTCTCCCGATAAAAATGATACCTCACTTGTGTGGGTAGGCCTGGCGCCCGCGACAGGAAACGCCCCAAAGCGCAACATGGACACATCCAAATTTTTGGAAGAAAACAGAGGTGTTTTTTGCGAAGTGCCTACCTGTAGATTTTGGCCTCTGGCTCAGCCGGCACCTAGGGAAACCTACCAAACCTGTGCATTTCTGAAAACTAGAGACCTAGGGGAATCCAAGGAGGGGTGACTTGCGGGGCTCGGACCAGGTTCTGTTACCCAGAATCCTTTGCAAACCTCAAAATGTGGCTAAAAAAACACATATTCCTCACATTTCTGTGGCAGAAAGTTCGGGAATCTGAGAGGAGCCACAAATTTCCTTCCACCCAGCGTTCCCCCAAGTCTACCGATAAAAATGATACCTCACTTGTGTGGGTAGGCCTAGCGCCCGCGACAGGAAACGCCCCAAAGCTCAACGTGGACACATCCAAATTTTTGGAAGAAAACAGAGGTGTTTTTAGCGAAGTGCCTACCTGTAGATTTTGGCCTCTGGCTCAGCCGGCACCTAGGGAAACCTACTAAACTTGTGCATTTCTGAAAACTAGAGACCTAGGGGAATCCAAGGAGGGGTGACTTGCGGGGCTCGGACCAGGTTCTGTTAACCAGAATCCTTTGCAAACCTCAAAATGTGGCTAAAAAAACACATATTCCTCACATTTCTGTGGCAGAAAGTTCGGGAATCTGAGAGGAGCCACAAATTTCCTTCCACCCAGCGTTCCCCCAAGTCTCCCGATAAAAATTATACCTCACTTGTGTGGGTAGGCCTAGCGCCCGCGACAGGAAACGCCCCAAAGCGCAACGTGGACACATCCAAATTTTTGGAAGAAAACAGAGGTGTTTTTAGCGAAGTGCCTACCTGTAGATTTTGGCCTCTGGCTCAGCCGGCACCTAGGGAAACCTACTAAACCTGTGCATTTCTGAAAACTAGAGACCTAGGGGAATCCAAGGAGGGGTGACTTGCGGGGCTCGGACCAGGTTCTGTTACCCAGAATCCTTTGCAAACCTCAAAATGTGGCTAAAAAAACACATATTCCTCACATTTCTGTGGCAGAAAGTTCGGGAATCTGAGAGGAGCCGCAAATTTCCTTCCACCCAGCGTTCCCCCAAGTCTCCCGATAAAAATGATACCTCACTTGTGTAGGTAGGCCTAGCGCCCGCGACAGGAAACGCCCCAAAGCGCAACGTGGACACATCCAAATTTTTGGAAGAAAACAGAGGTGTTTTTTGCGAAGTGCCTACCTGTAGATTTTGGCCTCTAGCTCAGCCGGCACCTAGGGAAACCTACCAAACCTGTGCATTTCTGAAAACTAGAGACCTAGGGGAATCCAAGGAGGGGTGACTTGCGGGGCTCGGACCAGGTTCTGTTACCCAGAATCCTTTGCAAACCTCAAAATTTGGCTAAAAAAACAAATGTTCCTCACATTTCTGTGGCAGAAAGTTCGGGAATCTGAGAGGAGGCACAAATTTCATTCCACCCAGCGTTCCCCAAAGTCTCCCGATAAAAATGATACCTCACTTGTGTGGGTAGGCCTAGCGCCCGCAACAGGAAACGCCCCAAAGCGCAACATGGACACATCCAAATTTTTGGAAGAAAACAGAGGTGTTTTTTGCGAAGTGCCTACCTGTAGATTTTGGCCTCTGGCTCAGCCGGCACCTAGGGAAACCTACCAAACCTGTGCATTTCTGAAAACTAGAGACCTAGTGGAATCCAAGGAGGGGTGACTTGCGGGGCTCGGACCAGGTTCTGTTACCCAGAATCCTTTGCAAACCTCAAAATGTGGCTAAAAAAACACATATTCCTCACATTTCTGTGGCAGAAAGTTCGGGAATCTGAGAGGAGCCACAAATTTCCTTCCACCCAGCGTTCCCCCAAGTCTACCGATAAAAATGATACCTCACTTGTGTGGGTAGGCCTAGCGCCCGCGACAGGAAACGCCCCAAAGCTCAACGTGGACACATCCAAATTTTTGGAAGAAAACAGAGGTGTTTTTAGCGAAGTGCCTACCTGTAGATTTTGGCCTCTGGCTCAGCCGGCACCTAGGGAAACCTACTAAACCTGTGCATTTCTGAAAACTAGAGACCTAGGGGAATCCAAGGAGGGGTGACTTGCGGGGCTCGGACCAGGTTCTGTTACCCAGAATCCTTTGCAAACCTCAAAATGTGGCTAAAAAAACACATATTCCTCACATTTCTGTGGCAGAAAGTTCGGGAATCTGAGAGGAGCCACAAATTTCCTTCCAACCAGCGTTCCCCCAAGTCTCCCGATAAAAATGATACCTCACTTGTGTAGGTAGGCCTAGCGCCCGCGACAGGAAACGCCCCAAAGCGCAACGTGGACACATCCAAATTTTTGGAAGAAAACAGAGGTGTTTTTTGCGAAGTGCCTACCTGTAGATTTTGGCCTCTAGCTCAGCCGGCACCTAGGGAAACCTACCAAACCTGTGCATTTCTGAAAACTAGAGACCTAGGGGAATCCAAGGAGGGGTGACTTGCGGGGCTCGGACCAGGTTCTGTTACCCAGAATCCTTTGCAAACCTCAAAATTTGGCTAAAAAAACACATGTTCCTCACATTTCTGTGGCAGAAAGTTCTGGAATCTGAGAGGAGCCACACATTTCCTTCCACCCAGCGTTCCCCCAAGTCTCCCGATAAAAATGATACCTCACTTGTGTGGGTAGGCCTAGCGCCCGCAACAGGAAACGCCCCAAAGCGCAACGTGGACACATCCAAATTTTTGGAAGAAAACAGAGGTGTTTTTAGCGAAGTGCCTACCTGTAGATTTTGGCCTCTGGCTCAGCCGGCACCTAGGGAAACCTACCAAACCTGTGCATTTCTGAAAACTAGAGACCTAGGGGAATCCAAGGAGGGGTGACTTGCGGGGCTCGGACCAGGTTCTGTTACCCAGAATCCTTTGCAAACCTCAAAATGTGGCTAAAAAAACACATATTCCTCACATTTCTGTGGCAGAAAGTTCGGGAATCTGAGAGGAGCCACAAATTTCCTTCCACCCAGCGTTCCCCCAAGTCTCCCGATAAAAATGATACCTCACTTGTGTGGGTAGGCCTAGCGCCCGCGACAGGAAACGCCCCAAAGCGCAACGTGGACACATCCAAATTTTTGGAAGAAAACAGAGGTGTTTTTTGCGAAGTGCCTACCTGTAGATTTTGGCCTCTAGCTCAGCCGGCACCTAGGGAAACCTACCAAACCTGTGCATTTCTGAAAACTAGAGACCTAGGGGAATCCAAGGAGGGGTGACTTGCGGGGCTCGGACCAGGTTCTGTTACCCAGAATCCTTTGCAAACCTCAAAATTTGGCTAAAAAAACAAATGTTCCTCACATTTCTGTGGCAGAAAGTTCGGGAATCTGAGAGGAGGCACAAATTTCATTCCACCCAGCGTTCCCCCAAGTCTCCCGATAAAAATTATACCTCACTTGTGTGGGTAGGCCTAGCGCCCGCGACAGGAAATGCCCCAAAGCGCAACATGGACACATCCAAATTTTTGGAAGAAAACAGAGGTGTTTTTTGCGAAGTGCCTACCTGTAGATTTTGGCCTCTGGCTCAGCCGGCACCTAGGGAAACCTACCAAACCTGTGCATTTCTGAAAACTAGAGATCTAGGGGAATCCAAGGAGGGGTGACTTGCGGGGCTCGGACCAGGTTCTGTTACCCAGAATCCTTTGCAAACCTCAAAATGTGGCTAAAAAAACACATATTCCTCACATTTCTGTGGCAGAAAGTTCGGGAATCTGAGAGGAGCCACAAATTTCCTTCCACCCAGCGTTCCCCCAAGTCTCCCGATAAAAATTATACCTCACTTGTGTGGGTAGGCCTAGCGCCCGCGACAGGAAACGCCCCAAAGCGCAACGTGGACACATCCAAATTTTTGGAAGAAAACAGAGGTGTTTTTTGCGAAGTGCCTACCTGTAGATTTTGGCCTCTAGCTCAGCTGGCACCTAGGGAAACCTACCAAACCTGTGCATTTCTGAAAACTAGTGACCTAGGGGAATCCAAGGAGGGGTGACTTGCGGGGCTCGGACCAGGTTCTGTTACCCAGAATCCTTTGCAAACCTCAAAATGTGGCTAAAAAAACACATGTTCCTCACATTTCTGTGGCAGAAAGTTCGGGAATCTGAGAGGAGCCACAAATTTCCTTCCACCCAGCGTTCCCCCAAGTCTCCCGATAAAAATGATACCTCACTTGTGTGGGTAGGCCTAGCGCCCGCGACAGGAAACGCCCCAAAGCGCAACGTGGACACATCCAAATTTTTGGAAGAAAACAGAGGTGTTTTTTGCGAAGTGCCTACCTGTAGATTTTGGCCTCTAGCTCAGCCGGCACCTAGGGAAACCTACCAAACCTGTGCATTTCTGAAAACTAGAGACCTAGGGGAATCCAAGGAGGGGTGACTTGCGGGGCTCGGACCAGGTTCTGTTACCCAGAATCCTTTGCAAACCTCAATATTTGGCTAAAAAAACACATGTTCCTCACATTTCTGTGGCAGAAAGTTCTGGAATCTGAGAGGAGCCACACATTTCCTTCCACCCAGCGTTCCCCCAAGTCTCCCGATAAAAATGATACCTCACTTGTGTGGGTAGGCCTAGCGCCCGCAACAGGAAACGCCCCAAAGCGCAACGTGGACACATCCAAATTTTTGGAAGAAAACAGAGGTGTTTTTAGCGAAGTGCCTACCTGTAGATTTTGGCCTCTGGCTCAGCCGGCACCTAGGGAAACCTACCAAACCTGTGCATTTCTGAAAACTAGAGACCTAGGGGAATCCAAGGAGGGGTGACTTGCGGGGCTCGGACCAGGTTCTGTTACCCAGAATCCTTTGCAAACCTCAAAATGTGGCTAAAAAAACACATGTTCCTCAGATTTCTGTGGCAGAAAGTTCGGGAATCTGAGAGGAGCCACAAATTTCCTTCCACCCAGCGTTCCCCCAAGTCTCCCGATAAAAATGATACCTCACTTGTGTGGGTAGGCCTAGCGCCCGCGACAGGAAACGCCCCAAAGCGCAACGTGGACACATCCAAATTTTTGGAAGAAAACAGAGGTGTTTTTTGCGAAGTGCCTACCTGTAGATTTTGGCCTCTAGCTCAGCCGGCACCTAGGGAAACCTACCAAACCCGTGCATTTCTGAAAACTAGAGACCTAGGGGAATCCAAGGAGGGGTGACTTGCGGGGCTCGGACCAGGTTCTGCTACCCAGAATCCTTTGCAAGCCTCAAAATTTGGCTAAAAAAACACATGTTCCTCACATTTCTGTTGCAGAAAGTTCAGGAATCTGAGAGGAGCCACAAATTTCCTTCCACCCAGCGTTCCCCCAAGTCTCCCGATAAAAATGATACCTCACTTGTGTGGGTAGGCCTAGCGCCCGCGACAGGAAACGCCCCAAAGCGCAACGTGGACACATCCAAATTTTTGGAAGAAAACAGAGGTGTTTTTAGCGAAGTGCCTACCTGTAGATTTTGGCCTCTGGCTCAGCCGGCACCTAGGGAAACCTACCAAACCTGTGCATTTCTGAAAACTAGAGACCTAGGGGAATCCAAGGAGGGGTGACTTGCGGGGCTCGGACCAGGTTCTGTTACCCAGAATCCTTTGCAAACCTCAAAATGTGGCTAAAAAAACACATGTTCCTCAGATTTCTGTGGCAGAAAGTTCGGGAATCTGAGAGGAGCCACAAATTTCCTTCCACCCAGCGTTCCCCCAAGTCTCCCGATAAAAATGATACCTCACTTGTGTGGGTAGGCCTAGCGCCCGCGACAGGAAACGCCCCAAAGCGCAACGTGGACACATCCAAATTTTTGGAAGAAAACAGAGGTGTTTTTTGCGAAGTGCCTACCTGTAGATTTTGGCCTCTAGCTCAGCCGGCACCTAGGGAAACCTACCAAACCCGTGCATTTCTGAAAACTAGAGACCTAGGGGAATCCAAGGAGGGGTGACTTGCGGGGCTCGGACCAGGTTCTGCTACCCAGAATCCTTTGCAAGCCTCAAAATTTGGCTAAAAAAACACATGTTCCTCACATTTCTGTTGCAGAAAGTTCAGGAATCTGAGAGGAGCCACAAATTTCCTTCCACCCAGCGTTCCCCCAAGTCTCCCGATAAAAATGATACCTCACTTGTGTGGGTAGGCCTAGCGCCCGCGACAGGAAACGCCCCAAAGCGCAACGTGGACACATCCAAATTTTTGGAAGAAAACAGAGGTGTTTTTTGCGAAGTGCCTACCTGTAGATTTTGGCCTCTAGCTCAGCCGGCACCTAGGGAAACCTACCAAACCTGTGCATTTCTGAACACTAGAGACCTAGTGGAATCCAAGGAGGGGTGACTTGCGGGGCTCGGACCAGGTTCTGTTACCCAGAATCCTTTGCAAACCTCAAAATGTGGCTAAAAAAACACATATTCCTCACATTTCTGTGGCAGAAAGTTCGGGAATCTGAGAGGAGCCACAAATTTCCTTCCACACAGCGTTCCCCCAAGTCTCCCGATAAAAATGATACCTCACTTGTGTGGGTAGGCCTAGCGCCCGCGACAGGAAACGCCCCAAAGCGCAACGTGGACACATCCAAATTTTTGGAAGAAAACAGAGGTGTTTTTTGCGAAGTGCCTACCTGTAGATTTTGGCCTCTAGCTCAGCCGGCACCTAGGGAAACCTACCAAACCTGTGCATTTCTGAAAACTAGAGACCTAGGGGAATCCAAGGAGGGGTGACTTGCGGGGCTCGGACCAGGTTCTGTTACCCAGAATCCTTTGCAAACCTCAAAATTTGGCTAAAAAAACACATGTTCCTCACATTTCTGTGGCAGAAAGTTCTGGAATCTGAGAGGAGCCACACATTTCCTTCCACCCAGCGTTCCCCCAAGTCTCCCGATAAAAATGATACCTCACTTGTGTGGGTAGGCCTAGCGCCCGCAACAGGAAACGCCCCAAAGCGCAACGTGGACACATCCAAATTTTTGGAAGAAAACAGAGGTGTTTTTAGCGAAGTGCCTACCTGTAGATTTTGGCCTCTGGCTCAGCCGGCACCTAGGGAAACCTACCAAACCTGTGCATTTCTGAAAACTAGAGACCTAGGGGAATCCAAGGAGGGGTGACTTGCGGGGCTCGGACCAGGTTCTGTTACCCAGAATCCTTTGCAAACCTCAAAATGTGGCTAAAAAAACACATGTTCCTCAGATTTCTGTGGCAGAAAGTTCGGGAATCTGAGAGGAGCCACAAATTTCCTTCCACCCAGCGTTCCCCCAAGTCTCCCGATAAAAATGATACCTCACTTGTGTGGGTAGGCCTAGCGCCCGCGACAGGAAACGCCCCAAAGCGCAACGTGGACACATCCAAATTTTTGGAAGAAAACAGAGGTGTTTTTTGCGAAGTGCCTACCTGTAGATTTTGGCCTCTAGCTCAGCCGGCACCTAGGGAAACCTACCAAACCCGTGCATTTCTGAAAACTAGAGACCTAGGGGAATCCAAGGAGGGGTGACTTGCGGGGCTCGGACCAGGTTCTGCTACCCAGAATCCTTTGCAAGCCTCAAAATTTGGCTAAAAAAACACATGTTCCTCACATTTCTGTTGCAGAAAGTTCAGGAATCTGAGAGGAGCCACAAATTTCCTTCCACCCAGCGTTCCCCCAAGTCTCCCGATAAAAATGATACCTCACTTGTGTGGGTAGGCCTAGCGCCCGCGACAGGAAACGCCCCAAAGCGCAACGTGGACACATCCAAATTTTTGGAAGAAAACAGAGGTGTTTTTTGCGAAGTGCCTACCTGTAGATTTTGGCCTCTAGCTCAGCCGGCACCTAGGGAAACCTACCAAACCTGTGCATTTCTGAACACTAGAGACCTAGTGGAATCCAAGGAGGGGTGACTTGCGGGGCTCGGACCAGGTTCTGTTACCCAGAATCCTTTGCAAACCTCAAAATGTGGCTAAAAAAACACATATTCCTCACATTTCTGTGGCAGAAAGTTCGGGAATCTGAGAGGAGCCACAAATTTCCTTCCACACAGCGTTCCCCCAAGTCTCCCGATAAAAATGATACCTCACTTGTGTGGGTAGGCCTAGCGCCCGCGACAGGAAACGCCCCAAAGCGCAACGTGGACACATCCAAATTTTTGGAAGAAAACAGAGGTGTTTTTTGCGAAGTGCCTACCTGTAGATTTTGGCCTCTAGCTCAGCCGGCACCTAGGGAAACCTACCAAACCTGTGCATTTCTGAAAACTAGAGACCTAGGGGAATCCAAGGAGGGGTGACTTGCGGGGCTCGGACCAGGTTCTGTTACCCAGAATCCTTTGCAAACCTCAAAATTTGGCTAAAAAAACACATGTTCCTCACATTTCTGTGGCAGAAAGTTCTGGAATCTGAGAGGAGCCACACATTTCCTTCCACCCAGCGTTCCCCCAAGTCTCCCGATAAAAATGATACCTCACTTGTGTGGGTAGGCCTAGCGCCCGCAACAGGAAACGCCCCAAAGCGCAACGTGGACACATCCAAATTTTTGGAAGAAAACAGAGGTGTTTTTAGCGAAGTGCCTACCTGTAGATTTTGGCCTCTGGCTCAGCCGGCACCTAGGGAAACCTACCAAACCTGTGCATTTCTGAAAACTAGAGACCTAGGGGAATCCAAGGAGGGGTGACTTGCGGGGCTCGGACCAGGTTCTGTTACCCAGAATCCTTTGCAAACCTCAAAATGTGGCTAAAAAAACACATGTTCCTCAGATTTCTGTGGCAGAAAGTTCGGGAATCTGAGAGGAGCCACAAATTTCCTTCCACCCAGCGTTCCCCCAAGTCTCCCGATAAAAATGATACCTCACTTGTGTGGGTAGGCCTAGCGCCCGCGACAGGAAACGCCCCAAAGCGCAACGTGGACACATCCAAATTTTTGGAAGAAAACAGAGGTGTTTTTTGCGAAGTGCCTACCTGTAGATTTTGGCCTCTAGCTCAGCCGGCACCTAGGGAAACCTACCAAACCCGTGCATTTCTGAAAACTAGAGACCTAGGGGAATCCAAGGAGGGGTGACTTGCGGGGCTCGGACCAGGTTCTGCTACCCAGAATCCTTTGCAAGCCTCAAAATTTGGCTAAAAAAACACATGTTCCTCACATTTCTGTTGCAGAAAGTTCAGGAATCTGAGAGGAGCCACAAATTTCCTTCCACCCAGCGTTCCCCCAAGTCTCCCGATAAAAATGATACCTCACTTGTGTGGGTAGGCCTAGCGCCCGCGACAGGAAACGCCCCAAAGCGCAACGTGGACACATCCAAATTTTTGGAAGAAAACAGAGGTGTTTTTTGCGAAGTGCCTACCTGTAGATTTTGGCCTCTAGCTCAGCCGGCACCTAGGGAAACCTACCAAACCTGTGCATTTCTGAACACTAGAGACCTAGTGGAATCCAAGGAGGGGTGACTTGCGGGGCTCGGACCAGGTTCTGTTACCCAGAATCCTTTGCAAACCTCAAAATGTGGCTAAAAAAACACATATTCCTCACATTTCTGTGGCAGAAAGTTCGGGAATCTGAGAGGAGCCACAAATTTCCTTCCACACAGCGTTCCCCCAAGTCTCCCGATAAAAATGATACCTCACTTGTGTGGGTAGGCCTAGCGCCCGCGACAGGAAACGCCCCAAAGCGCAACGTGGACACATCCAAATTTTTGGAAGAAAACAGAGGTGTTTTTTGCGAAGTGCCTACCTGTAGATTTTGGCCTCTAGCTCAGCCGGCACCTAGGGAAACCTACCAAACCTGTGCATTTCTGAAAACTAGAGACCTAGGGGAATCCAAGGAGGGGTGACTTGCGGGGCTCGGACCAGGTTCTGTTACCCAGAATCCTTTGCAAACCTCAAAATTTGGCTAAAAAAACAAATGTTCCTCACATTTCTGTGGCAGAAAGTTCGGGAATCTGAGAGGAGCCACAAATTTCATTCCACCCAGCGTTCCCCCAAGTCTCCCGATAAAAATGATACCTCACTTGTGTGGGTAGGCCTAGCGCCCGCGACAGGAAACGCCCCAAAGCGCAACATGGACACATCCAAATTTTTGGAAGAAAACAGAGGTGTTTTTTGCGAAGTGCCTACCTGTAGATTTTGGCCTCTGGCTCAGCCGGCACCTAGGGAAACCTACCAAACCTGTGCATTTCTGAAAACTAGAGACCTAGGGGAATCCAAGGAGGGGTGACTTGCGGGGCTCGGACCAGGTTCTGTTACCCAGAATCCTTTGCAAACCTCAAAATTTGGCTAAAAAAACAAATGTTCCTCACATTTCTGTGGCAGAAAGTTCGGGAATCTGAGAGGAGGCACAAATTTCATTCCACCCAGCGTTCCCCCAAGTCTCCCGATAAAAATGATACCTCACTTGTGTGGGTAGGCCTAGCGCCCGCGACAGGAAACGCCCCAAAGCGCAACATGGACACATCCAAATTTTTGGAAGAAAACAGAGGTGTTTTTTGCGAAGTGCCTACCTGTAGATTTTGGCCTCTGGCTCAGCCGGCACCTAGGGAAACCTACCAAACCTGTGCATTTCTGAAAACTAGAGACCTAGGGGAATCCAAGGAGGGGTGACTTGCGGGGCTCGGACCAGGTTCTGTTACCCAGAATCCTTTGCAAACCTCAAAATGTGGCTAAAAAAACACATATTCCTCACATTTCTGTGGCAGAAAGTTCGGGAATCTGAGAGGAGCCACAAATTTCCTTCCACCCAGCGTTCCCCCAAGTCTCCCAATAAAAATGATACCTCACTTGTGTGGGTAGGCCTAGCGCCCGCGACAGAAAACGCCCCAAAGCGCAACGTGGACACATCCAAATTTTTGGAAGAAAACAGAGGTGTTTTTAGCGAAGTGCCTACCTGTAGATTTTGGCCTCTGGCTCAGCCGGCACCTAGGGAAACCTACTAAACCTGTGCATTTCTGAAAACTAGAGACCTAGGGGAATCCAAGGAGGGGTGACTTGCGGGGCTCGGACCAGGTTATGTTACCCAGAATCCTTTGCAAACCTCAAAATGTGGCTAAAAAAACACATATTCCTCACATTTCTGTGGCAGAAAGTTCGGGAATCTGAGAGGAGCCACAAATTTCCTTCCACCCAGCGTTCCCCCAAGTCTCCCGATAAAATTGATACCTCACTTGTGTAGGTAGGCCTAGCGCCCTCGACAGGAAACGCCCCAAAGCGCAAAGTGGACACATCCAAATTTTTGGAAGAAAACAGAGGTGTTTTTTGCGAAGTGCCTACCTGTAGATTTTGGCCTCTAGCTCAGCCGGCACCTAGGGAAACCTACCAAACCTGTGCATTTCTGAAAACTAGAGACCTAGGGGAATCCAAGGAGGGGTGACTTGCGGGGCTCGGACCAGGTTCTGTTACCCAGAATCCTTTGCAAACCTCAAAATTTGGCTAAAAAAACAAATGTTCCTCACATTTCTGTGGCAGAAAGTTCGGGAATCTGAGAGGAGGCACAAATTTCATTCCACCCAGCGTTCCCCCAAGTCTCCCGATAAAAATGATACCTCATTTGTGTGGGTAGGCCTAGCGCCCGCGACAGGAAACGCCCCAAAGCGCAACATGGACACATCCAAATTTTTGGAAGAAAACAGAGGTGTTTTTTGCGAAGTGCCTACCTGTAGATTTTGGCCTCTGGCTCAGCCGGCACCTAGGGAAACCTACCAAACCTGTGTATTTCTGAAAACTAGAGACCTAGGGGAATCCAAGGAGGGGTGACTTGCGGGGCTCGGACCAGGTTCTGTTACCCAGAATCCTTTGCAAACCTCAAAATGTGGCTAAAAAAACACATATTCCTCACATTTCTGTGGCAGAAAGTTCGGGAATCTGAGAGGAGCCACAAATTTCCTTCCACCCAGCGTTCCCCCAAGTCTCCCGATAAAAATGATACCTCACTTGTGTGGGTAGGCCTAGCGCCCGCGACAGGAAACGCCCCAAAGCGCAACGTGGACACATCCAAATTTTTGGAAGAAAACAGAGGTGTTTTTAGCGAAGTGCCTACCTGTAGATTTTGGCCTCTGGCTCAGCCGGCACCTAGGGAAACCTACTAAACCTGTGCATTTCTGAAAACTAGAGACCTAGGGGAATCCAAGGAGGGGTGACTTGCGGGGCTCGGACCAGGTTCTGTTACCCAGAATCCTTTGCAAACCTCAAAATGTGGCTAAAAAAACACATATTCCTCACATTTCTGTGGCAGAAAGTTCGGGAATCTGAGAGGAGCCACAAATTTCCTTCCACCCAGCGTTCCCCCAAGTCTCCCGATAAAAATGATACCTCACTTGTGTAGGTAGGCCTAGCGCCCGCGACAGGAAACGCCCCAAAGCGCAACGTGGACACATCCAAATTTTTGGAAGAAAACAGAGGTGTTTTTTGCGAAGTGCCTACCTGTAGATTTTGACCTCTAGCTCAGCCGGCACCTAGGGAAACCTACCAAACCTGTGCATTTCTGAAAACTAGAGACCTAGGGGAATCCAAGGAGGGGTGACTTGCGGGGCTCGGACCAGGTTCTGTTACCCAGAATCCTTTGCAAACCTCAAAATTTGGCTAAAAAAACACATGTTCCTCACATTTCTGTGGCAGAAAGTTCTGGAATCTGAGAGGAGCCACACATTTCCTTCCACCCAGCGTTCCCCCAAGTCTCCCGATAAAAATGATACCTCACTTGTGTGGGTAGGCCTAGCGCCCGCAACAGGAAACGCCCCAAAGCGCAACGTGGACACATCCAAATTTTTGGAAGAAAACAGAGGTGTTTTTAGCGAAGTGCCTACCTGTAGATTTTGGCCTCTGGCTCAGCCGGCACCTAGGGAAACCTACCAAACCTGTGCATTTCTGAAAACTAGAGACCTAGGGGAATCCAAGGAGGGGTGACTTGCGGGGCTCGGACCAGGTTCTGCTACCCAGAATCCTTTGCAAACCTCAAAATTTGGCTAAAAAAACACATGTTCCTCACATTTCTGTTGCAGAAAGTTCAGGAATCTGAGAGGAGCCACAAATTTCCTTCCACCCAGCGTTCCCCCAAGTCTCCCGATAAAAATGATACCTCACTTGTGTGGGTAGGCCTAGCGCCCGCGACAGGAAACGCCCCAAAGCGCAACGTGGACACATCCAAATTTTTGGAAGAAAACAGAGGTGTTTTTTGCGAAGTGCCTACCTGTAGATTTTGGCCTCTAGCTCAGCCGGCACCTAGGGAAACCTACCAAACCTGTGCATTTCTGAACACTAGAGACCTAGTGGAATCCAAGGAGGGGTGACTTGCGGGGCTCGGACCAGGTTCTGTTACCCAGAATCCTTTGCAAACCTCAAAATGTGGCTAAAAAAACACATATTCCTCACATTTCTGTGGCAGAAAGTTCGGGAATCTGAGAGGAGCCACAAATTTCCTTCCACACAGCGTTCCCCCAAGTCTCCCGATAAAAATGATACCTCACTTGTGTGGGTAGGCCTAGCGCCCGCGACAGGAAACGCCCCAAAGCGCAACGTGGACACATCCAAATTTTTGGAAGAAAACAGAGGTGTTTTTTGCGAAGTGCCTACCTGTAGATTTTGGCCTCTAGCTCAGCCGGCACCTAGGGAAACCTACCAAACCTGTGCATTTCTGAAAACTAGAGACCTAGGGGAATCCAAGGAGGGGTGACTTGCGGGGCTCGGACCAGGTTCTGTTACCCAGAATCCTTTGCAAACCTCAAAATTTGGCTAAAAAAACAAATGTTCCTCACATTTCTGTGGCAGAAAGTTCGGGAATCTGAGAGGAGCCACAAATTTCATTCCACCCAGCGTTCCCCCAAGTCTCCCGATAAAAATGATACCTCACTTGTGTGGGTAGGCCTAGCGCCCGCGACAGGAAACGCCCCAAAGCGCAACATGGACACATCCAAATTTTTGGAAGAAAACAGAGGTGTTTTTTGCGAAGTGCCTACCTGTAGATTTTGGCCTCTGGCTCAGCCGGCACCTAGGGAAACCTACCAAACCTGTGCATTTCTGAAAACTAGAGACCTAGGGGAATCCAAGGAGGGGTGACTTGCGGGGCTCGGACCAGGTTCTGTTACCCAGAATCCTTTGCAAACCTCAAAATTTGGCTAAAAAAACAAATGTTCCTCACATTTCTGTGGCAGAAAGTTCGGGAATCTGAGAGGAGGCACAAATTTCATTCCACCCAGCGTTCCCCCAAGTCTCCCGATAAAAATGATACCTCACTTGTGTGGGTAGGCCTAGCGCCCGCGACAGGAAACGCCCCAAAGCGCAACATGGACACATCCAAATTTTTGGAAGAAAACAGAGGTGTTTTTTGCGAAGTGCCTACCTGTAGATTTTGGCCTCTGGCTCAGCCGGCACCTAGGGAAACCTACCAAACCTGTGCATTTCTGAAAACTAGAGACCTAGGGGAATCCAAGGAGGGGTGACTTGCGGGGCTCGGACCAGGTTCTGTTACCCAGAATCCTTTGCAAACCTCAAAATGTGGCTAAAAAAACACATATTCCTCACATTTCTGTGGCAGAAAGTTCGGGAATCTGAGAGGAGCCACAAATTTCCTTCCACCCAGCGTTCCCCCAAGTCTCCCAATAAAAATGATACCTCACTTGTGTGGGTAGGCCTAGCGCCCGCGACAGAAAACGCCCCAAAGCGCAACGTGGACACATCCAAATTTTTGGAAGAAAACAGAGGTGTTTTTAGCGAAGTGCCTACCTGTAGATTTTGGCCTCTGGCTCAGCCGGCACCTAGGGAAACCTACTAAACCTGTGCATTTCTGAAAACTAAAGACCTAGGGGAATCCAAGGAGGGGTGACTTGCGGGGCTCGGACCAGGTTATGTTACCCAGAATCCTTTGCAAACCTCAAAATGTGGCTAAAAAAACACATATTCCTCACATTTCTGTGGCAGAAAGTTCGGGAATCTGAGAGGAGCCACAAATTTCCTTCCACCCAGCGTTCCCCCAAGTCTCCCGATAAAATTGATACCTCACTTGTGTAGGTAGGCCTAGCGCCCTCGACAGGAAACGCCCCAAAGCGCAAAGTGGACACATCCAAATTTTTGGAAGAAAACAGAGGTGTTTTTTGCGAAGTGCCTACCTGTAGATTTTGGCCTCTAGCTCAGCCGGCACCTAGGGAAACCTACCAAACCTGTGCATTTCTGAAAACTAGAGACCTAGGGGAATCCAAGGAGGGGTGACTTGCGGGGCTCGGACCAGGTTCTGTTACCCAGAATCCTTTGCAAACCTCAAAATTTGGCTAAAAAAACAAATGTTCCTCACATTTCTGTGGCAGAAAGTTCGGGAATCTGAGAGGAGGCACAAATTTCATTCCACCCAGCGTTCCCCCAAGTCTCCCGATAAAAATGATACCTCATTTGTGTGGGTAGGCCTAGCGCCCGCGACAGGAAACGCCCCAAAGCGCAACATGGACACATCCAAATTTTTGGAAGAAAACAGAGGTGTTTTTTGCGAAGTGCCTACCTGTAGATTTTGGCCTCTGGCTCAGCCGGCACCTAGGGAAACCTACCAAACCTGTGTATTTCTGAAAACTAGAGACCTAGGGGAATCCAAGGAGGGGTGACTTGCGGGGCTCGGACCAGGTTCTGTTACCCAGAATCCTTTGCAAACCTCAAAATGTGGCTAAAAAAACACATATTCCTCACATTTCTGTGGCAGAAAGTTCGGGAATCTGAGAGGAGCCACAAATTTCCTTCCACCCAGCGTTCCCCCAAGTCTCCCGATAAAAATGATACCTCACTTGTGTGGGTAGGCCTAGCGCCCGCGACAGGAAACGCCCCAAAGCGCAACGTGGACACATCCAAATTTTTGGAAGAAAACAGAGGTGTTTTTAGCGAAGTGCCTACCTGTAGATTTTGGCCTCTGGCTCAGCCGGCACCTAGGGAAACCTACTAAACCTGTGCATTTCTGAAAACTAGAGACCTAGGGGAATCCAAGGAGGGGTGACTTGCGGGGCTCGGACCAGGTTCTGTTACCCAGAATCCTTTGCAAACCTCAAAATGTGGCTAAAAAAACACATATTCCTCACATTTCTGTGGCAGAAAGTTCGGGAATCTGAGAGGAGCCACAAATTTCCTTCCACCCAGCGTTCCCCCAAGTCTCCCGATAAAAATGATACCTCACTTGTGTAGGTAGGCCTAGCGCCCGCGACAGGAAACGCCCCAAAGCGCAACGTGGACACATCCAAATTTTTGGAAGAAAACAGAGGTGTTTTTTGCGAAGTGCCTACCTGTAGATTTTGACCTCTAGCTCAGCCGGCACCTAGGGAAACCTACCAAACCTGTGCATTTCTGAAAACTAGAGACCTAGGGGAATCCAAGGAGGGGTGACTTGCGGGGCTCGGACCAGGTTCTGTTACCCAGAATCCTTTGCAAACCTCAAAATTTGGCTAAAAAAACACATGTTCCTCACATTTCTGTGGCAGAAAGTTCTGGAATCTGAGAGGAGCCACACATTTCCTTCCACCCAGCGTTCCCCCAAGTCTCCCGATAAAAATGATACCTCACTTGTGTGGGTAGGCCTAGCGCCCGCAACAGGAAACGCCCCAAAGCGCAACGTGGACACATCCAAATTTTTGGAAGAAAACAGAGGTGTTTTTAGCGAAGTGCCTACCTGTAGATTTTGGCCTCTGGCTCAGCCGGCACCTAGGGAAACCTACCAAACCTGTGCATTTCTGAAAACTAGAGACCTAGGGGAATCCAAGGAGGGGTGACTTGCGGGGCTCGGACCAGGTTCTGTTACCCAGAATCCTTTGCAAACCTCAAAATGTGGCTAAAAAAACACATATTCATCACATTTCTGTGGCAGAAAGTTCGGGAATCTGAGAGGAGCCACAAATTTCCTTCCACCCAGCGTTCCCCCAAGTCTCCCGATAAAAATGATACCTCACTTGTGTGGGTAGGCCTAGCGCCGGCGACAGGAAACGCCCCAAAGCGCACCGTGGACACATCCAAATTTTTGGAAGAAAACAGAGGTGTTTTTTGCGAAGTGCCTACCTGTAGATTTTGGCCTCTAGCTCAGCTGGCACCTAGGGAAACCTACCAAACCTGTGCATTTCTGAAAACTAGTGACCTAGGGGAATCCAAGGAGGGGTGACTTGCGGGGCTCGGACCAGGTTCTGTTACCCAGAATCCTTTGCAAACCTCAAAATGTGGCTAAAAAAACACATGTTCCTCACATTTCTGTGGCAGAAAGTTCGGGAATCTGAGAGGAGCCACAAATTTCCTTCCACCCAGCGTTCCCCCAAGTCTCCCGATAAAAATGATACCTCACTTGTGTGGGTAGGCCTAGCGCCCGCGACAGGAAACGCCCCAAAGCGCAACGTGGACACATCCAAATTTTTGGAAGAAAACAGAGGTGTTTTTTGCGAAGTGCCTACCTGTAGATTTTGGCCTCTAGCTCAGCCGGCACCCAGGGAAACCTACCAAACCTGTGCATTTCTGAAAACTAGAGACCTAGGGGAATCCAAGGAGAAGTGACTTGCGGGGCTCGGACCAGGTTCTGTTACCCAGAATCCTTTGCAAACCTCAAAATGTGGCTAAAAAAACACATATTCCTCACATTTCTGTGGCAGAAAGTTCGGGAATCTGAGAGGACCCACAAATTTCCTTCCACCCAGCGTTCCCCCAAGTCTCCCGATAAAAATGATACCTCACTTGTGTAGGTAGGCCTAGCGCCCGCGACAGGAAACGCCCCAAAGCGCAACGTGGACACATCCAAATTTTTGGAAGAAAACAGAGGTGTTTTTTGCGAAGTGCCTACCTGTAGATTTTGGCCTCTAGCTCAGCCGGCACCTAGGGAAACCTACCAAACCTGTGCATTTCTGAAAACTAGAGACCTAGGGGAATCCAAGGAGGGGTGACTTGCGGGGCTCGGACCAGGTTCTGTTACCCAGAATCCTTTGCAAACCTCAAAATTTGGCTAAAAAAACACATATTCCTCACATTTCTGTGGCAGAAAGTTCGGGAATCTGAGAGGAGCCACAAATTTCCTTCCACCCAGCGTTCCCCCAAGTCTCCCGATAAAAATGATACCTCACTTGTGTGGGTAGGCCTAGCGCCGGCGACAGGAAACGCCCCAAAGCGCAACGTGGACACATCCAAATTTTTGGAAGAAAACAGAGGTGTTTTTTGCGAAGTGCCTACCTGTAGATTTTGGCCTCTAGCTCAGCTGGCACCTAGGGAAACCTACCAAACCTGTGCATTTCTGAAAACTAGTGACCTAGGGGAATCCAAGGAGGGGTGACTTGCGGGGCTCGGACCAGGTTCTGTTACCCAGAATCCTTTGCAAACCTCAAAATGTTGCTAAAAAAACACATGTTCCTCACATTTCTGTGGCAGAAAGTTCGGGAATCTGAGAGGAGCCACAAATTTCCTTCCACCCAGCGTTCCCCCAAGTCTCCCGATAAAAATGATACCTCACTTGTGTGGGTAGGCCTAGCGCCCGCGACAGGAAACGCCCCAAAGCGCAACGTGGACACATCCAAATTTTTGGAAGAAAACAGAGGTGTTTTTTGCGAAGTGCCTACCTGTAGATTTTGGCCTCTAGCTCAGCCGGCACCTAGGGAAACCTACCAAACCTGTGCATTTCTGAAAACTAGAGACCTAGGGGAATCCAAGGAGGGGTGACTTGCGGGGCTCGGACCAGGTTCTGTTACCCAGAATCCTTTGCAAACCTCAAAATTTGGCTAAAAAAACACATGTTCCTCACATTTCTGTGGCAGAAAGTTCGGGAATCTGAGAGGAGCCACAAATTTCCTTCCACCCAGCGTTCCCCCAAGTCTCCCGATAAAAATGATACCTCACTTGTGTGGGTAGGCCTAGCGCCCGCGACAGGAAACGCCCCAAAGCGCAACGTGGACACATCCAAATTTTTGGAAGAAAACAGAGGTGTTTTTTGCGAAGTGCCTACCTGTAGATTTTGGCCTCTAGCTCAGCCGGCACCTAGGGAAACCTACCAAACCTGTGCATTTCTGAAAACTAGAGACCGAGGGGAATCCAAGGAGGGGTGACTTGCGGGGCTCGGACCAGGTTCTGTTACCCAGAATCCTTTGCAAACCTCAAAATGTGGCTAAAAAAACACATGTTCCTCACATTTCTGTGGCAGAAAGTTCTGGAATCTGAGAGGAGCCACAAATTTCCTTCCACCCAGCGTTCCCCCAAGTCTCCCGATAAAAATGATACCTCACTTGTGTGGGTAGGCCTAGCGCCCGCAACAGGAAACGCCCCAAAGCGCAACGTGGACACATCCAAATTTTTGGAAGAAAACAGAGGTGTTTTTAGCGAAGTGCCTACCTGTAGATTTTGGCCTCTGGCTCAGCCGGCACCTAGGGAAACCTACCAAACCTGTGTATTTCTGAAAACTAGAGACCTAGGGGAATCCAAGGAGGGGTGACTTGCGGGGCTCGGACCAGGTTCTGTTACCCAGAATCCTTTGCAAACCTCAAAATGTGGCTAAAAAAACACATATTCCTCACATTTCTGTGGCAGAAAGTTCGGGAATCTGAGAGGAGCCACAAATTTCCTTCCACCCAGCGTTCCCCCAAGTCTCCCGATAAAAATGATACCTCACTTGTGTGGGTAGGCCTAGCGCCCGCGACAGGAAACGCCCCAAAGCGCAACGTGGACACATCCAAATTTTTGGAAGAAAACAGAGGTGTTTTTAGCGAAGTGCCTACCTGTAGATTTTGGCCTCTGGCTCAGCCGGCACCTAGGGAAACCTACTAAACCTGTGCATTTCTGAAAACTAGAGACCTAGGGGAATCCAAGGAGGGGTGACTTGCGGGGCTCGGACCAGGTTCTGTTACCCAGAATCCTTTGCAAACCTCAAAATGTGGCTAAAAAAACACATATTCCTCACATTTCTGTGGCAGAAAGTTCGGGAATCTGAGAGGAGCCACAAATTTCCTTCCACCCAGCGTTCCCCCAAGTCTCCCGATAAAAATGATACCTCACTTGTGTAGGTAGGCCTAGCGCCCGCGACAGGAAACGCCCCAAAGCGCAACGTGGACACATCCAAATTTTTGGAAGAAAACAGAGGTGTTTTTTGCGAAGTGCCTACCTGTAGATTTTGACCTCTAGCTCAGCCGGCACCTAGGGAAACCTACCAAACCTGTGCATTTCTGAAAACTAGAGACCTAGGGGAATCCAAGGAGGGGTGACTTGCGGGGCTCGGACCAGGTTCTGTTACCCAGAATCCTTTGCAAACCTCAAAATTTGGCTAAAAAAACACATGTTCCTCACATTTCTGTGGCAGAAAGTTCTGGAATCTGAGAGGAGCCACACATTTCCTTCCACCCAGCGTTCCCCCAAGTCTCCCGATAAAAATGATACCTCACTTGTGTGGGTAGGCCTAGCGCCCGCAACAGGAAACGCCCCAAAGCGCAACGTGGACACATCCAAATTTTTGGAAGAAAACAGAGGTGTTTTTAGCGAAGTGCCTACCTGTAGATTTTGGCCTCTGGCTCAGCCGGCACCTAGGGAAACCTACCAAACCTGTGCATTTCTGAAAACTAGAGACCTAGGGGAATCCAAGGAGGGGTGACTTGCGGGGCTCGGACCAGGTTCTGTTACCCAGAATCCTTTGCAAACCTCAAAATGTGGCTAAAAAAACACATATTCATCACATTTCTGTGGCAGAAAGTTCGGGAATCTGAGAGGAGCCACAAATTTCCTTCCACCCAGCGTTCCCCCAAGTCTCCCGATAAAAATGATACCTCACTTGTGTGGGTAGGCCTAGCGCCGGCGACAGGAAACGCCCCAAAGCGCACCGTGGACACATCCAAATTTTTGGAAGAAAACAGAGGTGTTTTTTGCGAAGTGCCTACCTGTAGATTTTGGCCTCTAGCTCAGCTGGCACCTAGGGAAACCTACCAAACCTGTGCATTTCTGAAAACTAGTGACCTAGGGGAATCCAAGGAGGGGTGACTTGCGGGGCTCGGACCAGGTTCTGTTACCCAGAATCCTTTGCAAACCTCAAAATGTGGCTAAAAAAACACATGTTCCTCACATTTCTGTGGCAGAAAGTTCGGGAATCTGAGAGGAGCCACAAATTTCCTTCCACCCAGCGTTCCCCCAAGTCTCCCGATAAAAATGATACCTCACTTGTGTGGGTAGGCCTAGCGCCCGCGACAGGAAACGCCCCAAAGCGCAACGTGGACACATCCAAATTTTTGGAAGAAAACAGAGGTGTTTTTTGCGAAGTGCCTACCTGTAGATTTTGGCCTCTAGCTCAGCCGGCACCCAGGGAAACCTACCAAACCTGTGCATTTCTGAAAACTAGAGACCTAGGGGAATCCAAGGAGAAGTGACTTGCGGGGCTCGGACCAGGTTCTGTTACCCAGAATCCTTTGCAAACCTCAAAATGTGGCTAAAAAAACACATATTCCTCACATTTCTGTGGCAGAAAGTTCGGGAATCTGAGAGGACCCACAAATTTCCTTCCACCCAGCGTTCCCCCAAGTCTCCCGATAAAAATGATACCTCACTTGTGTAGGTAGGCCTAGCGCCCGCGACAGGAAACGCCCCAAAGCGCAACGTGGACACATCCAAATTTTTGGAAGAAAACAGAGGTGTTTTTTGCGAAGTGCCTACCTGTAGATTTTGGCCTCTAGCTCAGCCGGCACCTAGGGAAACCTACCAAACCTGTGCATTTCTGAAAACTAGAGACCTAGGGGAATCCAAGGAGGGGTGACTTGCGGGGCTCGGACCAGGTTCTGTTACCCAGAATCCTTTGCAAACCTCAAAATTTGGCTAAAAAAACACATATTCCTCACATTTCTGTGGCAGAAAGTTCGGGAATCTGAGAGGAGCCACAAATTTCCTTCCACCCAGCGTTCCCCCAAGTCTCCCGATAAAAATGATACCTCACTTGTGTGGGTAGGCCTAGCGCCGGCGACAGGAAACGCCCCAAAGCGCAACGTGGACACATCCAAATTTTTGGAAGAAAACAGAGGTGTTTTTTGCGAAGTGCCTACCTGTAGATTTTGGCCTCTAGCTCAGCTGGCACCTAGGGAAACCTACCAAACCTGTGCATTTCTGAAAACTAGTGACCTAGGGGAATCCAAGGAGGGGTGACTTGCGGGGCTCGGACCAGGTTCTGTTACCCAGAATCCTTTGCAAACCTCAAAATGTTGCTAAAAAAACACATGTTCCTCACATTTCTGTGGCAGAAAGTTCGGGAATCTGAGAGGAGCCACAAATTTCCTTCCACCCAGCGTTCCCCCAAGTCTCCCGATAAAAATGATACCTCACTTGTGTGGGTAGGCCTAGCGCCCGCGACAGGAAACGCCCCAAAGCGCAACGTGGACACATCCAAATTTTTGGAAGAAAACAGAGGTGTTTTTTGCGAAGTGCCTACCTGTAGATTTTGGCCTCTAGCTCAGCCGGCACCTAGGGAAACCTACCAAACCTGTGCATTTCTGAAAACTAGAGACCTAGGGGAATCCAAGGAGGGGTGACTTGCGGGGCTCGGACCAGGTTCTGTTACCCAGAATCCTTTGCAAACCTCAAAATTTGGCTAAAAAAACACATGTTCCTCACATTTCTGTGGCAGAAAGTTCGGGAATCTGAGAGGAGCCACAAATTTCCTTCCACCCAGCGTTCCCCCAAGTCTCCCGATAAAAATGATACCTCACTTGTGTGGGTAGGCCTAGCGCCCGCGACAGGAAACGCCCCAAAGCGCAACGTGGACACATCCAAATTTTTGGAAGAAAACAGAGGTGTTTTTTGCGAAGTGCCTACCTGTAGATTTTGGCCTCTAGCTCAGCCGGCACCTAGGGAAACCTACCAAACCTGTGCATTTCTGAAAACTAGAGACCGAGGGGAATCCAAGGAGGGGTGACTTGCGGGGCTCGGACCAGGTTCTGTTACCCAGAATCCTTTGCAAACCTCAAAATGTGGCTAAAAAAACACATGTTCCTCACATTTCTGTGGCAGAAAGTTCTGGAATCTGAGAGGAGCCACAAATTTCCTTCCACCCAGCGTTCCCCCAAGTCTCCCGATAAAAATGATACCTCACTTGTGTGGGTAGGCCTAGCGCCCGCAACAGGAAACGCCCCAAAGCGCAACGTGGACACATCCAAATTTTTGGAAGAAAACAGAGGTGTTTTTAGCGAAGTGCCTACCTGTAGATTTTGGCCTCTGGCTCAGCCGGCACCTAGGGAAACCTACCAAACCTGTGCATTTCTGAAAACTAGAGACCTAGGGGAATCCAAGGAGGGGTGACTTGCGGGGCTCGGACCAGGTTCTGTTACCCAGAATCCTTTGCAAACCTCAAAATGTGGCTAAAAAAACACATGTTCCTCAGATTTCTGTGGCAGAAAGTTCGGGAATCTGAGAGGAGCCACAAATTTCCTTCCACCCAGCGTTCCCCCAAGTCTCCCGATAAAAATGATACCTCACTTGTGTGGGTAGGCCTAGCGCCCGCGACAGGAAACGCCCCAAAGCGCAACGTGGACACATCCAAATTTTTGGAAGAAAACAGAGGTGTTTTTTGCGAAGTGCCTACCTGTAGATTTTGGCCTCTAGCTCAGCCGGCACCTAGGGAAACCTACCAAACCCGTGCATTTCTGAAAACTAGAGACCTAGGGGAATCCAAGGAGGGGTGACTTGCGGGGCTCGGACCAGGTTCTGCTACCCAGAATCCTTTGCAAACCTCAAAATTTGGCTAAAAAAACACATGTTCCTCACATTTCTGTTGCAGAAAGTTCAGGAATCTGAGAGGAGCCACAAATTTCCTTCCACCCAGCGTTCCCCCAAGTCTCCCGATAAAAATGATACCTCACTTGTGTGGGTAGGCCTAGCGCCCGCGACAGGAAACGCCCCAAAGCGCAACGTGGACACATCCAAATTTTTGGAAGAAAACAGAGGTGTTTTTTGCGAAGTGCCTACCTGTAGATTTTGGCCTCTAGCTCAGCCGGCACCTAGGGAAACCTACCAAACCTGTGCATTTCTGAAAACTAGAGACCTAGGGGAATCCAAGGAGGGGTGACTTGCGGGGCTCGGACCAGGTTCTGTTACCCAGAATCCTTTGCAAACCTCAAAATTTGGCTAAAAAAACAAATGTTCCTCACATTTCTGTGGCAGAAAGTTCGGGAATCTGAGAGGAGCCACAAATTTCATTCCACCCAGCGTTCCCCCAAGTCTCCCGATAAAAATGATACCTCACTTGTGTGGGTAGGCCTAGCGCCCGCGACAGGAAACGCCCCAAAGCGCAACATGGACACATCCAAATTTTTGGAAGAAAACAGAGGTGTTTTTTGCGAAGTGCCTACCTGTAGATTTTGGCCTCTGGCTCAGCCGGCACCTAGGGAAACCTACAAAACCTGTGCATTTCTGAAAACTAGAGACCTAGGGGAATCCAAGGAGGGGTGACTTGCGGGGCTCGGACCAGGTTCTGTTACCCAGAATCCTTTGCAAACCTCAAAATTTGGCTAAAAAAACAAATGTTCCTCACATTTCTGTGGCAGAAAGTTCGGGAATCTGAGAGGAGGCACAAATTTCATTCCACCCAGCGTTCCCCCAAGTCTCCCGATAAAAATGATACCTCACTTGTGTGGGTAGGCCTAGCGCCCGCGACAGGAAACGCCCCAAAGCGCAACATGGACACATCCAAATTTTTGGAAGAAAACAGAGGTGTTTTTTGCGAAGTGCCTACCTGTAGATTTTGGCCTCTGGCTCAGCCGGCACCTAGGGAAACCTACCAAACCTGTGCATTTCTGAAAACTAGAGACCTAGGGGAATCCAAGGAGGGGTGACTTGCGGGGCTCGGACCAGGTTCTGTTACCCAGAATCCTTTGCAAACCTCAAAATGTGGCTAAAAAAACACATATTCCTCACATTTCTGTGGCAGAAAGTTCGGGAATCTGAGAGGAGCCACAAATTTCCTTCCACCCAGCGTTCCCCCAAGTCTCCCAATAAAAATGATACCTCACTTGTGTGGGTAGGCCTAGCGCCCGCGACAGGAAACGCCCCAAAGCGCAACGTGGACACATCCAAATTTTTGGAAGAAAACAGAGGTGTTTTTAGCGAAGTGCCTACCTGTAGATTTTGGCCTCTGGCTCAGCCGGCACCTAGGGAAACCTACTAAACCTGTGCATTTCTGAAAACTAGAGACCTAGGGGAATCCAAGGAGGGGTGACTTGCGGGGCTCGGACCAGGTTATGTTACCTAGAATCCTTTGCAAACCTCAAAATGTGGCTAAAAAAACACATATTCCTCACATTTCTGTGGCAGAAAGTTCGGGAATCTGAGAGGAGCCACAAATTTCCTTCCACCCAGCGTTCCCCCAAGTCTCCCGATAAAAATGATACCTCACTTGTGTAGGTAGGCCTAGCGCCCTCGACAGGAAACGCCCCAAAGCGCAACGTGGACACATCCAAATTTTTGGAAGAAAACAGAGGTGTTTTTTGCGAAGTGCCTACCTGTAGATTTTGGCCTCTAGCTCAGCCGGCACCTAGGGAAACCTACCAAACCTGTGCATTTCTGAAAACTAGAGACCTAGGGGAATCCAAGGAGGGGTGACTTGCGGGGCTCGGACCAGGTTCTGTTACCCAGAATCCTTTGCAAACCTCAAAATTTGGCTAAAAAAACAAATGTTCCTCACATTTCTGTGGCAGAAAGTTCGGGAATCTGAGAGGAGGCACAAATTTCATTCCACCCAGCGTTCCCCCAAGTCTCCCGATAAAAATGATACCTCATTTGTGTGGGTAGGCCTAGCGCCCGCGACAGGAAACGCCCCAAAGCGCAACATGGACACATCCAAATTTTTGGAAGAAAACAGAGGTGTTTTTTGCGAAGTGCCTACCTGTAGATTTTGGCCTCTGGCTCAGCCGGCACCTAGGGAAACCTACCAAACCTGTGCATTTCTGAAAACTAGAGACCTAGGGGAATCCAAGGAGGGGTGACTTGCGGGGCTCGGACCAGGTTCTGTTACCCAGAATCCTTTGCAAACCTCAAAATGTGGCTAAAAAAACACATATTCCTCACATTTCTGTGGCAGAAAGTTCGGGAATCTGAGAGGAGCCACAAATTTCCTTCCACCCAGCGTTCCCCCAAGTCTCCCGATAAAAATGATACCTCACTTGTGTGGGTAGGCCTAGCGCCCGCGACAGGAAACGCCCCAAAGCGCAACGTGGACACATCCAAATTTTTGGAAGAAAACAGAGGTGTTTTTAGCGAAGTGCCTACCTGTAGATTTTGGCCTCTGGCTCAGCCGGCACCTAGGGAAACCTACTAAACCTGTGCATTTCTGAAAACTAGAGACCTAGGGGAATCCAAGGAGGGGTGACTTGCGGGGCTCGGACCAGGTTCTGTTACCCAGAATCCTTTGCAAACCTCAAAATGTGGCTAAAAAAACACATATTCCTCACATTTCTGTGGCAGAAAGTTCGGGAATCTGAGAGGAGCCACAAATTTCCTTCCACCCAGCGTTCCCCCAAGTCTCCCGATAAAAATGATACCTCACTTGTGTAGGTAGGCCTAGCGCCCGCGACAGGGAACGCCCCAAAGCGCAACGTGGACACATCCAAATTTTTGGAAGAAAACAGAGGTGTTTTTTGCGAAGTGCCTACCTGTAGATTTTGACCTCTAGCTCAGCCGGCACCTAGGGAAACCTACCAAACCTGTGCATTTCTGAAAACTAGAGACCTAGGGGAATCCAAGGAGGGGTGACTTGCGGGGCTCGGACCAGGTTCTGTTACCCAGAATCCTTTGCAAACCTCAAAATTTGGCTAAAAAAACACATGTTCCTCACATTTCTGTGGCAGAAAGTTCTGGAATCTGAGAGGAGCCACACATTTCCTTCCACCCAGCGTTCCCCCAAGTCTCCCGATAAAAATGATACCTCACTTGTATGGGTAGGCCTAGCGCCCGCAACAGGAAACGCCCCAAAGCGCAACGTGGACACATCCAAATTTTTGGAAGAAAACAGAGGTGTTTTTAGCGAAGTGCCTACCTGTAGATTTTGGCCTCTGGCTCAGCCGGCACCTAGGGAAACCTACCAAACCTGTGCATTTCTGAAAACTAGAGACCTAGGGGAATCCAAGGAGGGGTGACTTGCGGGGCTCGGACCAGGTTCTGTTACCCAGAATCCTTTGCAAACCTCAAAATGTGGCTAAAAAAACACATATTCCTCACATTTCTGTGGCAGAAAGTTCGGGAATCTGAGAGGAGCCACAAATTTCCTTCCACCCAGCGTTCCCCCAAGTCTCCCGATAAAAATGATACCTCACTTGTGTGGGTAGGCCTAGCGCCGGCGACAGGAAACGCCCCAAAGCGCACCGTGGACACATCCAAATTTTTGGAAGAAAACAGAGGTGTTTTTTGCGAAGTGCCTACCTGTAGATTTTGGCCTCTAGCTCAGCTGGCACCTAGGGAAACCTACCAAACCTGTGCATTTCTGAAAACTAGTGACCTAGGGGAATCCAAGGAGGGGTGACTTGCGGGGCTCGGACCAGGTTCTGTTACCCAGAATCCTTTGCAAACCTCAAAATGTGGCTAAAAAAACACATGTTCCTCACATTTCTGTGGCAGAAAGTTCGGGAATCTGAGAGGAGCCACAAATTTCCTTCCACCCAGCGTTCCCCCAAGTCTCCCGATAAAAATGATACCTCACTTGTGTGGGTAGGCCTAGCGCCCGCGACAGGAAACGCCCCAAAGCGCAACGTGGACACATCCAAATTTTTGGAAGAAAACAGAGGTGTTTTTTGCGAAGTGCCTACCTGTAGATTTTGGCCTCTAGCTCAGCCGGCACCCAGGGAAACCTACCAAACCTGTGCATTTCTGAAAACTAGAGACCTAGGGGAATCCAAGGAGAAGTGACTTGCGGGGCTCGGACCAGGTTCTGTTACCCAGAATCCTTTGCAAACCTCAAAATGTGGCTAAAAAAACACATATTCCTCACATTTCTGTGGCAGAAAGTTCGGGAATCTGAGAGGACCCACAAATTTCCTTCCACCCAGCGTTCCCCCAAGTCTCCCGATAAAAATGATACCTCACTTGTGTAGGTAGGCCTAGCGCCCGCGACAGGAAACGCCCCAAAGCGCAACGTGGACACATCCAAATTTTTGGAAGAAAACAGAGGTGTTTTTTGCGAAGTGCCTACCTGTAGATTTTGGCCTCTAGCTCAGCCGGCACCTAGGGAAACCTACCAAACCTGTGCATTTCTGAAAACTAGAGACCTAGGGGAATCCAAGGAGGGGTGACTTGCGGGGCTCGGACCAGGTTCTGTTACCCAGAATCCTTTGCAAACCTCAAAATTTGGCTAAAAAAACACATGTTCCTCACATTTCTGTGGCAGAAAGTTCTGGAATCTGAGAGGAGCCACACATTTCCTTCCACCCAGCGTTCCCCCAAGTCTCCCGATAAAAATGATACCTCACTTGTGTGGGTAGGCCTAGCGCCCGCAACAGGAAACGCCCCAAAGCGCAACGTGGACACATCCAAATTTTTGGAAGAAAACAGAGGTGTTTTTAGCGAAGTGCCTACCTGTAGATTTTGGCCTCTGGCTCAGCCGGCACCTAGGGAAACCTACCAAACCTGTGCATTTCTGAAAACTAGAGACCTAGGGGAATCCAAGGAGGGGTGACTTGCGGGGCTCGGACCAGGTTCTGTTACCCAGAATCCTTTGCAAACCTCAAAATGTGGCTAAAAAAACACATATTCCTCACATTTCTGTGGCAGAAAGTTCGGGAATCTGAGAGGAGCCACAAATTTCCTTCCACCCAGCGTTCCCCCAAGTCTCCCGATAAAAATGATACCTCACTTGTGTGGGTAGGCCTAGCGCCGGCGACAGGAAACGCCCCAAAGCGCAACGTGGACACATCCAAATTTTTGGAAGAAAACAGAGGTGTTTTTTGCGAAGTGCCTACCTGTAGATTTTGGCCTCTAGCTCAGCTGGCACCTAGGGAAACCTACAAAACCTGTGCATTTCTGAAAACTAGAGACCTAGGGGAATCCAAGGAGGGGTGACTTGCGGGGCTCGGACCAGGTTCTGTTACCCAGAATCCTTTGCAAACCTCAAAATTTGGCTAAAAAAACAAATGTTCCTCACATTTCTGTGGCAGAAAGTTCGGGAATCTGAGAGGAGGCACAAATTTCATTCCACCCAGCGTTCCCCCAAGTCTCCCGATAAAAATGATACCTCACTTGTGTGGGTAGGCCTAGCGCCCGCGACAGGAAACGCCCCAAAGCGCAACATGGACACATCCAAATTTTTGGAAGAAAACAGAGGTGTTTTTTGCGAAGTGCCTACCTGTAGATTTTGGCCTCTGGCTCAGCCGGCACCTAGGGAAACCTACCAAACCTGTGCATTTCTGAAAACTAGAGACCTAGGGGAATCCAAGGAGGGGTGACTTGCGGGGCTCGGACCAGGTTCTGTTACCCAGAATCCTTTGCAAACCTCAAAATGTGGCTAAAAAAACACATATTCCTCACATTTCTGTGGCAGAAAGTTCGGGAATCTGAGAGGAGCCACAAATTTCCTTCCACCCAGCGTTCCCCCAAGTCTCCCAATAAAAATGATACCTCACTTGTGTGGGTAGGCCTAGCGCCCGCGACAGGAAACGCCCCAAAGCGCAACGTGGACACATCCAAATTTTTGGAAGAAAACAGAGGTGTTTTTAGCGAAGTGCCTACCTGTAGATTTTGGCCTCTGGCTCAGCCGGCACCTAGGGAAACCTACTAAACCTGTGCATTTCTGAAAACTAGAGACCTAGGGGAATCCAAGGAGGGGTGACTTGCGGGGCTCGGACCAGGTTATGTTACCTAGAATCCTTTGCAAACCTCAAAATGTGGCTAAAAAAACACATATTCCTCACATTTCTGTGGCAGAAAGTTCGGGAATCTGAGAGGAGCCACAAATTTCCTTCCACCCAGCGTTCCCCCAAGTCTCCCGATAAAAATGATACCTCACTTGTGTAGGTAGGCCTAGCGCCCTCGACAGGAAACGCCCCAAAGCGCAACGTGGACACATCCAAATTTTTGGAAGAAAACAGAGGTGTTTTTTGCGAAGTGCCTACCTGTAGATTTTGGCCTCTAGCTCAGCCGGCACCTAGGGAAACCTACCAAACCTGTGCATTTCTGAAAACTAGAGACCTAGGGGAATCCAAGGAGGGGTGACTTGCGGGGCTCGGACCAGGTTCTGTTACCCAGAATCCTTTGCAAACCTCAAAATTTGGCTAAAAAAACAAATGTTCCTCACATTTCTGTGGCAGAAAGTTCGGGAATCTGAGAGGAGGCACAAATTTCATTCCACCCAGCGTTCCCCCAAGTCTCCCGATAAAAATGATACCTCATTTGTGTGGGTAGGCCTAGCGCCCGCGACAGGAAACGCCCCAAAGCGCAACATGGACACATCCAAATTTTTGGAAGAAAACAGAGGTGTTTTTTGCGAAGTGCCTACCTGTAGATTTTGGCCTCTGGCTCAGCCGGCACCTAGGGAAACCTACCAAACCTGTGCATTTCTGAAAACTAGAGACCTAGGGGAATCCAAGGAGGGGTGACTTGCGGGGCTCGGACCAGGTTCTGTTACCCAGAATCCTTTGCAAACCTCAAAATGTGGCTAAAAAAACACATATTCCTCACATTTCTGTGGCAGAAAGTTCGGGAATCTGAGAGGAGCCACAAATTTCCTTCCACCCAGCGTTCCCCCAAGTCTCCCGATAAAAATGATACCTCACTTGTGTGGGTAGGCCTAGCGCCCGCGACAGGAAACGCCCCAAAGCGCAACGTGGACACATCCAAATTTTTGGAAGAAAACAGAGGTGTTTTTAGCGAAGTGCCTACCTGTAGATTTTGGCCTCTGGCTCAGCCGGCACCTAGGGAAACCTACTAAACCTGTGCATTTCTGAAAACTAGAGACCTAGGGGAATCCAAGGAGGGGTGACTTGCGGGGCTCGGACCAGGTTCTGTTACCCAGAATCCTTTGCAAACCTCAAAATGTGGCTAAAAAAACACATATTCCTCACATTTCTGTGGCAGAAAGTTCGGGAATCTGAGAGGAGCCACAAATTTCCTTCCACCCAGCGTTCCCCCAAGTCTCCCGATAAAAATGATACCTCACTTGTGTAGGTAGGCCTAGCGCCCGCGACAGGGAACGCCCCAAAGCGCAACGTGGACACATCCAAATTTTTGGAAGAAAACAGAGGTGTTTTTTGCGAAGTGCCTACCTGTAGATTTTGACCTCTAGCTCAGCCGGCACCTAGGGAAACCTACCAAACCTGTGCATTTCTGAAAACTAGAGACCTAGGGGAATCCAAGGAGGGGTGACTTGCGGGGCTCGGACCAGGTTCTGTTACCCAGAATCCTTTGCAAACCTCAAAATTTGGCTAAAAAAACACATGTTCCTCACATTTCTGTGGCAGAAAGTTCTGGAATCTGAGAGGAGCCACACATTTCCTTCCACCCAGCGTTCCCCCAAGTCTCCCGATAAAAATGATACCTCACTTGTATGGGTAGGCCTAGCGCCCGCAACAGGAAACGCCCCAAAGCGCAACGTGGACACATCCAAATTTTTGGAAGAAAACAGAGGTGTTTTTAGCGAAGTGCCTACCTGTAGATTTTGGCCTCTGGCTCAGCCGGCACCTAGGGAAACCTACCAAACCTGTGCATTTCTGAAAACTAGAGACCTAGGGGAATCCAAGGAGGGGTGACTTGCGGGGCTCGGACCAGGTTCTGTTACCCAGAATCCTTTGCAAACCTCAAAATGTGGCTAAAAAAACACATATTCCTCACATTTCTGTGGCAGAAAGTTCGGGAATCTGAGAGGAGCCACAAATTTCCTTCCACCCAGCGTTCCCCCAAGTCTCCCGATAAAAATGATACCTCACTTGTGTGGGTAGGCCTAGCGCCGGCGACAGGAAACGCCCCAAAGCGCACCGTGGACACATCCAAATTTTTGGAAGAAAACAGAGGTGTTTTTTGCGAAGTGCCTACCTGTAGATTTTGGCCTCTAGCTCAGCTGGCACCTAGGGAAACCTACCAAACCTGTGCATTTCTGAAAACTAGTGACCTAGGGGAATCCAAGGAGGGGTGACTTGCGGGGCTCGGACCAGGTTCTGTTACCCAGAATCCTTTGCAAACCTCAAAATGTGGCTAAAAAAACACATGTTCCTCACATTTCTGTGGCAGAAAGTTCGGGAATCTGAGAGGAGCCACAAATTTCCTTCCACCCAGCGTTCCCCCAAGTCTCCCGATAAAAATGATACCTCACTTGTGTGGGTAGGCCTAGCGCCCGCGACAGGAAACGCCCCAAAGCGCAACGTGGACACATCCAAATTTTTGGAAGAAAACAGAGGTGTTTTTTGCGAAGTGCCTACCTGTAGATTTTGGCCTCTAGCTCAGCCGGCACCCAGGGAAACCTACCAAACCTGTGCATTTCTGAAAACTAGAGACCTAGGGGAATCCAAGGAGAAGTGACTTGCGGGGCTCGGACCAGGTTCTGTTACCCAGAATCCTTTGCAAACCTCAAAATGTGGCTAAAAAAACACATATTCCTCACATTTCTGTGGCAGAAAGTTCGGGAATCTGAGAGGACCCACAAATTTCCTTCCACCCAGCGTTCCCCCAAGTCTCCCGATAAAAATGATACCTCACTTGTGTAGGTAGGCCTAGCGCCCGCGACAGGAAACGCCCCAAAGCGCAACGTGGACACATCCAAATTTTTGGAAGAAAACAGAGGTGTTTTTTGCGAAGTGCCTACCTGTAGATTTTGGCCTCTAGCTCAGCCGGCACCTAGGGAAACCTACCAAACCTGTGCATTTCTGAAAACTAGAGACCTAGGGGAATCCAAGGAGGGGTGACTTGCGGGGCTCGGACCAGGTTCTGTTACCCAGAATCCTTTGCAAACCTCAAAATTTGGCTAAAAAAACACATGTTCCTCACATTTCTGTGGCAGAAAGTTCTGGAATCTGAGAGGAGCCACACATTTCCTTCCACCCAGCGTTCCCCCAAGTCTCCCGATAAAAATGATACCTCACTTGTGTGGGTAGGCCTAGCGCCCGCAACAGGAAACGCCCCAAAGCGCAACGTGGACACATCCAAATTTTTGGAAGAAAACAGAGGTGTTTTTAGCGAAGTGCCTACCTGTAGATTTTGGCCTCTGGCTCAGCCGGCACCTAGGGAAACCTACCAAACCTGTGCATTTCTGAAAACTAGAGACCTAGGGGAATCCAAGGAGGGGTGACTTGCGGGGCTCGGACCAGGTTCTGTTACCCAGAATCCTTTGCAAACCTCAAAATGTGGCTAAAAAAACACATATTCCTCACATTTCTGTGGCAGAAAGTTCGGGAATCTGAGAGGAGCCACAAATTTCCTTCCACCCAGCGTTCCCCCAAGTCTCCCGATAAAAATGATACCTCACTTGTGTGGGTAGGCCTAGCGCCGGCGACAGGAAACGCCCCAAAGCGCAACGTGGACACATCCAAATTTTTGGAAGAAAACAGAGGTGTTTTTTGCGAAGTGCCTACCTGTAGATTTTGGCCTCTAGCTCAGCTGGCACCTAGGGAAACCTACCAAACCTGTGCATTTCTGAAAACTAGTGACCTAGGGGAATCCAAGGAGGGGTGACTTGCGGGGCTCGGACCAGGTTCTGTTACCCAGAATCCTTTGCAAACCTCAAAATGTGGCTAAAAAAACACATGTTCCTCACATTTCTGTGGCAGAAAGTTCGGGAATCTGAGAGGAGCCACAAATTTCCTTCCACCCAGCGTTCCCCCAAGTCTCCCGATAAAAATGATACCTCACTTGTGTGGGTAGGCCTAGCGCCCGCGACAGGAAACGCCCCAAAGCGCAACGTGGACACATCCAAATTTTTGGAAGAAAACAGAGGTGTTTTTTGCGAAGTGCCTACCTGTAGATTTTGGCCTCTAGCTCAGCCGGCACCTAGGGAAACCTACCAAACCTGTGCATTTCTGAAAACTAGAGACCTAGGGGAATCCAAGGAGGGGTGACTTGCGGGGCTCGGACCAGGTTCTGTTACCCAGAATCCTTTGCAAACCTCAAAATTTGGCTAAAAAAACACATGTTCCTCACATTTCTGTGGCAGAAAGTTCGGGAATCTGAGAGGAGCCACAAATTTCCTTCCACCCAGCGTTCCCCCAAGTCTCCCGATAAAAATGATACCTCACTTGTGTGGGTAGGCCTAGCGCCCGCGACAGGAAACGCCCCAAAGCGCAACGTGGACACATCCAAATTTTTGGAAGAAAACAGAGGTGTTTTTTGCGAAGTGCCTACCTGTAGATTTTGACCTCTAGCTCAGCAGGCACCTAGGGAAACCTACCAAACCTGTGCATTTCTGAAAACTAGAGACCTAGGGGAATCCAAGGAGGGGTGACTTGCGGGGCTCGGACCAGGTTCTGTTACCCAGAATCCTTTGCAAACCTCAAAATTTGGCTAAAAAAACAAATGTTCCTCACATTTCTGTGGCAGAAAGTTCGGGAATCTGAGAGGAGCCACAAATTTCATTCCACCCAGCGTTCCCCCAAGTCTCCCGATAAAAATGATACCTCACTTGTGTGGGTAGGCCTAGCGCCCGCGACAGGAAACGCCCCAAAGTGCAACGTGGACACATCCAAATTTTTGGAAGAAAACAGAGGTGTTTTTAGCGAAGTGCCTACCTGTAGATTTTGGCCTCTGGCTCAGCCGGCACCTAGGGAAACCTACCAAACCTGTGCATTTCTGAAAACTAGAGACCTAGGGGAATCCAAGGAGGGGTGACTTGCGGGGCTCGGACCAGGTTCTGTTACCCAGAATCCTTTGCAAACCTCAAAATTTGGCTAAAAAAACACATATTCCTCACATTTCTGTGGCAGAAAGTTCAGGAATCTGAGAGGAGCCACAAATTTCCTTCCACCCAGCGTTCCCCCAAGTCTCCCGATAAAAATGATACCTCACTTGTGTGGGTAGGCCTAGCGCCGGCGACAGGAAACGCCCCAAAGTGCAACGTGGACACATCCAAATTTTTGGAAGAAAACAGAGGTGTTTTTTGCGAAGTGCCTACCTGTAGATTTTGGCCTCTAGCTCAGCTGGCACCTAGGGAAACCTACCAAACCTGTGCATTTCTGAAAACTAGTGACCTAGGGGAATCCAAGGAGGGGTGACTTGCGGGGCTCGGACCAGGTTCTGTTACCCAGAATCCTTTGCAAACCTCAAAATTTGGCTAAAAAAACACATGTTCCTCACATTTCTGTGGCAGAAAGTTCGGGAATCTGAGAGGAGCCACAAATTTCCTTCCACCCAGCGTTCCCCCAAGTCTCCCGATAAAAATGTTACCTCACTTGTGTGGGTAGGCCTAGCGCCCGCGACAGGAAACGCCCCAAAGCGCAACGTGGACACATCCAAATTTTTGGAAGAAAACAGAGGTGTTTTTTGCGAAGTGCCTACCTGTAGATTTTGGCCTCTAGCTCAGCCGGCACCTAGGGAATCCTACCAAACCTGTGCATTTCTGAAAACTAGAGACCTAGGGGAATCCAAGGAGGGGTGACTTGCGGGGCTCGGACCAGGTTCTGTTACCCAGAATCCTTTGCAAACCTCAAAATGTGGCAAAAAAAAACACATATTCCTCACATTTCTGTGGCAGAAAGTTCGGGAATCTGAGAGGAGCCACAAATTTCCTTCCACCCAGCGTTCCCCCAAGTCTCCCGATAAAAATGATACCTCACTTGTGTGGGTAGGCCTAGCGCCCGCGACAGGAAACGCCCCAAAGCGCAACGTGGACACATCCAAATTTTTGGAAGAAAACAGAGGTGTTTTTTGCGAAGTGCCTACCTGTAGATTTTGGCCTCTAGCTCAGCCGGCACCTAGGGAAACCTACCAAACCTGTGCATTTCTGAAAACTAGAGACCTAGGGGAATCCAAGGAGGGGTGACTTGCGGGGCTCGGACCAGGTTCTGTTACCCAGAATCCTTTGCAAACCTCAAAATTTGGCTAAAAAAACACATGTTCCTCACATTTCTGTGGCAGAAAGTTCAGGAATCTGAGAGGAGCCACACATTTCCTTCCACCCAGCGTTCCCCCAAGTCTCCCGATAAAAATGATACCTCACTTGTGTGGGTAGGCCTAGCGCCCGCGACAGGAAACGCCCCAAAGCGCAACGTGGACACATCCAAATTTTTGGAAGAAAACAGAGGTGTTTTTTGCGAAGTGCCTACCTGTAGATTTTGGCCTCTAGCTCAGCCGGCACCTAGGGAAACCTACCAAACCTGTGCATTTCTGAACACTAGAGACCTAGGGGAATCCAAGGAGGGGTGACTTGCGGGGCTCGGACCAGGTTCTGTTACCCAGAATCCTTTGCAAACCTCAAAATGTGGCTAAAAAAACACATATTCCTCACATTTCTGTGGCAGAAAGTTCGGGAATCTGAGAGGAGCCACAAATTTCCTTCCACCCAGCGTTCCCCCAAGTCTCCCGATAAAAATGATACCTCACTTGTGTGGGTAGGCCTAGCGCCCGCGACAGGAAACGCCCCAAAGCGCAACGTGGACACATCCAAATTTTTGGAAGAAAACAGAGGTGTTTTTTGCGAAGTGCCTACCTGTAGATTTTGGCCTCTAGCTCAGCCGGCACCTAGGGAAACCTACCAAACCTGTGCATTTCTGAAAACTAGAGACCTAGGGGAATCCAAGGAGGGGTGACTTGCGGGGCTCGGACCAGGTTCTGTTACACAGAATCCTTTGCAAACCTCAAAATTTGGCTAAAAAAACAAATGTTCCTCACATTTCTGTGGCAGAAAGTTCGGAAATCTGAGAGGAGGCACAAATTTCATTCCACCCAGCGTTCCCCCAAGTCTCCCGATAAAAATGATACCTCACTTGTGTGGGTAGGCCTAGCGCCCGCGACAGGAAACGCCCCAAAGCGCAACATGGACACATCCAAATTTTTGGAAGAAAACAGAGGTGTTTTTTGCGAAGTGCCTACCTGTAGATTTTGGCCTCTGGCTCAGCCGGCACCTAGGGAAACCTACCAAACCTGTGCATTTCTGAAAACTAGAGACCTAGGGGAATCCAAGGAGGGGTGACTTGCGGGGCTCGGACCAGGTTCTGTTACCCAGAATCCTTTGCAAACCTCAAAATGTGGCTAAAAAAACACATATTCCTCACATTTCTGTGGCAGAAAGTTCTGGAATCTGAGAGGAGCCACACATTTCCTTCCACCCAGCGTTCCCCCAAGTCTCCCGATAAAAATGATACCTCACTTGTGTGGGTAGGCCTAGCGCCCGCAACAGGAAACGCCCCAAAGCGCAACGTGGACACATCCAAATTTTTGGAAGAAAACAGAGGTGTTTTTAGCGAAGTGCCTACCTGTAGATTTTGGCCTCTGGCTCAGCCGGCACCTAGGGAAACCTACCAAACCTGTGCATTTCTGAAAACTAGAGACCTAGGGGAATCCAAGGAGGGGTGACTTGCGGGGCTCGGACCAGGTTCTGTTACCCAGAATCCTTTGCAAACCTCAAAATTTGGCTAAAAAAACACATGTTCCTCACATTTCTGTGGCAGAAAGTTCAGGAATCTGAGAGGAGCCACACATTTCCTTCCACCCAGCGTTCCCCCAAGTCTCCCGATAAAAATGATACCTCACTTGTGTGGGTAGGCCTAGCGCCCGCGACAGGAAACGCCCCAAAGCGCAACGTGGACACATCCAAATTTTTGGAAGAAAACAGAGGTGTTTTTTGCGAAGTGCCTACCTGTAGATTTTGGCCTCTAGCTCAGCCGGCACCTAGGGAAACCTACCAAACCTGTGCATTTCTGAACACTAGAGACCTAGGGGAATCCAAGGAGGGGTGACTTGCGGGGCTCGGACCAGGTTCTGTTACCCAGAATCCTTTGCAAACCTCAAAATGTGGCTAAAAAAACACATATTCCTCACATTTCTGTGGCAGAAAGTTCGGGAATCTGAGAGGAGCCACAAATTTCCTTCCACCCAGCGTTCCCCCAAGTCTCCCGATAAAAATGATACCTCACTTGTGTGGGTAGGCCTAGCGCCCGCGATAGGAAACGCCCCAAAGCGCAACGTGGACACATCCAAATTTTTGGAAGAAAACAGAGGTGTTTTTTGCGAAGTGCCTACCTGTAGATTTTGGCCTCTAGCTCAGCCGGCACCTAGGGAAACCTACCAAACCTGTGCATTTCTGAAAACTAGAGACCTAGGGGAATCCAAGGAGGGGTGACTTGCGGGGCTCGGACCAGGTTCTGTTACACAGAATCCTTTGCAAACCTCAAAATTTGGCTAAAAAAACAAATGTTCCTCACATTTCTGTGGCAGAAAGTTCGGAAATCTGAGAGGAGGCACAAATTTCATTCCACCCAGCGTTCCCCCAAGTCTCCCGATAAAAATGATACCTCACTTGTGTGGGTAGGCCTAGCGCCCGCGACAGGAAACGCCCCAAAGCGCAACATGGACACATCCAAATTTTTGGAAGAAAACAGAGGTGTTTTTTGCGAAGTGCCTACCTGTAGATTTTGGCCTCTGGCTCAGCCGGCACCTAGGGAAACCTACCAAACCTGTGCATTTCTGAAAACTAGAGACCTAGGGGAATCCAAGGAGGGGTGACTTGCGGGGCTCGGACCAGGTTCTGTTACCCAGAATCCTTTGCAAACCTCAAAATGTGGCTAAAAAAACACATATTCCTCACATTTCTGTGGCAGAAAGTTCGGGAATCTGAGAGGAGCCACAAATTTCCTTCCACCCAGCGTTCCCCCAAGTCTCCCGATAAAAATGATACCTCACTTGTGTGGGTAGGCCTAGCGCCGGCGACAGGAAACGCCCCAAAGCGCAACGTGGACACATCCAAATTTTTGGAAGAAAACAGAGGTGTTTTTTGCGAAGTGCCTACCTGTAGATTTTGGCCTCTAGCTCAGCTGGCACCTAGGGAAACCTACCAAACCTGTGCATTTCTGAAAACTAGTGACCTAGGGGAATCCAAGGAGGGGTGACTTGCGGGGCTCGGACCAGGTTCTGTTACCCAGAATCCTTTGCAAACCTCAAAATGTGGCTAAAAAAACACATGTTCCTCACATTTCTGTGGCAGAAAGTTCGGGAATCTGAGAGGAGCCACAAATTTCCTTCCACCCAGCGTTCCCCCAAGTCTCCCGATAAAAATGATACCTCACTTGTGTGGGTAGGCCTAGCGCCCGCGACAGGAAACGCCCCAAAGCGCAACGTGGACACATCCAAATTTTTGGAAGAAAACAGAGGTGTTTTTTGCGAAGTGCCTACCTGTAGATTTTGGCCTCTAGCTCAGCCGGCACCTAGGGAAACCTACCAAACCTGTGCATTTCTGAAAACTAGAGACCTAGGGGAATCCAAGGAGGGGTGACTTGCGGGGCTCGGACCAGGTTCTGTTACCCAGAATCCTTTGCAAACCTCAAAATTTGGCTAAAAAAACACATGTTCCTCACATTTCTGTGGCAGAAAGTTCGGGAATCTGAGAGGAGCCACAAATTTCCTTCCACCCAGCGTTCCCCCAAGTCTCCCGATAAAAATGATACCTCACTTGTGTGGGTAGGCCTAGCGCCCGCGACAGGAAACGCCCCAAAGCGCAACGTGGACACATCCAAATTTTTGGAAGAAAACAGAGGTGTTTTTTGCGAAGTGCCTACCTGTAGATTTTGGCCTCTAGCTCAGCCGGCACCTAGGGAAACCTACCAAACCTGTGCATTTCTGAAAACTAGAGACCGAGGGGAATCCAAGGAGGGGTGACTTGCGGGGCTCGGACCAGGTTCTGTTACCCAGAATCCTTTGCAAACCTCAAAATTTGGCTAAAAAAACACATGTTCCTCACATTTCTGTGGCAGAAAGTTCTGGAATCTGAGAGGAGCCACACATTTCCTTCCACCCAGCGTTCCCCCAAGTCTCCCGATAAAAATGATACCTCACTTGTGTGGGTAGGCCTAGCGCCCGCAACAGGAAACGCCCCAAAGCGCAACGTGGACACATCCAAATTTTTGGAAGAAAACAGAGGTGTTTTTAGCGAAGTGCCTACCTGTAGATTTTGGCCTCTGGCTCAGCCGGCACCTAGGGAAACCTACCAAACCTGTGCATTTCTGAAAACTAGAGACCTAGGGGAATCCAAGGAGGGGTGACTTGCGGGGCTCGGACCAGGTTCTGTTACCCAGAATCCTTTGCAAACCTCAAAATGTGGCTAAAAAAACACATGTTCCTCAGATTTCTGTGGCAGAAAGTTCGGGAATCTGAGAGGAGCCACAAATTTCCTTCCACCCAGCGTTCCCCCAAGTCTCCCGATAAAAATGATACCTCACTTGTGTGGGTAGGCCTAGCGCCCGCGACAGGAAACGCCCCAAAGCGCAACGTGGACACATCCAAATTTTTGGAAGAAAACAGAGGTGTTTTTTGCGAAGTGCCTACCTGTAGATTTTGGCCTCTAGCTCAGCCGGCACCTAGGGAAACCTACCAAACCCGTGCATTTCTGAAAACTAGAGACCTAGGGGAATCCAAGGAGGGGTGACTTGCGGGGCTCGGACCAGGTTCTGCTACCCAGAATCCTTTGCAAACCTCAAAATTTGGCTAAAAAAACACATGTTCCTCACATTTCTGTTGCAGAAAGTTCAGGAATCTGAGAGGAGCCACAAATTTCCTTCCACCCAGCGTTCCCCCAAGTCTCCCGATAAAAATGATACCTCACTTGTGTGGGTAGGCCTAGCGCCCGCGACAGGAAACGCCCCAAAGCGCAACGTGGACACATCCAAATTTTTGGAAGAAAACAGAGGTGTTTTTTGCGAAGTGCCTACCTGTAGATTTTGGCCTCTAGCTCAGCCGGCACCTAGGGAAACCTACCAAACCTGTGCATTTCTGAACACTAGAGACCTAGGGGAATCCAAGGAGGGGTGACTTGCGGGGCTCGGACCAGGTTCTGTTACCCAGAATCCTTTGCAAACCTCAAAATGTGGCTAAAAAAACACATGTTCCTCAGATTTCTGTGGCAGAAAGTTCGGGAATCTGAGAGGAGCCACAAATTTCCTTCCACCCAGCGTTCCCCCAAGTCTCCCGATAAAAATGATACCTCACTTGTGTGGGTAGGCCTAGCGCCCGCGACAGGAAACGCCCCAAAGCGCAACGTGGACACATCCAAATTTTTGGAAGAAAACAGAGGTGTTTTTTGCGAAGTGCCTACCTGTAGATTTTGGCCTCTAGCTCAGCCGGCACCTAGGGAAACCTACCAAACCTGTGCATTTCTGAAAACTAGAGACCTAGGGGAATCCAAGGAGGGGTGACTTGCGGGGCTCGGACCAGGTTCTGTTACCCAGAATCCTTTGCAAACCTCAAAATTTGGCTAAAAAAACAAATGTTCCTCACATTTCTGTGGCAGAAAGTTCGGGAATCTGAGAGGAGCCACAAATTTCATTCCACCCAGCGTTCCCCCAAGTCTCCCGATAAAAATGATACCTCACTTGTGTGGGTAGGCCTAGCGCCCGCGACAGGAAACGCCCCAAAGCGCAACATGGACACATCCAAATTTTTGGAAGAAAACAGAGGTGTTTTTTGCGAAGTGCCTACCTGTAGATTTTGGCCTCTGGCTCAGCCGGCACCTAGGGAAACCTACCAAACCTGTGCATTTCTGAAAACTAGAGACCTAGGGGAATCCAAGGAGGGGTGACTTGCGGGGCTCGGACCAGGTTCTGTTACCCAGAATCCTTTGCAAACCTCAAAATTTGGCTAAAAAAACAAATGTTCCTCACATTTCTGTGGCAGAAAGTTCGGGAATCTGAGAGGAGGCACAAATTTCATTCCACCCAGCGTTCCCCCAAGTCTCCCGATAAAAATGATACCTCACTTGTGTGGGTAGGCCTAGCGCCCGCGACAGGAAACGCCCCAAAGCGCAACATGGACACATCCAAATTTTTGGAAGAAAACAGAGGTGTTTTTTTCGAAGTGCCTACCTGTAGATTTTGGCCTCTGGCTCAGCCGGCACCTAGGGAAACCTACCAAACCTGTGCATTTCTGAAAACTAGAGACCTAGGGGAATCCAAGGAGGGGTGACTTGCGGGGCTCGGACCAGGTTCTGTTACCCAGAATCCTTTGCAAACCTCAAAATGTGGCTAAAAAAACACATATTCCTCACATTTCTGTGGCAGAAAGTTCGGGAATCTGAGAGGAGCCACAAATTTCCTTCCACCCAGCGTTCCCCCAAGTCTCCCAATAAAAATGATACCTCACTTGTGTGGGTAGGCCTAGCGCCCGCGACAGGAAACGCCCCAAAGCGCAACGTGGACACATCCAAATTTTTGGAAGAAAACAGAGGTGTTTTTAGCGAAGTGCCTACCTGTAGATTTTGGCCTCTGGCTCAGCCGGCACCTAGGGAAACCTACTAAACCTGTGCATTTCTGAAAACTAGAGACCTAGGGGAATCCAAGGAGGGGTGACTTGCGGGGCTCGGACCAGGTTATGTTACCTAGAATCCTTTGCAAACCTCAAAATGTGGCTAAAAAAACACATATTCCTCACATTTCTTTGGCAGAAAGTTCGGGAATCTGAGAGGAGCCACAAATTTCCTTCCACCCAGCGTTCCCCCAAGTCTCCCGATAAAAATGATACCTCACTTGTGTAGGTAGGCCTAGCGCCCTCGACAGGAAACGCCCCAAAGCGCAACGTGGACACATCCAAATTTTTGGAAGAAAACAGAGGTGTTTTTTGCGAAGTGCCTACCTGTAGATTTTGGCCTCTAGCTCAGCCGGCACCTAGGGAAACCTACCAAACCTGTGCATTTCTGAAAACTAGAGACCTAGGGGAATCCAAGGAGGGGTGACTTGCGGGGCTCGGACCAGGTTCTGTTACCCAGAATCCTTTGCAAACCTCAAAATTTGGCTAAAAAAACAAATGTTCCTCACATTTCTGTGGCAGAAAGTTCGGGAATCTGAGAGGAGGCACAAATTTCATTCCACCCAGCGTTCCCCCAAGTCTCCCGATAAAAATGATACCTCATTTGTGTGGGTAGGCCTAGCGCCCGCGACAGGAAACGCCCCAAAGCGCAACATGGACACATCCAAATTTTTGGAAGAAAACAGAGGTGTTTTTTGCGAAGTGCCTACCTGTAGATTTTGGCCTCTGGCTCAGCCGGCACCTAGGGAAACCTACCAAACCTGTGCATTTCTGAAAACTAGAGACCTAGGGGAATCCATGGAGGGGTGACTTGCGGGGCTCGGACCAGGTTCTGTTACCCAGAATCCTTTGCAAACCTCAAAATGTGGCTAAAAAAACACATATTCCTCACATTTCTGTGGCAGAAAGTTCGGGAATCTGAGAGGAGCCACAAATTTCCTTCCACCCAGCGTTCCCCCAAGTCTCCCGATAAAAATGATACCTCACTTGTGTGGGTAGGCCTAGCGCCCGCGACAGGAAACGCCCCAAAGCGCAACGTGGACACATCCAAATTTTTGGAAGAAAACAGAGGTGTTTTTAGCGAAGTGCCTACCTGTAGATTTTGGCCTCTGGCTCAGCCGGCACCTAGGGAAACCTACTAAACCTGTGCATTTCTGAAAACTAGAGACCTAGGGGAATCCAAGGAGGGGTGACTTGCGGGGCTCGGACCAGGTTCTGTTACCCAGAATCCTTTGCAAACCTCAAAATGTGGCTAAAAAAACACATATTCCTCACATTTCTGTGGCAGAAAGTTCGGGAATCTGAGAGGAGCCACAAATTTCCTTCCACCCAGCGTTCCCCCAAGTCTCCCGATAAAAATGATACCTCACTTGTGTAGGTAGGCCTAGCGCCCGCGACAGGAAACGCCCCAAAGCGCAACGTGGACACATCCAAATTTTTGGAAGAAAACAGAGGTGTTTTTTGCGAAGTGCCTACCTGTAGATTTTGACCTCTAGCTCAGCCGGCACCTAGGGAAACCTACCAAACCTGTGCATTTCTGAAAACTAGAGACCTAGGGGAATCCAAGGAGGGGTGACTTGCGGGGCTCGGACCAGGTTCTGTTACCCAGAATCCTTTGCAAACCTCAAAATTTGGCTAAAAAAACACATGTTCCTCACATTTCTGTGGCAGAAAGTTCTGGAATCTGAGAGGAGCCACACATTTCCTTCCACCCAGCGTTCCCCCAAGTCTCCCGATAAAAATGATACCTCACTTGTGTGGGTAGGCCTAGCGCCCGCAACAGGAAACGCCCCAAAGCGCAACGTGGACACATCCAAATTTTTGGAAGAAAACAGAGGTGTTTTTAGCGAAGTGCCTACCTGTAGATTTTGGCCTCTGGCTCAGCCGGCACCTAGGGAAACCTACCAAACCTGTGCATTTCTGAAAACTAGAGACCTAGGGGAATCCAAGGAGGGGTGACTTGCGGGGCTCGGACCAGGTTCTGTTACCCAGAATCCTTTGCAAACCTCAAAATGTGGCTAAAAAAACACATATTCCTCACATTTCTGTGGCAGAAAGTTCGGGAATCTGAGAGGAGCCACAAATTTCCTTCCACCCAGCGTTCCCCCAAGTCTCCCGATAAAAATGATACCTCACTTGTGTGGGTAGGCCTAGCGCCGGCGACAGGAAACGCCCCAAAGCGCACCGTGGACACATCCAAATTTTTGGAAGAAAACAGAGGTGTTTTTTGCGAAGTGCCTACCTGTAGATTTTGGCCTCTAGCTCAGCTGGCACCTAGGGAAACCTACCAAACCTGTGCATTTCTGAAAACTAGTGACCTAGGGGAATCCAAGGAGGGGTGACTTGCGGGGCTCGGACCAGGTTCTGTTACCCAGAATCCTTTGCAAACCTCAAAATGTGGCTAAAAAAACACATGTTCCTCACATTTCTGTGGCAGAAAGTTCGGGAATCTGAGAGGAGCCACAAATTTCCTTCCACCCAGCGTTCCCCCAAGTCTCCCGATAAAAATGATACCTCACTTGTGTGGGTAGGCCTAGCGCCCGCGACAGGAAACGCCCCAAAGCGCAACGTGGACACATCCAAATATTTGGAAGAGAACAGAGGTGTTTTTTGCGAAGTGCCTACCTGTAGATTTTGGCCTCTAGCTCAGCCGGCACCCAGGGAAACCTACCAAACCTGTGCATTTCTGAAAACTAGAGACCTAGGGGAATCCAAGGAGAAGTGACTTGCGGGGCTCGGACCAGGTTCTGTTACCCAGAATCCTTTGCAAACCTCAAAATGTGGCTAAAAAAACACATATTCCTCACATTTCTGTGGCAGAAAGTTCGGGAATCTGAGAGGACCCACAAATTTCCTTCCACCCAGCGTTCCCCCAAGTCTCCCGATAAAAATGATACCTCACTTGTGTAGGTAGGCCTAGCGCCCGCGACAGGAAACGCCCCAAAGCGCAACGTGGACACATCCAAATTTTTGGAAGAAAACAGAGGTGTTTTTTGCGAAGTGCCTACCTGTAGATTTTGGCCTCTAGCTCAGCCGGCACCTAGGGAAACCTACCAAACCTGTGCATTTCTGAAAACTAGAGACCTAGGGGAATCCAAGGAGGGGTGACTTGCGGGGCTCGGATCAGGTTCTGTTACCCAGAATCCTTTGCAAACCTCAAAATTTGGCTAAAAAAACACATGTTCCTCACATTTCTGTGGCAGAAAGTTCTGGAATCTGAGAGGAGCCACACATTTCCTTCCACCCAGCGTTCCCCCAAGTCTCCCGATAAAAATGATACCTCACTTGTGTGGGTAGGCCTAGCGCCCGCAACAGGAAACGCCCCAAAGCGCAACGTGGAGACATCCAAATTTTTGGAAGAAAACAGAGGTGTTTTTAGCGAAGTGCCTACCTGTAGATTTTGGCCTCTGGCTCAGCCGGCACCTAGGGAAACCTACCAAACCTGTGCATTTCTGAAAACTAGAGACCTAGGGGAATCCAAGGAGGGGTGACTTGCGGGGCTCGGACCAGGTTCTGTTACCCAGAATCCTTTGCAAACCTCAAAATGTGGCTAAAAAAACACATATTCCTCACATTTCTGTGGCAGAAAGTTCGGGAATCTGAGAGGAGCCACAAATTTCCTTCCACCCAGCGTTCCCCCAAGTCTCCCGATAAAAATGATACCTCACTTGTGTGGGTAGGCCTAGCGCCGGCGACAGGAAACGCCCCAAAGCGCAACGTGGACACATCCAAATTTTTGGAAGAAAACAGAGGTGTTTTTTGCGAAGTGCCTACCTGTAGATTTTGGCCTCTAGCTCAGCTGGCACCTAGGGAAACCTACCAAACCTGTGCATTTCTGAAAACTAGTGACCTAGGGGAATCCAAGGAGGGGTGACTTGCGGGGCTCGGACCAGGTTCTGTTACCCAGAATCCTTTGCAAACCTCAAAATGTGGCTAAAAAAACACATGTTCCTCACATTTCTGTGGCAGAAAGTTCGGGAATCTGAGAGGAGCCACAAATTTCCTTCCACCCAGCGTTCCCCCAAGTCTCCCGATAAAAATGATACCTCACTTGTGTGGGTAGGCCTAGCGCCCGCGACAGGAAACGCCCCAAAGCGCAACGTGGACACATCCAAATTTTTGGAAGAAAACAGAGGTGTTTTTTGCGAAGTGCCTACCTGTAGATTTTGGCCTCTAGCTCAGCCGGCACCTAGGGAAACCTACCAAACCTGTGCATTTCTGAAAACTAGTGACCTAGGGGAATCCAAGGAGGGGTGACTTGCGGGGCTCGGACCAGGTTCTGTTACCCAGAATCCTTTGCAAACCTCAAAATGTGGCTAAAAAAACACATGTTCCTCACATTTCTGTGGCAGAAAGTTCGGGAATCTGAGAGGAGCCACAAATTTCCTTCCACCCAGCGTTCCCCCAAGTCTCCCGATAAAAATGATACCTCACTTGTGTGGGTAGGCCTAGCGCCCGCGACAGGAAACGCCCCAAAGCGCAACGTGGACACATCCAAATTTTTGGAAGAAAACAGAGGTGTTTTTTGCGAAGTGCCTACCTGTAGATTTTGGCCTCTAGCTCAGCCGGCACCTAGGGAAACCTACCAAACCTGTGCATTTCTGAAAACTAGAGACCTAGGGGAATCCAAGGAGGGGTGACTTGCGGGGCTCGGACCAGGTTCTGTTACCCAGAATCCTTTGCAAACCTCAAAATTTGGCTAAAAAAACACATGTTCCTCACATTTCTGTGGCAGAAAGTTCGGGAATCTGAGAGGAGCCACAAATTTCCTTCCACCCAGCGTTCCCCCAAGTCTCCCGATAAAAATGATACCTCACTTGTGTGGTAGGCCTAGCGCCCGCGACAGGAAACGCCCCAAAGCGCAACGTGGACACATCCAAATTTTTGGAAGAAAACAGAGGTGTTTTTTGCGAAGTGCCTACCTGTAGATTTTGGCCTCTAGCTCAGCCGGCACCTAGGGAAAACTACCAAACCTGTGCATTTCTGAAAACTAGAGACCTAGGGGAATCCAAGGAGGGGTGACTTGCGGGGCTCGGACCAGGTTCTGTTACCCAAAATCCTTTGCAAACCTCAAAATTTGGCTAAAAAAACAAATGTTCCTCACATTTCTGTGGCAGAAAGTTCGGGAATCTGAGAGGAGCCACAAATTTCATTCCACCCAGCGTTCCCCCAAGTCTCCCGATAAAAATGATACCTCACTTGTGTGGGTAGGCCTAGCGCCCGCGACAGGAAACGCCCCAAAGTGCAACGTGGACACATCCAAATTTTTGGAAGAAAACAGAGGTGTTTTTAGCGAAGTGCCTACCTGTAGATTTTGGCCTCTGGCTCAGCCGGCACCTAGGGAAACCTACCAAACCTGTGCATTTCTGAAAACTAGAGACCTAGGGGAATCCAAGGAGGGGTGACTTGCGGGGCTCGGACCAGGTTCTGTTACCCAGAATCCTTTGCAAACCTCAAAATTTGGCTAAAAAAACACATATTCCTCACATTTCTGTGGCAGAAAGTTCAGGAATCTGAGAGGAGCCACAAATTTCCTTCCACCCAGCGTTCCCCCAAGTCTCCCGATAAAAATGATACCTCACTTGTGTGGGTAGGCCTAGCGCCGGCGACAGGAAACGCCCCAAAGCGCAACGTGGACACATCCAAATTTTTGGAAGAAAACAGAGGTGTTTTTTGCGAAGTGCCTACCTGTAGATTTTGGCCTCTAGCTCAGCTGGCACCTAGGGAAACCTACCAAACCTGTGCATTTCTGAAAACTAGTGACCTAGGGGAATCCAAGGAGGGGTGACTTGCGGGGCTCGGACCAGGTTCTGTTACCCAGAATCCTTTGCAAACCTCAAAATTTGGCTAAAAAAACACATGTTCCTCACATTTCTGTGGCAGAAAGTTCGGGAATCTGAGAGGAGCCACAAATTTCCTTCCACCCAGCGTTCCCCCAAGTCTCCCGATAAAAATGTTACCTCACTTGTGTGGGTAGGCCTAGCGCCCGCGACAGGAAACGCCCCAAAGCGCAACGTGGACACATCCAAATTTTTGGAAGAAAACAGAGGTGTTTTTTGCGAAGTGCCTACCTGTAGATTTTGGCCTCTAGCTCAGCCGGCACCTAGGGAATCCTACCAAACCTGTGCATTTCTGAAAACTAGAGACCTAGGGGAATCCAAGGAGGGGTGACTTGCGGGGCTCGGACCAGGTTCTGTTACCCAGAATCCTTTGCAAACCTCAAAATGTGGCAAAAAAAACACATATTCCTCACATTTCTGTGGCAGAAAGTTCGGGAATCTGAGAGGAGCCACAAATTTCCTTCCACCCAGCGTTCCCCCAAGTCTCCCGATAAAAATGATACCTCACTTGTGTGGGTAGGCCTAGCGCCCGCGACAGGAAACGCCCCAAAGCGCAACGTGGACACATCCAAATTTTTGGAAGAAAACAGAGGTGTTTTTTGCGAAGTGCCTACCTGTAGATTTTGGCCTCTAGCTCAGCCGGCACCTAAGGAAACCTACCAAACCTGTGCATTTCTGAAAACTAGAGACCTAGGGGAATCCAAGGAGGGGTGACTTGCGGGGCTCGGACCAGGTTCTGTTACCCAGAATCCTTTGCAAACCTCAAAATTTGGCTAAAAAAACACATGTTCCTCACATTTCTGTGGCAGAAAGTTCAGGAATCTGAGAGGAGCCACACATTTCCTTCCACCCAGCGTTCCCCCAAGTCTCCCGATAAAAATGATACCTCACTTGTGTGGGTAGGCCTAGCGCCCGCGACAGGAAACGCCCCAAAGCGCAACGTGGACACATCCAAATTTTTGGAAGAAAACAGAGGTGTTTTTTGCGAAGTGCCTACCTGTAGATTTTGGCCTCTAGCTCAGCCGGCACCTAGGGAAACCTACCAAACCTGTGCATTTCTGAACACTAGAGACCTAGGGGAATCCAAGGAGGGGTGACTTGCGGGGCTCGGACCAGGTTCTGTTACCCAGAATCCTTTGCAAACCTCAAAATGTGGCTAAAAAAACACATATTCCTCACATTTCTGTGGCAGAAAGTTCGGGAATCTGAGAGGAGCCACAAATTTCCTTCCACCCAGCGTTCCCCCAAGTCTCCCGATAAAAATGATACCTCACTTGTGTGGGTAGGCCTAGCGCCCGCGACAGGAAACGCCCCAAAGCGCAACGTGGACACATCCAAATTTTTGGAAGAAAACAGAGGTGTTTTTTGCGAAGTGCCTACCTGTAGATTTTGGCCTCTAGCTCAGCCGGCACCTAGGGAAACCTACCAAACCTGTGCATTTCTGAAAACTAGAGACCTAGGGGAATCCAAGGAGGGGTGACTTGCGGGGCTCGGACCAGGTTCTGTTACACAGAATCCTTTGCAAACCTCAAAATTTGGCTAAAAAAACAAATGTTCCTCACATTTCTGTGGCAGAAAGTTCGGGAATCTGAGAGGAGGCACAAATTTCATTCCACCCAGCGTTCCCCCAAGTCTCCCGATAAAAATGATACCTCACTTGTGTGGGTAGGCCTAGCGCCCGCGACAGGAAACGCCCCAAAGCGCAACATGGACACATCCAAATTTTTGGAAGAAAACAGAGGTGTTTTTTGCGAAGTGCCTACCTGTAGATTTTGGCCTCTGGCTCAGCCGGCACCTAGGGAAACCTACCAAACCTGTGCATTTCTGAAAACTAGAGACCTAGGGGAATCCAAGGAGGGGTGACTTGCGGGGCTCGGACCAGGTTCTGTTACCCAGAATCCTTTGCAAACCTCAAAATGTGGCTAAAAAACCACATATTCCTCACATTTCTGTGGCAGAAAGTTCGGGAATCTGAGAGGAGCCACAAATTTCCTTCCACCCAGCGTTCCCCCAAGTCTCCCGATAAAAATGATACCTCACTTGTGTGGGTAGGCCTAGCGCCCGCGACAGGAAACGCCCCAAAGCGCAACGTGGACACATCCAAATTTTTGGAAGAAAACAGAGGTGTTTTTAGCGAAGTGCCTACCTGTAGATTTTGGCCTCTGGCTCAGCCGGCACCTAGGGAAACCTACTAAACCTGTGCATTTCTGAAAACTAGAGACCTAGGGGAATCCAAGGAGGGGTGACTTGCGGGGCTCGGACCAGGTTCTGTTACCCAGAATCCTTTGCAAACCTCAAAATGTGGCTAAAAAAACACATATTCCTCACATTTCTGTGGCAGAAAGTTCGGGAATCTGAGAGGAGCCACAAATTTCCTTCCACCCAGCGTTCCCCCAAGTCTCCCGATAAAAATGATACCTCACTTGTGTAGGTAGGCCTAGCGCCCGCGACAGGAAACGCCCCAAAGCGCAACGTGGACACATCCAAATTTTTGGAAGAAAACAGAGGTGTTTTTTGCGAAGTGCCTACCTGTAGATTTTGGCCTCTAGCTCAGCCGGCACCTAGGGAAACCTACCAAACCTGTGCATTTCTGAAAACTAGAGACCTAGGGGAATCCAAGGAGGGGTGACTTGCGGGGCTCGGACCAGGTTCTGTTACCCAGAATCCTTTGCAAACCTCAAAATTTGGCTAAAAAAACAAATGTTCCTCACATTTCTGTGGCAGAAAGTTCGGGAATCTGAGAGGAGCCACAAATTTCATTCCACCCAGCGTTCCCCCAAGTCTCCCGATAAAAATGATACCTCACTTGTGTGGGTAGGCCTAGCGCCCGCGACAGGAAACGCCCCAAAGTGCAACGTGGACACATCCAAATTTTTGGAAGAAAACAGAGGTGTTTTTAGCGAAGTGCCTACCTGTAGATTTTGGCCTCTGGCTCAGCCGGCACCTAGGGAAACCTACCAAACCTGTGCATTTCTGAAAACTAGAGACCTAGGGGAATCCAAGGAGGGGTGACTTGCGGGGCTCGGACCAGGTTCTGTTACCCAGAATCCTTTGCAAACCTCAAAATTTGGCTAAAAAAACACATATTCCTCACATTTCTGTGGCAGAAAGTTCAGGAATCTGAGAGGAGCCACAAATTTCCTTCCACCCAGCGTTCCCCCAAGTCTCCCGATAAAAATGATACCTCACTTGTGTGGGTAGGCCTAGCGCCGGCGACAGGAAACGCCCCAAAGCGCAACGTGGACACATCCAAATTTTTGGAAGAAAACAGAGGTGTTTTTTGCGAAGTGCCTACCTGTAGATTTTGGCCTCTAGCTCAGCTGGCACCTAGGGAAACCTACCAAACCTGTGCATTTCTGAAAACTAGTGACCTAGGGGAATCCAAGGAGGGGTGACTTGCGGGGCTCGGACCAGGTTCTGTTACCCAGAATCCTTTGCAAACCTCAAAATTTGGCTAAAAAAACACATGTTCCTCACATTTCTGTGGCAGAAAGTTCGGGAATCTGAGAGGAGCCACAAATTTCCTTCCACCCAGCGTTCCCCCAAGTCTCCCGATAAAAATGTTACCTCACTTGTGTGGGTAGGCCTAGCGCCCGCGACAGGAAACGCCCCAAAGCGCAACGTGGACACATCCAAATTTTTGGAAGAAAACAGAGGTGTTTTTTGCGAAGTGCCTACCTGTAGATTTTGGCCTCTAGCTCAGCCGGCACCTAGGGAATCCTACCAAACCTGTGCATTTCTGAAAACTAGAGACCTAGGGGAATCCAAGGAGGGGTGACTTGCGGGGCTCGGACCAGGTTCTGTTACCCAGAATCCTTTGCAAACCTCAAAATGTGGCTAAAAAAACACATATTCCTCACATTTCTGTGGCAGAAAGTTCGGGAATCTGAGAGGAGCCACAAATTTCCTTCCACCCAGCGTTCCCCCAAGTCTCCCGATACAAATGATACCTCACTTGTGTGGGTAGGCCTAGCGCCCGCGACAGGAAACGCCCCAAAGCGCAACGTGGACACATCCAAATTTTTGGAAGAAAACAGAGGTGTTTTTTGCGAAGTGCCTACCTGTAGATTTTGGCCTCTAGCTCAGCCGGCACCTAGGGAAACCTACCAAACCTGTGCATTTCTGAAAACTAGAGACCTAGGGGAATCCAAGGAGGGGTGACTTGCGGGGCTCGGACCAGGTTCTGTTACCCAGAATCCTTTGCAAACCTCAAAATTTGGCTAAAAAAACACATGTTCCTCACATTTCTGTGGCAGAAAGTTCAGGAATCTGAGAGGAGCCACACATTTCCTTCCACCTAGCGTTCCCCCAAGTCTCCCGATAAAAATGATACCTCACTTGTGTGGGTAGGCCTAGCGCCCGCGACAGGAAACGCCCCAAAGCGCAACGTGGACACATCCAAATTTTTGGAAGAAAACAGAGGTGTTTTTTGCGAAGTGCCTACCTGTAGATTTTGGCCTCTAGCTCAGCCGGCACCTAGGGAAACCTACCAAACCTGTGCATTTCTGAACACTAGAGACCTAGGGGAATCCAAGGAGGGGTGACTTGCGGGGCTCGGACCAGGTTCTGTTACCCAGAATCCTTTGCAAACCTCAAAATGTGGCTAAAAAAACACATATTCCTCACATTTCTGTGGCAGAAAGTTCGGGAATCTGAGAGGAGCCACAAATTTCCTTCCACCCAGCGTTCCCCCAAGTCTCCCGATAAAAATGATACCTCACTTGTGTGGGTAGGCCTAGCGCCCGCGACAGGAAACGCCCCAAAGCGCAACGTGGACACATCCAAATTTTTGGAAGAAAACAGAGGTGTTTTTTGCGAAGTGCCTACCTGTAGATTTTGGCCTCTAGCTCAGCCGGCACCTAGGGAAACCTACCAAACCTGTGCATTTCTGAAAACTAGAGACCTAGGGGAATCCAAGGAGGGGTGACTTGCGGGGCTCGGACCAGGTTCTGTTACACAGAATCCTTTGCAAACCTCAAAATTTGGCTAAAAAAACAAATGTTCCTCACATTTCTGTGGCAGAAAGTTCGGGAATCTGAGAGGAGGCACAAATTTCATTCCACCCAGCGTTCCCCCAAGTCTCCCGATAAAAATGATACCTCACTTGTGTGGGTAGGCCTAGCGCCCGCGACAGGAAAAGCCCCAAAGCGCAACATGGACACATCCAAATTTTTGGAAGAAAACAGAGGTGTTTTTTGCGAAGTGCCTACCTGTAGATTTTGGCCTCTGGCTCAGCCGGCACCTAGGGAAACCTACCAAACCTGTGCATTTCTGAAAACTAGAGACCTAGGGGAATCCAAGGAGGGGTGACTTGCGGGGCTCGGACCAGGTTCTGTTACCCAGAATCCTTTGCAAACCTCAAAATGTGGCTAAAAAACCACATATTCCTCACATTTCTGTGGCAGAAAGTTCGGGAATCTGAGAGGAGCCACAAATTTCCTTCCACCCAGCGTTCCCCCAAGTCTCCCGATAAAAATGATACCTCACTTGTGTGGGTAGGCCTAGCGCCCGCAACAGGAAACGCCCCAAAGCGCAACGTGGACACATCCAAATTTTTGGAAGAAAACAGAGGTGTTTTTAGCGAAGTGCCTACCTGTAGATTTTGGCCTCTGGCTCAGCCGGCACCTAGGGAAACCTACTAAACCTGTGCATTTCTGAAAACTAGAGACCTAGGGGAATCCAAGGAGGGGTGACTTGCGGGGCTCGGACCAGGTTCTGTTACCCAGAATCCTTTGCAAACCTCAAAATGTGGCTAAAAAAACACATATTCCTCACATTTCTGTGGCAGAAAGTTCGGGAATCTGAGAGGAGCCACAAATTTCCTTCCACCCAGCGTTCCCCCAAGTCTCCCGATAAAAATGATACCTCACTTGTGTAGGTAGGCCTAGCGCCCGCGACAGGAAACGCCCCAAAGCGCAACGTGGACACATCCAAATTTTTGGAAGAAAACAGAGGTGTTTTTTGCGAAGTGCCTACCTGTAGATTTTGGCCTCTAGCTCAGCCGGCACCTAGGGAAACCTACCAAACCTGTGCATTTCTGAAAACTAGAGACCTAGGGGAATCCAAGGAGGGGTGACTTGCGGGGCTCGGACCAGGTTCTGTTACCCAGAATCCTTTGCAAACCTCAAAATTTGGCTAAAAAAACACATGTTCCTCACATTTCTGTGGCAGAAAGTTCTGGAATCTGAGAGGAGCCACACATTTCCTTCCACCCAGCGTTCCCCCAAGTCTCCCGATAAAAATGATACCTCACTTGTGTGGGTAGGCCTAGCGCCCGCAACAGGAAACGCCCCAAAGCGCAACGTGGACACATCCAAATTTTTGGAAGAAAACAGAGGTGTTTTTAGCGAAGTGCCTACCTGTAGATTTTGGCCTCTGGCTCAGCCGGGACCTAGGGAAACCTACCAAACCTGTGCATTTCTGAAAACTAGAGACCTAGGGGAATCCAAGGAGGGGTGACTTGCGGGGCTCGGACCAGGTTCTGTTACCCAGAATCCTTTGCAAACCTCAAAATGTGGCTAAAAAAACACATATTCCTCACATTTCTGTGGCAGAAAGTTCGGGAATCTGAGAGGAGCCACAAATTTCCTTCCACCCAGCGTTCCCCCAAGTCTCCCGATAAAAATGATACCTCACTTGTGTGGGTAGGCCTAGCGCCGGCGACAGGAAACGCCCCAAAGCGCACCGTGGACACATCCAAATTTTTGGAAGAAAACAGAGGTGTTTTTTGCGAAGTGCCTACCTGTAGATTTTGGCCTCTAGCTCAGCTGGCACCTAGGGAAACCTACCAAACCTGTGCATTTCTGAAAACTAGTGACCTAGGGGAATCCAAGGAGGGGTGACTTGCGGGGCTCGGACCAGGTTCAGTTACCCAGAATCCTTTGCAAACCTCAAAATGTGGCTAAAAAAACACATGTTCCTCACATTTCTGTGGCAGAAAGTTCGGGAATCTGAGAGGAGCCACAAATTTCCTTCCACCCAGCGTTCCCCCAAGTCTCCCGATAAAAATGATACCTCACTTGTGTGGGTAGGCCTAGCGCCCGCCACAGGAAACGCCCCAAAGCGCAACGTGGACACATCCAAATTTTTGGAAGAAAACAGAGGTGTTTTTTGCGAAGTGCCTACCTGTAGATTTTGGCCTCTAGCTCAGCCGGCACCTAGGGAAACCTACCAAACCTGTGCATTTCTGAAAACTAGAGACCTAGGGGAATCCAAGGAGGGGTGACTTGCGGGGCTCGGACCAGGTTCTGTTACCCAGAATCCTTTGCAAACCTCAAAATGTGGCTAAAAAAACACATATTCCTCACATTTCTGTGGCAGAAAGTTCGGGAATCTGAGAGGAGCCACAAATTTCCTTCCACCCAGCGTTCCCCCAAGTCTCCCGATAAAAATGATACCTCACTTGTGTAGGTAGGCCTAGCGCCCGCGACAGGAAACGCCCCAAAGCGCAACGTGGACACATCCAAATTTTTGGAAGAAAACAGAGGTGTTTTTTGCGAAGTGCCTACCTGTAGATTTTGGCCTCTAGCTCAGCCGGCACCTAGGGAAACCTACCAAACCTGTGCATTTCTGAAAACTAGAGACCTAGGGGAATCCAAGGAGGGGTGACTTGCGGGGCTCGGACCAGGTTCTGTTACCCAGAATCCTTTGCAAACCTCAAAATTTGGCTAAAAAAACACATGTTCCTCACATTTCTGTGGCAGAAAGTTCTGGAATCTGAGAGGAGCCACACATTTCCTTCCACCCAGCGTTCCCCCAAGTCTCCCGATAAAAATGATACCTCACTTGTGTGGGTAGGCCTAGCGCCCGCAACAGGAAACGCCCCAAAGCGCAACGTGGACACATCCAAATTTTTGGAAGAAAACAGAGGTGTTTTTAGCGAACTGCCTACCTGTAGATTTTGGCCTCTGGCTCAGCCGGCACCTAGGGAAACCTACCAAACCTGTGCATTTCTGAAAACTAGAGACCTAGGGGAATCCAAGGAGGGGTGACTTGCGGGGCTCGGACCAGGTTCTGTTACCCAGAATCCTTTGCAAACCTCAAAATGTGGCTAAAAAAACACATATTCCTCACATTTCTGTGGCAGAAAGTTCGGGAATCTGAGAGGAGCCACAAATTTCCTTCCACCCAGCGTTCCCCCAAGTCTCCCGATAAAAATGATACCTCACGTGTGTGGGTAGGCCTAGCGCCGGCGACAGGAAACGCCCCAAAGCGCAACGTGGACACATCCAAATTTTTGGAAGAAAACAGAGGTGTTTTTTGCGAAGTGCCTACCTGTAGATTTTGGCCTCTAGCTCAGCTGGCACCTAGGGAAACCTACCAAACCTGTGCATTTCTGAAAACTAGTGACCTAGGGGAATCCAAGGAGGGGTGACTTGCGGGGCTCGGACCAGGTTCTGTTACCCAGAATCCTTTGCAAACCTCAAAATGTGGCTAAAAAAACACATGTTCCTCACATTTCTGTGGCAGAAAGTTCGGGAATCTGAGAGGAGCCACAAATTTCCTTCCACTCAGCGTTCCCCCAAGTCTCCCGATAAAAATGATACCTCACTTGTGTGGGTAGGCCTAGCGCCCGCGACAGGAAACGCCCCAAAGCGCAACGTGGACACATCCAAATTTTTGGAAGAAAACAGAGGTGTTTTTTGCGAAGTGCCTACCTGTAGATTTTGGCCTCTAGCTCAGCCGGCACCTAGGGAAACCTACCAAACCTGTGCATTTCTGAAAACTAGAGACCTAGGGGAATCCAAGGAGGGGTGACTTGCGGGGCTCGGACCAGGTTCTGTTACCCAGAATCCTTTGCAAACCTCAAAATGTGGCTAAAAAAACACATATTCCTCACATTTCTGTGGCAGAAAGTTCGGGAATCTGAGAGGAGCCACAAATTTCCTTCCACCCAGCGTTCCCCCAAGTCTCCCGATAAAAATGATACCTCACTTGTGTAGGTAGGCCTAGCGCCCGCGACAGGAAACGCCCCAAAGCGCAACGTGGACACATCCAAATTTTTGGAAGAAAACAGAGGTGTTTTTTGCGAAGTGCCTACCTGTAGATTTTGGCCTCTAGCTCAGCCGGCACCTAGGGAAACCTACCAAACCTGTGCATTTCTGAAAACTAGAGACCTAGGGGAATCCAAGGAGGGGTGACTTGCGGGGCTCGGACCAGGTTCTGTTACCCAGAATCCTTTGCAAACCTCAAAATTTGGCTAAAAAAACACATGTTCCTCACATTTCTGTGGCAGAAAGTTCTGGAATCTGAGAGGAGCCACACATTTCCTTCCACCCAGCGTTCCCCCAAGTCTCCCGATAAAAATGATACCTCACTTGTGTGGGTAGGCCTAGCGCCCGCAACAGGAAACGCCCCAAAGCGCAACGTGGACACATCCAAATTTTTGGAAGAAAACAGAGGTGTTTTTAGCGAACTGCCTACCTGTAGATTTTGGCCTCTGGCTCAGCCGGCACCTAGGGAAACCTACCAAACCTGTGCATTTCTGAAAACTAGAGACCTAGGGGAATCCAAGGAGGGGTGACTTGCGGGGCTCGGACCAGGTTCTGTTACCCAGAATCCTTTGCAAACCTCAAAATGTGGCTAAAAAAACACATATTCCTCACATTTCTGTGGCAGAAAGTTCGGGAATCTGAGAGGAGCCACAAATTTCCTTCCACCCAGCGTTCCCCCAAGTCTCCCGATAAAAATGATACCTCACGTGTGTGGGTAGGCCTAGCGCCGGCGACAGGAAACGCCCCAAAGCGCAACGTGGACACATCCAAATTTTTGGAAGAAAACAGAGGTGTTTTTTGCGAAGTGCCTACCTGTAGATTTTGGCCTCTAGCTCAGCTGGCACCTAGGGAAACCTACCAAACCTGTGCATTTCTGAAAACTAGTGACCTAGGGGAATCCAAGGAGGGGTGACTTGCGGGGCTCGGACCAGGTTCTGTTACCCAGAATCCTTTGCAAACCTCAAAATGTGGCTAAAAAAACACATGTTCCTCACATTTCTGTGGCAGAAAGTTCGGGAATCTGAGAGGAGCCACAAATTTCCTTCCACTCAGCGTTCCCCCAAGTCTCCCGATAAAAATGATACCTCACTTGTGTGGGTAGGCCTAGCGCCCGCGACAGGAAACGCCCCAAAGCGCAACGTGGACACATCCAAATTTTTGGAAGAAAACAGAGGTGTTTTTTGCGAAGTGCCTACCTGTAGATTTTGGCCTCTAGCTCAGCCGGCACCTAGGGAAACCTATCAAACCTGTGCATTTCTGAAAACTAGAGACCTAGGGGAATCCAAGGAGGGGTGACTTGCGGGGCTCGGACCAGGTTCTGTTACCCAGAATCCTTTGCAAACCTCAAAATTTGGCTAAAAAAACACATGTTCCTCACATTTCTGTGGCAGAAAGTTCTGGAATCTGAGAGGAGCCACACATTTCCTTCCACCCAGCGTTCCCCCAAGTCTCCCGATAAAAATGATACCTCACTTGTGTGGGTAGGCCTAGCGCCCGCAACAGGAAACGCCCCAAAGCGCAACGTGGACACATCCAAATTTTTGGAAGAAAACAGAGGTGTTTTTAGCGAAGTGCCTACCTGTAGATTTTGGCCTCTGGCTCAGCCGGCACCTAGGGAAACCTACCAAACCTGTGCATTTCTGAAAACTAGAGACCTAGGGGAATCCAAGGAGGGGTGACTTGCGGGGCTCGGACCTGGTTCTGTTACCCAGAATCCTTTGCAAACCTCAAAATGTGGCTAAAAAAACACATATTCCTCACATTTCTGTGGCAGAAAGTTCGGGAATCTGAGAGGAGCCACAAATTCCCTTCCACCCAGCGTTCCCCCAAGTCTCCCGATAAAAATGATACCTCACTTGTGTGGGTAGGCCTAGCGCCCGCGACAGGAAACGCCCCAAAGCGCAACGTGGACACATCCAAATTTTTGGAAGAAAACAGAGGTGTTTTTTGCGAAGTGCCTACCTGTAGATTTTGGCCTCTAGCTCAGCCGGCACCCAGGGAAACCTACCAAACCTGTGCATTTCTGAAAACTAGAGACCTAGGGGAATCCAAGGAGAAGTGACTTGCGGGGCTCGGACCAGGTTCTGTTACCCAGAATCCTTTGCAAACCTCAAAATGTGGCTAAAAAAACACATATTCCTCACATTTCTGTGGCAGAAAGTTCGGGAATCTGAGAGGACCCACAAATTTCCTTCCACCCAGCGTTCCCCCAAGTCTCCCGATAAAAATGATACCTCACTTGTGTAGGTAGGCCTAGCGCCCGCGACAGGAAACGCCCCAAAGCGCAACGTGGACACATCCAAATTTTTGGAAGAAAACAGAGGTGTTTTTTGCGAAGTGCCTACCTGTAGATTTTGGCCTCTAGCTCAGCCGGCACCTAGGGAAACCTACCAAACCTGTGCATTTCTGAAAACTAGAGACCTAGGGGAATCCAAGGAGGGGTGACTTGCGGGGCTCGGATCAGGTTCTGTTACCCAGAATCCTTTGCAAACCTCAAAATTTGGCTAAAAAAACACATGTTCCTCACATTTCTGTGGCAGAAAGTTCTGGAATCTGAGAGGAGCCACACATTTCCTTCCACCCAGCGTTCCCCCAAGTCTCCCGATAAAAATGATACCTCACTTGTGTGGGTAGGCCTAGCGCCCGCAACAGGAAACGCCCCAAAGCGCAACGTGGACACATCCAAATTTTTGGAAGAAAACAGAGGTGTTTTTAGCGAAGTGCCTACCTGTAGATTTTGGCCTCTGGCTCAGCCGGCACCTAGGGAAACCTACCAAACCTGTGCATTTCTGAAAACTAGAGACCTAGGGGAATCCAAGGAGGGGTGACTTGCGGGGCTCGGACCAGGTTCTGTTACCCAGAATCCTTTGCAAACCTCAAAATGTGGCTAAAAAAACACATATTCCTCACATTTCTGTGGCAGAAAGTTCGGGAATCTGAGAGGACCCACAAATTTCCTTCCACCCAGCGTTCCCCCAAGTCTCCCGATAAAAATGATACCTCACTTGTGTAGGTAGGCCTAGCGCCCGCGACAGGAAACGCCCCAAAGCGCAACGTGGACACATCCAAATTTTTGGAAGAAAACAGAGGTGTTTTTTGCGAAGTGCCTACCTGTAGATTTTGGCCTCTAGCTCAGCCGGCACCTAGGGAAACCTACCAAACCTGTGCATTTCTGAAAACTAGAGACCTAGGGGAATCCAAGGAGGGGTGACTTGCGGGGCTCGGACCAGGTTCTGTTACCCAGAATCCTTTGCAAACCTCAAAATTTGGCTAAAAAAACACATGTTCCTCACATTTCTGTGGCAGAAAGTTCTGGAATCTGAGAGGAGCCACACATTTCCTTCCACCCAGCGTTCCCCCAAGTCTCCCGATAAAAATGATACCTCACTTGTGTGGGTAGGCCTAGCGCCCGCAACAGGAAACGCCCCAAAGCGCAACGTGGACACATCCAAATTTTTGGAAGAAAACAGAGGTGTTTTTAGCGAAGTGCCTACCTGTAGATTTTGGCCTCTGGCTCAGCCGGCACCTAGGGAAACCTACCAAACCTGTGCATTTCTGAAAACTAGAGACCTAGGGGAATCCAAGGAGGGGTGACTTGCGGGGCTCGGACCAGGTTCTGTTACCCAGAATCCTTTGCAAACCTCAAAATGTGGCTAAAAAAACACATATTCCTCACATTTCTGTGGCAGAAAGTTCGGGAATCTGAGAGGAGCCACAAATTTCCTTCCACCCAGCGTTCCCCCAAGTCTCCCGATAAAAATGATACCTCACTTGTGTGGGTAGGCCTAGCGCCGGCGACAGGAAACGCCCCAAAGCGCAACGTGGACACTTCCAAATTTTTGGAAGAAAACAGAGGTGTTTTTTGCGAAGTGCCTACCTGTAGATTTTGGCCTCTAGCTCAGCTGGCACCTAGGGAAACCTACCAAACCTGTGCATTTCTGAAAACTAGTGACCTAGGGGAATCCAAGGAGGGGTGACTTGCGGGGCTCGGACCAGGTTCTGTTACCCAGAATCCTTTGCAAACCTCAAAATGTGGCTAAAAAAACACATGTTCCTCACATTTCTGTGGCAGAAAGTTCGGGAATCTGAGAGGAGCCACAAATTTCCTTCCACCCAGCGTTCCCCCAAGTCTCCCGATAAAAATGATACCTCACTTGTGTGGGTAGGCCTAGCGCCCGCGACAGGAAACGCCCCAAAGCGCAACGTGGACACATCCAAATTTTTGGAAGAAAACAGAGGTGTTTTTTGCGAAGTGCCTACCTGTAGATTTTGGCCTCTAGCTCAGCCGGCACCTAGGGAAACCTACCAAACCTGTGCATTTCTGAAAACTAGAGACCTAGGGGAATCCAAGGAGGGGTGACTTGCGGGGCTCGGACCAGGTTCTGTTACCCAGAATCCTTTGCAAACCTCAAAATTTGGCTAAAAAAACACATGTTCCTCACATTTCTGTGGCAGAAAGTTCGGGAATCTGAGAGGAGCCACAAATTTCCTTCCACCCAGCGTTCCCCCAAGTCTCCCGATAAAAATGATACCTCACTTGTGTGGGTAGGCCTAGCGCCCGCGACAGGAAACGCCCCAAAGCGCAACGTGGACACATCCAAATTTTTGGAAGAAAACAGAGGTGTTTTTGCGAAGTGCCTACCTGTAGATTTTGGCCTCTAGCTCAGCCGGCACCTAGGGAAACCTACCAAACCTGTGCATTTCTGAAAACTAGAGACCTAGGGGAATCCAAGGAGGGGTGACTTGCGGGGCTCGGACCAGGTTCTGTTACTCAGAATCCTTTGCAAACCTCAAAATTTGGCTAAAAAAACAAATGTTCCTCACATTTCTGTGGCAGAAAGTTCGGGAATCTGAGAGGAGCCACAAATTTCATTCCACCCAGCGTTCCCCCAAGTCTCCCGATAAAAATGATACCTCACTTGTGTGGGTAGGCCTAGCGCCCGCGACAGGAAACGCCCCAAAGTGCAACGTGGACACATCCAAATTTTTGGAAGAAAACAGAGGTGTTTTTAGCGAAGTGCCTACCTGTAGATTTTGGCCTCTGGCTCAGCCGGCACCTAGGGAAACCTACCAAACCTGTGCATTTCTGAAAACTAGAGACCTAGGGGAATCCAAGGAGGGGTGACTTGCGGGGCTCGGACCAGGTTCTGTTACCCAGAATCCTTTGCAAACCTCAAAATTTGGCTAAAAAAACACATATTCCTCACATTTCTGTGGCAGAAAGTTCAGGAATCTGAGAGGAGCCACAAATTTCCTTCCACCCAGCGTTCCCCCAAGTCTCCCGATAAAAATGATACCTCACTTGTGTGGGTAGGCCTAGCGCCGGCGACAGGAAACGCCCCAAAGCGCAACGTGGACACATCCAAATTTTTGGAAGAAAACAGAGGTGTTTTTTGCGAAGTGCCTACCTGTAGATTTTGGCCTCTAGCTCAGCTGGCACCTAGGGAAACCTACCAAACCTGTGCATTTCTGAAAACTAGTGACCTAGGGGAATCCAAGGAGGGGTGACTTGCGGGGCTCGGACCAGGTTCTGTTACCCAGAATCCTTTGCAAACCTCAAAATTTGCCTAAAAAAACACATGTTCCTCACATTTCTGTGGCAGAAAGTTCGGGAATCTGAGAGGAGCCACAAATTTCCTTCCACCCAGCGTTCCCCCAAGTCTCCCGATAAAAATGTTACCTCACTTGTGTGGGTAGGCCTAGCGCCCGCGACAGGAAACGCCCCAAAGCGCAACGTGGACACATCCAAATTTTTGGAAGAAAACAGAGGTGTTTTTTGCGAAGTGCCTACCTGTAGATTTTGGCCTCTAGCTCAGCCGGCACCTAGGGAAACCTACCAAACCTGTGCATTTCTGAAAACTAGAGACCTAGGGGAATCCAAGGAGGGGTGACTTGCGGGGCTCGGACCAGGTTCTGTTACCCAGAATCCTTTGCAAACCTCAAAATTTGGCTAAAAAAACACATGTTCCTCACATTTCTGTGGCAGAAAGTTCGGGAATCTGAGAGGAGCCACAAATTTCCTTCCACCCAGCGTTCCCCCAAGTCTCCCGATAAAAATGATACCTCACTTGTGTGGGTAGGCCTAGCGCCCGCGACAGGAAACGCCCCAAAGCGCAACGTGGACACATCCAAATTTTTGGAAGAAAACAGAGGTGTTTTTTGCGAAGTGCCTACCTGTAGATTTTGGCCTCTAGCTCAGCCGGCACCTAGGGAAACCTACCAAACCTGTGCATTTCTGAAAACTAGAGACCTAGGGGAATCCAAGGAGGGGTGACTTGCGGGGCTCGGACCAGGTTCTGTTACCCAGAATCCTTTGCAAACCTCAAAATTTGGCTAAAAAAACAAATGTTCCTCACATTTCTGTGGCAGAAAGTTCGGGAATCTGAGAGGAGCCACAAATTTCATTCCACCCAGCGTTCCCCCAAGTCTCCCGATAAAAATGATACCTCACTTGTGTGGGTAGGCCTAGCGCCCGCGACAGGAAACGCCCCAAAGTGCAACGTGGACACATCCAAATTTTTGGAAGAAAACAGAGGTGTTTTTAGCGAAGTGCCTACCTGTAGATTTTGGCCTCTGGCTCAGCCGGCACCTAGGGAAACCTACCAAACCTGTGCATTTCTGAAAACTAGAGACCTAGGGGAATCCAAGGAGGGGTGACTTGCGGGGCTCGGACCAGGTTCTGTTACCCAGAATCCTTTGCAAACCTCAAAATTTGGCTAAAAAAACACATATTCCTCACATTTCTGTGGCAGAAAGTTCAGGAATCTGAGAGGAGCCACAAATTTCCTTCCACCCAGCGTTCCCCCAAGTCTCCCGATAAAAATGATACCTCACTTGTGTGGGTAGGCCTAGCGCCGGCGACAGGAAACGCCCCAAAGCGCAACGTGGACACATCCAAATTTTTGGAAGAAAACAGAGGTGTTTTTTGCGAAGTGCCTACCTGTAGATTTTGGCCTCTAGCTCAGCTGGCACCTAGGGAAACCTACCAAACCTGTGCATTTCTGAAAACTAGTGACCTAGGGGAATCCAAGGAGGGGTGACTTGCGGGGCTCGGACCAGGTTCTGTTACCCAGAATCCTTTGCAAACCTCAAAATTTGGCTAAAAAAACACATGTTCCTCACATTTCTGTGGCAGAAAGTTCGGGAATCTGAGAGGAGCCACAAATTTCCTTCCACCCAGCGTTCCCCCAAGTCTCCCGATAAAAATGTTACCTCACTTGTGTGGGTAGGCCTAGCGCCCGCGACAGGAAACGCCCCAAAGCGCAACGTGGACACATCCAAATTTTTGGAAGAAAACAGAGGTGTTTTTTGCGAAGTGCCTACCTGTAGATTTTGGCCTCTAGCTCAGCCGGCACCTAGGGAATCCTACCAAACCTGTGCATTTCTGAAAACTAGAGACCTAGGGGAATCCAAGGAGGGGTGACTTGCGGGGCTCGGACCAGGTTCTGTTACCCAGAATCCTTTGCAAACCTCAAAATGTGGCAAAAAAAACACATATTCCTCACATTTCTGTGGCAGAAAGTTCGGGAATCTGAGAGGAGCCACAAATTTCCTTCCACCCAGCGTTCCCCCAAGTCTCCCGATAAAAATGATACCTCACTTGTGTGGGTAGGCCTAGCGCCCGCGACAGGAAACGCCCCAAAGCGCAACGTGGACACATCCAAATTTTTGGAAGAAAACAGAGGTGTTTTTTGCGAAGTGCCTACCTGTAGATTTTGGCCTCTAGCTCAGCCGGCACCTAGGGAAACCTACCAAACCTGTGCATTTCTGAAAACTAGAGACCTAGGGGAATCCAAGGAGGGGTGACTTGCGGGGCTCGGACCAGGTTCTGTTACCCAGAATCCTTTGCAAACCTCAAAATTTGGCTAAAAAAACACATGTTCCTCACATTTCTGTGGCAGAAAGTTCAGGAATCTGAGAGGAGCCACACATTTCCTTCCACCCAGCGTTCCCCCAAGTCTCCCGATAAAAATGATACCTCACTTGTGTGGGTAGGCCTAGCGCCCGCGACAGGAAACGCCCCAAAGCGCAACGTGGACACATCCAAATTTTTGGAAGAAAACAGAGGTGTTTTTTGCGAAGTGCCTACCTGTAGATTTTGGCCTCTAGCTCAGCCGGCACCTAGGGAAACCTACCAAACCTGTGCATTTCTGAACACTAGAGACCTAGGGGAATCCAAGGAGGGGTGACTTGCGGGGCTCGGACCAGGTTCTGTTACCCAGAATCCTTTGCAAACCTCAAAATGTGGCTAAAAAAACACATATTCCTCACATTTCTGTGGCAGAAAGTTCGGGAATCTGAGAGGAGCCACAAATTTCCTTCCACCCAGCGTTCCCCCAAGTCTCCCGATAAAAATGATACCTCACTTGTGTGGGTAGGCCTAGCGCCCGCGACAGGAAACGCCCCAAAGCGCAACGTGGACACATCCAAATTTTTGGAAGAAAACAGAGGTGTTTTTTGCGAAGTGCCTACCTGTAGATTTTGGCCTCTAGCTCAGCCGGCACCTAGGGAAACCTACCAAACCTGTGCATTTCTGAAAACTAGAGACCTAGGGGAATCCAAGGAGGGGTGACTTGCGGGGCTCGGACCAGGTTCTGTTACACAGAATCCTTTGCAAACCTCAAAATTTGGCTAAAAAAACAAATGTTCCTCACATTTCTGTGGCAGAAAGTTCGGGAATCTGAGAGGAGGCACAAATTTCATTCCACCCAGCGTTCCCCCAAGTCTCCCGATAAAAATGATACCTCACTTGTGTGGGTAGGCCTAGCGCCCGCGACAGGAAACGCCCCAAAGCGCAACATGGACACATCCAAATTTTTGGAAGAAAACAGAGGTGTTTTTTGCGAAGTGCCTACCTGTAGATTTTGGCCTCTGGCTCAGCCGGCACCTAGGGAAACCTACCAAACCTGTGCATTTCTGAAAACTAGAGACCTAGGGGAATCCAAGGAGGGGTGACTTGCGGGGCTCGGACCAGGTTCTGTTACCCAGAATCCTTTGCAAACCTCAAAATGTGGCTAAAAAACCACATATTCCTCACATTTCTGTGGCAGAAAGTTCGGGAATCTGAGAGGAGCCACAAATTTCCTTCCACCCAGCGTTCCCCCAAGTCTCCCGATAAAAATGATACCTCACTTGTGTGGGTAGGCCTAGCGCCCGCGACAGGAAACGCCCCAAAGCGCAACGTGGACACATCCAAATTTTTGGAAGAAAACAGAGGTGTTTTTAGCGAAGTGCCTACCTGTAGATTTTGGCCTCTGGCTCAGCCGGCACCTAGGAAAACCTACTAAACCTGTGCATTTCTGAAAACTAGAGACCTAGGGGAATCCAAGGAGGGGTGACTTGCGGGGCTCGGACCAGGTTCTGTTACCCAGAATCCTTTGCAAACCTCAAAATGTGGCTAAAAATACACATATTCCTCACATTTCTGTGGCAGAAAGTTCGGGAATCTGAGAGGAGCCACAAATTTCCTTCCACCCAGCGTTCCCCCAAGTCTCCCGATAAAAATGATACCTCACTTGTGTAGGTAGGCCTAGCGCCCGCGACAGGAAACGCCCCAAAGCGCAACGTGGACACATCCAAATTTTTGGAAGAAAACAGAGGTGTTTTTTGCGAAGTGCCTACCTGTAGATTTTGGCCTCTAGCTCAGCCGGCACCTAGGGAAACCTACCAAACCTGTGCATTTCTGAAAACTAGAGACCTAGGGGAATCCAAGGAGGGGTGACTTGCGGGGCTCGGACCAGGTTCTGTTACCCAGAATCCTTTGCAAACCTCAAAATTTGGCTAAAAAAACAAATGTTCCTCACATTTCTGTGGCAGAAAGTTCGGGAATCTGAGAGGAGCCACAAATTTCATTCCACCCAGCGTTCCCCCAAGTCTCCCGATAAAAATGATACCTCACTTGTGTGGGTAGGCCTAGCGCCCGCGACAGGAAACGCCCCAAAGTGCAACGTGGACACATCCAAATTTTGGGAAGAAAACAGAGGTGTTTTTAGCGAAGTGCCTACCTGTAGATTTTGGCCTCTGGCTCAGCCGGCACCTAGGGAAACCTACCAAACCTGTGCATTTCTGAAAACTAGAGACCTAGGGGAATCCAAGGAGGGGTGACTTGCGGGGCTCGGACCAGGTTCTGTTACCCAGAATCCTTTGCAAACCTCAAAATTTGGCTAAAAAAACACATATTCCTCACATTTCTGTGGCAGAAAGTTCAGGAATCTGAGAGGAGCCACAAATTTCCTTCCACCCAGCGTTCCCCCAAGTCTCCCGATAAAAATGATACCTCACTTGTGTGGGTAGGCCTAGCGCCGGCGACAGGAAACGCCCCAAAGCGCAACGTGGACACATCCAAATTTTTGGAAGAAAACAGAGGTGTTTTTTGCGAAGTGCCTACCTGTAGATTTTGGCCTCTAGCTCAGCTGGCACCTAGGGAAACCTACCAAACCTGTGCATTTCTGAAAACTAGTGACCTAGGGGAATCCAAGGAGGGGTGACTTGCGGGGCTCGGACCAGGTTCTGTTACCCAGAATCCTTTGCAAACCTCAAAATTTGGCTAAAAAAACACATGTTCCTCACATTTCTGTGGCAGAAAGTTCGGGAATCTGAGAGGAGCCACAAATTTCCTTCCACCCAGCGTTCCCCCAAGTCTCCCGATAAAAATGTTACCTCACTTGTGTGGGTAGGCCTAGCGCCCGCGACAGGAAACGCCCCAAAGCGCAACGTGGACACATCCAAATTTTTGGAAGAAAACAGAGGTGTTTTTTGCGAAGTGCCTACCTGTAGATTTTGGCCTCTAGCTCAGCCGGCACCTAGGGAATCCTACCAAACCTGTGCATTTCTGAAAACTAGAGACCTAGGGGAATCCAAGGAGGGGTTACTTGCGGGGCTCGGACCAGGTTCTGTTACCCAGAATCCTTTGCAAACCTCAAAATGTGGCTAAAAAAACACATATTCCTCACATTTCTGTGGCAGAAAGTTCGGGAATCTGAGAGGAGCCACAAATTTCCTTCCACCCAGCGTTCCCCCAAGTCTCCCGATAAAAATGATACCTCACTTGTGTGGGTAGGCCTAGCGCCCGCGACAGGAAACGCCCCAAAGCGCAACGTGGACACATCCAAATTTTTGGAAGAAAACAGAGGTGTTTTTTGCAAAGTGCCTACCTGTAGATTTTGGCCTCTAGCTCAGCCGGCACCTAGGGAAACCTACCAAACCTGTGCATTTCTGAAAACTAGAGACCTAGGGGAATCCAAGGAGGGGTGACTTGCGGGGCTCGGACCAGGTTCTGTTACCCAGAATCCTTTGCAAACCTCAAAATTTGGCTAAAAAAACACATGTTCCTCACATTTCTGTGGCAGAAAGTTCAGGAATCTGAGAGGAGCCACACATTTCCTTCCACCCAGCGTTCCCCCAAGTCTCCCGATAAAAATGATACCTCACTTGTGTGGGTAGGCCTAGCGCCCGCGACAGGAAACGCCCCAAAGCGCAACGTGGACACATCCACATTTTTGGAAGAAAACAGAGGTGTTTTTTGCGAAGTGCCTACCTGTAGATTTTGGCCTCTAGCTCAGCCGGCACCTAGGGAATCCTACCAAACCTGTGCATTTCTGAAAACTAGAGACCTAGGGGAATCCAAGGAGGGGTGACTTGCGGGGCTCGGACCAGGTTCTGTTACCCAGAATCCTTTGCAAACCTCAAAATGTGGCTAAAAAAACACATATTCCTCACATTTCTGTGGCAGAAAGTTCGGGAATCTGAGAGGAGCCACAAATTTCCTTCCACCCAGCGTTCCCCCAAGTCTCCCGATAAAAATGATACCTCACTTGTGTGGGTAGGCCTAGCGCCCGCGACAGGAAACGCCCCAAAGCGCAACGTGGACACATCCAAATTTTTGGAAGAAAACAGAGGTGTTTTTTGCGAAGTGCCTACCTGTAGATTTTGGCCTCTAGCTCAGCCGGCACCTACGGAAACCTACCAAACCTGTGCATTTCTGAAAACTAGAGACCTAGGGGAATCCAAGGAGGGGTGACTTGCGGGGCTCGGACCAGGTTCTGTTACCCAGAATCCTTTGCAAACCTCAAAATTTGGCTAAAAAAACACATGTTCCTCACATTTCTGTGGCAGAAAGTTCAGGAATCTGAGAGGAGCCACACATTTCCTTCCACCCAGCGTTCCCCCAAGTCTCCCGATAAAAATGATACCTCACTTGTGTGGGTAGGCCTAGCGCCCGCGACAGGAAACGCCCCAAAGCGCAACGTGGACACATCCAAATTTTTGGAAGAAAACAGAGGTGTTTTTTGCGAAGTGCCTACCTGTAGATTTTGGCCTCTAGCTCAGCCGGCACCTAGGGAAACCTACCAAACCTGTGCATTTCTGAACACTAGAGACCTAGGGGAATCCAAGGAGGGGTGACTTGCGGGGCTCGGACCAGGTTCTGTTACCCAGAATCCTTTGCAAACCTCAAAATGTGGCTAAAAAAACACATATTCCTCACATTTCTGTGGCAGAAAGTTCGGGAATCTGAGAGGAGCCACAAATTTCCTTCCACCCAGCGTTCCCCCAAGTCTCCCGATAAAAATGATACCTCACTTGTGTGGGTAGGCCTAGCGCCCGCGACAGGAAACGCCCCAAAGCGCAACGTGGACACATCCAAATTTTTGGAAGAAAACAGAGGTGTTTTTTGCGAAGTGCCTACCTGTAGATTTTGGCCTCTAGCTCAGCCGGCACCTAGGGAAACCTACCAAACCTGTGCATTTCTGAAAACTAGAGACCTAGGGGAATCCAAGGAGGGGTGACTTGCGGGGCTCGGACCAGGTTCTGTTACCCAGAATCCTTTGCAAACCTCAAAATTTGGCTAAAAAAACACATGTTCCTCACATTTCTGTGGCAGAAAGTTCAGGAATCTGAGAGGAGCCACACATTTCCTTCCACCCAGCGTTCCCCCAAGTCTCCCGATAAAAATGATACCTCACTTGTGTGGGTAGGCCTAGCGCCCGCGACAGGAAACACCCCAAAGCGCAACGTGGACACATCCAAATTTTTGGAAGAAAACAGAGGTGTTTTTTGCGAAGTGCCTACCTGTAGATTTTGGCCTCTAGCTCAGCCGGCACCTAGGGAAACCTACCAAACCTGTGCATTTCTGAAAACTAGAGACCTAGGGGAATCCAAGGAGGGGTGACTTGCGGGGCTCGGACCAGGTTCTGTTACCCAGAATCCTTTGCAAACCTCAAAATTTGGCTAAAAAAACACATGTTCCTCACATTTCTGTGGCAGAAAGTTCAGGAATCTGAGAGGAGCCACACATTTCCTTCCACCCAGCGTTCCCCCAAGTCTCCCGATAAAAATGATACCTCACTTGTGTGGGTAGGCCTAGCGCCCGCGACAGGAAACGCCCCAAAGCGCAACGTGGACACATCCAAATTTTTGGAAGAAAACAGAGGTGTTTTTTGCGAAGTGCCTACCTGTAGATTTTGGCCTCTAGCTCAGCCGGCACCTAGGGAAACCTACCAAACCTGTGCATTTCTGAACACTAGAGACCTAGGGGAATCCAAGGAGGGGTGACTTGCGGGGCTCGGACCAGGTTCTGTTACCCAGAATCCTTTGCAAACCTCAAAATGTGGCTAAAAAAACACATATTCCTCACATTTCTGTGGCAGAAAGTTCGGGAATCTGAGAGGAGCCACAAATTTCCTTCCACCCAGCGTTCCCCCAAGTCTCCCGATAAAAATGATACCTCACTTGTGTGGGTAGGCCTAGCGCCCGCGACAGGAAACGCCCCAAAGCGCAACGTGGACACATCCAAATTTTTGGAAGAAAACAGAGGTGTTTTTTGCGAAGTGCCTACCTGTAGATTTTGGCCTCTAGCTCAGCCGGCACCTAGGGAAACCTACCAAACCTGTGCATTTCTGAAAACTAGAGACCTAGGGGAATCCAAGGAGGGGTGACTTGCGGGGCTCGGACCAGGTTCTGTTACACAGAATCCTTTGCAAACCTCAAAATTTGGCTAAAAAAACAAATGTTCCTCACATTTCTGTGGCAGAAAGTTCGGGAATCTGAGAGGAGGCACAAATTTCATTCCACCCAGCGTTCCCCCAAGTCTCCCGATAAAAATGATACCTCACTTGTGTGGGTAGGCCTAGCGCCCGCGACAGGAAACGCCCCAAAGCGCAACATGGACACATCCAAATTTTTGGAAGAAAACAGAGGTGTTTTTTGCGAAGTGCCTACCTGTAGATTTTGGCCTCTGGCTCAGCCGGCACCTAGGGAAACCTACCAAACCTGTGCATTTCTGAAAACTAGTGACCTAGGGGAATCCAAGGAGGGGTGACTTGCGGGGCTCGGACCAGGTTCTGTTACCCAGAATCCTTTGCAAACCTCAAAATGTGGCTAAAAAACCACATATTCCTCACATTTCTGTGGCAGAAAGTTCGGGAATCTGAGAGGAGCCACAAATTTCCTTCCACCCAGCGTTCCCCCAAGTCTCCCGATAAAAATGATACCTCACTTGTGTGGGTAGGCCTAGCGCCCGCGACAGGAAACGCCCCAAAGCGCAACGTGGACACATCCAAATTTTTGGAAGAAAACAGAGGTGTTTTTAGCGAAGTGCCTACCTGTAGATTTTGGCCTCTGGCTCAGCCGGCACCTAGGGAAACCTACTAAACCTGTGCATTTCTGAAAACTAGAGACCTAGGGGAATCCAAGGAGGGGTGACTTGCGGGGCTCGGACCAGGTTCTGTTACCCAGAATCCTTTGCAAACCTCAAAATGTGGCTAAAAAAACACATATTCCTCACATTTCTGTGGCAGAAAGTTCGGGAATCTGAGAGGAGCCACAAATTTCCTTCCACCCAGCGTTCCCCCAAGTCTCCCGATAAAAATGATACCTCACTTGTGTGTGTAGGCCTAGCGCCCGCGACAGGAAACGCCCCAAAGCGCAACGTGGACACATCCAAATTTTTGGAAGAAAACAGAGGTGTTTTTTGCGAAGTGCCTACCTGTAGATTTTGGCCTCTAGCTCAGCCGGCACCTAGGGAAACCTACCAAACCTGTGCATTTCTGAAAACTAGAGACCTAGGGGAATCCAAGGAGGGGTGACTTGCGGGGCTCGGACCAGGTTCTGTTACCCAGAATCCTTTGCAAACCTCAAAATTTGGCTAAAAAAACACATGTTCCTCACATTTCTGTGGCAGAAAGTTCTGGAATCTGAGAGGAGCCACACATTTCCTTCCACCCAGCGTTCCCCCAAGTCTCCCGATAAAAATGATACCTCACTTGTGTGGGTAGGCCTAGCGCCCGCAACAGGAAACGCCCCAAAGCGCAACGTGGACACATCCAAATTTTTGGAAGAAAACAGAGGTGTTTTTAGCGAAGTGCCTACCTGTAGATTTTGGCCTCTGGCTCAGCCGGGACCTAGGGAAACCTACCAAACCTGTGCATTTCTGAAAACTAGAGACCTAGGGGAATCCAAGGAGGGGTGACTTGCGGGGCTCGGACCAGGTTCTGTTACCCAGAATCCTTTGCAAACCTCAAAATGTGGCTAAAAAAACACATATTCCTCACATTTCTGTGGCAGAAAGTTCGGGAATCTGAGAGGAGCCACAAATTTCCTTCCACCCAGCGTTCCCCCAAGTCTCCCGATAAAAATGATACCTCACTTGTGTGGGTAGGCCTAGCGCCGGCGACAGGAAACGCCCCAAAGCGCACCGTGGACACATCCAAATTTTTGGAAGAAAACAGAGGTGTTTTTTGCGAAGTGCCTACCTGTAGATTTTGGCCTCTAGCTCAGCTGGCACCTAGGGAAACCTACCAAACCTGTGCATTTCTGAAAACTAGTGACCTAGGGGAATCCAAGGAGGGGTGACTTGCGGGGCTCGGACCAGGTTCAGTTACCCAGAATCCTTTGCAAACCTCAAAATGTGGCTAAAAAAACACATGTTCCTCACATTTCTGTGGCAGAAAGTTCGGGAATCTGAGAGGAGCCACAAATTTCCTTCCACCCAGCGTTCCCCCAAGTCTCCCGATAAAAATGATACCTCACTTGTGTGGGTAGGCCTAGCGCCCGCCACAGGAAACGCCCCAAAGCGCAACGTGGACACATCCAAATTTTTGGAAGAAAACAGAGGTGTTTTTTGCGAAGTGCCTACCTGTAGATTTTGGCCTCTAGCTCAGCCGGCACCTAGGGAAACCTACCAAACCTGTGCATTTCTGAAAACTAGAGACCTAGGGGAATCCAAGGAGGGGTGACTTGCGGGGCTCGGACCAGGTTCTGTTACCCAGAATCCTTTGCAAACCTCAAAATGTGGCTAAAAAAACACATATTCCTCACATTTCTGTGGCAGAAAGTTCGGGAATCTGAGAGGAGCCACAAATTTCCTTCCACCCAGCGTTCCCCCAAGTCTCCCGATAAAAATGATACCTCACTTGTGTAGGTAGGCCTAGCGCCCGCGACAGGAAACGCCCCAAAGCGCAACGTGGACACATCCAAATTTTTGGAAGAAAACAGAGGTGTTTTTTGCGAAGTGCCTACCTGTAGATTTTGGCCTCTAGCTCAGCCGGCACCTAGGGAAACCTACCAAACCTGTGCATTTCTGAAAACTAGAGACCTAGGGGAATCCAAGGAGGGGTGACTTGCGGGGCTCGGACCAGGTTCTGTTACCCAGAATCCTTTGCAAACCTCAAAATTTGGCTAAAAAAACACATGTTCCTCACATTTCTGTGGCAGAAAGTTCTGGAATCTGAGAGGAGCCACACATTTCCTTCCACCCAGCGTTCCCCCAAGTCTCCCGATAAAAATGATACCTCACTTGTGTGGGTAGGCCTAGCGCCCGCAACAGGAAACGCCCCAAAGCGCAACGTGGACACATCCAAATTTTTGGAAGAAAACAGAGGTGTTTTTTGCGAAGTGCCTACCTGTAGATTTTGGCCTCTAGCTCAGCCGGCACCTAGGGAAACCTACCAAACCTGTGCATTTCTGAACACTAGAGACCTAGGGGAATCCAAGGAGGGGTGACTTGCGGGGCTCGGACCAGGTTCTGTTACCCAGAATCCTTTGCAAACCTCAAAATGTGGCTAAAAAAACACATATTCCTCACATTTCTGTGGCAGAAAGTTCGGGAATCTGAGAGGAGCCACAAATTTCCTTCCACCCAGCGTTCCCCCAAGTCTCCCGATAAAAATGATACCTCACTTGTGTGGGTAGGCCTAGCGCCCGCGACAGGAAACGCCCCAAAGCGCAACGTGGACACATCCAAATTTTTGGAAGAAAACAGAGGTGTTTTTTGCGAAGTGCCTACCTGTAGATTTTGGCCTCTAGCTCAGCCGGCACCTAGGGAAACCTACCAAACCTGTGCATTTCTGAAAACTAGAGACCTAGGGGAATCCAAGGAGGGGTGACTTGCGGGGCTCGGACCAGGTTCTGTTACCCAGAATCCTTTGCAAACCTCAAAATTTGGCTAAAAAAACACATGTTCCTCACATTTCTGTGGCAGAAAGTTCTGGAATCTGAGAGGAGCCACACATTTCCTTCCACCCAGCGTTCCCCCAAGTCTCCCGATAAAAATGATACCTCACTTGTGTGGGTAGGCCTAGCGCCCGCAACAGGAAACGCCCCAAAGCGCAACGTGGACACATCCAAATTTTTGGAAGAAAACAGAGGTGTTTTTTGCGAAGTGCCTACCTGTAGATTTTGGCCTCTAGCTCAGCCGGCACCTAGGGAAACCTACCAAACCTGTGCATTTCTGAACACTAGAGACCTAGGGGAATCCAAGGAGGGGTGACTTGCGGGGCTCGGACCAGGTTCTGTTACCCAGAATCCTTTGCAAACCTCAAAATGTGGCTAAAAAAACACATATTCCTCACATTTCTGTGGCAGAAAGTTCGGGAATCTGAGAGGAGCCACAAATTTCCTTCCACCCAGCGTTCCCCCAAGTCTCCCGATAAAAATGATACCTCACTTGTGTGGGTAGGCCTAGCGCCCGCGACAGGAAACGCCCCAAAGCGCAACGTGGACACATCCAAATTTTTGGAAGAAAACAGAGGTGTTTTTTGCGAAGTGCCTACCTGTAGATTTTGGCCTCTAGCTCAGCCGGCACCTAGGGAAACCTACCAAACCTGTGCATTTCTGAAAACTAGAGACCTAGGGGAATCCAAGGAGGGGTGACTTGCGGGGCTCGGACCAGGTTCTGTTACCCAGAATCCTTTGCAAACCTCAAAATTTGGCTAAAAAAACACATGTTCCTCACATTTCTGTGGCAGAAAGTTCAGGAATCTGAGAGGAGCCACACATTTCCTTCCACCCAGCGTTCCCCCAAGTCTCCCGATAAAAATGATACCTCACTTGTGTGGGTAGGCCTAGCGCCGGCGACAGGAAACGCCCCAAAGCGCAACGTGGACACATCCAAATTTTTGGAAGAAAACAGAGGTGTTTTTTGCGAAGTGCCTACCTGTAGATTTTGGCCTCTAGCTCAGCTGGCACCTAGGGAAACCTACCAAACCTGTGCATTTCTGAAAACTAGTGACCTAGGGGAATCCAAGGAGGGGTGACTTGCGGGGCTCGGACCAGGTTCTGTTACCCAGAATCCTTTGCAAACCTCAAAATGTGGCTAAAAAAACACATGTTCCTCACATTTCTGTGGCAGAAAGTTCGGGAATCTGAGAGGAGCCACAAATTTCCTTCCACTCAGCGTTCCCCCAAGTCTCCCGATAAAAATGATACCTCACTTGTGTGGGTAGGCCTAGCGCCCGCGACAGGAAACGCCCCAAAGCGCAACGTGGACACATCCAAATTTTTGGAAGAAAACAGAGGTGTTTTTTGCGAAGTGCCTACCTGTAGATTTTGGCCTCTAGCTCAGCCGGCACCTAGGGAAACCTATCAAACCTGTGCATTTCTGAAAACTAGAGACCTAGGGGAATCCAAGGAGGGGTGACTTGCGGGGCTCGGACCAGGTTCTGTTACCCAGAATCCTTTGCAAACCTCAAAACTAAGGCTAAAAAAACACATGTTCCTCAAATTTCTGTGGCAGAAAGTTCAGGAATCTGAGAGGAGCCACAAATTTCCTTCCACCCAGCGTTCCCCCAAGTCTCCCGATAAAAATGATACCTCACTTGTGTGGGTAGGCGTAGCGCCCGCGACAGGAAACGCCCCAAAGCGCAACGTGGACACATCCAAATTTTTGGAAGAAAACAGAGGTGTTTTTTGCGAAGTGCCTACCTGTAGATTTTGGCCTCTAGCTCAGCCGGCACCTAGGGAAACCTACCAAACCTGTGCATTTCTGAAAACTAGAGACCTAGGGGAATCCAAGGAGGGGTGACTTGCGGGGCTCGGACCAGGTTCTGTTACCCAGAATCCTTTGCAAACCTCAAAATTTGGCTAAAAAAACACATGTTCCTCACATTTCTGTGGCAGAAAGTTCTGGAATCTGAGAGGAGCCACACATTTCCTTCCACCCAGCGTTCCCCCAAGTCTCCCGATAAAAATGATACCTCACTTGTGTGGGTAGGCCTAGCGCCCGCAACAGGAAACGCCCCAAAGCGCAACGTGGACACATCCAAATTTTTGGAAGAAAACAGAGGTGTTTTTAGCGAAGTGCCTACCTGTAGATTTTGGCCTCTAGCTCAGCCGGCACCTAGGGAAACCTACCAAACCTGTGCATTTCTGAAAACTAGAGACCTAGGGGAATCCAAGGAGGGGTGACTTGCGGGGCTCGGACCAGGTTCTGTTACCCAGAATCCTTTGCAAACCTCAAAATTTGGCTAAAAAAACACATGTTCCTCACATTTCTGTGGCAGAAAGTTCAGGAATCTGAGAGGAGCCACACATTTCCTTCCACCCAGCGTTCCCCCAAGTCTCCCGATAAAAATGATACCTCACTTGTGTGGGTAGGCCTAGCGCCCGCGACAGGAAACGCCCCAAAGCGCAACGTGGACACATCCAAATTTTTGGAAGAAAACAGAGGTGTTTTTTGCGAAGTGCCTACCTGTAGATTTTGGCCTCTAGCTCAGCCGGCACCTAGGGAAACCTACCAAACCTGTGCATTTCTGAACACTAGAGACCTAGGGGAATCCAAGGAGGGGTGACTTGCGGGGCTCGGACCAGGTTCTGTTACCCAGAATCCTTTGCAAACCTCAAAATGTGGCTAAAAAAACACATATTCCTCACATTTCTGTGGCAGAAAGTTCGGGAATCTGAGAGGAGCCACAAATTTCCTTCCACCCAGCGTTCCCCCAAGTCTCCCGATAAAAATGATACCTCACTTGTGTGGGTAGGCCTAGCGCCCGCGACAGGAAACGCCCCAAAGCGCAACGTGGACACATCCAAATTTTTGGAAGAAAACAGAGGTGTTTTTTGCGAAGTGCCTACCTGTAGATTTTGGCCTCTAGCTCAGCCGGCACCTAGGGAAACCTACCAAACCTGTGCATTTCTGAAAACTAGAGACCTAGGGGAATCCAAGGAGGGGTGACTTGCGGGGCTCGGACCAGGTTCTGTTACACAGAATCCTTTGCAAACCTCAAAATTTGGCTAAAAAAACAAATGTTCCTCACATTTCTGTGGCAGAAAGTTCGGGAATCTGAGAGGAGGCACAAATTTCATTCCACCCAGCGTTCCCCCAAGTCTCCCGATAAAAATGATACCTCACTTGTGTGGGTAGGCCTAGCGCCCGCGACAGGAAACGCCCCAAAGCGCAACATGGACACATCCAAATTTTTGGAAGAAAACAGAGGTGTTTTTTGCGAAGTGCCTACCTGTAGATTTTGGCCTCTGGCTCAGCCGGCACCTAGGGAAACCTACCAAACCTGTGCATTTCTGAAAACTAGAGACCTAGGGGAATCCAAGGAGGGGTGACTTGCGGGGCTCGGACCAGGTTCTGTTACCCAGAATCCTTTGCAAACCTCAAAATGTGGCTAAAAAACCACATATTCCTCACATTTCTGTGGCAGAAAGTTCGGGAATCTGAGAGGAGCCACAAATTTCCTTCCACCCAGCGTTCCCCCAAGTCTCCCGATAAAAATGATACCTCACTTGTGTGGGTAGGCCTAGCGCCCGCGACAGGAAACGCCCCAAAGCGCAACGTGGACACATCCAAATTTTTGGAAGAAAACAGAGGTGTTTTTAGCGAAGTGCCTACCTGTAGATTTTGGCCTCTGGCTCAGCCGGCACCTAGGGAAACCTACTAAACCTGTGCATTTCTGAAAACTAGAGACCTAGGGGAATCCAAGGAGGGGTGACTTGCGGGGCTCGGACCAGGTTCTGTTACCCAGAATCCTTTGCAAACCTCAAAATTTGGCTAAAAAAACAAATGTTCCTCACATTTCTGTGGCAGAAAGTTCGGGAATCTGAGAGGAGCCACAAATTTCATTCCACCCAGCGTTCCCCCAAGTCTCCCGATAAAAATGATACCTCACTTGTGTGGGTAGGCCTAGCGCCCGCGACAGGAAACGCCCCAAAGTGCAACGTGGACACATCCAAATTTTTGGAAGAAAACAGAGGTGTTTTTAGCGAAGTGCCTACCTGTAGATTTTGGCCTCTGGCTCAGCCGGCACCTAGGGAAACCTACCAAACCTGTGCATTTCTGAAAACTAGAGACCTAGGGGAATCCAAGGAGGGGTGACTTGCGGGGCTCGGACCAGGTTCTGTTACCCAGAATCCTTTGCAAACCTCAAAATTTGGCTAAAAAAACACATATTCCTCACATTTCTGTGGCAGAAAGTTCAGGAATCTGAGAGGAGCCACAAATTTCCTTCCACCCAGCGTTCCCCCAAGTCTCCCGATAAAAATGATACCTCACTTGTGTGGGTAGGCCTAGCGCCGGCGACAGGAAACGCCCCAAAGCGCAACGTGGACACATCCAAATTTTTGGAAGAAAACAGAGGTGTTTTTTGCGAAGTGCCTACCTGTAGATTTTGGCCTCTAGCTCAGCTGGCACCTAGGGAAACCTACCAAACCTGTGCATTTCTGAAAACTAGTGACCTAGGGGAATCCAAGGAGGGGTGACTTGCGGGGCTCGGACCAGGTTCTGTTACCCAGAATCCTTTGCAAACCTCAAAATTTGGCTAAAAAAACACATGTTCCTCACATTTCTGTGGCAGAAAGTTCGGGAATCTGAGAGGAGCCACAAATTTCCTTCCACCCAGCGTTCCCCCAAGTCTCCCGATAAAAATGTTACCTCACTTGTGTGGGTAGGCCTAGCGCCCGCGACAGGAAACGCCCCAAAGCGCAACGTGGACACATCCAAATTTTTGGAAGAAAACAGAGGTGTTTTTTGCGAAGTGCCTACCTGTAGATTTTGGCCTCTAGCTCAGCCGGCACCTAGGGAATCCTACCAAACCTGTGCATTTCTGAAAACTAGAGACCTAGGGGAATCCAAGGAGGGGTGACTTGCGGGGCTCGGACCAGGTTCTGTTACCCAGAATCCTTTGCAAACCTCAAAATGTGGCTAAAAAAACACATATTCCTCACATTTCTGTGGCAGAAAGTTCGGGAATCTGAGAGGAGCCACAAATTTCCTTCCACCCAGCGTTCCCCCAAGTCTCCCGATACAAATGATACCTCACTTGTGTGGGTAGGCCTAGCGCCCGCGACAGGAAACGCCCCAAAGCGCAACGTGGACACATCCAAATTTTTGGAAGAAAACAGAGGTGTTTTTTGCGAAGTGCCTACCTGTAGATTTTGGCCTCTAGCTCAGCCGGCACCTAGGGAAACCTACCAAACCTGTGCATTTCTGAAAACTAGAGACCTAGGGGAATCCAAGGAGGGGTGACTTGCGGGGCTCGGACCAGGTTCTGTTACCCAGAATCCTTTGCAAACCTCAAAATTTGGCTAAAAAAACACATGTTCCTCACATTTCTGTGGCAGAAAGTTCAGGAATCTGAGAGGAGCCACACATTTCCTTCCACCTAGCGTTCCCCCAAGTCTCCCGATAAAAATGATACCTCACTTGTGTGGGTAGGCCTAGCGCCCGCGACAGGAAACGCCCCAAAGCGCAACGTGGACACATCCAAATTTTTGGAAGAAAACAGAGGTGTTTTTTGCGAAGTGCCTACCTGTAGATTTTGGCCTCTAGCTCAGCCGGCACCTAGGGAAACCTACCAAACCTGTGCATTTCTGAACACTAGAGACCTAGGGGAATCCAAGGAGGGGTGACTTGCGGGGCTCGGACCAGGTTCTGTTACCCAGAATCCTTTGCAAACCTCAAAATGTGGCTAAAAAAACACATATTCCTCACATTTCTGTGGCAGAAAGTTCGGGAATCTGAGAGGAGCCACAAATTTCCTTCCACCCAGCGTTCCCCCAAGTCTCCCGATAAAAATGATACCTCACTTGTGTGGGTAGGCCTAGCGCCCGCGACAGGAAACGCCCCAAAGCGCAACGTGGACACATCCAAATTTTTGGAAGAAAACAGAGGTGTTTTTTGCGAAGTGCCTACCTGTAGATTTTGGCCTCTAGCTCAGCCGGCACCTAGGGAAACCTACCAAACCTGTGCATTTCTGAAAACTAGAGACCTAGGGGAATCCAAGGAGGGGTGACTTGCGGGGCTCGGACCAGGTTCTGTTACACAGAATCCTTTGCAAACCTCAAAATTTGGCTAAAAAAACAAATGTTCCTCACATTTCTGTGGCAGAAAGTTCGGGAATCTGAGAGGAGGCACAAATTTCATTCCACCCAGCGTTCCCCCAAGTCTCCCGATAAAAATGATACCTCACTTGTGTGGGTAGGCCTAGCGCCCGCGACAGGAAAAGCCCCAAAGCGCAACATGGACACATCCAAATTTTTGGAAGAAAACAGAGGTGTTTTTTGCGAAGTGCCTACCTGTAGATTTTGGCCTCTGGCTCAGCCGGCACCTAGGGAAACCTACCAAACCTGTGCATTTCTGAAAACTAGAGACCTAGGGGAATCCAAGGAGGGGTGACTTGCGGGGCTCGGACCAGGTTCTGTTACCCAGAATCCTTTGCAAACCTCAAAATGTGGCTAAAAAACCACATATTCCTCACATTTCTGTGGCAGAAAGTTCGGGAATCTGAGAGGAGCCACAAATTTCCTTCCACCCAGCGTTCCCCCAAGTCTCCCGATAAAAATGATACCTCACTTGTGTGGGTAGGCCTAGCGCCCGCAACAGGAAACGCCCCAAAGCGCAACGTGGACACATCCAAATTTTTGGAAGAAAACAGAGGTGTTTTTAGCGAAGTGCCTACCTGTAGATTTTGGCCTCTGGCTCAGCCGGCACCTAGGGAAACCTACTAAACCTGTGCATTTCTGAAAACTAGAGACCTAGGGGAATCCAAGGAGGGGTGACTTGCGGGGCTCGGACCAGGTTCTGTTACCCAGAATCCTTTGCAAACCTCAAAATGTGGCTAAAAAAACACATATTCCTCACATTTCTGTGGCAGAAAGTTCGGGAATCTGAGAGGAGCCACAAATTTCCTTCCACCCAGCGTTCCCCCAAGTCTCCCGATAAAAATGATACCTCACTTGTGTAGGTAGGCCTAGCGCCCGCGACAGGAAACGCCCCAAAGCGCAACGTGGACACATCCAAATTTTTGGAAGAAAACAGAGGTGTTTTTTGCGAAGTGCCTACCTGTAGATTTTGGCCTCTAGCTCAGCCGGCACCTAGGGAAACCTACCAAACCTGTGCATTTCTGAAAACTAGAGACCTAGGGGAATCCAAGGAGGGGTGACTTGCGGGGCTCGGACCAGGTTCTGTTACCCAGAATCCTTTGCAAACCTCAAAATTTGGCTAAAAAAACACATGTTCCTCACATTTCTGTGGCAGAAAGTTCTGGAATCTGAGAGGAGCCACACATTTCCTTCCACCCAGCGTTCCCCCAAGTCTCCCGATAAAAATGATACCTCACTTGTGTGGGTAGGCCTAGCGCCCGCAACAGGAAACGCCCCAAAGCGCAACGTGGACACATCCAAATTTTTGGAAGAAAACAGAGGTGTTTTTAGCGAAGTGCCTACCTGTAGATTTTGGCCTCTGGCTCAGCCGGGACCTAGGGAAACCTACCAAACCTGTGCATTTCTGAAAACTAGAGACCTAGGGGAATCCAAGGAGGGGTGACTTGCGGGGCTCGGACCAGGTTCTGTTACCCAGAATCCTTTGCAAACCTCAAAATGTGGCTAAAAAAACACATATTCCTCACATTTCTGTGGCAGAAAGTTCGGGAATCTGAGAGGAGCCACAAATTTCCTTCCACCCAGCGTTCCCCCAAGTCTCCCGATAAAAATGATACCTCACTTGTGTGGGTAGGCCTAGCGCCGGCGACAGGAAACGCCCCAAAGCGCACCGTGGACACATCCAAATTTTTGGAAGAAAACAGAGGTGTTTTTTGCGAAGTGCCTACCTGTAGATTTTGGCCTCTAGCTCAGCTGGCACCTAGGGAAACCTACCAAACCTGTGCATTTCTGAAAACTAGTGACCTAGGGGAATCCAAGGAGGGGTGACTTGCGGGGCTCGGACCAGGTTCAGTTACCCAGAATCCTTTGCAAACCTCAAAATGTGGCTAAAAAAACACATGTTCCTCACATTTCTGTGGCAGAAAGTTCGGGAATCTGAGAGGAGCCACAAATTTCCTTCCACCCAGCGTTCCCCCAAGTCTCCCGATAAAAATGATACCTCACTTGTGTGGGTAGGCCTAGCGCCCGCCACAGGAAACGCCCCAAAGCGCAACGTGGACACATCCAAATTTTTGGAAGAAAACAGAGGTGTTTTTTGCGAAGTGCCTACCTGTAGATTTTGGCCTCTAGCTCAGCCGGCACCTAGGGAAACCTACCAAACCTGTGCATTTCTGAAAACTAGAGACCTAGGGGAATCCAAGGAGGGGTGACTTGCGGGGCTCGGACCAGGTTCTGTTACCCAGAATCCTTTGCAAACCTCAAAATGTGGCTAAAAAAACACATATTCCTCACATTTCTGTGGCAGAAAGTTCGGGAATCTGAGAGGAGCCACAAATTTCCTTCCACCCAGCGTTCCCCCAAGTCTCCCGATAAAAATGATACCTCACTTGTGTAGGTAGGCCTAGCGCCCGCGACAGGAAACGCCCCAAAGCGCAACGTGGACACATCCAAATTTTTGGAAGAAAACAGAGGTGTTTTTTGCGAAGTGCCTACCTGTAGATTTTGGCCTCTAGCTCAGCCGGCACCTAGGGAAACCTACCAAACCTGTGCATTTCTGAAAACTAGAGACCTAGGGGAATCCAAGGAGGGGTGACTTGCGGGGCTCGGACCAGGTTCTGTTACCCAGAATCCTTTGCAAACCTCAAAATTTGGCTAAAAAAACACATGTTCCTCACATTTCTGTGGCAGAAAGTTCTGGAATCTGAGAGGAGCCACACATTTCCTTCCACCCAGCGTTCCCCCAAGTCTCCCGATAAAAATGATACCTCACTTGTGTGGGTAGGCCTAGCGCCCGCAACAGGAAACGCCCCAAAGCGCAACGTGGACACATCCAAATTTTTGGAAGAAAACAGAGGTGTTTTTAGCGAACTGCCTACCTGTAGATTTTGGCCTCTGGCTCAGCCGGCACCTAGGGAAACCTACCAAACCTGTGCATTTCTGAAAACTAGAGACCTAGGGGAATCCAAGGAGGGGTGACTTGCGGGGCTCGGACCAGGTTCTGTTACCCAGAATCCTTTGCAAACCTCAAAATGTGGCTAAAAAAACACATATTCCTCACATTTCTGTGGCAGAAAGTTCGGGAATCTGAGAGGAGCCACAAATTTCCTTCCACCCAGCGTTCCCCCAAGTCTCCCGATAAAAATGATACCTCACGTGTGTGGGTAGGCCTAGCGCCGGCGACAGGAAACGCCCCAAAGCGCAACGTGGACACATCCAAATTTTTGGAAGAAAACAGAGGTGTTTTTTGCGAAGTGCCTACCTGTAGATTTTGGCCTCTAGCTCAGCTGGCACCTAGGGAAACCTACCAAACCTGTGCATTTCTGAAAACTAGTGACCTAGGGGAATCCAAGGAGGGGTGACTTGCGGGGCTCGGACCAGGTTCTGTTACCCAGAATCCTTTGCAAACCTCAAAATGTGGCTAAAAAAACACATGTTCCTCACATTTCTGTGGCAGAAAGTTCGGGAATCTGAGAGGAGCCACAAATTTCCTTCCACTCAGCGTTCCCCCAAGTCTCCCGATAAAAATGATACCTCACTTGTGTGGGTAGGCCTAGCGCCCGCGACAGGAAACGCCCCAAAGCGCAACGTGGACACATCCAAATTTTTGGAAGAAAACAGAGGTGTTTTTTGCGAAGTGCCTACCTGTAGATTTTGGCCTCTAGCTCAGCCGGCACCTAGGGAAACCTATCAAACCTGTGCATTTCTGAAAACTAGAGACCTAGGGGAATCCAAGGAGGGGTGACTTGCGGGGCTCGGACCAGGTTCTGTTACCCAGAATCCTTTGCAAACCTCAAAATTTGGCTAAAAAAACACATGTTCCTCACATTTCTGTGGCAGAAAGTTCTGGAATCTGAGAGGAGCCACACATTTCCTTCCACCCAGCGTTCCCCCAAGTCTCCCGATAAAAATGATACCTCACTTGTGTGGGTAGGCCTAGCGCCCGCAACAGGAAACGCCCCAAAGCGCAACGTGGACACATCCAAATTTTTGGAAGAAAACAGAGGTGTTTTTAGCGAAGTGCCTACCTGTAGATTTTGGCCTCTGGCTCAGCCGGCACCTAGGGAAACCTACCAAACCTGTGCATTTCTGAAAACTAGAGACCTAGGGGAATCCAAGGAGGGGTGACTTGCGGGGCTCGGACCTGGTTCTGTTACCCAGAATCCTTTGCAAACCTCAAAATGTGGCTAAAAAAACACATATTCCTCACATTTCTGTGGCAGAAAGTTCGGGAATCTGAGAGGAGCCACAAATTCCCTTCCACCCAGCGTTCCCCCAAGTCTCCCGATAAAAATGATACCTCACTTGTGTGGGTAGGCCTAGCGCCCGCGACAGGAAACGCCCCAAAGCGCAACGTGGACACATCCAAATTTTTGGAAGAAAACAGAGGTGTTTTTTGCGAAGTGCCTACCTGTAGATTTTGGCCTCTAGCTCAGCCGGCACCCAGGGAAACCTACCAAACCTGTGCATTTCTGAAAACTAGAGACCTAGGGGAATCCAAGGAGAAGTGACTTGCGGGGCTCGGACCAGGTTCTGTTACCCAGAATCCTTTGCAAACCTCAAAATGTGGCTAAAAAAACACATATTCCTCACATTTCTGTGGCAGAAAGTTCGGGAATCTGAGAGGACCCACAAATTTCCTTCCACCCAGCGTTCCCCCAAGTCTCCCGATAAAAATGATACCTCACTTGTGTAGGTAGGCCTAGCGCCCGCGACAGGAAACGCCCCAAAGCGCAACGTGGACACATCCAAATTTTTGGAAGAAAACAGAGGTGTTTTTTGCGAAGTGCCTACCTGTAGATTTTGGCCTCTAGCTCAGCCGGCACCTAGGGAAACCTACCAAACCTGTGCATTTCTGAAAACTAGAGACCTAGGGGAATCCAAGGAGGGGTGACTTGCGGGGCTCGGATCAGGTTCTGTTACCCAGAATCCTTTGCAAACCTCAAAATTTGGCTAAAAAAACACATGTTCCTCACATTTCTGTGGCAGAAAGTTCTGGAATCTGAGAGGAGCCACACATTTCCTTCCACCCAGCGTTCCCCCAAGTCTCCCGATAAAAATGATACCTCACTTGTGTGGGTAGGCCTAGCGCCCGCAACAGGAAACGCCCCAAAGCGCAACGTGGACACATCCAAATTTTTGGAAGAAAACAGAGGTGTTTTTAGCGAAGTGCCTACCTGTAGATTTTGGCCTCTGGCTCAGCCGGCACCTAGGGAAACCTACCAAACCTGTGCATTTCTGAAAACTAGAGACCTAGGGGAATCCAAGGAGGGGTGACTTGCGGGGCTCGGACCAGGTTCTGTTACCCAGAATCCTTTGCAAACCTCAAAATGTGGCTAAAAAAACACATATTCCTCACATTTCTGTGGCAGAAAGTTCGGGAATCTGAGAGGACCCACAAATTTCCTTCCACCCAGCGTTCCCCCAAGTCTCCCGATAAAAATGATACCTCACTTGTGTAGGTAGGCCTAGCGCCCGCGACAGGAAACGCCCCAAAGCGCAACGTGGACACATCCAAATTTTTGGAAGAAAACAGAGGTGTTTTTTGCGAAGTGCCTACCTGTAGATTTTGGCCTCTAGCTCAGCCGGCACCTAGGGAAACCTACCAAACCTGTGCATTTCTGAAAACTAGAGACCTAGGGGAATCCAAGGAGGGGTGACTTGCGGGGCTCGGACCAGGTTCTGTTACCCAGAATCCTTTGCAAACCTCAAAATTTGGCTAAAAAAACACATGTTCCTCACATTTCTGTGGCAGAAAGTTCTGGAATCTGAGAGGAGCCACACATTTCCTTCCACCCAGCGTTCCCCCAAGTCTCCCGATAAAAATGATACCTCACTTGTGTGGGTAGGCCTAGCGCCCGCAACAGGAAACGCCCCAAAGCGCAACGTGGACACATCCAAATTTTTGGAAGAAAACAGAGGTGTTTTTAGCGAAGTGCCTACCTGTAGATTTTGGCCTCTGGCTCAGCCGGCACCTAGGGAAACCTACCAAACCTGTGCATTTCTGAAAACTAGAGACCTAGGGGAATCCAAGGAGGGGTGACTTGCGGGGCTCGGACCAGGTTCTGTTACCCAGAATCCTTTGCAAACCTCAAAATGTGGCTAAAAAAACACATATTCCTCACATTTCTGTGGCAGAAAGTTCGGGAATCTGAGAGGAGCCACAAATTTCCTTCCACCCAGCGTTCCCCCAAGTCTCCCGATAAAAATGATACCTCACTTGTGTGGGTAGGCCTAGCGCCGGCGACAGGAAACGCCCCAAAGCGCAACGTGGACACTTCCAAATTTTTGGAAGAAAACAGAGGTGTTTTTTGCGAAGTGCCTACCTGTAGATTTTGGCCTCTAGCTCAGCTGGCACCTAGGGAAACCTACCAAACCTGTGCATTTCTGAAAACTAGTGACCTAGGGGAATCCAAGGAGGGGTGACTTGCGGGGCTCGGACCAGGTTCTGTTACCCAGAATCCTTTGCAAACCTCAAAATGTGGCTAAAAAAACACATGTTCCTCACATTTCTGTGGCAGAAAGTTCGGGAATCTGAGAGGAGCCACAAATTTCCTTCCACCCAGCGTTCCCCCAAGTCTCCCGATAAAAATGATACCTCACTTGTGTGGGTAGGCCTAGCGCCCGCGACAGGAAACGCCCCAAAGCGCAACGTGGACACATCCAAATTTTTGGAAGAAAACAGAGGTGTTTTTTGCGAAGTGCCTACCTGTAGATTTTGGCCTCTAGCTCAGCCGGCACCTAGGGAAACCTACCAAACCTGTGCATTTCTGAAAACTAGAGACCTAGGGGAATCCAAGGAGGGGTGACTTGCGGGGCTCGGACCAGGTTCTGTTACCCAGAATCCTTTGCAAACCTCAAAATTTGGCTAAAAAAACACATGTTCCTCACATTTCTGTGGCAGAAAGTTCAGGAATCTGAGAGGAGCCACACATTTCCTTCCACCTAGCGTTCCCCCAAGTCTCCCGATAAAAATGATACCTCACTTGTGTGGGTAGGCCTAGCGCCCGCGACAGGAAACGCCCCAAAGCGCAACGTGGACACATCCAAATTTTTGGAAGAAAACAGAGGTGTTTTTTGCGAAGTGCCTACCTGTAGATTTTGGCCTCTAGCTCAGCCGGCACCTAGGGAAACCTACCAAACCTGTGCATTTCTGAACACTAGAGACCTAGGGGAATCCAAGGAGGGGTGACTTGCGGGGCTCGGACCAGGTTCTGTTACCCAGAATCCTTTGCAAACCTCAAAATGTGGCTAAAAAAACACATATTCCTCACATTTCTGTGGCAGAAAGTTCGGGAATCTGAGAGGAGCCACAAATTTCCTTCCACCCAGCGTTCCCCCAAGTCTCCCGATAAAAATGATACCTCACTTGTGTGGGTAGGCCTAGCGCCCGCGACAGGAAACGCCCCAAAGCGCAACGTGGACACATCCAAATTTTTGGAAGAAAACAGAGGTGTTTTTTGCGAAGTGCCTACCTGTAGATTTTGGCCTCTAGCTCAGCCGGCACCTAGGGAAACCTACCAAACCTGTGCATTTCTGAAAACTAGAGACCTAGGGGAATCCAAGGAGGGGTGACTTGCGGGGCTCGGACCAGGTTCTGTTACACAGAATCCTTTGCAAACCTCAAAATTTGGCTAAAAAAACAAATGTTCCTCACATTTCTGTGGCAGAAAGTTCGGGAATCTGAGAGGAGGCACAAATTTCATTCCACCCAGCGTTCCCCCAAGTCTCCCGATAAAAATGATACCTCACTTGTGTGGGTAGGCCTAGCGCCCGCGACAGGAAAAGCCCCAAAGCGCAACATGGACACATCCAAATTTTTGGAAGAAAACAGAGGTGTTTTTTGCGAAGTGCCTACCTGTAGATTTTGGCCTCTGGCTCAGCCGGCACCTAGGGAAACCTACCAAACCTGTGCATTTCTGAAAACTAGAGACCTAGGGGAATCCAAGGAGGGGTGACTTGCGGGGCTCGGACCAGGTTCTGTTACCCAGAATCCTTTGCAAACCTCAAAATGTGGCTAAAAAACCACATATTCCTCACATTTCTGTGGCAGAAAGTTCGGGAATCTGAGAGGAGCCACAAATTTCCTTCCACCCAGCGTTCCCCCAAGTCTCCCGATAAAAATGATACCTCACTTGTGTGGGTAGGCCTAGCGCCCGCAACAGGAAACGCCCCAAAGCGCAACGTGGACACATCCAAATTTTTGGAAGAAAACAGAGGTGTTTTTAGCGAAGTGCCTACCTGTAGATTTTGGCCTCTGGCTCAGCCGGCACCTAGGGAAACCTACTAAACCTGTGCATTTCTGAAAACTAGAGACCTAGGGGAATCCAAGGAGGGGTGACTTGCGGGGCTCGGACCAGGTTCTGTTACCCAGAATCCTTTGCAAACCTCAAAATGTGGCTAAAAAAACACATATTCCTCACATTTCTGTGGCAGAAAGTTCGGGAATCTGAGAGGAGCCACAAATTTCCTTCCACCCAGCGTTCCCCCAAGTCTCCCGATAAAAATGATACCTCACTTGTGTAGGTAGGCCTAGCGCCCGCGACAGGAAACGCCCCAAAGCGCAACGTGGACACATCCAAATTTTTGGAAGAAAACAGAGGTGTTTTTTGCGAAGTGCCTACCTGTAGATTTTGGCCTCTAGCTCAGCCGGCACCTAGGGAAACCTACCAAACCTGTGCATTTCTGAAAACTAGAGACCTAGGGGAATCCAAGGAGGGGTGACTTGCGGGGCTCGGACCAGGTTCTGTTACCCAGAATCCTTTGCAAACCTCAAAATTTGGCTAAAAAAACACATGTTCCTCACATTTCTGTGGCAGAAAGTTCTGGAATCTGAGAGGAGCCACACATTTCCTTCCACCCAGCGTTCCCCCAAGTCTCCCGATAAAAATGATACCTCACTTGTGTGGGTAGGCCTAGCGCCCGCAACAGGAAACGCCCCAAAGCGCAACGTGGACACATCCAAATTTTTGGAAGAAAACAGAGGTGTTTTTAGCGAAGTGCCTACCTGTAGATTTTGGCCTCTGGCTCAGCCGGGACCTAGGGAAACCTACCAAACCTGTGCATTTCTGAAAACTAGAGACCTAGGGGAATCCAAGGAGGGGTGACTTGCGGGGCTCGGACCAGGTTCTGTTACCCAGAATCCTTTGCAAACCTCAAAATGTGGCTAAAAAAACACATATTCCTCACATTTCTGTGGCAGAAAGTTCGGGAATCTGAGAGGAGCCACAAATTTCCTTCCACCCAGCGTTCCCCCAAGTCTCCCGATAAAAATGATACCTCACTTGTGTGGGTAGGCCTAGCGCCGGCGACAGGAAACGCCCCAAAGCGCACCGTGGACACATCCAAATTTTTGGAAGAAAACAGAGGTGTTTTTTGCGAAGTGCCTACCTGTAGATTTTGGCCTCTAGCTCAGCTGGCACCTAGGGAAACCTACCAAACCTGTGCATTTCTGAAAACTAGTGACCTAGGGGAATCCAAGGAGGGGTGACTTGCGGGGCTCGGACCAGGTTCAGTTACCCAGAATCCTTTGCAAACCTCAAAATGTGGCTAAAAAAACACATGTTCCTCACATTTCTGTGGCAGAAAGTTCGGGAATCTGAGAGGAGCCACAAATTTCCTTCCACCCAGCGTTCCCCCAAGTCTCCCGATAAAAATGATACCTCACTTGTGTGGGTAGGCCTAGCGCCCGCCACAGGAAACGCCCCAAAGCGCAACGTGGACACATCCAAATTTTTGGAAGAAAACAGAGGTGTTTTTTGCGAAGTGCCTACCTGTAGATTTTGGCCTCTAGCTCAGCCGGCACCTAGGGAAACCTACCAAACCTGTGCATTTCTGAAAACTAGAGACCTAGGGGAATCCAAGGAGGGGTGACTTGCGGGGCTCGGACCAGGTTCTGTTACCCAGAATCCTTTGCAAACCTCAAAATGTGGCTAAAAAAACACATATTCCTCACATTTCTGTGGCAGAAAGTTCGGGAATCTGAGAGGAGCCACAAATTTCCTTCCACCCAGCGTTCCCCCAAGTCTCCCGATAAAAATGATACCTCACTTGTGTAGGTAGGCCTAGCGCCCGCGACAGGAAACGCCCCAAAGCGCAACGTGGACACATCCAAATTTTTGGAAGAAAACAGAGGTGTTTTTTGCGAAGTGCCTACCTGTAGATTTTGGCCTCTAGCTCAGCCGGCACCTAGGGAAACCTACCAAACCTGTGCATTTCTGAAAACTAGAGACCTAGGGGAATCCAAGGAGGGGTGACTTGCGGGGCTCGGACCAGGTTCTGTTACCCAGAATCCTTTGCAAACCTCAAAATTTGGCTAAAAAAACACATGTTCCTCACATTTCTGTGGCAGAAAGTTCTGGAATCTGAGAGGAGCCACACATTTCCTTCCACCCAGCGTTCCCCCAAGTCTCCCGATAAAAATGATACCTCACTTGTGTGGGTAGGCCTAGCGCCCGCAACAGGAAACGCCCCAAAGCGCAACGTGGACACATCCAAATTTTTGGAAGAAAACAGAGGTGTTTTTAGCGAACTGCCTACCTGTAGATTTTGGCCTCTGGCTCAGCCGGCACCTAGGGAAACCTACCAAACCTGTGCATTTCTGAAAACTAGAGACCTAGGGGAATCCAAGGAGGGGTGACTTGCGGGGCTCGGACCAGGTTCTGTTACCCAGAATCCTTTGCAAACCTCAAAATGTGGCTAAAAAAACACATATTCCTCACATTTCTGTGGCAGAAAGTTCGGGAATCTGAGAGGAGCCACAAATTTCCTTCCACCCAGCGTTCCCCCAAGTCTCCCGATAAAAATGATACCTCACGTGTGTGGGTAGGCCTAGCGCCGGCGACAGGAAACGCCCCAAAGCGCAACGTGGACACATCCAAATTTTTGGAAGAAAACAGAGGTGTTTTTTGCGAAGTGCCTACCTGTAGATTTTGGCCTCTAGCTCAGCTGGCACCTAGGGAAACCTACCAAACCTGTGCATTTCTGAAAACTAGTGACCTAGGGGAATCCAAGGAGGGGTGACTTGCGGGGCTCGGACCAGGTTCTGTTACCCAGAATCCTTTGCAAACCTCAAAATGTGGCTAAAAAAACACATGTTCCTCACATTTCTGTGGCAGAAAGTTCGGGAATCTGAGAGGAGCCACAAATTTCCTTCCACTCAGCGTTCCCCCAAGTCTCCCGATAAAAATGATACCTCACTTGTGTGGGTAGGCCTAGCGCCCGCGACAGGAAACGCCCCAAAGCGCAACGTGGACACATCCAAATTTTTGGAAGAAAACAGAGGTGTTTTTTGCGAAGTGCCTACCTGTAGATTTTGGCCTCTAGCTCAGCCGGCACCTAGGGAAACCTATCAAACCTGTGCATTTCTGAAAACTAGAGACCTAGGGGAATCCAAGGAGGGGTGACTTGCGGGGCTCGGACCAGGTTCTGTTACCCAGAATCCTTTGCAAACCTCAAAATTTGGCTAAAAAAACACATGTTCCTCACATTTCTGTGGCAGAAAGTTCTGGAATCTGAGAGGAGCCACACATTTCCTTCCACCCAGCGTTCCCCCAAGTCTCCCGATAAAAATGATACCTCACTTGTGTGGGTAGGCCTAGCGCCCGCAACAGGAAACGCCCCAAAGCGCAACGTGGACACATCCAAATTTTTGGAAGAAAACAGAGGTGTTTTTAGCGAAGTGCCTACCTGTAGATTTTGGCCTCTGGCTCAGCCGGCACCTAGGGAAACCTACCAAACCTGTGCATTTCTGAAAACTAGAGACCTAGGGGAATCCAAGGAGGGGTGACTTGCGGGGCTCGGACCTGGTTCTGTTACCCAGAATCCTTTGCAAACCTCAAAATGTGGCTAAAAAAACACATATTCCTCACATTTCTGTGGCAGAAAGTTCGGGAATCTGAGAGGAGCCACAAATTCCCTTCCACCCAGCGTTCCCCCAAGTCTCCCGATAAAAATGATACCTCACTTGTGTGGGTAGGCCTAGCGCCCGCGACAGGAAACGCCCCAAAGCGCAACGTGGACACATCCAAATTTTTGGAAGAAAACAGAGGTGTTTTTTGCGAAGTGCCTACCTGTAGATTTTGGCCTCTAGCTCAGCCGGCACCCAGGGAAACCTACCAAACCTGTGCATTTCTGAAAACTAGAGACCTAGGGGAATCCAAGGAGAAGTGACTTGCGGGGCTCGGACCAGGTTCTGTTACCCAGAATCCTTTGCAAACCTCAAAATGTGGCTAAAAAAACACATATTCCTCACATTTCTGTGGCAGAAAGTTCGGGAATCTGAGAGGACCCACAAATTTCCTTCCACCCAGCGTTCCCCCAAGTCTCCCGATAAAAATGATACCTCACTTGTGTAGGTAGGCCTAGCGCCCGCGACAGGAAACGCCCCAAAGCGCAACGTGGACACATCCAAATTTTTGGAAGAAAACAGAGGTGTTTTTTGCGAAGTGCCTACCTGTAGATTTTGGCCTCTAGCTCAGCCGGCACCTAGGGAAACCTACCAAACCTGTGCATTTCTGAAAACTAGAGACCTAGGGGAATCCAAGGAGGGGTGACTTGCGGGGCTCGGATCAGGTTCTGTTACCCAGAATCCTTTGCAAACCTCAAAATTTGGCTAAAAAAACACATGTTCCTCACATTTCTGTGGCAGAAAGTTCTGGAATCTGAGAGGAGCCACACATTTCCTTCCACCCAGCGTTCCCCCAAGTCTCCCGATAAAAATGATACCTCACTTGTGTGGGTAGGCCTAGCGCCCGCAACAGGAAACGCCCCAAAGCGCAACGTGGACACATCCAAATTTTTGGAAGAAAACAGAGGTGTTTTTAGCGAAGTGCCTACCTGTAGATTTTGGCCTCTGGCTCAGCCGGCACCTAGGGAAACCTACCAAACCTGTGCATTTCTGAAAACTAGAGACCTAGGGGAATCCAAGGAGGGGTGACTTGCGGGGCTCGGACCAGGTTCTGTTACCCAGAATCCTTTGCAAACCTCAAAATGTGGCTAAAAAAACACATATTCCTCACATTTCTGTGGCAGAAAGTTCGGGAATCTGAGAGGACCCACAAATTTCCTTCCACCCAGCGTTCCCCCAAGTCTCCCGATAAAAATGATACCTCACTTGTGTAGGTAGGCCTAGCGCCCGCGACAGGAAACGCCCCAAAGCGCAACGTGGACACATCCAAATTTTTGGAAGAAAACAGAGGTGTTTTTTGCGAAGTGCCTACCTGTAGATTTTGGCCTCTAGCTCAGCCGGCACCTAGGGAAACCTACCAAACCTGTGCATTTCTGAAAACTAGAGACCTAGGGGAATCCAAGGAGGGGTGACTTGCGGGGCTCGGACCAGGTTCTGTTACCCAGAATCCTTTGCAAACCTCAAAATTTGGCTAAAAAAACACATGTTCCTCACATTTCTGTGGCAGAAAGTTCTGGAATCTGAGAGGAGCCACACATTTCCTTCCACCCAGCGTTCCCCCAAGTCTCCCGATAAAAATGATACCTCACTTGTGTGGGTAGGCCTAGCGCCCGCAACAGGAAACGCCCCAAAGCGCAACGTGGACACATCCAAATTTTTGGAAGAAAACAGAGGTGTTTTTAGCGAAGTGCCTACCTGTAGATTTTGGCCTCTGGCTCAGCCGGCACCTAGGGAAACCTACCAAACCTGTGCATTTCTGAAAACTAGAGACCTAGGGGAATCCAAGGAGGGGTGACTTGCGGGGCTCGGACCAGGTTCTGTTACCCAGAATCCTTTGCAAACCTCAAAATGTGGCTAAAAAAACACATATTCCTCACATTTCTGTGGCAGAAAGTTCGGGAATCTGAGAGGAGCCACAAATTTCCTTCCACCCAGCGTTCCCCCAAGTCTCCCGATAAAAATGATACCTCACTTGTGTGGGTAGGCCTAGCGCCGGCGACAGGAAACGCCCCAAAGCGCAACGTGGACACTTCCAAATTTTTGGAAGAAAACAGAGGTGTTTTTTGCGAAGTGCCTACCTGTAGATTTTGGCCTCTAGCTCAGCTGGCACCTAGGGAAACCTACCAAACCTGTGCATTTCTGAAAACTAGTGACCTAGGGGAATCCAAGGAGGGGTGACTTGCGGGGCTCGGACCAGGTTCTGTTACCCAGAATCCTTTGCAAACCTCAAAATGTGGCTAAAAAAACACATGTTCCTCACATTTCTGTGGCAGAAAGTTCGGGAATCTGAGAGGAGCCACAAATTTCCTTCCACCCAGCGTTCCCCCAAGTCTCCCGATAAAAATGATACCTCACTTGTGTGGGTAGGCCTAGCGCCCGCGACAGGAAACGCCCCAAAGCGCAACGTGGACACATCCAAATTTTTGGAAGAAAACAGAGGTGTTTTTTGCGAAGTGCCTACCTGTAGATTTTGGCCTCTAGCTCAGCCGGCACCTAGGGAAACCTACCAAACCTGTGCATTTCTGAAAACTAGAGACCTAGGGGAATCCAAGGAGGGGTGACTTGCGGGGCTCGGACCAGGTTCTGTTACCCAGAATCCTTTGCAAACCTCAAAATTTGGCTAAAAAAACACATGTTCCTCACATTTCTGTGGCAGAAAGTTCGGGAATCTGAGAGGAGCCACAAATTTCCTTCCACCCAGCGTTCCCCCAAGTCTCCCGATAAAAATGATACCTCACTTGTGTGGGTAGGCCTAGCGCCCGCGACAGGAAACGCCCCAAAGCGCAACGTGGACACATCCAAATTTTTGGAAGAAAACAGAGGTGTTTTTGCGAAGTGCCTACCTGTAGATTTTGGCCTCTAGCTCAGCCGGCACCTAGGGAAACCTACCAAACCTGTGCATTTCTGAAAACTAGAGACCTAGGGGAATCCAAGGAGGGGTGACTTGCGGGGCTCGGACCAGGTTCTGTTACTCAGAATCCTTTGCAAACCTCAAAATTTGGCTAAAAAAACAAATGTTCCTCACATTTCTGTGGCAGAAAGTTCGGGAATCTGAGAGGAGCCACAAATTTCATTCCACCCAGCGTTCCCCCAAGTCTCCCGATAAAAATGATACCTCACTTGTGTGGGTAGGCCTAGCGCCCGCGACAGGAAACGCCCCAAAGTGCAACGTGGACACATCCAAATTTTTGGAAGAAAACAGAGGTGTTTTTAGCGAAGTGCCTACCTGTAGATTTTGGCCTCTGGCTCAGCCGGCACCTAGGGAAACCTACCAAACCTGTGCATTTCTGAAAACTAGAGACCTAGGGGAATCCAAGGAGGGGTGACTTGCGGGGCTCGGACCAGGTTCTGTTACCCAGAATCCTTTGCAAACCTCAAAATTTGGCTAAAAAAACACATATTCCTCACATTTCTGTGGCAGAAAGTTCAGGAATCTGAGAGGAGCCACAAATTTCCTTCCACCCAGCGTTCCCCCAAGTCTCCCGATAAAAATGATACCTCACTTGTGTGGGTAGGCCTAGCGCCGGCGACAGGAAACGCCCCAAAGCGCAACGTGGACACATCCAAATTTTTGGAAGAAAACAGAGGTGTTTTTTGCGAAGTGCCTACCTGTAGATTTTGGCCTCTAGCTCAGCTGGCACCTAGGGAAACCTACCAAACCTGTGCATTTCTGAAAACTAGTGACCTAGGGGAATCCAAGGAGGGGTGACTTGCGGGGCTCGGACCAGGTTCTGTTACCCAGAATCCTTTGCAAACCTCAAAATTTGGCTAAAAAAACACATGTTCCTCACATTTCTGTGGCAGAAAGTTCGGGAATCTGAGAGGAGCCACAAATTTCCTTCCACCCAGCGTTCCCCCAAGTCTCCCGATAAAAATGTTACCTCACTTGTGTGGGTAGGCCTAGCGCCCGCGACAGGAAACGCCCCAAAGCGCAACGTGGACACATCCAAATTTTTGGAAGAAAACAGAGGTGTTTTTTGCGAAGTGCCTACCTGTAGATTTTGGCCTCTAGCTCAGCCGGCACCTAGGGAAACCTACCAAACCTGTGCATTTCTGAAAACTAGAGACCTAGGGGAATCCAAGGAGGGGTGACTTGCGGGGCTCGGACCAGGTTCTGTTACCCAGAATCCTTTGCAAACCTCAAAATTTGGCTAAAAAAACACATGTTCCTCACATTTCTGTGGCAGAAAGTTCGGGAATCTGAGAGGAGCCACAAATTTCCTTCCACCCAGCGTTCCCCCAAGTCTCCCGATAAAAATGATACCTCACTTGTGTGGGTAGGCCTAGCGCCCGCGACAGGAAACGCCCCAAAGCGCAACGTGGACACATCCAAATTTTTGGAAGAAAACAGAGGTGTTTTTTGCGAAGTGCCTACCTGTAGATTTTGGCCTCTAGCTCAGCCGGCACCTAGGGAAACCTACCAAACCTGTGCATTTCTGAAAACTAGAGACCTAGGGGAATCCAAGGAGGGGTGACTTGCGGGGCTCGGACCAGGTTCTGTTACCCAGAATCCTTTGCAAACCTCAAAATTTGGCTAAAAAAACAAATGTTCCTCACATTTCTGTGGCAGAAAGTTCGGGAATCTGAGAGGAGCCACAAATTTCATTCCACCCAGCGTTCCCCCAAGTCTCCCGATAAAAATGATACCTCACTTGTGTGGGTAGGCCTAGCGCCCGCGACAGGAAACGCCCCAAAGTGCAACGTGGACACATCCAAATTTTTGGAAGAAAACAGAGGTGTTTTTAGCGAAGTGCCTACCTGTAGATTTTGGCCTCTGGCTCAGCCGGCACCTAGGGAAACCTACCAAACCTGTGCATTTCTGAAAACTAGAGACCTAGGGGAATCCAAGGAGGGGTGACTTGCGGGGCTCGGACCAGGTTCTGTTACCCAGAATCCTTTGCAAACCTCAAAATTTGGCTAAAAAAACACATATTCCTCACATTTCTGTGGCAGAAAGTTCAGGAATCTGAGAGGAGCCACAAATTTCCTTCCACCCAGCGTTCCCCCAAGTCTCCCGATAAAAATGATACCTCACTTGTGTGGGTAGGCCTAGCGCCGGCGACAGGAAACGCCCCAAAGCGCAACGTGGACACATCCAAATTTTTGGAAGAAAACAGAGGTGTTTTTTGCGAAGTGCCTACCTGTAGATTTTGGCCTCTAGCTCAGCTGGCACCTAGGGAAACCTACCAAACCTGTGCATTTCTGAAAACTAGTGACCTAGGGGAATCCAAGGAGGGGTGACTTGCGGGGCTCGGACCAGGTTCTGTTACCCAGAATCCTTTGCAAACCTCAAAATTTGGCTAAAAAAACACATGTTCCTCACATTTCTGTGGCAGAAAGTTCGGGAATCTGAGAGGAGCCACAAATTTCCTTCCACCCAGCGTTCCCCCAAGTCTCCCGATAAAAATGTTACCTCACTTGTGTGGGTAGGCCTAGCGCCCGCGACAGGAAACGCCCCAAAGCGCAACGTGGACACATCCAAATTTTTGGAAGAAAACAGAGGTGTTTTTTGCGAAGTGCCTACCTGTAGATTTTGGCCTCTAGCTCAGCCGGCACCTAGGGAATCCTACCAAACCTGTGCATTTCTGAAAACTAGAGACCTAGGGGAATCCAAGGAGGGGTGACTTGCGGGGCTCGGACCAGGTTCTGTTACCCAGAATCCTTTGCAAACCTCAAAATGTGGCAAAAAAAACACATATTCCTCACATTTCTGTGGCAGAAAGTTCGGGAATCTGAGAGGAGCCACAAATTTCCTTCCACCCAGCGTTCCCCCAAGTCTCCCGATAAAAATGATACCTCACTTGTGTGGGTAGGCCTAGCGCCCGCGACAGGAAACGCCCCAAAGCGCAACGTGGACACATCCAAATTTTTGGAAGAAAACAGAGGTGTTTTTTGCGAAGTGCCTACCTGTAGATTTTGGCCTCTAGCTCAGCCGGCACCTAGGGAAACCTACCAAACCTGTGCATTTCTGAAAACTAGAGACCTAGGGGAATCCAAGGAGGGGTGACTTGCGGGGCTCGGACCAGGTTCTGTTACCCAGAATCCTTTGCAAACCTCAAAATTTGGCTAAAAAAACACATGTTCCTCACATTTCTGTGGCAGAAAGTTCAGGAATCTGAGAGGAGCCACACATTTCCTTCCACCCAGCGTTCCCCCAAGTCTCCCGATAAAAATGATACCTCACTTGTGTGGGTAGGCCTAGCGCCCGCGACAGGAAACGCCCCAAAGCGCAACGTGGACACATCCAAATTTTTGGAAGAAAACAGAGGTGTTTTTTGCGAAGTGCCTACCTGTAGATTTTGGCCTCTAGCTCAGCCGGCACCTAGGGAAACCTACCAAACCTGTGCATTTCTGAACACTAGAGACCTAGGGGAATCCAAGGAGGGGTGACTTGCGGGGCTCGGACCAGGTTCTGTTACCCAGAATCCTTTGCAAACCTCAAAATGTGGCTAAAAAAACACATATTCCTCACATTTCTGTGGCAGAAAGTTCGGGAATCTGAGAGGAGCCACAAATTTCCTTCCACCCAGCGTTCCCCCAAGTCTCCCGATAAAAATGATACCTCACTTGTGTGGGTAGGCCTAGCGCCCGCGACAGGAAACGCCCCAAAGCGCAACGTGGACACATCCAAATTTTTGGAAGAAAACAGAGGTGTTTTTTGCGAAGTGCCTACCTGTAGATTTTGGCCTCTAGCTCAGCCGGCACCTAGGGAAACCTACCAAACCTGTGCATTTCTGAAAACTAGAGACCTAGGGGAATCCAAGGAGGGGTGACTTGCGGGGCTCGGACCAGGTTCTGTTACACAGAATCCTTTGCAAACCTCAAAATTTGGCTAAAAAAACAAATGTTCCTCACATTTCTGTGGCAGAAAGTTCGGGAATCTGAGAGGAGGCACAAATTTCATTCCACCCAGCGTTCCCCCAAGTCTCCCGATAAAAATGATACCTCACTTGTGTGGGTAGGCCTAGCGCCCGCGACAGGAAACGCCCCAAAGCGCAACATGGACACATCCAAATTTTTGGAAGAAAACAGAGGTGTTTTTTGCGAAGTGCCTACCTGTAGATTTTGGCCTCTGGCTCAGCCGGCACCTAGGGAAACCTACCAAACCTGTGCATTTCTGAAAACTAGAGACCTAGGGGAATCCAAGGAGGGGTGACTTGCGGGGCTCGGACCAGGTTCTGTTACCCAGAATCCTTTGCAAACCTCAAAATGTGGCTAAAAAACCACATATTCCTCACATTTCTGTGGCAGAAAGTTCGGGAATCTGAGAGGAGCCACAAATTTCCTTCCACCCAGCGTTCCCCCAAGTCTCCCGATAAAAATGATACCTCACTTGTGTGGGTAGGCCTAGCGCCCGCGACAGGAAACGCCCCAAAGCGCAACGTGGACACATCCAAATTTTTGGAAGAAAACAGAGGTGTTTTTAGCGAAGTGCCTACCTGTAGATTTTGGCCTCTGGCTCAGCCGGCACCTAGGAAAACCTACTAAACCTGTGCATTTCTGAAAACTAGAGACCTAGGGGAATCCAAGGAGGGGTGACTTGCGGGGCTCGGACCAGGTTCTGTTACCCAGAATCCTTTGCAAACCTCAAAATGTGGCTAAAAATACACATATTCCTCACATTTCTGTGGCAGAAAGTTCGGGAATCTGAGAGGAGCCACAAATTTCCTTCCACCCAGCGTTCCCCCAAGTCTCCCGATAAAAATGATACCTCACTTGTGTAGGTAGGCCTAGCGCCCGCGACAGGAAACGCCCCAAAGCGCAACGTGGACACATCCAAATTTTTGGAAGAAAACAGAGGTGTTTTTTGCGAAGTGCCTACCTGTAGATTTTGGCCTCTAGCTCAGCCGGCACCTAGGGAAACCTACCAAACCTGTGCATTTCTGAAAACTAGAGACCTAGGGGAATCCAAGGAGGGGTGACTTGCGGGGCTCGGACCAGGTTCTGTTACCCAGAATCCTTTGCAAACCTCAAAATTTGGCTAAAAAAACAAATGTTCCTCACATTTCTGTGGCAGAAAGTTCGGGAATCTGAGAGGAGCCACAAATTTCATTCCACCCAGCGTTCCCCCAAGTCTCCCGATAAAAATGATACCTCACTTGTGTGGGTAGGCCTAGCGCCCGCGACAGGAAACGCCCCAAAGTGCAACGTGGACACATCCAAATTTTGGGAAGAAAACAGAGGTGTTTTTAGCGAAGTGCCTACCTGTAGATTTTGGCCTCTGGCTCAGCCGGCACCTAGGGAAACCTACCAAACCTGTGCATTTCTGAAAACTAGAGACCTAGGGGAATCCAAGGAGGGGTGACTTGCGGGGCTCGGACCAGGTTCTGTTACCCAGAATCCTTTGCAAACCTCAAAATTTGGCTAAAAAAACACATATTCCTCACATTTCTGTGGCAGAAAGTTCAGGAATCTGAGAGGAGCCACAAATTTCCTTCCACCCAGCGTTCCCCCAAGTCTCCCGATAAAAATGATACCTCACTTGTGTGGGTAGGCCTAGCGCCGGCGACAGGAAACGCCCCAAAGCGCAACGTGGACACATCCAAATTTTTGGAAGAAAACAGAGGTGTTTTTTGCGAAGTGCCTACCTGTAGATTTTGGCCTCTAGCTCAGCTGGCACCTAGGGAAACCTACCAAACCTGTGCATTTCTGAAAACTAGTGACCTAGGGGAATCCAAGGAGGGGTGACTTGCGGGGCTCGGACCAGGTTCTGTTACCCAGAATCCTTTGCAAACCTCAAAATTTGGCTAAAAAAACACATGTTCCTCACATTTCTGTGGCAGAAAGTTCGGGAATCTGAGAGGAGCCACAAATTTCCTTCCACCCAGCGTTCCCCCAAGTCTCCCGATAAAAATGTTACCTCACTTGTGTGGGTAGGCCTAGCGCCCGCGACAGGAAACGCCCCAAAGCGCAACGTGGACACATCCAAATTTTTGGAAGAAAACAGAGGTGTTTTTTGCGAAGTGCCTACCTGTAGATTTTTGCCTCTAGCTCAGCCGGCACCTAGGGAATCCTACCAAACCTGTGCATTTCTGAAAACTAGAGACCTAGGGGAATCCAAGGAGGGGTTACTTGCGGGGCTCGGACCAGGTTCTGTTACCCAGAATCCTTTGCAAACCTCAAAATGTGGCTAAAAAAACACATATTCCTCACATTTCTGTGGCAGAAAGTTCGGGAATCTGAGAGGAGCCACAAATTTCCTTCCACCCAGCGTTCCCCCAAGTCTCCCGATAAAAATGATACCTCACTTGTGTGGGTAGGCCTAGCGCCCGCGACAGGAAACGCCCCAAAGCGCAACGTGGACACATCCAAATTTTTGGAAGAAAACAGAGGTGTTTTTTGCAAAGTGCCTACCTGTAGATTTTGGCCTCTAGCTCAGCCGGCACCTAGGGAAACCTACCAAACCTGTGCATTTCTGAAAACTAGAGACCTAGGGGAATCCAAGGAGGGGTGACTTGCGGGGCTCGGACCAGGTTCTGTTACCCAGAATCCTTTGCAAACCTCAAAATTTGGCTAAAAAAACACATGTTCCTCACATTTCTGTGGCAGAAAGTTCAGGAATCTGAGAGGAGCCACACATTTCCTTCCACCCAGCGTTCCCCCAAGTCTCCCGATAAAAATGATACCTCACTTGTGTGGGTAGGCCTAGCGCCCGCGACAGGAAACGCCCCAAAGCGCAACGTGGACACATCCAAATTTTTGGAAGAAAACAGAGGTGTTTTTTGCGAAGTGCCTACCTGTAGATTTTGGCCTCTAGCTCAGCCGGCACCTAGGGAATCCTACCAAACCTGTGCATTTCTGAAAACTAGAGACCTAGGGGAATCCAAGGAGGGGTGACTTGCGGGGCTCGGACCAGGTTCTGTTACCCAGAATCCTTTGCAAACCTCAAAATGTGGCTAAAAAAACACATATTCCTCACATTTCTGTGGCAGAAAGTTCGGGAATCTGAGAGGAGCCACAAATTTCCTTCCACCCAGCGTTCCCCCAAGTCTCCCGATAAAAATGATACCTCACTTGTGTGGGTAGGCCTAGCGCCCGCGACAGGAAACGCCCCAAAGCGCAACGTGGACACATCCAAATTTTTGGAAGAAAACAGAGGTGTTTTTTGCGAAGTGCCTACCTGTAGATTTTGGCCTCTAGCTCAGCCGGCACCTACGGAAACCTACCAAACCTGTGCATTTCTGAAAACTAGAGACCTAGGGGAATCCAAGGAGGGGTGACTTGCGGGGCTCGGACCAGGTTCTGTTACCCAGAATCCTTTGCAAACCTCAAAATTTGGCTAAAAAAACACATGTTCCTCACATTTCTGTGGCAGAAAGTTCAGGAATCTGAGAGGAGCCACACATTTCCTTCCACCCAGCGTTCCCCCAAGTCTCCCGATAAAAATGATACCTCACTTGTGTGGGTAGGCCTAGCGCCCGCGACAGGAAACGCCCCAAAGCGCAACGTGGACACATCCAAATTTTTGGAAGAAAACAGAGGTGTTTTTTGCGAAGTGCCTACCTGTAGATTTTGGCCTCTAGCTCAGCCGGCACCTAGGGAAACCTACCAAACCTGTGCATTTCTGAACACTAGAGACCTAGGGGAATCCAAGGAGGGGTGACTTGCGGGGCTCGGACCAGGTTCTGTTACCCAGAATCCTTTGCAAACCTCAAAATGTGGCTAAAAAAACACATATTCCTCACATTTCTGTGGCAGAAAGTTCGGGAATCTGAGAGGAGCCACAAATTTCCTTCCACCCAGCGTTCCCCCAAGTCTCCCGATAAAAATGATACCTCACTTGTGTGGGTAGGCCTAGCGCCCGCGACAGGAAACGCCCCAAAGCGCAACGTGGACACATCCAAATTTTTGGAAGAAAACAGAGGTGTTTTTTGCGAAGTGCCTACCTGTAGATTTTGGCCTCTAGCTCAGCCGGCACCTAGGGAAACCTACCAAACCTGTGCATTTCTGAAAACTAGAGACCTAGGGGAATCCAAGGAGGGGTGACTTGCGGGGCTCGGACCAGGTTCTGTTACCCAGAATCCTTTGCAAACCTCAAAATTTGGCTAAAAAAACACATGTTCCTCACATTTCTGTGGCAGAAAGTTCAGGAATCTGAGAGGAGCCACACATTTCCTTCCACCCAGCGTTCCCCCAAGTCTCCCGATAAAAATGATACCTCACTTGTGTGGGTAGGCCTAGCGCCCGCGACAGGAAACACCCCAAAGCGCAACGTGGACACATCCAAATTTTTGGAAGAAAACAGAGGTGTTTTTTGCGAAGTGCCTACCTGTAGATTTTGGCCTCTAGCTCAGCCGGCACCTAGGGAATCCTACCAAACCTGTGCATTTCTGAAAACTAGAGACCTAGGGGAATCCAAGGAGGGGTGACTTGCGGGGCTCGGACCAGGTTCTGTTACCCAGAATCCTTTGCAAACCTCAAAATGTGGCTAAAAAAACACATATTCCTCACATTTCTGTGGCAGAAAGTTCGGGAATCTGAGAGGAGCCACACATTTCCTTCCACCCAGCGTTCCCCCAAGTCTCCCGATAAAAATGATACCTCACTTGTGTGGGTAGGCCTAGCGCCCGCGACAGGAAACGCCCCAAAGCGCAACGTGGACACATCCAAATTTTTGGAAGAAAACAGAGGTGTTTTTTGCGAAGTGCCTACCTGTAGATTTTGGCCTCTAGCTCAGCTGGCACCTAGGGAAACCTACCAAACCTGTGCATTTCTGAAAACTAGTGACCTAGGGGAATCCAAGGAGGGGTGACTTGCGGGGCTCGGACCAGGTTCTGTTACCCAGAATCCTTTGCAAACCTCAAAATTTGGCTAAAAAAACACATGTTCCTCACATTTCTGTGGCAGAAAGTTCGGGAATCTGAGAGGAGCCACAAATTTCCTTCCACCCAGCGTTCCCCCAAGTCTCCCGATAAAAATGTTACCTCACTTGTGTGGGTAGGCCTAGCGCCCGCGACAGGAAACGCCCCAAAGCGCAACGTGGACACATCCAAATTTTTGGAAGAAAACAGAGGTGTTTTTTGCGAAGTGCCTACCTGTAGATTTTGGCCTCTAGCTCAGCCGGCACCTAGGGAATCCTACCAAACCTGTGCATTTCTGAAAACTAGAGACCTAGGGGAATCCAAGGAGGGGTGACTTGCGGGGCTCGGACCAGGTTCTGTTACCCAGAATCCTTTGCAAACCTCAAAATTTGGCTAAAAAAACACATGTTCCTCACATTTCTGTGGCAGAAAGTTCAGGAATCTGAGAGGAGCCACACATTTCCTTCCACCTAGCGTTCCCCCAAGTCTCCCGATAAAAATGATACCTCACTTGTGTGGGTAGGCCTAGCGCCCGCGACAGGAAACGCCCCAAAGCGCAACGTGGACACATCCAAATTTTTGGAAGAAAACAGAGGTGTTTTTTGCGAAGTGCCTACCTGTAGATTTTGGCCTCTAGCTCAGCCGGCACCTAGGGAAACCTACCAAACCTGTGCATTTCTGAACACTAGAGACCTAGGGGAATCCAAGGAGGGGTGACTTGCGGGGCTCGGACCAGGTTCTGTTACCCAGAATCCTTTGCAAACCTCAAAATGTGGCTAAAAAAACACATATTCCTCACATTTCTGTGGCAGAAAGTTCGGGAATCTGAGAGGAGCCACAAATTTCCTTCCACCCAGCGTTCCCCCAAGTCTCCCGATAAAAATGATACCTCACTTGTGTGGGTAGGCCTAGCGCCCGCGACAGGAAACGCCCCAAAGCGCAACGTGGACACATCCAAATTTTTGGAAGAAAACAGAGGTGTTTTTTGCGAAGTGCCTACCTGTAGATTTTGGCCTCTAGCTCAGCCGGCACCTAGGGAAACCTACCAAACCTGTGCATTTCTGAAAACTAGAGACCTAGGGGAATCCAAGGAGGGGTGACTTGCGGGGCTCGGACCAGGTTCTGTTACACAGAATCCTTTGCAAACCTCAAAATTTGGCTAAAAAAACAAATGTTCCTCACATTTCTGTGGCAGAAAGTTCGGGAATCTGAGAGGAGGCACAAATTTCATTCCACCCAGCGTTCCCCCAAGTCTCCCGATAAAAATGATACCTCACTTGTGTGGGTAGGCCTAGCGCCCGCGACAGGAAAAGCCCCAAAGCGCAACATGGACACATCCAAATTTTTGGAAGAAAACAGAGGTGTTTTTTGCGAAGTGCCTACCTGTAGATTTTGGCCTCTGGCTCAGCCGGCACCTAGGGAAACCTACCAAACCTGTGCATTTCTGAAAACTAGAGACCTAGGGGAATCCAAGGAGGGGTGACTTGCGGGGCTCGGACCAGGTTCTGTTACCCAGAATCCTTTGCAAACCTCAAAATGTGGCTAAAAAACCACATATTCCTCACATTTCTGTGGCAGAAAGTTCGGGAATCTGAGAGGAGCCACAAATTTCCTTCCACCCAGCGTTCCCCCAAGTCTCCCGATAAAAATGATACCTCACTTGTGTGGGTAGGCCTAGCGCCCGCAACAGGAAACGCCCCAAAGCGCAACGTGGACACATCCAAATTTTTGGAAGAAAACAGAGGTGTTTTTAGCGAAGTGCCTACCTGTAGATTTTGGCCTCTGGCTCAGCCGGCACCTAGGGAAACCTACTAAACCTGTGCATTTCTGAAAACTAGAGACCTAGGGGAATCCAAGGAGGGGTGACTTGCGGGGCTCGGACCAGGTTCTGTTACCCAGAATCCTTTGCAAACCTCAAAATGTGGCTAAAAAAACACATATTCCTCACATTTCTGTGGCAGAAAGTTCGGGAATCTGAGAGGAGCCACAAATTTCCTTCCACCCAGCGTTCCCCCAAGTCTCCCGATAAAAATGATACCTCACTTGTGTAGGTAGGCCTAGCGCCCGCGACAGGAAACGCCCCAAAGCGCAACGTGGACACATCCAAATTTTTGGAAGAAAACAGAGGTGTTTTTTGCGAAGTGCCTACCTGTAGATTTTGGCCTCTAGCTCAGCCGGCACCTAGGGAAACCTACCAAACCTGTGCATTTCTGAAAACTAGAGACCTAGGGGAATCCAAGGAGGGGTGACTTGCGGGGCTCGGACCAGGTTCTGTTACCCAGAATCCTTTGCAAACCTCAAAATTTGGCTAAAAAAACACATGTTCCTCACATTTCTGTGGCAGAAAGTTCTGGAATCTGAGAGGAGCCACACATTTCCTTCCACCCAGCGTTCCCCCAAGTCTCCCGATAAAAATGATACCTCACTTGTGTGGGTAGGCCTAGCGCCCGCAACAGGAAACGCCCCAAAGCGCAACGTGGACACATCCAAATTTTTGGAAGAAAACAGAGGTGTTTTTAGCGAAGTGCCTACCTGTAGATTTTGGCCTCTGGCTCAGCCGGGACCTAGGGAAACCTACCAAACCTGTGCATTTCTGAAAACTAGAGACCTAGGGGAATCCAAGGAGGGGTGACTTGCGGGGCTCGGACCAGGTTCTGTTACCCAGAATCCTTTGCAAACCTCAAAATGTGGCTAAAAAAACACATATTCCTCACATTTCTGTGGCAGAAAGTTCGGGAATCTGAGAGGAGCCACAAATTTCCTTCCACCCAGCGTTCCCCCAAGTCTCCCGATAAAAATGATACCTCACTTGTGTGGGTAGGCCTAGCGCCGGCGACAGGAAACGCCCCAAAGCGCACCGTGGACACATCCAAATTTTTGGAAGAAAACAGAGGTGTTTTTTGCGAAGTGCCTACCTGTAGATTTTGGCCTCTAGCTCAGCTGGCACCTAGGGAAACCTACCAAACCTGTGCATTTCTGAAAACTAGTGACCTAGGGGAATCCAAGGAGGGGTGACTTGCGGGGCTCGGACCAGGTTCAGTTACCCAGAATCCTTTGCAAACCTCAAAATGTGGCTAAAAAAACACATGTTCCTCACATTTCTGTGGCAGAAAGTTCGGGAATCTGAGAGGAGCCACAAATTTCCTTCCACCCAGCGTTCCCCCAAGTCTCCCGATAAAAATGATACCTCACTTGTGTGGGTAGGCCTAGCGCCCGCCACAGGAAACGCCCCAAAGCGCAACGTGGACACATCCAAATTTTTGGAAGAAAACAGAGGTGTTTTTTGCGAAGTGCCTACCTGTAGATTTTGGCCTCTAGCTCAGCCGGCACCTAGGGAAACCTACCAAACCTGTGCATTTCTGAAAACTAGAGACCTAGGGGAATCCAAGGAGGGGTGACTTGCGGGGCTCGGACCAGGTTCTGTTACCCAGAATCCTTTGCAAACCTCAAAATGTGGCTAAAAAAACACATATTCCTCACATTTCTGTGGCAGAAAGTTCGGGAATCTGAGAGGAGCCACAAATTTCCTTCCACCCAGCGTTCCCCCAAGTCTCCCGATAAAAATGATACCTCACTTGTGTAGGTAGGCCTAGCGCCCGCGACAGGAAACGCCCCAAAGCGCAACGTGGACACATCCAAATTTTTGGAAGAAAACAGAGGTGTTTTTTGCGAAGTGCCTACCTGTAGATTTTGGCCTCTAGCTCAGCCGGCACCTAGGGAAACCTACCAAACCTGTGCATTTCTGAAAACTAGAGACCTAGGGGAATCCAAGGAGGGGTGACTTGCGGGGCTCGGACCAGGTTCTGTTACCCAGAATCCTTTGCAAACCTCAAAATTTGGCTAAAAAAACACATGTTCCTCACATTTCTGTGGCAGAAAGTTCTGGAATCTGAGAGGAGCCACACATTTCCTTCCACCCAGCGTTCCCCCAAGTCTCCCGATAAAAATGATACCTCACTTGTGTGGGTAGGCCTAGCGCCCGCAACAGGAAACGCCCCAAAGCGCAACGTGGACACATCCAAATTTTTGGAAGAAAACAGAGGTGTTTTTAGCGAACTGCCTACCTGTAGATTTTGGCCTCTGGCTCAGCCGGCACCTAGGGAAACCTACCAAACCTGTGCATTTCTGAAAACTAGAGACCTAGGGGAATCCAAGGAGGGGTGACTTGCGGGGCTCGGACCAGGTTCTGTTACCCAGAATCCTTTGCAAACCTCAAAATGTGGCTAAAAAAACACATATTCCTCACATTTCTGTGGCAGAAAGTTCGGGAATCTGAGAGGAGCCACAAATTTCCTTCCACCCAGCGTTCCCCCAAGTCTCCCGATAAAAATGATACCTCACGTGTGTGGGTAGGCCTAGCGCCGGCGACAGGAAACGCCCCAAAGCGCAACGTGGACACATCCAAATTTTTGGAAGAAAACAGAGGTGTTTTTTGCGAAGTGCCTACCTGTAGATTTTGGCCTCTAGCTCAGCTGGCACCTAGGGAAACCTACCAAACCTGTGCATTTCTGAAAACTAGTGACCTAGGGGAATCCAAGGAGGGGTGACTTGCGGGGCTCGGACCAGGTTCTGTTACCCAGAATCCTTTGCAAACCTCAAAATGTGGCTAAAAAAACACATGTTCCTCACATTTCTGTGGCAGAAAGTTCGGGAATCTGAGAGGAGCCACAAATTTCCTTCCACTCAGCGTTCCCCCAAGTCTCCCGATAAAAATGATACCTCACTTGTGTGGGTAGGCCTAGCGCCCGCGACAGGAAACGCCCCAAAGCGCAACGTGGACACATCCAAATTTTTGGAAGAAAACAGAGGTGTTTTTTGCGAAGTGCCTACCTGTAGATTTTGGCCTCTAGCTCAGCCGGCACCTAGGGAAACCTATCAAACCTGTGCATTTCTGAAAACTAGAGACCTAGGGGAATCCAAGGAGGGGTGACTTGCGGGGCTCGGACCAGGTTCTGTTACCCAGAATCCTTTGCAAACCTCAAAATTTGGCTAAAAAAACACATGTTCCTCACATTTCTGTGGCAGAAAGTTCTGGAATCTGAGAGGAGCCACACATTTCCTTCCACCCAGCGTTCCCCCAAGTCTCCCGATAAAAATGATACCTCACTTGTGTGGGTAGGCCTAGCGCCCGCAACAGGAAACGCCCCAAAGCGCAACGTGGACACATCCAAATTTTTGGAAGAAAACAGAGGTGTTTTTAGCGAAGTGCCTACCTGTAGATTTTGGCCTCTGGCTCAGCCGGCACCTAGGGAAACCTACCAAACCTGTGCATTTCTGAAAACTAGAGACCTAGGGGAATCCAAGGAGGGGTGACTTGCGGGGCTCGGACCTGGTTCTGTTACCCAGAATCCTTTGCAAACCTCAAAATGTGGCTAAAAAAACACATATTCCTCACATTTCTGTGGCAGAAAGTTCGGGAATCTGAGAGGAGCCACAAATTCCCTTCCACCCAGCGTTCCCCCAAGTCTCCCGATAAAAATGATACCTCACTTGTGTGGGTAGGCCTAGCGCCCGCGACAGGAAACGCCCCAAAGCGCAACGTGGACACATCCAAATTTTTGGAAGAAAACAGAGGTGTTTTTTGCGAAGTGCCTACCTGTAGATTTTGGCCTCTAGCTCAGCCGGCACCCAGGGAAACCTACCAAACCTGTGCATTTCTGAAAACTAGAGACCTAGGGGAATCCAAGGAGAAGTGACTTGCGGGGCTCGGACCAGGTTCTGTTACCCAGAATCCTTTGCAAACCTCAAAATGTGGCTAAAAAAACACATATTCCTCACATTTCTGTGGCAGAAAGTTCGGGAATCTGAGAGGACCCACAAATTTCCTTCCACCCAGCGTTCCCCCAAGTCTCCCGATAAAAATGATACCTCACTTGTGTAGGTAGGCCTAGCGCCCGCGACAGGAAACGCCCCAAAGCGCAACGTGGACACATCCAAATTTTTGGAAGAAAACAGAGGTGTTTTTTGCGAAGTGCCTACCTGTAGATTTTGGCCTCTAGCTCAGCCGGCACCTAGGGAAACCTACCAAACCTGTGCATTTCTGAAAACTAGAGACCTAGGGGAATCCAAGGAGGGGTGACTTGCGGGGCTCGGATCAGGTTCTGTTACCCAGAATCCTTTGCAAACCTCAAAATTTGGCTAAAAAAACACATGTTCCTCACATTTCTGTGGCAGAAAGTTCTGGAATCTGAGAGGAGCCACACATTTCCTTCCACCCAGCGTTCCCCCAAGTCTCCCGATAAAAATGATACCTCACTTGTGTGGGTAGGCCTAGCGCCCGCAACAGGAAACGCCCCAAAGCGCAACGTGGACACATCCAAATTTTTGGAAGAAAACAGAGGTGTTTTTAGCGAAGTGCCTACCTGTAGATTTTGGCCTCTGGCTCAGCCGGCACCTAGGGAAACCTACCAAACCTGTGCATTTCTGAAAACTAGAGACCTAGGGGAATCCAAGGAGGGGTGACTTGCGGGGCTCGGACCAGGTTCTGTTACCCAGAATCCTTTGCAAACCTCAAAATGTGGCTAAAAAAACACATATTCCTCACATTTCTGTGGCAGAAAGTTCGGGAATCTGAGAGGACCCACAAATTTCCTTCCACCCAGCGTTCCCCCAAGTCTCCCGATAAAAATGATACCTCACTTGTGTAGGTAGGCCTAGCGCCCGCGACAGGAAACGCCCCAAAGCGCAACGTGGACACATCCAAATTTTTGGAAGAAAACAGAGGTGTTTTTTGCGAAGTGCCTACCTGTAGATTTTGGCCTCTAGCTCAGCCGGCACCTAGGGAAACCTACCAAACCTGTGCATTTCTGAAAACTAGAGACCTAGGGGAATCCAAGGAGGGGTGACTTGCGGGGCTCGGACCAGGTTCTGTTACCCAGAATCCTTTGCAAACCTCAAAATTTGGCTAAAAAAACACATGTTCCTCACATTTCTGTGGCAGAAAGTTCTGGAATCTGAGAGGAGCCACACATTTCCTTCCACCCAGCGTTCCCCCAAGTCTCCCGATAAAAATGATACCTCACTTGTGTGGGTAGGCCTAGCGCCCGCAACAGGAAACGCCCCAAAGCGCAACGTGGACACATCCAAATTTTTGGAAGAAAACAGAGGTGTTTTTAGCGAAGTGCCTACCTGTAGATTTTGGCCTCTGGCTCAGCCGGCACCTAGGGAAACCTACCAAACCTGTGCATTTCTGAAAACTAGAGACCTAGGGGAATCCAAGGAGGGGTGACTTGCGGGGCTCGGACCAGGTTCTGTTACCCAGAATCCTTTGCAAACCTCAAAATGTGGCTAAAAAAACACATATTCCTCACATTTCTGTGGCAGAAAGTTCGGGAATCTGAGAGGAGCCACAAATTTCCTTCCACCCAGCGTTCCCCCAAGTCTCCCGATAAAAATGATACCTCACTTGTGTGGGTAGGCCTAGCGCCGGCGACAGGAAACGCCCCAAAGCGCAACGTGGACACTTCCAAATTTTTGGAAGAAAACAGAGGTGTTTTTTGCGAAGTGCCTACCTGTAGATTTTGGCCTCTAGCTCAGCTGGCACCTAGGGAAACCTACCAAACCTGTGCATTTCTGAAAACTAGTGACCTAGGGGAATCCAAGGAGGGGTGACTTGCGGGGCTCGGACCAGGTTCTGTTACCCAGAATCCTTTGCAAACCTCAAAATGTGGCTAAAAAAACACATGTTCCTCACATTTCTGTGGCAGAAAGTTCGGGAATCTGAGAGGAGCCACAAATTTCCTTCCACCCAGCGTTCCCCCAAGTCTCCCGATAAAAATGATACCTCACTTGTGTGGGTAGGCCTAGCGCCCGCGACAGGAAACGCCCCAAAGCGCAACGTGGACACATCCAAATTTTTGGAAGAAAACAGAGGTGTTTTTTGCGAAGTGCCTACCTGTAGATTTTGGCCTCTAGCTCAGCCGGCACCTAGGGAAACCTACCAAACCTGTGCATTTCTGAAAACTAGAGACCTAGGGGAATCCAAGGAGGGGTGACTTGCGGGGCTCGGACCAGGTTCTGTTACCCAGAATCCTTTGCAAACCTCAAAATTTGGCTAAAAAAACACATGTTCCTCACATTTCTGTGGCAGAAAGTTCGGGAATCTGAGAGGAGCCACAAATTTCCTTCCACCCAGCGTTCCCCCAAGTCTCCCGATAAAAATGATACCTCACTTGTGTGGGTAGGCCTAGCGCCCGCGACAGGAAACGCCCCAAAGCGCAACGTGGACACATCCAAATTTTTGGAAGAAAACAGAGGTGTTTTTGCGAAGTGCCTACCTGTAGATTTTGGCCTCTAGCTCAGCCGGCACCTAGGGAAACCTACCAAACCTGTGCATTTCTGAAAACTAGAGACCTAGGGGAATCCAAGGAGGGGTGACTTGCGGGGCTCGGACCAGGTTCTGTTACTCAGAATCCTTTGCAAACCTCAAAATTTGGCTAAAAAAACAAATGTTCCTCACATTTCTGTGGCAGAAAGTTCGGGAATCTGAGAGGAGCCACAAATTTCATTCCACCCAGCGTTCCCCCAAGTCTCCCGATAAAAATGATACCTCACTTGTGTGGGTAGGCCTAGCGCCCGCGACAGGAAACGCCCCAAAGTGCAACGTGGACACATCCAAATTTTTGGAAGAAAACAGAGGTGTTTTTAGCGAAGTGCCTACCTGTAGATTTTGGCCTCTGGCTCAGCCGGCACCTAGGGAAACCTACCAAACCTGTGCATTTCTGAAAACTAGAGACCTAGGGGAATCCAAGGAGGGGTGACTTGCGGGGCTCGGACCAGGTTCTGTTACCCAGAATCCTTTGCAAACCTCAAAATTTGGCTAAAAAAACACATATTCCTCACATTTCTGTGGCAGAAAGTTCAGGAATCTGAGAGGAGCCACAAATTTCCTTCCACCCAGCGTTCCCCCAAGTCTCCCGATAAAAATGATACCTCACTTGTGTGGGTAGGCCTAGCGCCGGCGACAGGAAACGCCCCAAAGCGCAACGTGGACACATCCAAATTTTTGGAAGAAAACAGAGGTGTTTTTTGCGAAGTGCCTACCTGTAGATTTTGGCCTCTAGCTCAGCTGGCACCTAGGGAAACCTACCAAACCTGTGCATTTCTGAAAACTAGTGACCTAGGGGAATCCAAGGAGGGGTGACTTGCGGGGCTCGGACCAGGTTCTGTTACCCAGAATCCTTTGCAAACCTCAAAATTTGGCTAAAAAAACACATGTTCCTCACATTTCTGTGGCAGAAAGTTCGGGAATCTGAGAGGAGCCACAAATTTCCTTCCACCCAGCGTTCCCCCAAGTCTCCCGATAAAAATGTTACCTCACTTGTGTGGGTAGGCCTAGCGCCCGCGACAGGAAACGCCCCAAAGCGCAACGTGGACACATCCAAATTTTTGGAAGAAAACAGAGGTGTTTTTTGCGAAGTGCCTACCTGTAGATTTTGGCCTCTAGCTCAGCCGGCACCTAGGGAAACCTACCAAACCTGTGCATTTCTGAAAACTAGAGACCTAGGGGAATCCAAGGAGGGGTGACTTGCGGGGCTCGGACCAGGTTCTGTTACCCAGAATCCTTTGCAAACCTCAAAATTTGGCTAAAAAAACACATGTTCCTCACATTTCTGTGGCAGAAAGTTCGGGAATCTGAGAGGAGCCACAAATTTCCTTCCACCCAGCGTTCCCCCAAGTCTCCCGATAAAAATGATACCTCACTTGTGTGGGTAGGCCTAGCGCCCGCGACAGGAAACGCCCCAAAGCGCAACGTGGACACATCCAAATTTTTGGAAGAAAACAGAGGTGTTTTTTGCGAAGTGCCTACCTGTAGATTTTGGCCTCTAGCTCAGCCGGCACCTAGGGAAACCTACCAAACCTGTGCATTTCTGAAAACTAGAGACCTAGGGGAATCCAAGGAGGGGTGACTTGCGGGGCTCGGACCAGGTTCTGTTACCCAGAATCCTTTGCAAACCTCAAAATTTGGCTAAAAAAACAAATGTTCCTCACATTTCTGTGGCAGAAAGTTCGGGAATCTGAGAGGAGCCACAAATTTCATTCCACCCAGCGTTCCCCCAAGTCTCCCGATAAAAATGATACCTCACTTGTGTGGGTAGGCCTAGCGCCCGCGACAGGAAACGCCCCAAAGTGCAACGTGGACACATCCAAATTTTTGGAAGAAAACAGAGGTGTTTTTAGCGAAGTGCCTACCTGTAGATTTTGGCCTCTGGCTCAGCCGGCACCTAGGGAAACCTACCAAACCTGTGCATTTCTGAAAACTAGAGACCTAGGGGAATCCAAGGAGGGGTGACTTGCGGGGCTCGGACCAGGTTCTGTTACCCAGAATCCTTTGCAAACCTCAAAATTTGGCTAAAAAAACACATATTCCTCACATTTCTGTGGCAGAAAGTTCAGGAATCTGAGAGGAGCCACAAATTTCCTTCCACCCAGCGTTCCCCCAAGTCTCCCGATAAAAATGATACCTCACTTGTGTGGGTAGGCCTAGCGCCGGCGACAGGAAACGCCCCAAAGCGCAACGTGGACACATCCAAATTTTTGGAAGAAAACAGAGGTGTTTTTTGCGAAGTGCCTACCTGTAGATTTTGGCCTCTAGCTCAGCTGGCACCTAGGGAAACCTACCAAACCTGTGCATTTCTGAAAACTAGTGACCTAGGGGAATCCAAGGAGGGGTGACTTGCGGGGCTCGGACCAGGTTCTGTTACCCAGAATCCTTTGCAAACCTCAAAATTTGGCTAAAAAAACACATGTTCCTCACATTTCTGTGGCAGAAAGTTCGGGAATCTGAGAGGAGCCACAAATTTCCTTCCACCCAGCGTTCCCCCAAGTCTCCCGATAAAAATGTTACCTCACTTGTGTGGGTAGGCCTAGCGCCCGCGACAGGAAACGCCCCAAAGCGCAACGTGGACACATCCAAATTTTTGGAAGAAAACAGAGGTGTTTTTTGCGAAGTGCCTACCTGTAGATTTTGGCCTCTAGCTCAGCCGGCACCTAGGGAATCCTACCAAACCTGTGCATTTCTGAAAACTAGAGACCTAGGGGAATCCAAGGAGGGGTGACTTGCGGGGCTCGGACCAGGTTCTGTTACCCAGAATCCTTTGCAAACCTCAAAATGTGGCAAAAAAAACACATATTCCTCACATTTCTGTGGCAGAAAGTTCGGGAATCTGAGAGGAGCCACAAATTTCCTTCCACCCAGCGTTCCCCCAAGTCTCCCGATAAAAATGATACCTCACTTGTGTGGGTAGGCCTAGCGCCCGCGACAGGAAACGCCCCAAAGCGCAACGTGGACACATCCAAATTTTTGGAAGAAAACAGAGGTGTTTTTTGCGAAGTGCCTACCTGTAGATTTTGGCCTCTAGCTCAGCCGGCACCTAGGGAAACCTACCAAACCTGTGCATTTCTGAAAACTAGAGACCTAGGGGAATCCAAGGAGGGGTGACTTGCGGGGCTCGGACCAGGTTCTGTTACCCAGAATCCTTTGCAAACCTCAAAATTTGGCTAAAAAAACACATGTTCCTCACATTTCTGTGGCAGAAAGTTCAGGAATCTGAGAGGAGCCACACATTTCCTTCCACCCAGCGTTCCCCCAAGTCTCCCGATAAAAATGATACCTCACTTGTGTGGGTAGGCCTAGCGCCCGCGACAGGAAACGCCCCAAAGCGCAACGTGGACACATCCAAATTTTTGGAAGAAAACAGAGGTGTTTTTTGCGAAGTGCCTACCTGTAGATTTTGGCCTCTAGCTCAGCCGGCACCTAGGGAAACCTACCAAACCTGTGCATTTCTGAACACTAGAGACCTAGGGGAATCCAAGGAGGGGTGACTTGCGGGGCTCGGACCAGGTTCTGTTACCCAGAATCCTTTGCAAACCTCAAAATGTGGCTAAAAAAACACATATTCCTCACATTTCTGTGGCAGAAAGTTCGGGAATCTGAGAGGAGCCACAAATTTCCTTCCACCCAGCGTTCCCCCAAGTCTCCCGATAAAAATGATACCTCACTTGTGTGGGTAGGCCTAGCGCCCGCGACAGGAAACGCCCCAAAGCGCAACGTGGACACATCCAAATTTTTGGAAGAAAACAGAGGTGTTTTTTGCGAAGTGCCTACCTGTAGATTTTGGCCTCTAGCTCAGCCGGCACCTAGGGAAACCTACCAAACCTGTGCATTTCTGAAAACTAGAGACCTAGGGGAATCCAAGGAGGGGTGACTTGCGGGGCTCGGACCAGGTTCTGTTACACAGAATCCTTTGCAAACCTCAAAATTTGGCTAAAAAAACAAATGTTCCTCACATTTCTGTGGCAGAAAGTTCGGGAATCTGAGAGGAGGCACAAATTTCATTCCACCCAGCGTTCCCCCAAGTCTCCCGATAAAAATGATACCTCACTTGTGTGGGTAGGCCTAGCGCCCGCGACAGGAAACGCCCCAAAGCGCAACATGGACACATCCAAATTTTTGGAAGAAAACAGAGGTGTTTTTTGCGAAGTGCCTACCTGTAGATTTTGGCCTCTGGCTCAGCCGGCACCTAGGGAAACCTACCAAACCTGTGCATTTCTGAAAACTAGAGACCTAGGGGAATCCAAGGAGGGGTGACTTGCGGGGCTCGGACCAGGTTCTGTTACCCAGAATCCTTTGCAAACCTCAAAATGTGGCTAAAAAACCACATATTCCTCACATTTCTGTGGCAGAAAGTTCGGGAATCTGAGAGGAGCCACAAATTTCCTTCCACCCAGCGTTCCCCCAAGTCTCCCGATAAAAATGATACCTCACTTGTGTGGGTAGGCCTAGCGCCCGCGACAGGAAACGCCCCAAAGCGCAACGTGGACACATCCAAATTTTTGGAAGAAAACAGAGGTGTTTTTAGCGAAGTGCCTACCTGTAGATTTTGGCCTCTGGCTCAGCCGGCACCTAGGAAAACCTACTAAACCTGTGCATTTCTGAAAACTAGAGACCTAGGGGAATCCAAGGAGGGGTGACTTGCGGGGCTCGGACCAGGTTCTGTTACCCAGAATCCTTTGCAAACCTCAAAATGTGGCTAAAAATACACATATTCCTCACATTTCTGTGGCAGAAAGTTCGGGAATCTGAGAGGAGCCACAAATTTCCTTCCACCCAGCGTTCCCCCAAGTCTCCCGATAAAAATGATACCTCACTTGTGTAGGTAGGCCTAGCGCCCGCGACAGGAAACGCCCCAAAGCGCAACGTGGACACATCCAAATTTTTGGAAGAAAACAGAGGTGTTTTTTGCGAAGTGCCTACCTGTAGATTTTGGCCTCTAGCTCAGCCGGCACCTAGGGAAACCTACCAAACCTGTGCATTTCTGAAAACTAGAGACCTAGGGGAATCCAAGGAGGGGTGACTTGCGGGGCTCGGACCAGGTTCTGTTACCCAGAATCCTTTGCAAACCTCAAAATTTGGCTAAAAAAACAAATGTTCCTCACATTTCTGTGGCAGAAAGTTCGGGAATCTGAGAGGAGCCACAAATTTCATTCCACCCAGCGTTCCCCCAAGTCTCCCGATAAAAATGATACCTCACTTGTGTGGGTAGGCCTAGCGCCCGCGACAGGAAACGCCCCAAAGTGCAACGTGGACACATCCAAATTTTGGGAAGAAAACAGAGGTGTTTTTAGCGAAGTGCCTACCTGTAGATTTTGGCCTCTGGCTCAGCCGGCACCTAGGGAAACCTACCAAACCTGTGCATTTCTGAAAACTAGAGACCTAGGGGAATCCAAGGAGGGGTGACTTGCGGGGCTCGGACCAGGTTCTGTTACCCAGAATCCTTTGCAAACCTCAAAATTTGGCTAAAAAAACACATATTCCTCACATTTCTGTGGCAGAAAGTTCAGGAATCTGAGAGGAGCCACAAATTTCCTTCCACCCAGCGTTCCCCCAAGTCTCCCGATAAAAATGATACCTCACTTGTGTGGGTAGGCCTAGCGCCGGCGACAGGAAACGCCCCAAAGCGCAACGTGGACACATCCAAATTTTTGGAAGAAAACAGAGGTGTTTTTTGCGAAGTGCCTACCTGTAGATTTTGGCCTCTAGCTCAGCTGGCACCTAGGGAAACCTACCAAACCTGTGCATTTCTGAAAACTAGTGACCTAGGGGAATCCAAGGAGGGGTGACTTGCGGGGCTCGGACCAGGTTCTGTTACCCAGAATCCTTTGCAAACCTCAAAATTTGGCTAAAAAAACACATGTTCCTCACATTTCTGTGGCAGAAAGTTCGGGAATCTGAGAGGAGCCACAAATTTCCTTCCACCCAGCGTTCCCCCAAGTCTCCCGATAAAAATGTTACCTCACTTGTGTGGGTAGGCCTAGCGCCCGCGACAGGAAACGCCCCAAAGCGCAACGTGGACACATCCAAATTTTTGGAAGAAAACAGAGGTGTTTTTTGCGAAGTGCCTACCTGTAGATTTTTGCCTCTAGCTCAGCCGGCACCTAGGGAATCCTACCAAACCTGTGCATTTCTGAAAACTAGAGACCTAGGGGAATCCAAGGAGGGGTTACTTGCGGGGCTCGGACCAGGTTCTGTTACCCAGAATCCTTTGCAAACCTCAAAATGTGGCTAAAAAAACACATATTCCTCACATTTCTGTGGCAGAAAGTTCGGGAATCTGAGAGGAGCCACAAATTTCCTTCCACCCAGCGTTCCCCCAAGTCTCCCGATAAAAATGATACCTCACTTGTGTGGGTAGGCCTAGCGCCCGCGACAGGAAACGCCCCAAAGCGCAACGTGGACACATCCAAATTTTTGGAAGAAAACAGAGGTGTTTTTTGCAAAGTGCCTACCTGTAGATTTTGGCCTCTAGCTCAGCCGGCACCTAGGGAAACCTACCAAACCTGTGCATTTCTGAAAACTAGAGACCTAGGGGAATCCAAGGAGGGGTGACTTGCGGGGCTCGGACCAGGTTCTGTTACCCAGAATCCTTTGCAAACCTCAAAATTTGGCTAAAAAAACACATGTTCCTCACATTTCTGTGGCAGAAAGTTCAGGAATCTGAGAGGAGCCACACATTTCCTTCCACCCAGCGTTCCCCCAAGTCTCCCGATAAAAATGATACCTCACTTGTGTGGGTAGGCCTAGCGCCCGCGACAGGAAACGCCCCAAAGCGCAACGTGGACACATCCAAATTTTTGGAAGAAAACAGAGGTGTTTTTTGCGAAGTGCCTACCTGTAGATTTTGGCCTCTAGCTCAGCCGGCACCTAGGGAATCCTACCAAACCTGTGCATTTCTGAAAACTAGAGACCTAGGGGAATCCAAGGAGGGGTGACTTGCGGGGCTCGGACCAGGTTCTGTTACCCAGAATCCTTTGCAAACCTCAAAATGTGGCTAAAAAAACACATATTCCTCACATTTCTGTGGCAGAAAGTTCGGGAATCTGAGAGGAGCCACAAATTTCCTTCCACCCAGCGTTCCCCCAAGTCTCCCGATAAAAATGATACCTCACTTGTGTGGGTAGGCCTAGCGCCCGCGACAGGAAACGCCCCAAAGCGCAACGTGGACACATCCAAATTTTTGGAAGAAAACAGAGGTGTTTTTTGCGAAGTGCCTACCTGTAGATTTTGGCCTCTAGCTCAGCCGGCACCTACGGAAACCTACCAAACCTGTGCATTTCTGAAAACTAGAGACCTAGGGGAATCCAAGGAGGGGTGACTTGCGGGGCTCGGACCAGGTTCTGTTACCCAGAATCCTTTGCAAACCTCAAAATTTGGCTAAAAAAACACATGTTCCTCACATTTCTGTGGCAGAAAGTTCAGGAATCTGAGAGGAGCCACACATTTCCTTCCACCCAGCGTTCCCCCAAGTCTCCCGATAAAAATGATACCTCACTTGTGTGGGTAGGCCTAGCGCCCGCGACAGGAAACGCCCCAAAGCGCAACGTGGACACATCCAAATTTTTGGAAGAAAACAGAGGTGTTTTTTGCGAAGTGCCTACCTGTAGATTTTGGCCTCTAGCTCAGCCGGCACCTAGGGAAACCTACCAAACCTGTGCATTTCTGAACACTAGAGACCTAGGGGAATCCAAGGAGGGGTGACTTGCGGGGCTCGGACCAGGTTCTGTTACCCAGAATCCTTTGCAAACCTCAAAATGTGGCTAAAAAAACACATATTCCTCACATTTCTGTGGCAGAAAGTTCGGGAATCTGAGAGGAGCCACAAATTTCCTTCCACCCAGCGTTCCCCCAAGTCTCCCGATAAAAATGATACCTCACTTGTGTGGGTAGGCCTAGCGCCCGCGACAGGAAACGCCCCAAAGCGCAACGTGGACACATCCAAATTTTTGGAAGAAAACAGAGGTGTTTTTTGCGAAGTGCCTACCTGTAGATTTTGGCCTCTAGCTCAGCCGGCACCTAGGGAAACCTACCAAACCTGTGCATTTCTGAAAACTAGAGACCTAGGGGAATCCAAGGAGGGGTGACTTGCGGGGCTCGGACCAGGTTCTGTTACCCAGAATCCTTTGCAAACCTCAAAATTTGGCTAAAAAAACACATGTTCCTCACATTTCTGTGGCAGAAAGTTCAGGAATCTGAGAGGAGCCACACATTTCCTTCCACCCAGCGTTCCCCCAAGTCTCCCGATAAAAATGATACCTCACTTGTGTGGGTAGGCCTAGCGCCCGCGACAGGAAACACCCCAAAGCGCAACGTGGACACATCCAAATTTTTGGAAGAAAACAGAGGTGTTTTTTGCGAAGTGCCTACCTGTAGATTTTGGCCTCTAGCTCAGCCGGCACCTAGGGAATCCTACCAAACCTGTGCATTTCTGAAAACTAGAGACCTAGGGGAATCCAAGGAGGGGTGACTTGCGGGGCTCGGACCAGGTTCTGTTACCCAGAATCCTTTGCAAACCTCAAAATGTGGCTAAAAAAACACATATTCCTCACATTTCTGTGGCAGAAAGTTCGGGAATCTGAGAGGAGCCACACATTTCCTTCCACCCAGCGTTCCCCCAAGTCTCCCGATAAAAATGATACCTCACTTGTGTGGGTAGGCCTAGCGCCCGCGACAGGAAACGCCCCAAAGCGCAACGTGGACACATCCAAATTTTTGGAAGAAAACAGAGGTGTTTTTTGCGAAGTGCCTACCTGTAGATTTTGGCCTCTAGCTCAGCTGGCACCTAGGGAAACCTACCAAACCTGTGCATTTCTGAAAACTAGTGACCTAGGGGAATCCAAGGAGGGGTGACTTGCGGGGCTCGGACCAGGTTCTGTTACCCAGAATCCTTTGCAAACCTCAAAATTTGGCTAAAAAAACACATGTTCCTCACATTTCTGTGGCAGAAAGTTCGGGAATCTGAGAGGAGCCACAAATTTCCTTCCACCCAGCGTTCCCCCAAGTCTCCCGATAAAAATGTTACCTCACTTGTGTGGGTAGGCCTAGCGCCCGCGACAGGAAACGCCCCAAAGCGCAACGTGGACACATCCAAATTTTTGGAAGAAAACAGAGGTGTTTTTTGCGAAGTGCCTACCTGTAGATTTTGGCCTCTAGCTCAGCCGGCACCTAGGGAATCCTACCAAACCTGTGCATTTCTGAAAACTAGAGACCTAGGGGAATCCAAGGAGGGGTGACTTGCGGGGCTCGGACCAGGTTCTGTTACCCAGAATCCTTTGCAAACCTCAAAATGTGGCTAAAAAAACACATATTCCTCACATTTCTGTGGCAGAAAGTTCGGGAATCTGAGAGGAGCCACAAATTTCCTTCCACCCAGCGTTCCCCCAAGTCTCCCGATAAAAATGATACCTCACTTGTGTGGGTAGGCCTAGCGCCCGCGACAGGAAACGCCCCAAAGCGCAACGTGGACACATCCAAATTTTTGGAAGAAAACAGAGGTGTTTTTTGCGAAGTGCCTACCTGTAGATTTTGGCCTCTAGCTCAGCCGGCACCTAGGGAATCCTACCAAACCTGTGCATTTCTGAAAACTAGAGACCTAGGGGAATCCAAGGAGGGGTGACTTGCGGGGCTCGGACCAGGTTCTGTTACCCAGAATCCTTTGCAAACCTCAAAATGTGGCTAAAAAAACACATATTCCTCACATTTCTGTGGCAGAAAGTTCGGGAATCTGAGAGGAGCCACAAATTTCCTTCCACCCAGCGTTCCCCCAAGTCTCCCGATAAAAATGATACCTCACTTGTGTGGGTAGGCCTAGCGCCCGCGACAGGAAACGCCCCAAAGCGCAACGTGGACACATCCAAATTTTTGGAAGAAAACAGAGGTGTTTTTTGCGAAGTGCCTACCTGTAGATTTTGGCCTCTAGCTCAGCCGGCACCTAGGGAAACCTACCAAACCTGTGCATTTCTGAAAACTAGAGACCTAGGGGAATCCAAGGAGGGGTGACTTGCGGGGCTCGGACCAGGTTCTGTTACCCAGAATCCTTTGCAAACCTCAAAATTTGGCTAAAAAAACACATGTTCCTCACATTTCTGTGGCAGAAAGTTCAGGAATCTGAGAGGAGCCACACATTTCCTTCCACCCAGCGTTCCCCCAAGTCTCCCGATAAAAATGATACCTCACTTGTGTGGGTAGGCCTAGCGCCCGCGACAGGAAACGCCCCAAAGCGCAACGTGGACACATCCAAATTTTTGGAAGAAAACAGAGGTGTTTTTTGCGAAGTGCCTACCTGTAGATTTTGGCCTCTAGCTCAGCCGGCACCTAGGGAAACCTACCAAACCTGTGCATTTCTGAACACTAGAGACCTAGGGGAATCCAAGGAGGGGTGACTTGCGGGGCTCGGACCAGGTTCTGTTACCCAGAATCCTTTGCAAACCTCAAAATGTGGCTAAAAAAACACATATTCCTCACATTTCTGTGGCAGAAAGTTCGGGAATCTGAGAGGAGCCACAAATTTCCTTCCACCCAGCGTTCCCCCAAGTCTCCCGATAAAAATGATACCTCACTTGTGTGGGTAGGCCTAGCGCCCGCGACAGGAAACGCCCCAAAGCGCAACGTGGACACATCCAAATTTTTGGAAGAAAACAGAGGTGTTTTTTGCGAAGTGCCTACCTGTAGATTTTGGCCTCTAGCTCAGCCGGCACCTAGGGAAACCTACCAAACCTGTGCATTTCTGAAAACTAGAGACCTAGGGGAATCCAAGGAGGGGTGACTTGCGGGGCTCGGACCAGGTTCTGTTACACAGAATCCTTTGCAAACCTCAAAATTTGGCTAAAAAAACAAATGTTCCTCACATTTCTGTGGCAGAAAGTTCGGGAATCTGAGAGGAGGCACAAATTTCATTCCACCCAGCGTTCCCCCAAGTCTCCCGATAAAAATGATACCTCACTTGTGTGGGTAGGCCTAGCGCCCGCGACAGGAAACGCCCCAAAGCGCAACATGGACACATCCAAATTTTTGGAAGAAAACAGAGGTGTTTTTTGCGAAGTGCCTACCTGTAGATTTTGGCCTCTGGCTCAGCCGGCACCTAGGGAAACCTACCAAACCTGTGCATTTCTGAAAACTAGTGACCTAGGGGAATCCAAGGAGGGGTGACTTGCGGGGCTCGGACCAGGTTCTGTTACCCAGAATCCTTTGCAAACCTCAAAATGTGGCTAAAAAACCACATATTCCTCACATTTCTGTGGCAGAAAGTTCGGGAATCTGAGAGGAGCCACAAATTTCCTTCCACCCAGCGTTCCCCCAAGTCTCCCGATAAAAATGATCCCTCACTTGTGTGGGTAGGCCTAGCGCCCGCGACAGGAAACGCCCCAAAGCGCAACGTGGACACATCCAAATTTTTGGAAGAAAACAGAGGTGTTTTTAGCGAAGTGCCTACCTGTAGATTTTGGCCTCTGGCTCAGCCGGCACCTAGGGAAACCTACTAAACCTGTGCATTTCTGAAAACTAGAGACCTAGGGGAATCCAAGGAGGGGTGACTTGCGGGGCTCGGACCAGGTTCTGTTACCCAGAATCCTTTGCAAACCTCAAAATGTGGCTAAAAAAACACATATTCCTCACATTTCTGTGGCAGAAAGTTCGGGAATCTGAGAGGAGCCACAAATTTCCTTCCACCCAGCGTTCCCCCAAGTCTCCCGATAAAAATGATACCTCACTTGTGTGTGTAGGCCTAGCGCCCGCGACAGGAAACGCCCCAAAGCGCAACGTGGACACATCCAAATTTTTGGAAGAAAACAGAGGTGTTTTTTGCGAAGTGCCTACCTGTAGATTTTGGCCTCTAGCTCAGCCGGCACCTAGGGAAACCTACCAAACCTGTGCATTTCTGAAAACTAGAGACCTAGGGGAATCCAAGGAGGGGTGACTTGCGGGGCTCGGACCAGGTTCTGTTACCCAGAATCCTTTGCAAACCTCAAAATTTGGCTAAAAAAACACATGTTCCTCACATTTCTGTGGCAGAAAGTTCTGGAATCTGAGAGGAGCCACACATTTCCTTCCACCCAGCGTTCCCCCAAGTCTCCCGATAAAAATGATACCTCACTTGTGTGGGTAGGCCTAGCGCCCGCAACAGGAAACGCCCCAAAGCGCAACGTGGACACATCCAAATTTTTGGAAGAAAACAGAGGTGTTTTTAGCGAAGTGCCTACCTGTAGATTTTGGCCTCTGGCTCAGCCGGGACCTAGGGAAACCTACCAAACCTGTGCATTTCTGAAAACTAGAGACCTAGGGGAATCCAAGGAGGGGTGACTTGCGGGGCTCGGACCAGGTTCTGTTACCCAGAATCCTTTGCAAACCTCAAAATGTGGCTAAAAAAACACATATTCCTCACATTTCTGTGGCAGAAAGTTCGGGAATCTGAGAGGAGCCACAAATTTCCTTCCACCCAGCGTTCCCCCAAGTCTCCCGATAAAAATGATACCTCACTTGTGTGGGTAGGCCTAGCGCCGGCGACAGGAAACGCCCCAAAGCGCACCGTGGACACATCCAAATTTTTGGAAGAAAACAGAGGTGTTTTTTGCGAAGTGCCTACCTGTAGATTTTGGCCTCTAGCTCAGCTGGCACCTAGGGAAACCTACCAAACCTGTGCATTTCTGAAAACTAGTGACCTAGGGGAATCCAAGGAGGGGTGACTTGCGGGGCTCGGACCAGGTTCAGTTACCCAGAATCCTTTGCAAACCTCAAAATGTGGCTAAAAAAACACATGTTCCTCACATTTCTGTGGCAGAAAGTTCGGGAATCTGAGAGGAGCCACAAATTTCCTTCCACCCAGCGTTCCCCCAAGTCTCCCGATAAAAATGATACCTCACTTGTGTGGGTAGGCCTAGCGCCCGCCACAGGAAACGCCCCAAAGCGCAACGTGGACACATCCAAATTTTTGGAAGAAAACAGAGGTGTTTTTTGCGAAGTGCCTACCTGTAGATTTTGGCCTCTAGCTCAGCCGGCACCTAGGGAAACCTACCAAACCTGTGCATTTCTGAAAACTAGAGACCTAGGGGAATCCAAGGAGGGGTGACTTGCGGGGCTCGGACCAGGTTCTGTTACCCAGAATCCTTTGCAAACCTCAAAATGTGGCTAAAAAAACACATATTCCTCACATTTCTGTGGCAGAAAGTTCGGGAATCTGAGAGGAGCCACAAATTTCCTTCCACCCAGCGTTCCCCCAAGTCTCCCGATAAAAATGATACCTCACTTGTGTAGGTAGGCCTAGCGCCCGCGACAGGAAACGCCCCAAAGCGCAACGTGGACACATCCAAATTTTTGGAAGAAAACAGAGGTGTTTTTTGCGAAGTGCCTACCTGTAGATTTTGGCCTCTAGCTCAGCCGGCACCTAGGGAAACCTACCAAACCTGTGCATTTCTGAAAACTAGAGACCTAGGGGAATCCAAGGAGGGGTGACTTGCGGGGCTCGGACCAGGTTCTGTTACCCAGAATCCTTTGCAAACCTCAAAATTTGGCTAAAAAAACACATGTTCCTCACATTTCTGTGGCAGAAAGTTCTGGAATCTGAGAGGAGCCACACATTTCCTTCCACCCAGCGTTCCCCCAAGTCTCCCGATAAAAATGATACCTCACTTGTGTGGGTAGGCCTAGCGCCCGCAACAGGAAACGCCCCAAAGCGCAACGTGGACACATCCAAATTTTTGGAAGAAAACAGAGGTGTTTTTTGCGAAGTGCCTACCTGTAGATTTTGGCCTCTAGCTCAGCCGGCACCTAGGGAAACCTACCAAACCTGTGCATTTCTGAACACTAGAGACCTAGGGGAATCCAAGGAGGGGTGACTTGCGGGGCTCGGACCAGGTTCTGTTACCCAGAATCCTTTGCAAACCTCAAAATGTGGCTAAAAAAACACATATTCCTCACATTTCTGTGGCAGAAAGTTCGGGAATCTGAGAGGAGCCACAAATTTCCTTCCACCCAGCGTTCCCCCAAGTCTCCCGATAAAAATGATACCTCACTTGTGTGGGTAGGCCTAGCGCCCGCGACAGGAAACGCCCCAAAGCGCAACGTGGACACATCCAAATTTTTGGAAGAAAACAGAGGTGTTTTTTGCGAAGTGCCTACCTGTAGATTTTGGCCTCTAGCTCAGCCGGCACCTAGGGAAACCTACCAAACCTGTGCATTTCTGAAAACTAGAGACCTAGGGGAATCCAAGGAGGGGTGACTTGCGGGGCTCGGACCAGGTTCTGTTACCCAGAATCCTTTGCAAACCTCAAAATTTGGCTAAAAAAACACATGTTCCTCACATTTCTGTGGCAGAAAGTTCAGGAATCTGAGAGGAGCCACACATTTCCTTCCACCCAGCGTTCCCCCAAGTCTCCCGATAAAAATGATACCTCACTTGTGTGGGTAGGCCTAGCGCCGGCGACAGGAAACGCCCCAAAGCGCAACGTGGACACATCCAAATTTTTGGAAGAAAACAGAGGTGTTTTTTGCGAAGTGCCTACCTGTAGATTTTGGCCTCTAGCTCAGCTGGCACCTAGGGAAACCTACCAAACCTGTGCATTTCTGAAAACTAGTGACCTAGGGGAATCCAAGGAGGGGTGACTTGCGGGGCTCGGACCAGGTTCTGTTACCCAGAATCCTTTGCAAACCTCAAAATGTGGCTAAAAAAACACATGTTCCTCACATTTCTGTGGCAGAAAGTTCGGGAATCTGAGAGGAGCCACAAATTTCCTTCCACTCAGCGTTCCCCCAAGTCTCCCGATAAAAATGATACCTCACTTGTGTGGGTAGGCCTAGCGCCCGCGACAGGAAACGCCCCAAAGCGCAACGTGGACACATCCAAATTTTTGGAAGAAAACAGAGGTGTTTTTTGCGAAGTGCCTACCTGTAGATTTTGGCCTCTAGCTCAGCCGGCACCTAGGGAAACCTATCAAACCTGTGCATTTCTGAAAACTAGAGACCTAGGGGAATCCAAGGAGGGGTGACTTGCGGGGCTCGGACCAGGTTCTGTTACCCAGAATCCTTTGCAAACCTCAAAACTAAGGCTAAAAAAACACATGTTCCTCAAATTTCTGTGGCAGAAAGTTCAGGAATCTGAGAGGAGCCACAAATTTCCTTCCACCCAGCGTTCCCCCAAGTCTCCCGATAAAAATGATACCTCACTTGTGTGGGTAGGCGTAGCGCCCGCGACAGGAAACGCCCCAAAGCGCAACGTGGACACATCCAAATTTTTGGAAGAAAACAGAGGTGTTTTTTGCGAAGTGCCTACCTGTAGATTTTGGCCTCTAGCTCAGCCGGCACCTAGGGAAACCTACCAAACCTGTGCATTTCTGAAAACTAGAGACCTAGGGGAATCCAAGGAGGGGTGACTTGCGGGGCTCGGACCAGGTTCTGTTACCCAGAATCCTTTGCAAACCTCAAAATTTGGCTAAAAAAACACATGTTCCTCACATTTCTGTGGCAGAAAGTTCTGGAATCTGAGAGGAGCCACACATTTCCTTCCACCCAGCGTTCCCCCAAGTCTCCCGATAAAAATGATACCTCACTTGTGTGGGTAGGCCTAGCGCCCGCAACAGGAAACGCCCCAAAGCGCAACGTGGACACATCCAAATTTTTGGAAGAAAACAGAGGTGTTTTTAGCGAAGTGCCTACCTGTAGATTTTGGCCTCTGGCTCAGCCGGCACCTAGGGAAACCTACCAAACCTGTGCATTTCTGAAAACTAGAGACCTAGGGGAATCCAAGGAGGGGTGACTTGCGGGGCTCGGACCTGGTTCTGTTACCCAGAATCCTTTGCAAACCTCAAAATGTGGCTAAAAAAACACATATTCCTCACATTTCTGTGGCAGAAAGTTCGGGAATCTGAGAGGAGCCACAAATTTCCTTCCACCCAGCGTTCCCCCAAGTCTCCCGATAAAAATGATACCTCACTTGTGTGGGTAGGCCTAGCGCCCGCGACAGGAAACGCCCCAAAGCGCAACGTGGACACATCCAAATTTTTGGAAGAAAACAGAGGTGTTTTTTGCGAAGTGCCTACCTGTAGATTTTGGCCTCTAGCTCAGCCGGCACCTAGGGAAACCTACCAAACCTGTGCATTTCTGAAAACTAGAGACCTAGGGGAATCCAAGGAGGGGTGACTTGCGGGGCTCGGACCAGGTTCTGTTACCCAGAATCCTTTGCAAACCTCAAAATTTGGCTAAAAAAACACATGTTCCTCACATTTCTGTGGCAGAAAGTTCAGGAATCTGAGAGGAGCCACACATTTCCTTCCACCCAGCGTTCCCCCAAGTCTCCCGATAAAAATGATACCTCACTTGTGTGGGTAGGCCTAGCGCCCGCGACAGGAAACGCCCCAAAGCGCAACGTGGACACATCCAAATTTTTGGAAGAAAACAGAGGTGTTTTTTGCGAAGTGCCTACCTGTAGATTTTGGCCTCTAGCTCAGCCGGCACCTAGGGAAACCTACCAAACCTGTGCATTTCTGAACACTAGAGACCTAGGGGAATCCAAGGAGGGGTGACTTGCGGGGCTCGGACCAGGTTCTGTTACCCAGAATCCTTTGCAAACCTCAAAATGTGGCTAAAAAAACACATATTCCTCACATTTCTGTGGCAGAAAGTTCGGGAATCTGAGAGGAGCCACAAATTTCCTTCCACCCAGCGTTCCCCCAAGTCTCCCGATAAAAATGATACCTCACTTGTGTGGGTAGGCCTAGCGCCCGCGACAGGAAACGCCCCAAAGCGCAACGTGGACACATCCAAATTTTTGGAAGAAAACAGAGGTGTTTTTTGCGAAGTGCCTACCTGTAGATTTTGGCCTCTAGCTCAGCCGGCACCTAGGGAAACCTACCAAACCTGTGCATTTCTGAAAACTAGAGACCTAGGGGAATCCAAGGAGGGGTGACTTGCGGGGCTCGGACCAGGTTCTGTTACACAGAATCCTTTGCAAACCTCAAAATTTGGCTAAAAAAACAAATGTTCCTCACATTTCTGTGGCAGAAAGTTCGGGAATCTGAGAGGAGGCACAAATTTCATTCCACCCAGCGTTCCCCCAAGTCTCCCGATAAAAATGATACCTCACTTGTGTGGGTAGGCCTAGCGCCCGCGACAGGAAACGCCCCAAAGCGCAACATGGACACATCCAAATTTTTGGAAGAAAACAGAGGTGTTTTTTGCGAAGTGCCTACCTGTAGATTTTGGCCTCTGGCTCAGCCGGCACCTAGGGAAACCTACCAAACCTGTGCATTTCTGAAAACTAGAGACCTAGGGGAATCCAAGGAGGGGTGACTTGCGGGGCTCGGACCAGGTTCTGTTACCCAGAATCCTTTGCAAACCTCAAAATGTGGCTAAAAAACCACATATTCCTCACATTTCTGTGGCAGAAAGTTCGGGAATCTGAGAGGAGCCACAAATTTCCTTCCACCCAGCGTTCCCCCAAGTCTCCCGATAAAAATGATACCTCACTTGTGTGGGTAGGCCTAGCGCCCGCGACAGGAAACGCCCCAAAGCGCAACGTGGACACATCCAAATTTTTGGAAGAAAACAGAGGTGTTTTTAGCGAAGTGCCTACCTGTAGATTTTGGCCTCTGGCTCAGCCGGCACCTAGGGAAACCTACTAAGCCTGTGCATTTCTGAAAACTAGAGACCTAGGGGAATCCAAGGAGGGGTGACTTGCGGGGCTCGGACCAGGTTCTGTTACCCAGAATCCTTTGCAAACCTCAAAATGTGGCTAAAAAAACACATATTCCTCACATTTCTGTGGCAGAAAGTTCGGGAATCTGAGAGGAGCCACAAATTTCCTTCCACCCAGCGTTCCCCCAAGTCTCCCGATAAAAATGATACCTCACTTGTGTAGGTAGGCCTAGCGCCCGCGACAGGAAACGCCCCAAAGCGCAACGTGGACACATCCAAATTTTTGGAAGAAAACAGAGGTGTTTTTTGCGAAGTGCCTACCTGTAGATTTTGGCCTCTAGCTCAGCCGGCACCTAGGGAAACCTACCAAACCTGTGCATTTCTGAAAACTAGAGACCTAGGGGAATCCAAGGAGGGGTGACTTGCGGGGCTCGGACCAGGTTCTGTTACCCAGAATCCTTTGCAAACCTCAAAATTTGGCTAAAAAAACACATGTTCCTCACATTTCTGTGGCAGAAAGTTCTGGAATCTGAGAGGAGCCACACATTTCCTTCCACCCAGCGTTCCCCCAAGTCTCCCGATAAAAATGATACCTCACTTGTGTGGGTAGGCCTAGCGCCCGCAACAGGAAACGCCCCAAAGCGCAACGTGGACACATCCAAATTTTTGGAAGAAAACGGAGGTGTTTTTAGCGAAGTGCCTACCTGTAGATTTTGGCCTCTGGCTCAGCCGGGACCTAGGGAAACCTACCAAACCTGTGCATTTCTGAAAACTAGAGACCTAGGGGAATCCAAGGAGGGGTGACTTGCGGGGCTCGGACCAGGTTCTGTTACCCAGAATCCTTTGCAAACCTCAAAATGTGGCTAAAAAAACACATATTCCTCACATTTCTGTGGCAGAAAGTTCGGGAATCTGAGAGGAGCCACAAATTTCCTTCCACCCAGCGTTCCCCCAAGTCTCCCGATAAAAATGATACCTCACTTGTGTGGGTAGGCCTAGCGCCGGCGACAGGAAACGCCCCAAAGCGCACCGTGGACACATCCAAATTTTTGGAAGAAAACAGAGGTGTTTTTTGCGAAGTGCCTACCTGTAGATTTTGGCCTCTAGCTCAGCTGGCACCTAGGGAAACCTACCAAACCTGTGCATTTCTGAAAACTAGTGACCTAGGGGAATCCAAGGAGGGGTGACTTGCGGGGCTCGGACCAGGTTCAGTTACCCAGAATCCTTTGCAAACCTCAAAATGTGGCTAAAAAAACACATGTTCCTCACATTTCTGTGGCAGAAAGTTCGGGAATCTGAGAGGAGCCACAAATTTCCTTCCACACAGCGTTCCCCCAAGTCTCCCGATAAAAATGATACCTCACTTGTGTGGGTAGGCCTAGCGCCCGCCACAGGAAACGCCCCAAAGCGCAACGTGGACACATCCAAATTTTTGGAAGAAAACAGAGGTGTTTTTTGCGAAGTGCCTACCTGTAGATTTTGGCCTCTAGCTCAGCCGGCACCTAGGGAAACCTACCAAACCTGTGCATTTCTGAAAACTAGAGACCTAGGGGAATCCAAGGAGGGGTGACTTGCGGGGCTCGGACCAGGTTCTGTTACCCAGAATCCTTTGCAAACCTCAAAATGTGGCTAAAAAAACACATATTCCTCACATTTCTGTGGCAGAAAGTTCGGGAATCTGAGAGGAGCCACAAATTTCCTTCCACCCAGCGTTCCCCCAAGTCTCCCGATAAAAATGATACCTCACTTGTGTAGGTAGGCCTAGCGCCCGCGACAGGAAACGCCCCAAAGCGCAACGTGGACACATCCAAATTTTTGGAAGAAAACAGAGGTGTTTTTTGCGAAGTACCTACCTGTAGATTTTGGCCTCTAGCTCAGCCGGCACCTAGGGAAACCTACCAAACCTGTGCATTTCTGAAAACTAGAGACCTAGGGGAATCCAAGGAGGGGTGACTTGCGGGGCTCGGACCAGGTTCTGTTACCCAGAATCCTTTGCAAACCTCAAAATTTGGCTAAAAAAACACATGTTCCTCACATTTCTGTGGCAGAAAGTTCTGGAATCTGAGAGGAGCCACACATTTCCTTCCACCCAGCGTTCCCCCAAGTCTCCCGATAAAAATGATACCTCACTTGTGTGGGTAGGCCTAGCGCCCGCAACAGGAAACGCCCCAAAGCGCAACGTGGACACATCCAAATTTTTGGAAGAAAACAGAGGTGTTTTTAGCGAAGTGCCTACCTGTAGATTTTGGCCTCTGGCTCAGCCGGCACCTAGGGAAACCTACCAAACCTGTGCATTTCTGAAAACTAGAGACCTAGGGGAATCCAAGGAGGGGTGACTTGCGGGGCTCGGACCAGGTTCTGTTACCCAGAATCCTTTGCAAACCTCAAAATGTGGCTAAAAAAACACATATTCCTCACATTTCTGTGGCAGAAAGTTCGGGAATCTGAGAGGAGCCACAAATTTCCTTCCACCCAGCGTTCCCCCAAGTCTCCCGATAAAAATGATACCTCACTTGTGTGGGTAGGCCTAGCGCCGGCGACAGGAAACGCCCCAAAGCGCAACGTGGACACATCCAAATTTTTGGAAGAAAACAGAGGTGTTTTTTGCGAAGTGCCTACCTGTAGATTTTGGCCTCTAGCTCAGCTGGCACCTAGGGAAACCTACCAAACCTGTGCATTTCTGAAAACTAGTGACCTAGGGGAATCCAAGGAGGGGTGACTTGCGGGGCTCGGACCAGGTTCTGTTACCCAGAATCCTTTGCAAACCTCAAAATGTGGCTAAAAAAACACATGTTCCTCACATTTCTGTGGCAGAAAGTTCGGGAATCTGAGAGGAGCCACAAATTTCCTTCCACTCAGCGTTCCCCCAAGTCTCCCGATAAAAATGATACCTCACTTGTGTGGGTAGGCCTAGCGCCCGCGACAGGAAACGCCCCAAAGCGCAACGTGGACACATCCAAATTTTTGGAAGAAAACAGAGGTGTTTTTTGCGAAGTGCCTACCTGTAGATTTTGGCCTCTAGCTCAGCCGGCACCTAGGGAAACCTATCAAACCTGTGCATTTCTGAAAACTAGAGACCTAGGGGAATCCAAGGAGGGGTGACTTGCGGGGCTCGGACCAGGTTCTGTTACCCAGAATCCTTTGCAAACCTCAAAACTAAGGCTAAAAAAACACATGTTCCTCACATTTCTGTGGCAGAAAGTTCAGGAATCTGAGAGGAGCCACAAATTTCCTTCCACCCAGCGTTCCCCCAAGTCTCCCGATAAAAATGATACCTCACTTGTGTGGGTAGGCGTAGCGCCCGCGACAGGAAACGCCCCAAAGCGCAACGTGGACACATCCAAATTTTTGGAAGAAAACAGAGGTGTTTTTTGCGAAGTGCCTACCTGTAGATTTTGGCCTCTAGCTCAGCCGGCACCTAGGGAAACCTACCGAACCTGTGCATTTCTGAAAACTAGAGACCTAGGGGAATCCAAGGAGGGGTGACTTGCGGGGCTCGGACCAGGTTCTGTTACCCAGAATCCTTTGCAAACCTCAAAATTTGGCTAAAAAAACACATGTTCCTCACATTTCTGTGGCAGAAAGTTCTGGAATCTGAGAGGAGCCACACATTTCCTTCCACCCAGCGTTCCCCCAAGTCTCCCGATAAAAATGATACCTCACTTGTGTGGGTAGGCCTAGCGCCCGCAACAGGAAACGCCCCAAAGCGCAACGTGGACACATCCAAATTTTTGGAAGAAAACAGAGGTGTTTTTAGCGAAGTGCCTACCTGTAGATTTTGGCCTCTGGCTCAGCCGGCACCTAGGGAAACCTACCAAACCTGTGCATTTCTGAAAACTAGAGACCTAGGGGAATCCAAGGAGGGGTGACTTGCGGGGCTCGGACCTGGTTCTGTTACCCAGAATCCTTTGCAAACCTCAAAATGTGGCTAAAAAAACACATATTCCTCACATTTCTGTGGCAGAAAGTTCGGGAATCTGAGAGGAGCCACAAATTTCCTTCCACCCAGCGTTCCCCCAAGTCTCCCGATAAAAATGATACCTCACTTGTGTGGGTAGGCCTAGCGCCGGCGACAGGAAACGCCCCAAAGCGCAACGTGGACACATCCAAATTTTTGGAAGAAAACAGAGGTGTTTTTTGCGAAGTGCCTACCTGTAGATTTTGGCCTCTAGCTCAGCTGGCACCTAGGGAAACCTACCAAACCTGTGCATTTCTGAAAACTAGTGACCTAGGGGAATCCAAGGAGGGGTGACTTGCGGGGCTCGGACCAGGTTCTGTTACCCAGAATCCTTTGCAAACCTCAAAATGTGGCTAAAAAAACACATGTTCCTCACATTTCTGTGGCAGAAAGTTCGGGAATCTGAGAGGAGCCACAAATTTCCTTCCACTCAGCGTTCCCCCAAGTCTCCCGATAAAAATGATACCTCACTTGTGTGGGTAGGCCTAGCGCCCGCGACAGGAAACGCCCCAAAGCGCAACGTGGACACATCCAAATTTTTGGAAGAAAACAGAGGTGTTTTTTGCGAAGTGCCTACCTGTAGATTTTGGCCTCTAGCTCAGCCGGCACCTAGGGAAACCTATCAAACCTGTGCATTTCTGAAAACTAGAGACCTAGGGGAATCCAAGGAGGGGTGACTTGCGGGGCTCGGACCAGGTTCTGTTACCCAGAATCCTTTGCAAACCTCAAAACTAAGGCTAAAAAAACACATGTTCCTCACATTTCTGTGGCAGAAAGTTCAGGAATCTGAGAGGAGCCACAAATTTCCTTCCACCCAGCGTTCCCCCAAGTCTCCCGATAAAAATGATACCTCACTTGTGTGGGTAGGCGTAGCGCCCGCGACAGGAAACGCCCCAAAGCGCAACGTGGACACATCCAAATTTTTGGAAGAAAACAGAGGTGTTTTTTGCGAAGTGCCTACCTGTAGATTTTGGCCTCTAGCTCAGCCGGCACCTAGGGAAACCTACCGAACCTGTGCATTTCTGAAAACTAGAGACCTAGGGGAATCCAAGGAGGGGTGACTTGCGGGGCTCGGACCAGGTTCTGTTACCCAGAATCCTTTGCAAACCTCAAAATTTGGCTAAAAAAACACATGTTCCTCACATTTCTGTGGCAGAAAGTTCTGGAATCTGAGAGGAGCCACACATTTCCTTCCACCCAGCGTTCCCCCAAGTCTCCCGATAAAAATGATACCTCACTTGTGTGGGTAGGCCTAGCGCCCGCAACAGGAAACGCCCCAAAGCGCAACGTGGACACATCCAAATTTTTGGAAGAAAACAGAGGTGTTTTTAGCGAAGTGCCTACCTGTAGATTTTGGCCTCTGGCTCAGCCGGCACCTAGGGAAACCTACCAAACCTGTGCATTTCTGAAAACTAGAGACCTAGGGGAATCCAAGGAGGGGTGACTTGCGGGGCTCGGACCTGGTTCTGTTACCCAGAATCCTTTGCAAACCTCAAAATGTGGCTAAAAAAACACATATTCCTCACATTTCTGTGGCAGAAAGTTCGGGAATCTGAGAGGAGCCACAAATTTCCTTCCACCCAGCGTTCCCCCAAGTCTCCCGATAAAAATGATACCTCACTTGTGTGGGTAGGCCTAGCGCCCGCGACAGGAAACGCCCCAAAGCGCACCGTGGACACATCCAAATTTTTGGAAGAAAACAGAGGTGTTTTTTGCGAAGTGCCTACCTGTAGATTTTGGCCTCTAGCTCAGCTGGCACCTAGGGAAACCTACCAAACCTGTGCATTTCTGAAAACTAGTGACCTAGGGGAATCCAAGGAGGGGTGACTTGCGGGGCTCGGACCAGGTTCTGTTACCCAGAATCCTTTGCAAACCTCAAAATGTGGCTAAAAAAACACATATTCCTCACATTTCTGTGGCAGAAAGTTCGGGAATCTGAGAGGAGCCACAAATTCCCTTCCACCCAGCGTTCCCCCAAGTCTCCCAATAAAAATGATACCTCACTTGTGTGGGTAGGCCTAGCGCCCGCGACAGGAAACGCCCCAAAGCGCAACGTGGACACATCCAAATTTTTGGAAGAAAACAGAGGTGTTTTTTGCGAAGTGCCTACCTGTAGATTTTGGCCTCTAGCTCAGCCGGCACCCAGGGAAACCTACCAAACCTGTGCATTTCTGAAAACTAGAGACCTAGGGGAATCCAAGGAGAAGTGACTTGCGGGGCTCGGACCAGGTTCTGTTACCCAGAATCCTTTGCAAACCTCAAAATGTGGCTAAAAAAACACATATTCCTCACATTTCTGTGGCAGAAAGTTCGGGAATCTGAGAGGACCCACAAATTTCCTTCCACCCAGCGTTCCCCCAAGTCTCCCGATAAAAATGATACCTCACTTGTGTAGGTAGGCCTAGCGCCCGCGACAGGAAACGCCCCAAAGCGCAACGTGGACACATCCAAATTTTTGGAAGAAAACAGAGGTGTTTTTTGCGAAGTGCCTACCTGTAGATTTTGGCCTCTAGCTCAGCCGGCACCTAGGGAAACCTACCAAACCTGTGCATTTCTGAAAACTAGAGACCTAGGGGAATCCAAGGAGGGGTGACTTGCGGGGCTCGGACCAGGTTCTGTTACCCAGAATCCTTTGCAAACCTCAAAATTTGGCTAAAAAAACACATGTTCCTCACATTTCTGTGGCAGAAAGTTCTGGAATCTGAGAGGAGCCACACATTTCCTTCCACCCAGCGTTCCCCCAAGTCTCCCGATAAAAATGATACCTCACTTGTGTGGGTAGGCCTAGCGCCCGCAACAGGAAACGCCCCAAAGCGCAACGTGGACACATCCAAATTTTTGGAAGAAAACAGAGGTGTTTTTAGCGAAGTGCCTACCTGTAGATTTTGGCCTCTGGCTCAGCCGGCACCTAGGGAAACCTACCAAACCTGTGCATTTCTGAAAACTAGAGACCTAGGGGAATCCAAGGAGGGGTGACTTGCGGGGCTCGGACCAGGTTCTGTTACCCAGAATCCTTTGCAAACCTCAAAATGTGGCTAAAAAAACACATATTCCTCACATTTCTGTGGCAGAAAGTTCGGGAATCTGAGAGGAGCCACAAATTTCCTTCCACCCAGCGTTCCCCCAAGTCTCCCGATAAAAATGATACCTCACTTGTGTGGGTAGGCCTAGCGCCGGCGACAGGAAACGCCCCAAAGCGCAACGTGGACACTTCCAAATTTTTGGAAGAAAACAGAGGTGTTTTTTGCGAAGTGCCTACCTGTAGATTTTGGCCTCTAGCTCAGCTGGCACCTAGGGAAACCTACCAAACCTGTGCATTTCTGAAAACTAGTGACCTAGGGGAATCCAAGGAGGGGTGACTTGCGGGGCTCGGACCAGGTTCTGTTACCCAGAATCCTTTGCAAACCTCAAAATGTGGCTAAAAAAACACATGTTCCTCACATTTCTGTGGCAGAAAGTTCGGGAATCTGAGAGGAGCCACAAATTTCCTTCCACCCAGCGTTCCCCCAAGTCTCCCGATAAAAATGATACCTCACTTGTGTGGGTAGGCCTAGCGCCCGCGACAGGAAACGCCCCAAAGCGCAACGTGGACACATCCAAATTTTTGGAAGAAAACAGAGGTGTTTTTTGCGAAGTGCCTACCTGTAGATTTTGGCCTCTAGCTCAGCCGGCACCTAGGGAAACCTACCAAACCTGTGCATTTCTGAAAACTAGAGACCTAGGGGAATCCAAGGAGGGGTGACTTGCGGGGCTCGGACCAGGTTCTGTTACCCAGAATCCTTTGCAAACCTCAAAATTTGGCTAAAAAAACACATGTTCCTCACATTTCTGTGGCAGAAAGTTCGGGAATCTGAGAGGAGCCACAAATTTCCTTCCACCCAGCGTTCCCCCAAGTCTCCCGATAAAAATGATACCTCACTTGTGTGGGTAGGCCTAGCGCCCGCGACAGGAAACGCCCCAAAGCGCAACGTGGACACATCCAAATTTTTGGAAGAAAACAGAGGTGTTTTTGCGAAGTGCCTACCTGTAGATTTTGGCCTCTAGCTCAGCCGGCACCTAGGGAAACCTACCAAACCTGTGCATTTCTGAAAACTAGAGACCTAGGGGAATCCAAGGAGGGGTGACTTGCGGGGCTCGGACCAGGTTCTGTTACCCAGAATCCTTTGCAAACCTCAAAATTTGGCTAAAAAAACAAATGTTCCTCACATTTCTGTGGCAGAAAGTTCGGGAATCTGAGAGGAGCCACAAATTTCATTCCACCCAGCGTTCCCCCAAGTCTCCCGATAAAAATGATACCTCACTTGTGTGGGTAGGCCTAGCGCCCGCGACAGGAAACGCCCCAAAGCGCAACGTGGACACTTCCAAATTTTTGGAAGAAAACAGAGGTGTTTTTTGCGAAGTGCCTACCTGTAGATTTTGGCCTCTAGCTCAGCTGGCACCTAGGGAAACCTACCAAACCTGTGCATTTCTGAAAACTAGTGACCTAGGGGAATCCAAGGAGGGGTGACTTGCGGGGCTCGGACCAGGTTCTGTTACCCAGAATCCTTTGCAAACCTCAAAATGTGGCTAAAAAAACACATGTTCCTCACATTTCTGTGGCAGAAAGTTCGGGAATCTGAGAGGAGCCACAAATTTCCTTCCACCCAGCGTTCCCCCAAGTCTCCCGATAAAAATGATACCTCACTTGTGTGGGTAGGCCTAGCGCCCGCGACAGGAAACGCCCCAAAGCGCAACGTGGACACATCCAAATTTTTGGAAGAAAACAGAGGTGTTTTTTGCGAAGTGCCTACCTGTAGATTTTGGCCTCTAGCTCAGCCGGCACCTAGGGAAACCTACCAAACCTGTGCATTTCTGAAAACTAGAGACCTAGGGGAATCCAAGGAGGGGTGACTTGCGGGGCTCGGACCAGGTTCTGTTACCCAGAATCCTTTGCAAACCTCAAAATTTGGCTAAAAAAACACATGTTCCTCACATTTCTGTGGCAGAAAGTTCGGGAATCTGAGAGGAGCCACAAATTTCCTTCCACCCAGCGTTCCCCCAAGTCTCCCGATAAAAATGATACCTCACTTGTGTGGGTAGGCCTAGCGCCCGCGACAGGAAACGCCCCAAAGCGCAACGTGGACACATCCAAATTTTTGGAAGAAAACAGAGGTGTTTTTGCGAAGTGCCTACCTGTAGATTTTGGCCTCTAGCTCAGCCGGCACCTAGGGAAACCTACCAAACCTGTGCATTTCTGAAAACTAGAGACCTAGGGGAATCCAAGGAGGGGTGACTTGCGGGGCTCGGACCAGGTTCTGTTACCCAGAATCCTTTGCAAACCTCAAAATTTGGCTAAAAAAACAAATGTTCCTCACATTTCTGTGGCAGAAAGTTCGGGAATCTGAGAGGAGCCACAAATTTCATTCCACCCAGCGTTCCCCCAAGTCTCCCGATAAAAATGATACCTCACTTGTGTGGGTAGGCCTAGCGCCCGCGACAGGAAACGCCCCAAAGTGCAACGTGGACACATCCAAATTTTTGGAAGAAAACAGAGGTGTTTTTAGCGAAGTGCCTACCTGTAGATTTTGGCCTCTGGCTCAGCCGGCACCTAGGGAAACCTACCAAACCTGTGCATTTCTGAAAACTAGAGACCTAGGGGAATCCAAGGAGGGGTGACTTGCGGGGCTCGGACCAGGTTCTGTTACCCAGAATCCTTTGCAAACCTCAAAATTTGGCTAAAAAAACACATATTCCTCACATTTCTGTGGCAGAAAGTTCAGGAATCTGAGAGGAGCCACAAATTTCCTTCCACCCAGCGTTCCCCCAAGTCTCCCGATAAAAATGATACCTCACTTGTGTGGGTAGGCCTAGCGCCGGCGACAGGAAACGCCCCAAAGCGCAACGTGGACACATCCAAATTTTTGGAAGAAAACAGAGGTGTTTTTTGCGAAGTGCCTACCTGTAGATTTTGGCCTCTAGCTCAGCTGGCACCTAGGGAAACCTACCAAACCTGTGCATTTCTGAAAACTAGTGACCTAGGGGAATCCAAGGAGGGGTGACTTGTGGGGCTCGGACCAGGTTCTGTTACCCAGAATCCTTTGCAAACCTCAAAATTTGGCTTAAAAAACACATGTTCCTCACATTTCTGTGGCAGAAAGTTCGGGAATCTGAGAGGAGCCACAAATTTCCTTCCACCCAGCGTTCCCCCAAGTCTCCCGATAAAAATGTTACCTCACTTGTGTGGGTAGGCCTAGCGCCCGCGACAGGAAACGCCCCAAAGCGCAACGTGGACACATCCAAATTTTTGGAAGAAAACAGAGGTGTTTTTTGCGAAGTGCCTACCTGTAGATTTTGGCCTCTAGCTCAGCCGGCACCTAGGGAAACCTACCAAACCTGTGCATTTCTGAAAACTAGAGACCTAGGGGAATCCAAGGAGGGGTGACTTGCGGGGCTCGGACCAGGTTCTGTTACCCAGAATCCTTTGCAAACCTCAAAATTTGGCTAAAAAAACAAATGTTCCTCACATTTCTGTGGCAGAAAGTTCGGGAATCTGAGAGGAGCCACAAATTTCATTCCACCCAGCGTTCCCCCAAGTCTCCCGATAAAAATGATACCTCACTTGTGTGGGTAGGCCTAGCGCCCGCGACAGGAAACGCCCCAAAGTGCAACGTGGACACATCCAAATTTTTGGAAGAAAACAGAGGTGTTTTTAGCGAAGTGCCTACCTGTAGATTTTGGCCTCTGGCTCAGCCGGCACCTAGGGAAACCTACCAAACCTGTGCATTTCTGAAAACTAGAGACCTAGGGGAATCCAAGGAGGGGTGACTTGCGGGGCTCGGACCAGGTTCTGTTACCCAGAATCCTTTGCAAACCTCAAAATTTGGCTAAAAAAACACATATTCCTCACATTTCTGTGGCAGAAAGTTCAGGAATCTGAGAGGAGCCACAAATTTCCTTCCACCCAGCGTTCCCCCAAGTCTCCCGATAAAAATTATACCTCACTTGTGTGGGTAGGCCTAGCGCCGGCGACAGGAAACGCCCCAAAGCGCAACGTGGACACATCCAAATTTTTGGAAGAAAACAGAGGTGTTTTTTGCGAAGTGCCTACCTGTAGATTTTGGCCTCTAGCTCAGCTGGCACCTAGGGAAACCTACCAAACCTGTGCATTTCTGAAAACTAGTGACCTAGGGGAATCCAAGGAGGGGTGACTTGCGGGGCTCGGACCAGGTTCTGTTACCCAGAATCCTTTGCAAACCTCAAAATTTGGCTAAAAAAACACATGTTCCTCACATTTCTGTGGCAGAAAGTTCGGGAATCTGAGAGGAGCCACAAATTTCCTTCCACCCAGCGTTCCCCCAAGTCTCCCGATAAAAATGTTACCTCACTTGTGTGGGTAGGCCTAGCGCCCGCGACAGGAAACGCCCCAAAGCGCAACGTGGACACATCCAAATTTTTGGAAGAAAACAGAGGTGTTTTTTGCGAAGTGCCTACCTGTAGATTTTGGCCTCTAGCTCAGCCGGCACCTAGGGAATCCTACCAAACCTGTGCATTTCTGAAAACTAGAGACCTAGGGGAATCCAAGGAGGGGTGACTTGCGGGGCTCGGACCAGGTTCTGTTACCCAGAATCCTTTGCAAACCTCAAAATTTGGCTAAAAAAACACATGTTCCTCACATTTCTGTGGCAGAAAGTTCAGGAATCTGAGAGGAGCCACACATTTCCTTCCACCCAGCGTTCCCCCAAGTCTCCCGATAAAAATGATACCTCACTTGTGTGGGTAGGCCTAGCGCCCGCGACAGGAAACGCCCCAAAGCGCAACGTGGACACATCCAAATTTTTGGAAGAAAACAGAGGTGTTTTTTGCGAAGTGCCTACCTGTAGATTTTGGCCTCTAGCTCAGCCGGCACCTAGGGAAACCTACCAAACCTGTGCATTTCTGAACACTAGAGACCTAGGGGAATCCAAGGAGGGGTGACTTGCGGGGCTCGGACCAGGTTCTGTTACCCAGAATCCTTTGCAAACCTCAAAATGTGGCTAAAAAAACACATATTCCTCACATTTCTGTGGCAGAAAGTTCGGGAATCTGAGAGGAGCCACAAATTTCCTTCCACCCAGCGTTCCCCCAAGTCTCCCGATAAAAATGATACCTCACTTGTGTGGGTAGGCCTAGCGCCCGCGACAGGAAACGCCCCAAAGCGCAACGTGGACACATCCAAATTTTTGGAAGAAAACAGAGGTGTTTTTTGCGAAGTGCCTACCTGTAGATTTTGGCCTCTAGCTCAGCCGGCACCTAGGGAAACCTACCAAACCTGTGCATTTCTGAAAACTAGAGACCTAGGGGAATCCAAGGAGGGGTGACTTGCGGGGCTCGGACCAGGTTCTGTTACACAGAATCCTTTGCAAACCTCAAAATTTGGCTAAAAAAACAAATGTTCCTCACATTTCTGTGGCAGAAAGTTCGGGAATCTGAGAGGAGGCACAAATTTAATTCCACCCAGCGTTCCCCCAAGTCTCCCGATAAAAATGATACCTCACTTGTGTGGGTAGGCCTAGCGCCCACGACAGGAAACGCCCCAAAGCGCAACATGGACACATCCAAATTTTTGGAAGAAAACAGAGGTGTTTTTTGCGAAGTGCCTACCTGTAGATTTTGGCCTCTGGCTCAGCCGGCACCTAGGGAAACCTACCAAACCTGTGCATTTCTGAAAACTAGAGACCTAGGGGAATCCAAGGAGGGGTGACTTGCGGGGCTCGGACCAGGTTCTGTTACCCAGAATCCTTTGCAAACCTCAAAATGTGGCTAAAAAACCACATATTCCTCACATTTCTGTGGCAGAAAGTTCGGGAATCTGAGAGGAGCCACAAATTTCCTTCCACCCAGCGTTCCCCCAAGTCTCCCGATAAAAATGATACCTCACTTGTGTGGGTAGGCCTAGCGCCCGCGACAGGAAACGCCCCAAAGCGCAACGTGGACACATCCAAATTTTTGGAAGAAAACAGAGGTGTTTTTAGCGAAGTGCCTACTTGTAGATTTTGGCCTCTGGCTCAGCCGGCACCTAGGGAAACCTACTAAACCTGTGCATTTCTGAAAACTAGAGACCTAGGGGAATCCAAGGAGGGGTGACTTGCGGGGCTCGGACCAGGTTCTGTTACCCAGAATCCTTTGCAAACCTCAAAATGTGGCTAAAAAAACACATATTCCTCACATTTCTGTGGCAGAAAGTTCGGGAATCTGAGAGGAGCCACAAATTTCCTTCCACCCAGCGTTCCCCCAAGTCTCCCGATAAAAATGATACCTCACTTGTGTAGGTAGGCCTAGCGCCCGCGACAGGAAACGCCCCAAAGCGCAACGTGGACACATCCAAATTTTTGGAAGAAAACAGAGGTGTTTTTTGCGAAGTGCCTACCTGTAGATTTTGGCCTCTAGCTCAGCCGGCACCTAGGGAAACCTACCAAACCTGTGCATTTCTGAAAACTAGAGACCTAGGGGAATCCAAGGAGGGGTGACTTGCGGGGCTCGGACCAGGTTCTGTTACCCAGAATCCTTTGCAAACCTCAAAATTTGGCTAAAAAAACACATGTTCCTCACATTTCTGTGGCAGAAAGTTCTGGAATCTGAGAGGAGCCACACATTTCCTTCCACCCAGCGTTCCCCCAAGTCTCCCGATAAAAATGATACCTCACTTGTGTGGGTTGGCCTAGCGCCCGCAACAGGAAACGCCCCAAAGCGCAACGTGGACACATCCAAATTTTTGGAAGAAAACAGAGGTGTTTTTAGCGAAGTGCCTACCTGTAGATTTTGGCCTCTGGCTCAGCCGGGACCTAGGGAAACCTACCAAACCTGTGCATTTCTGAAAACTAGAGACCTAGGGGAATCCAAGGAGGGGTGACTTGCGGGGCTCGGACCAGGTTCTGCTACCCAGAATCCTTTGCAAACCTCAAAATGTGGCTAAAAAAACACATATTCCTCACATTTCTGTGGCAGAAAGTTCGGGAATCTGAGAGGAGCCACAAATTTCCTTCCACCCAGCGTTCCCCCAAGTCTCCCGATAAAAATGATACCTCACTTGTGTGGGTAGGCCTAGCGCCCGCGACAGGAAACGCCCCAAAGCGCAACGTGGACACATCCAAATTTTTGGAAGAAAACAGAGGTGTTTCTTGCGAAGTGCCTACCTGTAGATTTTGGCCTCTAGCTCAGCCGGCACCTAGGGAAACCTATCAAACCTGTGCATTTCTGAAAACTAGAGACCTAGGGGAATCCAAGGAGGGGTGACTTGCGGGGCTCGGACCAGGTTCTGTTACCCAGAATCCTTTGCAAACCTCAAAACTAAGGCTAAAAAAACACATGTTCCTCACATTTCTGTGGCAGAAAGTTCAGGAATCTGAGAGGAGCCACAAATTTCCTTCCACCCAGCGTTCCCCCAAGTCTCCCGATAAAAATGATACCTCACTTGTGTGGGTAGGCGTAGCGCCCGCGACAGGAAACGCCCCAAAGCGCAACGTGGACACATCCAAATTTTTGGAAGAAAACAGAGGTGTTTTTTGCGAAGTGCCTACCTGTAGATTTTGGCCTCTAGCTCAGCCGGCACCTAGGGAAACCTACCAAACCTGTGCATTTCTGAAAACTAGAGACCTAGGGGAATCCAAGGAGGGGTGACTTGCGGGGCTCGGACCAGGTTCTGTTACCCAGAATCCTTTGCAAACCTCAAAATTTGGCTAAAAAAACACATGTTCCTCACATTTCTGTGGCAGAAAGTTCGGGAATCTGAGAGGAGCCACAAATTTCCTTCCACCCAGCGTTCCCCCAAGTCTCCCGATAAAAATGATACCTCACTTGTGTGGGTAGGCCTAGCGCCCGCGACAGGAAACGCCCCAAAGCGCAACGTGGACACATCCACATTTTTGGAAGAAAACAGAGGTGTTTTTTGCGAAGTGCCTACCTGTAGATTTTGGCCTCTAGCTCAGCTGGCACCTAGGGAAACCTACCAAACCTGTGCATTTTTGAAAACTAGTGACCTAGGGGAATCCAAGGAGGGGTGACTTGCGGGGCTCGGACCAGGTTCTGTAACCCAGAATCCTTTGCAAACCTCAAAATTTGGCTAAAAAAACACATATTCCTCACATTTCTGTGGCAGAAAGTTCGGGAATCTGAGAGGAGCCACAAATTTCCTTCCACCCAGCGTTCCCCCAAGTCTCCCGATAAAAATGATACCTCACTTGTGTGGGTAGGCCTAGCGCCCGCGACAGGAAACGCCCCAAAGCGCAACGTGGACACATCCAAATTTTGGGAAGAAAACAGAGGTGTTTTTTGCGAAGTGCCTACCTGTAGATTTTGGCCTCTAGCTCAGCCGGCACCTAGGGAATCCTACCAAACCTGTGCATTTCTGAAAACTAGAGACCTAGGGGAATCCAAGGAGGGGTGACTTGCGGGGCTCGGACCAGGTTCTGTTACCCAGAATCCTTTGCAAACCTCAAAATGTGGCTAAAAAAACACATATTCCTCACATTTCTGTGGCAGAAAGTTCGGGAATCTGAGAGGAGCCACAAATTTCCTTCCACCCAGCGTTCCCCCAAGTCTCCCGATAAAAATGATACCTCACTTGTGTGGGTAGGCCTAGCGCCCGCGACAGGAAACGCCCCAAAGCGCAACGTGGACACATCCAAATTTTTGGAAGAAAACAGAGGTGTTTTTTGCGAAGTGCCTACCTGTAGATTTTGGCCTCTAGCTCAGCCGGCACCTAGGGAAACCTACCAAACCTGTGCATTTCTGAAAACTAGAGACCTAGGGGAATCCAAGGAGGGGTGACTTGCGGGGCTCGGACCAGGTTCTGTTACCCAGAATCCTTTGCAAACCTCAAAATGTGGCTAAAAAATCACATATTCCTCACATTTCTGTGGCAGAAAGTTCGGGAATCTGAGAGGAGCCACAAATTTCCTTCCACCCAGCGTTCCCCCAAGTCTCCCGATAAAAATGATACCTCACTTGTGTGGGTAGGCCTAGCGCCGGCGACAGGAAACGCCCCAAAGCGCAACGTGGACACATCCAAATTTTTGGAAGAAAACAGAGGTGTTTTTTGCGAAGTGCCTACCTGTAGATTTTGGCCACTAGCTCAGCTGGCACCTAGGGAAACCTACCAAACCTGTGCATTTCTGAAAACTAGCGACCTAGGGGAATCCAAGGAGGGGTGACTTGCGGGGCTCGGACCAGGTTCTGTTACCCAGAATCCTTTGCAAACCTCAAAATTTGGCTAAAAAAACACATGTTCCTCACATTTCTGTGGCAGAAAGTTCGGGAATCTGAGAGGAGCCACAAATTTCCTTCCACCCAGCGTTCCCCCAAGTCTCCCGATAAAAATGATACCTCACTTGTGTGGGTAGGCCTAGCGCCCGCGACAGGAAACGCCCCAAAGCGCAACGTGGACACATCCAAATTTTTGGAAGAAAACAGAGGTGTTTTTTGCGAAGTGCCTACCTGTAGATTTTGGCCTCTAGCTCAGCCGGCACCTAGGGAATCCTACCAAACCTGTGCATTTCTGAAAACTAGAGACCTAGGGGAATCCAAGGAGGGGTGACTTGCGGGGCTCGGACCAGGTTCTGTTACCCAGAATCCTTTGCAAAAATCAAAATGTGGCTAAAAAAACACATATTCCTCACATTTCTGTGGCAGAAAGTTCGGGAATCTGAGAGGAGCCACAAATTTCCTTCCACCCAGCGTTCCCCCAAGTCTCCCGATAAAAATGATACCTCACTTGTGTGGGTAGGCCTAGCGCCCGCGACAGGAAACGCCCCAAAGCGCAACGTGGACACATCCAAATTTTTGGAAGAAAACAGAGGTGTTTTTTGCGAAGTGCCTACCTGTAGATTTTGGCCTCTAGCTCAGCCGGCACCTAGTGAAACCTACCAAACATGTGCATTTCTGAAAACTAGAGACCTAGGGGAATCCAAGGAGGGGTGACTTGCGGGGCTCGGACCAGGTTCTGTTACCCAGAATCCTTTGCAAACCTCAAAATTTGGCTAAAAAAACACATGTTCCTCACATTTCTGTGGCAGAAAGTTCAGGAATCTGAGAGGAGCCACAAATTTCCTTCCACCCAGCGTTCCCCCAAGTCTCCCGATAAAAATGATACCTCACTTGTGTGGGTAGGCCTAGCGCCCGCGACAGGAAACGCCCCAAAGCGCAACGTGGACACATCCAAATTTTTGGAAGAAAACAGAGGTGTTTTTTGCGAAGTGCCTACCTGTAGATTTTGGCCTCTAGCTCAGCCGGCACCTAGGGAAACCTACCAAACCTGTGCATTTCTGAACACTAGAGACCTAGGGGAATCCAAGGAGGGGTGACTTGCGGGGCTCGGACCAGGTTCTGTTACCCAGAATCCTTTGCAAACCTCAAAATGTGGCTAAAAAAACACATATTCCTCACATTTCTGTGGCAGAAAGTTCGGGAATCTGAGAGGAGCCACAAATTTCCTTCCACCCAGCGTTCCCCCAAGTCTCCCGATAAAAATGATACCTCACTTGTGTGGGTAGGCCTAGCGCCCGCGACAGGAAACGCCCCAAAGCGCAACGTGGACACATCCAAATTTTTGGAAGAAAACAGAGGTGTTTTTTGCGAAGTGCCTACCTGTAGATTTTGGCCTCTAGCTCAGCCGGCACCTAGGGAAACCTACCAAACCTGTGCATTTCTGAAAACTAGAGACCTAGGGGAATCCAAGGAGGGGTGACTTGCGGGGCTCGGACCAGGTTCTGGTACCCAGAATCCTTTGCAAACCTCAAAATTTGGCTAAAAAAACACATGTTCCTCACATTTCTGTGGCAGAAAGTTCTGGAATCTGAGAGGAGCCACAAATTTAATTCCACCCAGCGTTCCCCCAAGTCTCCTGATAAAAATGATACCTCACTTGTGTGGGTAGGCCTAGCGCCCGCGACAGGAAACGCCCCAAAGCGCAACATGGACACATCCACATTTTTGGAAGAAAACAGAGGTGTTTTTAGCGAAGTGCCTACCTGTAGATTTTGGCCTCTGGCTCAGCCGGCACCTAGGGAAACCTACCAAACCTGTGCATTTCTGAAAACTAGAGACCTAGGGGAATCCAAGGAGGGGTGACTTGCGGGGCTCGGACCAGGTTCTGTTACCCAGAATCCTTTGCAAAAATCAAAATGTGGCTAAAAAAACACATATTCCTCACATTTCTGTGGCAGAAAGTTCGGGAATCTGAGAGGAGCCACAAATTTCCTTCCACCCAGCGTTCCCCCAAGTCTCCCGATAAAAATGATACCTCACTTGTGTGGGTAGGCCTAGCGCCCGCGACAGGAAACGCCCCAAAGCGCAACGTGGACACATCCAAATTTTTGGAAGAAAACAGAGGTGTTTTTTGCGAAGTGCCTACCTGTAGATTTTGGCCTCTAGCTCAGCCGGCACCTAGGGAAACCTACCAAACCTGTGCATTTCTGAAAACTAGAGACCTAGGGGAATCCAAGGAGGGGTGACTTGCGGGGCTCGGACCAGGTTCTGTTACCCAGAATCCTTTGCAAACCTCAAAATTTGGCTAAAAAAACACATGTTCCTCACATTTCTGTGGCAGAAAGTTCAGGAATCTGAGAGGAGCCACAAATTTCCTTCCACCCAGCGTTCCCCCAAGTCTCCCGATAAAAATGATACCTCACTTGTGTGGGTAGGCGTAGCGCCCGCGACAGGAAACGCCCCAAAGCGCAACGTGGACACATCCAAATTTTTGGAAGAAAACAGAGGTGTTTTTTGCGAAGTGCCTACCTGTAGATTTTGGCCTCTAGCTCAGCCGGCACCTAGTGAAACCTACCAAACATGTGCATTTCTGAAAACTAGAGACCTAGGGGAATCCAAGGAGGGGTGACTTGCGGGGCTCGGACCAGGTTCTGTTACCCAGAATCCTTTGCAAACCTCAAAATTTGGCTAAAAAAACACATGTTCCTCACATTTCTGTGGCAGAAAGTTCAGGAATCTGAGAGGAGCCACAAATTTCCTTCCACCCAGCGTTCCCCCAAGTCTCCCGATAAAAATGATACCTCACTTGTGTGGGTAGGCCTAGCGCCCGCTACAGGAAACGCCCCAAAGCGCAACGTGGACACATCCAAATTTTTGGAAGAAAACAGAGGTGTTTTTTGCGAAGTGCCTACCTGTAGATTTTGGCCTCTAGCTCAGCCGGCACCTAGGGAAACCTACCAAACCTGTGCATTTCTGAACACTAGAGACCTAGGGGAATCCAAGGAGGGGTGACTTGCGGGGCTCGGACCAGGTTCTGTTACCCAGAATCCTTTGCACAACCTCAAAATGTGGCTAAAAAAACACATATTCCTCACATTTCTGTGGCAGAAAGTTCGGGAATCTGAGAGCAGCCACAAATTTCCTTCCACCCAGCGTTCCCCCAAGTCTCCCGATAAAAATGATACCTCACTTGTGTGGGTAGGCCTAGCGCCCGCGACAGGAAACGCCCCAAAGCGCAACGTGGACACATCCAAATTTTTGGAAGAAAACAGAGGTGTTTTTTGCGAAGTGCCTACCTGTAGATTTTGGCCTCTAGCTCAGCCGGCACCTAGGGAAACCTACCAAACCTGTGCATTTCTGAAAACTAGAGACCTAGGGGAATCCAAGGAGGGGTGACTTGCGGGGCTCGGACCAGGTTCTGGTACCCAGAATCCTTTGCAAACCTCAAAATTTGGGTAAAAAAACACATGTTCCTCACATTTCTGTGGCAGAAAGTTCTGGAATCTGAGAGAAGCCACAAATTTAATTCCACCCAGCGTTCCCCCAAGTCTCCTGATAAAAATGGTACCTCACTTGTGTGGGTAGGCCTAGCGCCCGCGACAGGAAACGCCCCAAAGCGCAACATGGACACATCCACATTTTTGGAAGAAAACAGAGGTGTTTTTAGCGAAGTGCCTACCTGTAGATTTTGGCCTCTGGCTCAGCCGGCACCTAGGGAAACCTACCAAACCTGTGCATTTCTGAAAACTAGAGACCTAGGGGAATCCAAGGAGGGGTGACTTGCGGGGCTCGGACCAGGTTCTGTTACCCAGAATCCTTTGCAAACCTCAAAATGTGGCTAAAAAAACACATATTCCTCACATTTCTGTGGCAGAAAGTTCGGGAATCTGAGAGGAGCCACAAATTTCCTTCCACCCAGCATTCCCCCAAGTCTCCCGATAAAAATGATACCTCACTTGTGTGGGTAGGCCTAGCGCCCGCGACAGGAAACGCCCCAAAGCGCAACGTGGACACATCCAAATTTTTGGAAGAAAACAGAGGTGTTTTTTGCGAAGTGCCTACCTGTAGATTTTGGCCTCTAGCTCAGCGGGCACCTAGGGAAACCTACCAAACCTGTGCATTTCTGAAAACTAGTGACCTAGGGGAATCCAAGGACGTGTGACTTGCGGGGCTCGGACCAGGTTCTGTTACCCAGAATCCTTTGCAAACCTCAAAATATGGCTAAAAAAACACATGTTCCTCACATTTCTGTGGCAGAAAGTTCGGGAATCTGAGAGGAGCCACAAATTTCCTTCCACCCAGCGTTCCCCCAAGTCTCGATAAAAATGATACCTCACTTGTGTGGGTAGGCCTAGCGCCCGCGACAGGAAACGCCCCAAAGCGCAACGTGGACAGATCCAAATTTTTGGAAGAAAACAGAGGTGTTTTTTGCGAAGTGCCTACCTGTAGATTTTGGCCTCTAGCTCAGCCGGCACCTAGGGAATCCTACCAAACCTGTGCATTTCTGAAAACTAGAGACCTAGGGGAATCCAAGGAGGGGTGACTTGCGGGGCTCGGACCAGGTTCTGTTACCCAGAATCCTTTGCAAACCTCAAAATTTGGCTAAAAAAACACATGTTCCTCACATTTCTGTGGCAGAAAGTTCTGGAATCTGAGAGGAGCCACAAATTTCCTTCCACCCAGCGTTCCCCCAAGTCTCCCGATAAAAATGATACCTCACTTGTGTGGGTAGGCCTAGCGCCCGCGACAGGAAACGCCCCAAAGCGCAACTTGGACACATCCAAATTTTTGGAAGAAAACAGAGGTGTTTTTTGCGAAGTGCCTACCTGTAGATTTTGGCCTCTAGCTTAGCCGGCACCTAGGGAAACCTACCAAACCTGTGCATTTCTGAAAACTATAGACCTAGGGGAATCCAAGGAGGGGTGACTTGCGGGGCTCGGACCAGGTTCTGTTACCCAGAATCCTTTGCAAACCTCAAAATTTGGCTAAAAAAACACATGTTCCTCACATTTCTGTGGCAGAAAGTTCGGGAATCTGAGAGGAGCCACAAATTTCCTTCCACCCAGCGTTCCCCCAAGTCTCCCGATAAAAATGATACCTCACTTGTGTGGGTAGGCCTAGCGCCCGCGACAGGAAACGCCCCAAAGCACAACGTGGACACATCCAAATTTTTGGAAGAAAACAGAGGTGTTTTTTGCGAAGTGCCTACCTGTAGATTTTGGCCTCTAGCTCAGCCGGCACCTAGGGAAACCTACCAAACCTGTGCATTTCTGAAAACTAGAGACCTAGGGGAATGCAAGGAGGGGTGACTTGCGGGGCTCGGACCAGGTTCTGTTACCCAGAATCCTTTGCAAACCTGAAAGTTTGGCTAAAAAAACACATGTTCCTCACATTTCTGTGGCAGAAAGTTCTGGAATCTGAGAGGAGCCACAAATTTCCTTCCACCCAGCGTTCCCCCAAGTCTCCCGATAAAAATGATACCTCACTTGTGTGGGTAGGCCTAGCGCCCGCGACAGGAAACGCCCCAAAGCGCAACGTGGACACATCCAAATTTTTGGAAGAAAACAGAAGTGTTTTTAGCGAAGTGCCTACCTGTAGATTTTGGCCTCTGGCTCAGCCAGCATCTAGGGAAACCTACGAAACCTGTGCATTTCTGAAAACTAGAGACCTAGGGGAATCCAAGGAGGGGTGACTTGCGGGGCTCGGACCAGGTTCTGTTACCCAGAATCCTTTGCAAACCTCAAAATTTGGCTAAAAAAACACATGTTCCTCACATTTCTGTGGCAGAAAGTTCGGGAATCTGAGAGGAGGCACAAATTTCAATCCACCCAGCGTTCCCCCAAGTCTCCCGATAAAAATGATACCTCACTTGTGTGGGTAGGCCTAGCGCCCGCGACAGGAAACTCCCCAAAGCGCAACGTGGACACATCCAAATTTTTGGAAGAAAACAGAGGTGTTTTTTGCGAAGTGCCTACCTGTAGATTTTGGCCTCTAGCTCAGCCGGCACCTAGGGAAACCTACCAAACCTGTGCATTTCTGAAAACTAGAGACCTAGGGGAATCCAAGGAGGGGTGACTTGCGGGGCTCGGACCAGGTTCTGTTACCCAGAATCCTTTGCAAACCTCAAAATTTGGCTAAAAAAACACATGTTCCTCACATTTCTGTGGCAGAAAGTTCAGGAATCTGAGAGGAGCCACAAATTTCCTTCCACCCAGCGTTCCCCCAAGTCTCCCGATAAAAATGATACCTCACTTGTGTGGGTAGGCCTAGCGCCCGCGACAGGAAACGCCCCAAAGCGCAACGTGGACACATCCAAATTTTTGGAAGAAAACAGAGGTGTTTTTTGCGAAGTGCCTACCTGTAGATTTTGGCCTCTAGCTCAGCCGGCACCTAGGGAAACCTACCAAACCTGTGCATTTCTGAAAACTAGAGACCTAGGGGAATCCAAGGAGGGGTGACTTGCGGGGCTCGGACCAGGTTCTGTTACCCAGAATCCTTTGCAAACCTCAAAATTTGGCTAAAAAAACACATGTTCCTCACATTTCTGTGGCAGAAAGTTCAGGAATCTGAGAGGAGCCACAAATTTCCTTCCACCCAGCGTTCCCCCAAGTCTCCCGATAAAAATGATACCTCACTTGTGTGGGTAGGCCTAGCGCCCGCGACAGGAAACGCCCCAAAGCGCAACGTGGACACATCCAAATTTTTGGAAGAAAACAGAGGTGTTTTTTGCGAAGTGCCTACCTGTAGATTTTGGCCTCTAGCTCAGCCGGCACCTAGGGAAACCTACCAAACCTGTGCATTTCTGAAAACTAGAGACCTAGGGGAATCCAAGGAGGGGTGACTTGCGGGGCTCAGACCAGGTTCTGTTACCCAGAATCCTTTGCAAACCTCAAAATTTGGCTAAAAAAACACATGTTCCTCACATTTCTGTGGCAGAAAGTTCAGGAATCTGAGAGGAGCCACAAATTTCCTTCCACCCAGCGTTCCCCCAAGTCTCCCGATAAAAATGATACCTCACTTGTGTGGGTAGGCGTAGCGCCCGCGACAGGAAACGCCCCAAAGCGCAACGTGGACACATCCAAATTTTTGGAAGAAAACAGAGGTGTTTTTTGCGAAGTGCCTACCTGTAGATTTTGGCCTCTAGCTCAGCTGGCACCTAGGGAAACCTACCAAACCTGTGCATTTCTGAAAACTAGTGACCTAGGGGAATCCAAGGAGGGGTGACTTGCGGGGCTCGGACCAGGTTCTGTTACCCAGAACCGTTTGCAAACCTCAAAATTTGGCTAAAAAAACACATGTTCCTCACATTTCTGTGGCAGAAAGTTCGGGAATCTGAGAGGAGCCACAAATTTCCTTCCACCCAGCGTTCCCCCAAGTCTCCCGATAAAAATGATACCTCACTTGTGTGGGTAGGCCTAGCGCCCGCGACAGGAAACGCCCCAAAGCGCAACGTGGACACATCCAAATTTTTGGAAGAAAACAGAGGTGTTTTTTGCGAAGTGCCTACCTGTAGATTTTGGCCTCTAGCTCAGCCGGCACCTAGGGAAACCTACCAAACCTGTGCATTTCTGAAAACTAGAGACCTAGGGGAATCCAAGGAGGGGTGACTTGCGGGGCTCGGACCAGGTTCTGGTACCCAGAATCCTTTGCAAACCTCAAAATTTGGCTAAAAAAACACATGTTCCTCACATTTCTGTGGCAGAAAGTTCTGGAATCTGAGAGGAGCCACAAATTTAATTCCACCCAGCGTTCCCCCAAGTCTCCTGATAAAAATGATACCTCACTTGTGTGGGTAGGCCTAGCGCCCGCGACAGGAAACGCCCCAAAGCGCAACATGGACACATCCACATTTTTGGAAGAAAACACAGGTGTTTTTAGCGAAGTGCCTACCTGTAGATTTTGGCCTCTGGCTCAGCCGGCACCTAGGGAAACCTACCAAACCTGTGCATTTCTGAAAACTAGAGACCTAGGGGAATCCAAGGAGGGGTGACTTGCGGGGCTCGGACCAGGTTCTGTTACCCAGAATCCTTTGCAAACCTCAAAATGTGGCTAAAAAAACACATATTCCTCACATTTCTGTGGCAGAAAGTTCGGGAATCTGAGAGGAGCCACAAATTTCCTTCCACCCAGCGTTCCCCCAAGTCTCCCGATAAAAATGATACCTCACTTGTGTGGGTAGGCCTAGCGCCCGCGACAGGAAACGCCCCAAAGCGCAACGTGGACACATCCAAATTTTTGGAAGAAAACAGAGGTGTTTTTTGCGAAGTGCCTACCTGTAGATTTTGGCCTCTAGCTCAGCGGGCACCTAGGGAAACCTACCAAACCTGTGCATTTCTGAAAACTAGTGACCTAGGGGAATCCAAGGACGGGTGACTTGCGGGGCTCGGACCAGGTTCTGTTACCCAGAATCCTTTGCAAACCTCAAAATATGGCTAAAAAAACACATGTTCCTCACATTTCTGTGGCAGAAAGTTCGGGAATCTGAGAGGAGCCACAAATTTCCTTCCACCCAGCGTTCCCCCAAGTCTCGATAAAAATGATACCTCACTTGTGTGGGTAGGCCTAGCGTCCGCGACAGGAAACGCCCCAAAGCGCAACGTGGACAGATCCAAATTTTTGGAAGAAAACAGAGGTGTTTTTTGCGAAGTGCCTACCTGTAGATTTTGGCCTCTAGCTCAGCCGGCACCTAGGGAATCCTACCAAACCTGTGCATTTCTGAAAACTAGAGACCTAGGGGAATCCAAGGAGGGGTGACTTGCGGGGCTCGGACCAGGTTCTGTTACCCAGAATCCTTTGCAAACCTCAAAATTTGGCTAAAAAAACACATGTTCCTCACATTTCTGTGGCAGAAAGTTCTGGAATCTGAGAGGAGCCACAAATTTCCTTCCACCCAGCGTTCCCCCAAGTCTCCCGATAAAAATGATACCTCACTTGTGTGGGTAGGCCTAGCGCCCGCGACAGGAAACGCCCCAAAGCGCAACTTGGACACATCCAAATTTTTGGAAGAAAACAGAGGTGTTTTTTGCGAAGTGCCTACCTGTAGATTTTGGCCTCTAGCTTAGCCGGCACCTAGGGAAACCTACCAAACCTGTGCATTTCTGAAAACTAGAGACCTAGGGGAATCCAAGGAGGGGTGACTTGCGGGGCTCGGACCAGGTTCTGTTACCCAGAATCCTTTGCAAACCTCAAAATTTGGCTAAAAAAACACATGTTCCTCACATTTCTGTGGCAGAAAGTTCGGGAATCTGAGAGGAGCCACAAATTTCCTTCCACCCAGCGTTCCCCCAAGTCTCCCGATAAAAATGATACCTCACTTGTGTGGGTAGGCCTAGCGCCCGCGACAGGAAACGCCCCAAAGCACAACGTGGACACATCCAAATTTTTGGAAGAAAACAGAGGTGTTTTTTGCGAAGTGCCTACCTGTAGATTTTGGCCTCTAGCTCAGCCGGCACCTAGGGAAACCTACCAAACCTGTGCATTTCTGAAAACTAGAGACCTAGGGGAATCCAAGGAGGGGTGACTTGCGGGGCTCGGACCAGGTTCTGTTACCCAGAATCCTTTGCAAACCTGAAAGTTTGGCTAAAAAAACACATGTTCCTCACATTTCTGTGGCAGAAAGTTCTGGATTCTGAGAGGAGCCACAAATTTCCTTCCACCCAGCGTTCCCCCAAGTCTCCCGATAAAAATGATACCTCACTTGTGTGGGTAGGCCTAGCGCCCGCGACAGGAAACGCCCCAAAGCGCAACGTGGACACATCCAAATTTTTGGAAGAAAACAGAAGTGTTTTTAGCGAAGTGCCTACCTGTAGATTTTGGCCTCTGGCTCAGCCGGCACCTAGGGAAACCTACGAAACCTGTGCATTTCTGAAAACTAGAGACCTAGGGGAATCCAAGGAGGGGTGACTTGCGGGGCTCGGACCAGGTTCTGTTACCCAGAATCCTTTGCAAACCTCAAAATTTGGCTAAAAAAACACATGTTCCTCACATTTCTGTGGCAGAAAGTTCGGGAATCTGAGAGGAGCCACAAATTTCCTTCCACCCAGCGTTCCCCCAAGTCTCCCGATAAAAATGATACCTCACTTGTGTGGGTAGGCCTAGCGCCCGCGACAGGAAACGCCCCAAAGCGCAACGTGGACACATCCAAATTTTTGGAAGAAAACAGAGGTGTTTTTTGCGAAGTGCCTACCTGTAGATTTTGGCCTCTAGCTCAGCCGGCACCTAGGGAATCCTACCAAACCTGTGCATTTCTGAAAACTAGAGACCTAGGGGAATCCAAGGAGGGGTGACTTGCGGGGCTCGGACCAGGTTCTGTTACCCAGAATCCTTTGCAAACCTCAAAATTTGGCTAAAAAAACACATGTTCCTCACATTTCTGTGGCAGAAAGTTCTGGAATCTGAGAGGAGCCACAAATTTCCTTCCACCCAGCGTTCCCCCAAGTCTCCAGATAAAAATGATACCTCACTTGTGTGGGTAGGCCTAGCGCCCGCGACAGGAAACGCCCCAAAGCGCAACTTGGACACATCCAAATTTTTGGAAGAAAACAGAGGTGTTTTTTGCGAAGTGCCTACCTGTAGATTTTGGCCTCTAGCTCAGCCGGCACCTAGGGAAACCTACCAAACCTGTGCATTTCTGAAAACTAGAGACCTAGGGGAATCCAAGGAGGGGTGACTTGCGGGGCTCGGACCAGGTTCTGTTACCCAGAATCCTTTGCAAACCTCAAAATGTGGCTAAAAAAACACATATTCCTCACATTTCTGTGGCAGAAAGTTCGGGAATCTGAGAGGAGCCACAAATTTCCTTCCACCCAGCGTTCCCCCAAGTCTCCAGATAAAAATGATACCTCACTTGTGTGGGTAGGCCTAGCGCCCGCGACAGGAAACGCCCCAAAGCGCAACGTGGACACATCCAAATTTTTGGAAGAAAACAGAGGTGTTTTTTGCGAAGTGCCTACCTGTAGATTTTGGCCTCTAGCTCAGGCGGCACCTAGGGAAACCTACCAAACCTGTGCATTTCTGAAAACTAGAGACCTAGGGGAATCCAAGGAGGGGTGACTGCGGGGCTCGGACCAGGTTCTGTTACCCAGAATCCTTTGCAAACCTCAAAATGTGGCTAAAAAAACACATGGTCCTCACATTTCTGTGGCAGAAAGTTCGGGAATCTGAGAGGAGCCACAAATTTCCTTCCACCCAGCGTTCCCCCAAGTCTCCCGATAAAAATGATACCTCACTTGTGTGGGTAGGCCTAGCTCCCGCGACAGGAAACGCCCCAAAGCGCAACGTGGACACATCCAAATTTTTGGAAGAAAACAGAGGTGTTTTTTGCGAAGTGCCTACCTGTAGATTTTGGCCTCTGGCTCAGCCGGCACCTAGGGAAACCTACCAAACCTGTGCATTTCTGAAAACTAGAGACCTAGGGGAATCCAAGGAGGGGTGACTTGCGGGGCTCGGACCAGGTTCTGTTACCCAGAATCCTTTGCAAACCTCAAAATGTGGCTAAAAAAACACATATTCCTCACATTTCTGTGGCAGAAAGTTCGGGAATCTGAGAGGAGCCACAAATTTTCATCCACCCAGCGTTCCCCCAAGTCTCCCGATAAAAATGATACCTCACTTGTGTGGGTAGACCTAGCGCCCGCGACAGGAAACGCCCCAAAGCGCAACGTGGACACATCCACATTTTTGGAAGAAAACAGAGGTGTTTTTTGCGAAGTGCCTACCTGTAGATTTTGGCCTCTAGCTCAGCCGGCACCTAGGGAAACCTACCAAACCTGTGCATTTCTGAAAACTAGCGACCTAGGGGAATCCAAGGAGGGGTGACTTGCGGGGCTCGGACCAGGTTCTGTTACCCAGAATCCTTTGCAAACCTCAAAATTTGGCTAAAAAAACACATGTTCCTCACATTTCTGTGGCAGAAAGTTCGGGAATCTGAGAGGAGCCACAAATTTCCTTCCACCCAGCGTTCCCCCAAGTCTCCCGATAAAAATGATACCTCACTTTTGTGGGTAGGCCTAGCGCCCGCGACAGGAAACGCCCCAAAGCGCAACGTGGACACATCCACATTTTTGGAAGAAAACAGAGGTGTTTTTTGCGAAGTGCCTACCTGTAGATTTTGGCCTCTAGCTCAGCTGGCACCTAGGGAAACCTACCAAACCTGAGCATTTCTGAAAACTAGTGACCTAGGGGAATCCAAGGAGGGGTGACTTGCGGGGCTCGGACCAGGTTCTGTTACCCAGAATCCTTTGCAAACCTCAAAATTTGGCTAAAAAAACACATGTTCCTCACATTTCTGTGGCAGAAAGTTCGGGAATCTGAGAGGAGCCACAAATTTCCTTCCACCCAGCGTTCCCCCAAGTCTCCCGATAAAAATGATACCTCACTTTTGTGGGTAGGCCTAGCGCCCGCGACAGGAAACGCCCCAAAGCGCAACGTGGACACATCCAAATTTTTGGAAGAAAACAGAGGTGTTTTTTGCGAAGTGCCTACCTGTAGATTTTGGCCTCTAGCTCAGCCGGCACCTAGGGAATCCTACCAAACCTGTGCATTTCTGAAAATTAGAGACCTAGGGGAATCCAAGGAGGGGTGACTTGCGGGGCTCGGACCAGGTTCTGTTACCCAGAATCCTTTGCAAACCTCAAAATTTGGCTAAAAAAACACATGTTCCTCACATTTCTGTGGCAGAAAGTTCTGGAATCTGAGAGGAGCCACAAATTTCCTTCCACCCAGCGTTCCCCCAAGTCTCCCGATAAAAATGATACCTCACTTGTGTGGGTAGGCCTAGCGCCCGCGACAGGAAACGCCCCAAAGCGCAACTTGGACACATCCACATTTTTGGAAGAAAACAGAGGTGTTTTTTGCGAAGTGCCTACCTGTAGATTTTGGCCTCTAGCTCAGCCGGCACCTAGGGAAACCTACCAAACCTGTGCATTTCTGAAAACTAGAGACCTAGGGGAATCCAAGGAGGGGTGACTTGCGGGGCTCGGACCAGGTTCTGTTACCCAGAATCCTTTGCAAACCTCAAAATGTGGCTAAAAAAACACATGTTCCTCACATTTCTGTGGCAGAAAGTTCGGGAATCTGAGAGGAGCCACAAATTTCCTTCCACCCAGCGTTCCCCCAAGTCTCCCGATAAAAATGATACCTCACTTGTGTGGGTAGGCCTAGCGCCCGCGACTGGAAACGCCCCAAAGCGCAACGTGGACACATCCAAATTTTTGGAAGAAAACAGAGGTGTTTTTTGCGAAGTGCCTACCTGTAGATTTTGGCCTCTAGCTCAGCCGGCACCTAGGGAAACCTACCAAACCTGTGCATTTCTGAAAACTAGAGACCTAGGGGAATCCAAGGAGGGGTGACTTGCGGGGCTCGGACCAGGTTCTGTTACCCAGAATCCTTTGCAAACCTCAAAATTTGGCTAAAAAAACAAATGTTCCTCACATTTCTGTGGCAGAAAGTTCGGGAATCTGAGAGGAGCCACAAATTTCATTCCACCCAGCGTTCCCCCAAGTCTCCCGATAAAAATGATACCTCACTTGTGTGGGTAGGCCTAGCGCCCGCGACAGGAAACGCCCCAAAGCGCAACGTGGACACATCCAAATTTTTGGAAGAAAACAGAGGTGTTTTTTGCGAAGTGCCTACCTGTAGATTTTGGCCTCTAGCTCAGCCGGCACCTAGGGAAACCTACCAAACCTGTGCATTTCTGAAAACTAGTGACCTAGGGGAATCCAAGGAGGGGTGACTTGCGGGGCTCGGACCAGGTTCTGTTACCCAGAATCGTTTGCAAACCTCAAAATTTGGCTAAAAAAACACATGTTCCTCACATTTCTGTGGCAGAAAGTTCGGGAATCTGAGAGGAGCCACAAATTTCCTTCCACCCAGCGTTCCCCCAAGTCTCCCGATAAAAATGATACCTCACTTGTGTGGGTAGGCCTAGCGCCCGCGACAGGAAACGCCCCAAAGCGCAACGTGGACACATCCAAATTTTTGGAAGAAAACAGAGGTGTTTTTTGCGAAGTGCCTACCTGTAGATTTTGGCCTCTAGCTCAGCCGGCACCTAGGGAAACCTACCAAACCTGTGCATTTCTGAAAACTAGAGACCTAGGGGAATCCAAGGAGGGGTGACTTGCGGGGCTCGGACCAGGTTCTGGTACCCAGAATCCTTTGCAAACCTCAAAATTTGGCTAAAAAAACACATGTTCCTCACATTTCTGTGGCAGAAAGTTCTGGAATCTGAGAGGAGCCACAAATTTAATTCCACCCAGCGTTCCCCCAAGTCTCCTGATAAAAATGATACCTCACTTGTGTGGGTAGGCCTAGCGCCCGCGACAGGAAACGCCCCAAAGCGCAACATGGACACATCCACATTTTTGGAAGAAAACACAGGTGTTTTTAGCGAAGTGCCTACCTGTAGATTTTGGCCTCTGGCTCAGCCGGCACCTAGGGAAACCTACCAAACCTGTGCATTTCTGAAAACTAGAGACCTAGGGGAATCCAAGGAGGGGTGACTTGCGGGGCTCGGACCAGGTTCTGTTACCCAGAATCCTTTGCAAACCTCAAAATGTGGCTAAAAAAACACATATTCCTCACATTTCTGTGGCAGAAAGTTCGGGAATCTGAGAGGAGCCACAAATTTCCTTCCACCCAGCGTTCCCCCAAGTCTCCCGATAAAAATGATACCTCACTTGTGTGGGTAGGCCTAGCGCCCGCGACAGGAAACGCCCCAAAGCGCAACGTGGACACATCCAAATTTTTGGAAGAAAACAGAGGTGTTTTTTGCGAAGTGCCTACCTGTAGATTTTGGCCTCTAGCTCAGCGGGCACCTAGGGAAACCTACCAAACCTGTGCATTTCTGAAAACTAGTGACGTAGGGGAATCCAAGGACGGGTGACTTGCGGGGCTCGGACCAGGTTCTGTTACCCAGAATCCTTTGCAAACCTCAAAATATGGCTAAAAAAACACATGTTCATCACATTTCTGTGGCAGAAAGTTCGGGAATCTGAGAGGAGCCACAAATTTCCTTCCACCCAGCGTTCCCCCAAGTCTCGATAAAAATGATACCTCACTTGTGTGGGTAGGCCTAGCGTCCGCGACAGGAAACGCCCCAAAGCGCAACGTGGACAGATCCAAATTTTTGGAAGAAAACAGAGGTGTTTTTTGCGAAGTGCCTACCTGTAGATTTTGGCCTCTAGCTCAGCCGGCACCTAGGGAATCCTACCAAACCTGTGCATTTCTGAAAACTAGAGACCTAGGGGAATCCAAGGAGGGGTGACTTGCGGGGCTCGGACCAGGTTCTGTTACCCAGAATCCTTTGCAAACCTCAAAATTTGGCTAAAAAAACACATGTTCCTCACATTTCTGTGGCAGAAAGTTCTGGAATCTGAGAGGAGCCACAAATTTCCTTCCACCCAGCGTTCCCCCAAGTCTCCCGATAAAAATGATACCTCACTTGTGTGGGTAGGCCTAGCGCCCGCGACAGGAAACGCCCCAAAGCGCAACTTGGACACATCCAAATTTTTGGAAGAAAACAGAGGTGTTTTTTGCGAAGTGCCTACCTGTAGATTTTGGCCTCTAGCTTAGCCGGCACCTAGGGAAACCTACCAAACCTGTGCATTTCTGAAAACTAGAGACCTAGGGGAATCCAAGGAGGGGTGACTTGCGGGGCTCGGACCAGGTTCTGTTACCCAGAATCCTTTGCAAACCTCAAAATTTGGTTAAAAAAACACATGTTCCTCACATTTCTGTGGCAGAAAGTTCGGGAATCTGAGAGGAGCCACAAATTTCCTTCCACCCAGCGTTCCCCCAAGTCTCCCGATAAAAATGATACCTCACTTGTGTGGGTAGGCCTAGCGCCCGCGACAGGAAACGCCCCAAAGCACAACGTGGACACATCCAAATTTTTGGAAGAAAACAGAGGTGTTTTTTGCGAAGTGCCTACCTGTAGATTTTGGCCTCTAGCTCAGCCGGCACCTAGGGAAACCTACCAAACCTGTGCATTTCTGAAAACTAGAGACCTAGGGGAATCCAAGGAGGGGTGACTTGCGGGGCTCGGACCAGGTTCTGTTACCCAGAATCCTTTGCAAACCTGAAAGTTTGGCTAAAAAAACACATGTTCCTCACATTTCTGTGGCAGAAAGTTCTGGAATCTGAGAGGAGCCACAAATTTCCTTCCACCCAGCGTTCCCCCAAGTCTCCCGATAAAAATGATACCTCACTTGTGTGGGTATGCATAGCGCCCGCGACAGGAAACGCCCCAAAGCGCAACGTGGACACATCCAAATTTTTGGAAGAAAACAGAAGTGTTTTTAGCGAAGTGCCTACCTGTAGATTTTGGCCTCTGGCTCAGCCGGCACCTAGGGAAACCTACGAAACCTGTGCATTTCTGAAAACTAGAGACCTAGGGGAATCCAAGGAGGGGTGACTTGCGGGGCTCGGACCAGGTTCTGTTACCCAGAATCCTTTGCAAACCTCAAAATTTGGCTAAAAAAACACATGTTCCTCACATTTCTGTGGCAGAAAGTTCGGGAATCTGAGAGGAGCCACAAATTTCCTTCCACCCAGCGTTCCCCCAAGTCTCCCGATAAAAATGATACCTCACTTGTGTGGGTAGGCCTAGCGCCCGCGACAGGAAACGCCCCAAAGCGCAACGTGGACACATCCAAATTTTTGGAAGAAAACAGAGGTGTTTTTTGCGAAGTGCCTACCTGTAGATTTTGGCCTCTAGCTCAGCCGGCACCTAGGGAATCCTACCAAACCTGTGCATTTCTGAAAACTAGAGACCCAGGGGAATCCAAGGAGGGGTGACTTGCGGGGCTCGGACCAGGTTCTGTTACCCAGAATCCTTTGCAAACCTCAAAATTTGGCTAAAAAAACACATGTTCCTCACATTTCTGTGGCAGAAAGTTCTGGAATCTGAGAGGAGCCACAAATTTCCTTCCACCCAGCGTTCCCCCAAGTCTCCAGATAAAAATGATACCTCACTTGTGTGGGTAGGCCTAGCGCCCGCGACAGGAAACGCCCCAAAGCGCAACTTGGACACATCCAAATTTTTGGAAGAAAACAGAGGTGTTTTTTGCGAAGTGCCTACCTGTAGATTTTGGCCTCTAGCTCAGCCGGCACCTAGGGAAACCTACCAAACCTGTGCATTTCTGAAAACTAGAGACCTAGGGGAATCCAAGGAGGGGTGACTTGCGGGGCTCGGACCAGGTTCTGTTACCCAGAATCCTTTGCAAACCTCAAAATGTGGCTAAAAAAACACATATTCCTCACATTTCTGTGGCAGAAAGTTCGGGAATCTGAGAGGAGCCACAAATTTCCTTCCACCCAGCGTTCCCCCAAGTCTCCCGATAAAAATGATACCTCACTTGTGTGGGTAGGCCTAGCGCCCGCGACAGGAAACGCCCCAAAGCGCAACGTGGACACATCCAAATTTTTGGAAGAAAACAGAGGTGTTTTTTGCGAAGTGCCTACCTGTAGATTTTGGCCTCTAGCTCAGGCGGCACCTAGGGAAACCTACCAAACCTGTGCATTTCTGAAAACTAGAGACCTAGGGGAATCCAAGGAGGGGTGACTGCGGGGCTCGGACCAGGTTCTGTTACCCAGAATCCTTTGCAAACCTCAAAATGTGGCTTAAAAAACACATGGTCCTCACATTTCTGTGGCAGAAAGTTCGGGAATCTGAGAGGAGCCACAAATTTCCTTCCACCCAGCGTTCCCCCAAGTCTCCCGATAAAAATGATACCTCACTTGTGTGGGTAGGCCTAGCTCCCGCGACAGGAAACGCCCCAAAGCGCAACGTGGACACATCCAAATTTTTGGAAGAAAACAGAGGTGTTTTTTGCGAAGTGCCTACCTGTAGATTTTGGCCTCTGGCTCAGCCGGCACCTAGGGAAACCTACCAAACCTGTGCATTTCTGAAAACTAGAGACCTAGGGGAATCCAAGGAGGGGTGACTTGCGGGGCTCGGACCAGGTTCTGTTACCCAGAATCCTTTGCAAACCTCAAAATGTGGCTAAAAAAACACATATTCCTCACATTTCTGTGGCAGAAAGTTCGGGAATCTGAGAGGAGCCACAAATTTCCTTCCACCCAGCGTTCCCCCAAGTCTCCCGATAAAAATGATACCTCACTTGTGTGGGTAGGCCTAGCGCCCGCGACAGGAAACGCCCCAAAGCGCAACGTGGACACATCCACATTTTTGGAAGAAAACAGAGGTGTTTTTTGCGAAGTGCCTACCTGTAGATTTTGGCCTCTAGCTCAGCCGGCACCTAGGGAAACCTACCAAACCTGTGCATTTCTGAAAACTAGTGACCTAGGGGAATCCAAGGAGGGGTGACTTGCGGGGCTCGGACCAGGTTCTGTTACCCAGAATCCTTTGCAAACCTCAAAATTTGGCTAAAAAAACACATGTTCCTCACATTTCTGTGGCAGAAAGTTCGGGAATCTGAGAGGAGCCACAAATTTCCTTCCACCCAGCGTTCCCCCAAGTCTCCCGATAAAAATGATACCTCACTTTTGTGGGTAGGCCTAGCGCCCGCGACAGGAAACGCCCCAAAGCGCAACGTGGACACATCCACATTTTTGGAAGAAAACAGAGGTGTTTTTTGCGAAGTGCCTACCTGTAGATTTTGGCCTCTAGCTCAGCTGGCACCTAGGGAAACCTACCAAACCTGAGCATTTCTGAAAACTAGTGACCTAGGGGAATCCAAGGAGGGGTGACTTGCGGGGCTCGGACCAGGTTCTGTTACCCAGAATCCTTTGCAAACCTCAAAATTTGGCTAAAAAAACACATGTTCCTCACATTTCTGTGGCAGAAAGTTCGGGAATCTGAGAGGAGCCACAAATTTCCTTCCACCCAGCGTTCCCCCAAGTCTCCCGATAAAAATGATACCTCACTTTTGTGGGTAGGCCTAGCGCCCGCGACAGGAAACGCCCCAAAGCGCAACGTGGACACATCCAAATTTTTGGAAGAAAACAGAGGTGTTTTTTGCGAAGTGCCTACCTGTAGATTTTGGCCTCTAGCTCAGCCGGCACCTAGGGAATCCTACCAAACCTGTGCATTTCTGAAAATTAGAGACCTAGGGGAATCCAAGGAGGGGTGACTTGCGGGGCTCGGACCAGGTTCTGTTACCCAGAATCCTTTGCAAACCTCAAAATTTGGCTAAAAAAACACATGTTCCTCACATTTCTGTGGCAGAAAGTTCTGGAATCTGAGAGGAGCCACAAATTTCCTTCCACCCAGCGTTCCCCCAAGTCTCCCGATAAAAATGATACCTCACTTGTGTGGGTAGGCCTAGCGCCCGCGACAGGAAACGCCCCAAAGCGCAACTTGGACACATCCACATTTTTGGAAGAAAACAGAGGTGTTTTTTGCGAAGTGCCTACCTGTAGATTTTGGCCTCTAGCTCAGCCGGCACCTAGGGAAACCTACCAAACCTGTGCATTTCTGAAAACTAGAGACCTAGGGGAATCCAAGGAGGGGTGACTTGCGGGGCTCGGACCAGGTTCTGTTACCCAGAATCCTTTGCAAACCTCAAAATGTGGCTAAAAAAACACATGTTCCTCACATTTCTGTGGCAGAAAGTTCGGGAATCTGAGAGGAGCCACAAATTTCCTTCCACCCAGCGTTCCCCCAAGTCTCCCGATAAAAATGATACCTCACTTGTGTGGGTAGGCCTAGCGCCCGCGACAGGAAACGCCCCAAAGCGCAACGTGGACACATCCAAATTTTTGGAAGAAAACAGAGGTGTTTTTTGCGAAGTGCCTACCTGTAGATTTTGGCCTCTAGCTCAGCCGGCACCTAGGGAAACCTACCAAACCTGTGCATTTCTGAAAACTAGAGACCTAGGGGAATCCAAGGAGGGGTGACTTGCGGGGCTCGGACCAGGTTCTGTTACCCAGAATCCTTTGCAAACCTCAAAATTTGGCTAAAAAAACAAATGTTCCTCACATTTCTGTGGCAGAAAGTTCGGGAATCTGAGAGGAGCCACAAATTTCATTCCACCCAGCGTTCCCCCAAGTCTCCCGATAAAAATGATACCTCACTTGTGTGGGTAGGCCTAGCGCCCGCGACAGGAAACGCCCCAAAGCGCAACGTGGACCCATCCAAATTTTTGGAAGAAAACAGAGGCGTTTTTTGCGAAGTGCCTACCTGTAGATTTTGGCCTCTAGCTCAGCCGGCACCTAGGGAAACCTACCAAACCTGTGCATTTCTGAAAACTAGAGACCTAGGGGAATCCAAGGAGGGGTGACTTGCGGGGCTCGGACCAGGTTCTGTTACCCAGAATCCTTTGCAAACCTCAAAATGTGGCTAAAAAAACACATATTCCTCACATTTCTGTGGCAGAAAGTTCGGGAATCTGAGAGGAGCCACAAATTTCCTTCCACCCAGCGTTCCCCCAAGTCTCCCGATAAAAATGATACCTCACTTGTGTGGGTAGGCCTAGCGCCCGCGACAGGAAACGCCCCAAAGCGCAACGTGGACACATCCAAATTTTTGGAAGAAAACAGAGGTGTTTTTTGCGAAGTGCCTACCTGTAGATTTTTGCCTCTAGCTCAGCCGGCACCTAGGGAAACCTACCAAACCTGTGCATTTCTGAAAACTAGAGACCTAGGGGAATCCAAGGAGGGGTGACTTGCGGGGCTCGGACCAGGTTCTGTTACCCAGAATCCTTTGCAAACCTCAAAATGTGGCTAAAACAACACATATTCCTCACATTTCTGTGGCAGAAAGTTCGGGAATCTGAGAGGAGCCACAAATTTCCTTCCACCCAGCGTTCCCCCAAGTCTCCCGATAAAAATGATACCTCACTTGTGTGGGTAGGCCTAGCGCCCGCGACAGGAAACGCCCCAAAGCGCAACGTGGACACATCCAAATTTTTGGAAGAAAACAGAGATGTTTTTTGCGAAGTGCCTACCTGTAGATTTTGGCCTCTTGCTCAGCCGGCACCTAGGGAAACCTACCAAACCTGTGCATTTCTGAAAACTAGAGACCTAGGGGAATCCAAGGAGGGGTGACTTGCGGGGCTCGGACCAGGTTCTGTTACCCAGAATCCTTTGCAAACCTCAAAATTTGGCTAAAAAAACAAATGTTCCTCACATTTCTGTGGCAGAAAGTTCGGGAATCTGAGAGGAGGCACAAATTTCATTCCACCCAGCGTTCCCCCAAGTCTCCCGATAAAAATGATACCTCACTTGTGTGGGTAGGCCTAGCGCCCGCGACAGGAAACGCCCCAAAGCGCAACATGGACACATCCAAATTTTTGGAAGAAAACAGAGGTGTTTTTAGCGAAGTGCCTACCTGTAGATTTTGGCCTCTGGCTCAGCCGGCACCTAGGGAAACCTACCAAACCTGTGCATTTCTGAAAACTAGAGACCTAGGGGAATCCAAGGAGGGGTGACTTGCGGGGCTCGGACCAGGTTCTGTTACCCAGAATCCTTTGCAAACCTCAAAATGTGGCTAAAAAAACACATATTCCTCACATTTCTGTGGCAGAAAGTTCGGGAATCTGAGAGGAGCCACAAATTTCCTTCCACCCAGCGTTCCCCCAAGTCTCCCGATAAAAATGATACCTCACTTGTGTGGGTAGGCCTAGCGCCCGCGACAGGAAACGCCCCAAAGCGCATCGTGGACACATCCAAATTTTTGGAAGAAAACAGAGGTGTTTTTTGCGAAGTGCCTACCTGTAGATTTTAGCCTCTAGCTCAGCCGGCACCTAGGGAAACCTACCAAACCTGTGCATTTCTGAAAACTAGAGACCTAGGGGAATCCAAGGAGGGGTGACTTGCGGGGCTCGGACCAGGTTCTGTTACCCAGAATCCTTTGCAAACCTCAAAATTTGGCTAAAAAAACACATGTTCCTCACATTTCTGTGGCAGAAAGTTCAGGAATCTGAGAGGAGCCACAAATTTCCTTCCACCCAGCGTTCCCCCAAGTCTCCCGATAAAAATGATACCTCACTTGTGTGGGTAGGCATAGCGCCCGCGACAGGAAACGCCCCAAAGCGCAACGTGGACACATCCAAATTTTTGGAAGAAAACAGAGGTGTTTTTTGCGAAGTGCCTACCTGTAGATTTTGGCCTCTATCTCAGCCGGCACCTAGGGAAACCTACCAAACCTGTGCATTTCTGAAAACTAGAGACCTAGGGAAATCCAAGGAGGGGTGACTTGCGGGGCTCGGACCAGGTTCTGTTACCCAGAATCCTTTGCAAACCTCAAAATTTGGCTAAAAAAACACATGTTCCTCACATTTCTGTGGCAGAAAGTTCGGGAATCTGAGAGGAGCCACAAATTTCCTTCCACCCAGCGTTCCCCCAAGTCTCCCGATAAAAATGATACCTCACTTGTGTGGGTAGGCCTAGCGCCCGTGACAGGAAACGCCCCAAAGCGCAACGTGGACACATCCACATTTTTGGAAGAAAACAGAGGTGTTTTTTGCGAAGTGCCTACCTGTAGATTTTGGCCTCTAGCTCAGCTGGCACCTAGGGAAACCTACCAAACCTGTGCATTTCTGAAAACTAGTGACCTAGGGGAATCCAAGGAGGGGTGACTTGCGGGGCTCGGACCAGGTTCTGTTACCCAGAATCCTTTGCAAACCTCAAAATTTGGCTAAAAAAACACATGTTCCTCACATTTCTGTGGCAGAAAGTTCGGGAATCTGAGAGGAGCCACAAATTTCCTTCCACCCAGCGTTCCCCCAAGTCTCCCGATAAAAATGATACCTCACTTGTGTGGGTAGGCCTAGCGCCCGCGACAGGAAACGCCCCAAAGCGCAACGTGGACACATCCAAATTTTTCGAAGAAAACAGAGGTGTTTTTTGCGAAGTGCCTACCTGTAGATTTTGGCCTCTAGCTCACCCGGCACCTAGGGAAACCTACCAAACCTGTGCATTTCTGAAAACTAGAGACCTAGGGGAATCCAAGGAGGGGTGACTTGCGGGGCTCGGACCAGGTTCTGTTACCCAGAATCCTTTGCAAACCTCAAAATTTGGCTAAAAAAACACATGTTCCTCACATTTCTGTGGCAGAAAGTTCGGGAATCTGAGAGGAGCCACAAATTTCCTTCCACCCAGCGTTCCCCCAAGTCTCCCGATAAAAATGATACCTCACTTGTGTGGGTAGGCCTAGCGCCCGCGACAGGAAACGCCCCAAAGCGCAACGTGGACACATCCAAATTTTTGGAAGAAAACAGAGGTGTTTTTTGCGAAGTGCCTACCTGTAGATTTTGGCCTCTAGCTCAGCCGGCACCTAGAGAAACCTACCAAACCTGTGCATTTCTGAAAACTAGAGACCTAGGGGAATCCAAGGAGGGGTGACTTGCGGGGCTCGGACCAGGTTCTGTTACCCAGAATCCTTTGCAAACCTCAAAACTTGGCTAAAAAAACAAATGTTCCTCACATTTCTGTGGCAGAAAGTTCGGGAATCTGAGAGGAGCCACAAATTTCCTTCCACTCAGCGTTCCCCCAAGTCTCCCGATAAAAATGATACCTCACTTGTGTGGGTAGGCCTAGCACCCGCGACAGGAAACGCCCCAAAGCGCAACGTGGACACATTCACATTTTTTGGAAGAAATCAGAGGTGTTTTTTGCGAAGTGCCTACCTGTAGAATTTGGCCTCTAGCTCAGCCGGCACCTAGGGAAACCTACCAAACCTGTGCATTTCTGAAAACTAGAGACCTAGGGGAATCCAAGGAGGGGTGACTTGCGGGGCTCGGACCAGGTTCTGTTACCCAGAATCCTTTGCAAACCTCAAAATTTGGCTAAAAAAACACATGTTCCTCACATTTCTGTGGCAGAAAGTTCTGGAATCTGAGAGGAGCCACAAATTTCCTTCCACCCAGCGTTCCCCCAAGTCTCCCGATAAAAATGATACCTCACTTGTGTGGGTAGGCCTAGCGCCCGCGACAGGAAACGCCCCAAAGCGCAACTTGGACACATCCAAATTTTTGGAAGAAAACAGAGGTGTTTTTTGCGAAGTGCCTACCTGTAGATTTTGGCCTCTAGCTTAGCCAGCACCTAGGGAAACCTACCAAACCTGTGCATTTCTGAAAACTAGAGACCTAGGGGAATCCAAGGAGGGGTGACTTGCGGGGCTCGGACCAGGTTCTGTTACCCAGAATCCTTTGCAAACCTCAAAATTTGGTTAAAAAAACACATGTTCCTCACATTTCTGTGGCAGAAAGTTCGGGAATCTGAGAGGAGCCACAAATTTCCTTCCACCCAGCGTTCCCCCAAGTCTCCCGATAAAAATGATACCTCACTTGTGTGGGTAGGCCTAGCGCCCGCGACAGGAAACGCCCCAAAGCACAACGTGGACACATCCAAATTTTTGGAAGAAAACAGAGGTGTTTTTTGCGAAGTGCCTACCTGTAGATTTTGGCCTCTAGCTCAGCCGGCACCTAGGGAAACCTACCAAACCTGTGCATTTCTGAAAACTAGAGACCTAGGGGAATCCAAGGAGGGGTGACTTGCGGGGCTCGGACCAGGTTCTGTTACCCAGAATCCTTTGCAAACCTGAAAGTTTGGCTAAAAAAACACATGTTCCTCACATTTCTGTGGCAGAAAGTTCTGGAATCTGAGAGGAGCCACAAATTTCCTTCCACCCAGCGTTCCCCCAAGTCTCCCGATAAAAATGATACCTCACTTGTGTGGGTAGGCATAGCGCCCGCGACAGGAAACGCCCCAAAGCGCAACGTGGACACATCCAAATTTTGGGAAGAAAACAGAAGTGTTTTTAGCGAAGTGCCTACCTGTAGATTTTGGCCTCTGGCTCAGCCGGCACCTAGGGAAACCTACGAAACCTGTGCATTTCTGAAAACTAGAGACCTAGGGGAATCCAAGGAGGGGTGACTTGCGGGGCTCGGACCAGGTTCTGTTACCCAGAATCCTTTGCAAACCTCAAAATTTGGCTAAAAAAACACATGTTCCTCACATTTCTGTGGCAGAAAGTTCGGGAATCTGAGAGGAGCCACAAATTTCCTTCCACCCAGCGTTCCCCCAAGTCTCCCGATAAAAATGATACCTCACTTGTGTGGGTAGGCCTAGCGCCCGCGACAGGAAACGCCCCAAAGCGCAACGTGGACACATCCAAATTTTTGGAAGAAAACAGAGGTGTTTTTTGCGAAGTGCCTACCTGTAGATTTTGGCCTCTAGCTCAGCCGGCACCTAGGGAATCCTACCAAACCTGTGCATTTCTGAAAACTAGAGACCCAGGGGAATCCAAGGAGGGGTGACTTGCGGGGCTCGGACCAGGTTCTGTTACCCAGAATCCTTTGCAAACCTCAAAATTTGGCTAAAAAAACACATGTTCCTCACATTTCTGTGGCAGAAAGTTCTGGAATCTGAGAGGAGCCACAAATTTCCTTCCACCCAGCGTTCCCCCAAGTCTCCAGATAAAAATGATACCTCACTTGTGTGGGTAGGCCTAGCGCCCGCGACAGGAAACGCCCCAAAGCGCAACTTGGACACATCCAAATTTTTGGAAGAAAACAGAGGTGTTTTTTGCGAAGTGCCTACCTGTAGATTTTGGCCTCTAGCTCAGCCGGCACCTAGGGAAACCTACCAAACCTGTGCATTTCTGAAAACTAGAGACCTAGGGGAATCCAAGGAGGGGTGACTTGCGGGGCTCGGACCAGGTTCTGTTACCCAGAATCCTTTGCAAACCTCAAAATGTGGCTAAAAAAACACATATTCCTCACATTTCTGTGGCAGAAAGTTCGGGAATCTGAGAGGAGCCACAAATTTCCTTCCACCCAGCGTTCCCCCAAGTCTCCCGATAAAAATGATACCTCACTTGTGTGGGTAGGCCTAGCGCCCGCGACAGGAAACGCCCCAAAGCGCAACGTGGACACATCCAAATTTTTGGAAGAAAACAGAGGTGTTTTTTGCGAAGTGCCTACCTGTAGATTTTGGCCTCTAGCTCAGGCGGCACCTAGGGAAACCTACCAAACCTGTGCATTTCTGAAAACTAGAGACCTAGGGGAATCCAAGGAGGGGTGACTGCGGGGCTCGGACCAGGTTCTGTTACCCAGAATCCTTTGCAAACCTCAAAATGTGGCTAAAAAAACACATGGTCCTCACATTTCTGTGGCAGAAAGTTCGGGAATCTGAGAGGAGCCACAAATTTCCTTCCACCCAGCGTTCCCCCAAGTCTCCCGATAAAAATGATACCTCACTTGTGTGGGTAGGCCTAGCTCCCGCGACAGGAAACGCCCCAAAGCGCAACGTGGACACATCCAAATTTTTGGAAGAAAACAGAGGTGTTTTTTGCGAAGTGCCTACCTGTAGATTTTGGCCTCTGGCTCAGCCGGCACCTAGGGAAACCTACCAAACCTGTGCATTTCTGAAAACTAGAGACCTAGGGGAATCCAAGGAGGGGTGACTTGCGGGGCTCGGACCAGGTTCTGTTACCCAGAATCCTTTGCAAACCTCAAAATGTGGCTAAAAAAACACATATTCCTCACATTTCTGTGGCAGAAAGTTCGGGAATCTGAGAGGAGCCACAAATTTCCTTCCACCCAGCGTTCCCCCAAGTCTCCCGATAAAAATGATACCTCACTTGTGTGGGTAGGCCTAGCGCCCGCGACAGGAAACGCCCCAAAGCGCAACGTGGACACATCCACATTTTTGGAAGGAAACAGAGGTGTTTTTTGCGAAGTGCCTACCTGTAGATTTTGGCCTCTAGCTCAGCCGGCACCTAGGGAAACCTACCAAACCTGTGCATTTCTGAAAACTAGTGACCTAGGGGAATCCAAGGAGGGGTGACTTGCGGGGCTCGGACCAGGTTCTGTTACCCAGAATCCTTTGCAAACCTCAAAATTTGGCTAAAAAAACACATGTTCCTCACATTTCTGAGGCAGAAAGTTCGGGAATCTGAGAGGAGCCACAAATTTCCTTCCACCCAGCGTTCCCCCAAGTCTCCCGATAAAAATGATACCTCACTTTTGTGGGTAGGCCTAGCGCCCGCGACAGGAAACGCCCCAAAGCGCAACGTGGACACATCCACATTTTTGGAAGAAAACAGAGGTGTTTTTTGCGAAGTGCCTACCTGTAGATTTTGGCCTCTAGCTCAGCTGGCACCTAGGGAAACCTACCAAACCTGAGCATTTCTGAAAACTAGTGACCTAGGGGAATCCAAGGAGGGGTGACTTGCGGGGCTCGGACCAGGTTCTGTTACCCAGAATCCTTTGCAAACCTCAAAATTTGGCTAAAAAAACACATGTTCCTCACATTTCTGTGGCAGAAAGTTCGGGAATCTGAGAGGAGCCACAAATTTCCTTCCACCCAGCGTTCCCCCAAGTCTCCCGATAAAAATGATACCTCACTTTTGTGGGTAGGCCTAGCGCCCGCGACAGGAAACGCCCCAAAGCGCAACGTGGACACATCCAAATTTTTGGAAGAAAACAGAGGTGTTTTTTGCGAAGTGCCTACCTGTAGATTTTGGCCTCTAGCTCAGCCGGCACCTAGGGAATCCTACCAAACCTGTGCATTTCTGAAAATTAGAGACCTAGGGGAATCCAAGGAGGGGTGACTTGCGGGGCTCGGACCAGGTTCTGTTACCCAGAATCCTTTGCAAACCTCAAAATTTGGCTAAAAAAACACATGTTCCTCACATTTCTGTGGCAGAAAGTTCTGGAATCTGAGAGGAGCCACAAATTTCCTTCCACCCAGCGTTCCCCCAAGTCTCCCGATAAAAATGATACCTCACTTGTGTGGGTAGGCCTAGCGCCCGCGACAGGAAACGCCCCAAAGCGCAACTTGGACACATCCACATTTTTGGAAGAAAACAGAGGTGTTTTTTGCGAAGTGCCTACCTGTAGATTTTGGCCTCTAGCTCAGCCGGCACCTAGGGAAACCTACCAAACCTGTGCATTTCTGAAAACTAGAGACCTAGGGGAATCCAAGGAGGGGTGACTTGCGGGGCTCGGACCAGGTTCTGTTACCCAGAATCCTTTGCAAACCTCAAAATGTGGCTAAAAAAACACATGTTCCTCACATTTCTGTGGCAGAAAGTTCGGGAATCTGAGAGGAGCCACAAATTTCCTTCCACCCAGCGTTCCCCCAAGTCTCCCGATAAAAATGATACCTCACTTGTGTGGGTAGGCCTAGCGCCCGCGACAGGAAACGCCCCAAAGCGCAACGTGGACACATCCAAATTTTTGGAAGAAAACAGAGGTGTTTTTTGCGAAGTGCCTACCTGTAGATTTTGGCCTCTAGCTCAGCCGGCACCTAGGGAAACCTACCAAACCTGTGCATTTCTGAAAACTAGAGACCTAGGGGAATCCAAGGAGGGGTGACTTGCGGGGCTCGGACCAGGTTCTGTTACCCAGAATCCTTTGCAAACCTCAAAATTTGGCTAAAAAAACAAATGTTCCTCACATTTCTGTGGCAGAAAGTTCGGGAATCTGAGAGGAGCCACAAATTTCATTCCACCCAGCGTTCCCCCAAGTCTCCCGATAAAAATGATACCTCACTTGTGTGGGTAGGCCTAGCGCCCGCGACAGGAAACGCCCCAAAGCGCAACGTGGACCCATCCAAATTTTTGGAAGAAAACAGAGGCGTTTTTTGCGAAGTGCCTACCTGTAGATTTTGGCCTCTAGCTCAGCCGGCACCTAGGGAAACCTACCAAACCTGTGCATTTCTGAAAACTAGAGACCTAGGGGAATCCAAGGAGGGGTGACTTGCGGGGCTCGGACCAGGTTCTGTTACCCAGAATCCTTTGCAAACCTCAAAATGTGGCTAAAAAAACACATATTCCTCACATTTCTGTGGCAGAAAGTTCGGGAATCTGAGAGGAGCCACAAATTTCCTTCCACCCAGCGTTCCCCCAAGTCTCCCGATAAAAATGATACCTCACTTGTGTGGGTAGGCCTAGCGCCCGCGACAGGAAACGCCCCAAAGCGCAACGTGGACACATCCAAATTTTTGGAAGAAAACAGAGGTGTTTTTTGCGAAGTGCCTACCTGTAGATTTTGGCCTCTAGCTCAGCCGGCACCTAGGGAAACCTACCAAACCTGTGCATTTCTGAAAACTAGAGACCTAGGGGAATCCAAGGAGGGGTGACTTGCGTGGCTCGGACCAGGTTCTGTTACCCAGAATCCTTTGCAAACCTCAAAATGTGGCTAAAAAAACACATATTCCTCACATTTCTGTGGCAGAAAGTTCGGGAATCTGAGAGGAGCCACAAATTTCCTTCCACCCAGCGTTCCCCCAAGTCTCCCGATAAAAATGATACCTCACTTGTGTGGGTAGGCCTAGCGCCCGCGACAGGAAACGCCCCAAAGCGCAACGTGGACACATCCAAATTTTTGGAAGAAAACAGAGATGTTTTTTGCGAAGTGCCTACCTGTAGATTTTGGCCTCTTGCTCAGCCGGCACCTAGGGAAACCTACCAAACCTGTGCATTTCTGAAAACTAGAGACCTAGGGGAATCCAAGGAGGGGTGACTTGCGGGGCTCGGACCAGGTTCTGTTACCCAGAATCCTTTGCAAACCTCAAAATTTGGCTAAAAAAACAAATGTTCCTCACATTTCTGTGGCAGAAAGTTCGGGAATCTGAGAGGAGGCACAAATTTCATTCCACCCAGCGTTCCCCCAAGTCTCCCGATAAAAATGA